>NC_057806.1:531359781-531962709 GCF_018294505.1 Triticum aestivum | reverse complement strand
CTCCTGGGTGGGTTCAACCTCCCTCATCCATGAGATGAGATGGGATGAGATGAGATGAGGACGTCCCTGTTTTTGTTTCCTCCACTCCGGCCGGCCGTGTGCGCCCACAAACACTTTGTTCTCTCTCCTTCCTTCCTTCTTCTTGTTCTCTAAAGAAATGAAGAAACTTTTGTTTTTGACCCCGCAAAAAAAAATGAAGAAACTTTTGTTTTTGGAAATGAAAAAGAATCGATATACCACGTCCACGATGCAAGCGGACGAGCCTCGCCGGCGACGGACGCCCGTATACAAGGGCACCTCAACTGCGGCATACAGCCTGACCCTGACGGGTTGCCATCTCTCGTCTTCTCTTACTCTTGTTCTCCTCCATCGGCTGCCTGCCTGGTCGCCGGCGCCGGCCATGGTGAAGACCTCCTGTCCTATGGCTATGGGTAGCCGCCGAAACAAGGCCCGCGGCCCTCAAGCTCACACTCTTTTTGTGGCGTTGGTCGCTTCCCTTCTCTCGCTCCTGGTTGCCGCATGCAGATCGCCAGCGCACGTGTGTGTGTGGGGGCACGAAAGAAAATCTTATCGTGTTCTTCAATCAAAACAAAAGAAGAAAAATGAAGATTCGCCAAAACTCGCCACGCGTCTCCAAGAAGGAGCTGCTGTCAGAGAAAGATAGCCACCGACAATGCGTCGCCACGGGCTGGCATGCTCACCACCAGACACTCAAAGACACTCCTTCCCGCTCACCGTCAGCGCAGCCGGACATGTCCTGGCCTCCTGGGTCGCCGCCAACGTCTGCAATCTCTTCCTCAATGTCGTGGAGTCGTTGTCGGCGGATCAAGTCAGTGGATGCATGGAGAGCCGGCGCTTCTGCGTGGGTTCAACCTCCCTCATATATGACATGAGATGAGGACGTCTCTCTGTTGTTTTCCATCATAAACACTTTTGTCATAGAATTGTCATGAAAGATGTCCTAGTAAAAAAAAACTTAGTCGTGGAGCCATCACAACTAGGAAGATTAAAGGGGTTAATCGGGACAAAGGACACGAGAGGTTTATACTGGTTCGGCCCCCTGTGGTGAAGGTAAAGCCTAGTCCAGTTGTTGTGGTATTGCTAGGTTTCGATGACCAACGAGTCAAATACGCTAGCTTGGCTCTCGATCTGTTGTTTCTTACCCTAAGCCGTCGCCGGGTCGTCCCCTTATATATACGGGTTGACGCCCTGCGGCCTACAGAGTCCCGGTCGGCTCATACAACGTGTCCGGCTCAGTGACGTCTTTTACATGCCTTACTTTACAAGTCTTATCATACATGACGGTTTATACTCATGGGCCTTAAGCTGCCTCTCGGCTTCGGCCTACTACAAACCTTATCATAAACCGTCACCTTGTGTACTCTTCGGGCTTCCTTTAGTTAACCCGCCATTGCTATTGACCCGGCCCTTCCTGGGCGGGTCATTTCTGGTAGTCATATCCCCAACATTAGGCCCCAGGTTGATTTGAACTTTGTTCTTGTCAATCTCCAACACTTAGACGAAATCCATCTTCTGTTGTTTTACAAAAGCTCTGGAACCCGCCACGACGTCATCTGTAACGGATCCTTATCTTAAATGGTTTTCGAGAATCGAGGCGTCCATTTAGCTGGATAATCATTACTTTTAGCCTTTTTCGATTTTCGCGCCTGCCTGTTCAACTATCTCCTTATAAATAGGCACGGCCGGTCCTTCCTCTTTCTTCTTCTTCCTTCTCTCGCCACCTCTCTGTCGTTCGAGCTCTGCCGCCGCCGCAGCGCTCACCGTCGTCCTCAACTTTGGCCGCTCCATCATCCTGAGCTCGTCCAGAGAACGACGGTGATCCTCCGCAGTAGATCTGCATATGTAAGATCTCGCTTTCTCACACCTTAGATCTGCATTAGGGTTCGCGAGTTTCTTTCTTGTGTTCTTCGTTGTTCATCGTAGATTCCTTGCAGTTTCTCCACCGCATCCTCGTTCGATCCAAAAGAAATATGGAACTCCTGCGGTAGTTGTTTTGCATCCATTTCGGATACTAGTAGATCTTCTTTTCTTGCACAAGGGCCTCCCCAGACTGATGAACTCCTCTGCACTAGTTTTTTAGGTCTAGATTTCTTTTTCTTTTTCGAACCATCTTGATCCAAAATAATAGCAACAGCTTATGAGACCTATTTATCCTAGTACTTAGTCAATTCTGTCCCTGGCAACTTTCGAATATCTTTAACCATGGCGGCTTATCATGCCGGCTCATTTTTTCTTTCATATATAATTAGCCCTTACTTAAGCCGCCATTATTCAGCTGTACTATAATCATTAACCTGTAACTCCACCAATTAATTTGAACCGGCAAATTGCTTTCTTTTCAGCTTGTCCTTTTTCATCATGCCCTCGAAAGCGCCAACAGTCTGCAACTGGGTCCCTTCCACAGTTACTGATGATACTTTGAAAGATTTTGTCACCATCGGATATTTACCGGAGAAGAATATTATGTCCTACCGTGCTCCTGACCCGGCTGAAGAACGGCCTCAGCCCAAAGACGGTGAAGTCATCATTTCTACTGATCACATGAATCGGGGTTTTTCACCACCCGGCTGAAAGTTCTTCAGAGACGTTCTGCATTTTTTCAAGCTTCATCCACAAGATCTTGGACCCAACTCCATATCCAACATTTGTAATTTTCAAGTTCTCTGCGAGGTTTATCTTCAAGAAGAACCGACCGTTGAACTCTTCAGAGAGTATTTCTATCTGAACCGCCAGAATGAATGCACCAATGACCCTAGCTTGGAACTTGGTGGAATTTCGATTCAGCGTCGACAGGGCGCTGTCTTTCCCTTAGTAGTCTTACCAAGCCATCCCAAGGACTGGAACCAAACTTGGTTTTACTGCAAAGACACGTCGCCAGCTGACGAAAGACCACTGCCAGGTTATCGCGTGGAGCGTCTTGACTCTAAGTTTGTGCTCCCTGACAAGCTGACTGCTGCTGAGCGTAAGAAGCTTATCCCCTCCATCAAAAGGATTCAAACCTTATTGGGAAACGGCCTAACCGGAGTTGATCTGATCCGTTGTTGGATCGCATGGCGGGTCATTCCTCTGAGCCGCTGGTCCAACTTGATGTATAAATATGGCGGAGGCCCAGATGACCCTCTGCGTCATAGCTCTGTACAACTGACTGAAGAGGCCATTGTTGAAATGTCAACAACCCTTGCAAACAGTAAATACGAGGACTGCAGTAAAGTTGGATTGAATCCTTTCTGCAAGCTTAACCCGACACCAGAGGTAAGTCCCCTTGACTCCCTTTTTTTCTTCAGTAATTAAGTACTTGCTTGACCTTTAACCCGTTATTTGCCTACAGGCCAAGTCTGACTTTTGGAAGGCAAAATACGATCATGAAGCTGCCAAGAAGGCTAGAGCCGCGGCCATAGCCGCCAAGAAGACGACCCAAAAGTCCAAGAAGAAAAGAACCGCCTCTGATATGTTTAAGTTGGATGATGTTTCTGAGTCGGAGGTTAGCCCTTGACTCTCTTGGCCTGCTTTTTAATAATCTTACTGACACTGACTATTGCCAGGATGACACGCGGGCCAGCCAGGCAGTAGAAGAAGAGATAACTATTTCCTCCGACTCAACCCCTTTGCCAAGACAGAAACCTTGACTGGTAAGCCGGAAAGTAATGTTGAACCGTTCAGAGTTGAACTTAAGGTATACAAGTAATATAGGAAGAAAGTTGTGGTGACCATCAATGATATTCTAGGCAACATATCACCATTAATTTGAATCTCTCATACTGGGTCAAGTTGTCAATCTGATATATGTGCTCCTTTCAAGTAGCCTGCTCATTTTAGTAATTAATTATGCAATTTAATTTGTCCGAATTAGTGCCTTCGATCTATCTATGTGTGCTTCCTTGGCACTGAACTTATTGTCGTACTCCATTGCCTGTTGTTCTCTTATTAGCTTTTATAATCTCATCATGGCCGTGTTGAATGTTTCTTCTCTCTCATACCAGAAAACAATTGTCATGTTGAATACATGTGGTAAACTTACCTTTTTACTAACGCATCATGCCATTTGATCTCTCGACTGTATTGAACTTGCTTGCTTTTGTGACAGATTATATTTTATAATCTTATGACCGTGCTGAACTTGATGATGTCTTGCTTGTGGTGTAGAGTGAATGATGATTTTTTTTATCTTGAACCAAAAAACAGTTCTTATGTTGAATAAATGTGCTAAAGTTGCCTTCTCACTAATTCTTGATCTTTAATCGCTTGACCACGTGTTGGGACGGGTACCCCGCGCCAAGGCGTGTTGCCGATCTAGTAGGAGCTAATAGTGGAGGCGTCGATGGACTCCCATGATAAGCTTTAAAATCTTTCTTGGCTCACACTATATTTTGTGAAACATAAGGATATATTTGATCCCATTTGACATTGAACTTTGTATACTTGTAGGGCTCTTCAAAATGCATGCCAGAGGATTTAACATCTTGGAGATATTCAAAATGAGAAGAAAGAAATGGCTCATGTCGACCATGCATGTAGTCTCCGGTACATGTTGACAACTCATAAAGTTCCAATAGCACCCTTTGTTCCTGGACATAAATTTATTAGAATATTTAGCATTATTAGATATACTCGGTGTTTGTATTCACAAACTTTCAGTCATTTGTGGTGCTTATTAATTAAGTGAGTGATGTTTACTTTTGAAGCAAAAATGGTGCTACCGTTTGGTTGCATGTAGCCTGAACCAGAGCAAAAGTAGTCCTGCAGTCTACATATTGGATACACTCACTGTACACATGCATGTTGTCACTGTACACATCTACATGTTGGCTATCACCCACCAAAGTGTGATACATTTTTTTATTTGCTGAGGCCGGTGCGTGCAAGGGTACACGCTCGAGCCTATCGCGTCGCGCGCTCCCCGCAGTCAGGCAGGGGAGCCCGCATGTTACAAGTCGGTGGGGGAGGACGCAACGCACAGCCCGTCGCCTGGCTCTGCCAAAATATGTACCCAATGTCTGACCGCTAGTCCCCACTCGCCATCTCATCTCCGTGTTCGTCTGGCCCCCGCTGTTCGTGTTCGCCGCAGGTGGCAAATCTGCAACTTTTTTCTCCCTAGAGAATCACCTGTAATTTTAATCATTTAAAAAAGATCAGATATATTGTAAATTTGACCAGAAGTACAAGGCATCTCAATCAAACATAATAACATTACGTCGAGATTTCAAGACCACCGAATGACAACTATTGCCGCCGCCGCACCGCTGTCGCCGCTCCTCTATTGGAGCTAGCTTGACCTTGTCGATGACAGCCGGGAAGACTTCGTGCACGTGTCCCTAAAGACCAACGCACTGGAGCCGCAGTCGTGGCCGTTGAACCCTTGCATAGATCTGAAGTACCTAACATCAAATCTCGCCACATAATGAGAAATCCTAACCTCATCGCCCCAAGGAGACAAGAGGAATCTACGCCGAAACTCCATCAACAACGCCCTGATGGACAAACTCAAGGAGGTTCGGAGCCCGGCAAAAAACTCGAAGAAGAAACGTCGTCCGCCCAAGACACTAGTAGAAAAAGGATCAAACGTGAAGCACATTAGTGCCGGTTTGTATTTGAACCGGCACTAATGTATACATTAGTGTCGGTTCCAACTGCTAGCCGGGCCGCTTTCATTAGTACCGGTTCATGGCGAACCTTTAGCACCGGTTCGTGCCACGAACCGGTACGAATGAGAGTGGTGGCAGGATGTTGTCAGAATGGGGCCCCTCCAACCCCTTTAGTACCGGTTCGTGCCACGAACCGGTACTAAAGGTCGTCCTATATAAACCCTTCATCCACTAGCACTCTGTTCTTCCCCCTTTCCCCTCTCCCTCTCCTCTGTTCTTCCCTTCTTCCTCTCGAGTTCATCACAAAATTTGCCCAAAATTTGTCAAGATTTGAAGGCCCTCATCCATTCAAATGATCACAAAGGTTAGCAACTTTGTCCTTTCATCTCTCATTGCTAGATTAGCTCTTGCATTGGTTTATATAGTGATTAATTTGTGAGTTTAGTAATTTGGGAGGATATATATATGTGCTAGTATTTGATTTATATGCAATTTGAGGTCAAAAATAACACTTAGTTTGCATATGTAGGTGTGGTTTACTTAGTGCCTTCTAAATCTCCATCGTAGCCACCGTTGATCGCCCGCACCGTCCCGTCGCCGGCACCACCTTGTGGTGAGCCTCTTGTTCATGAAATTTTATATAAAAATTGATGTTTGTGTGATTTGGATATATAGTTACTCATATAATTATCTTACCCGTACGTTGTTTGTTATACATATAGTGCCATGGTTTTGATATCCGTCCCCGTCGGCCCTAGTCCTTGTTATGATTCGGATGTGGTATGTATATTCTCTTTTAAAACTAGTTGCATTTCGTGTTTATGACAAATTATGCCCATCAAGTTGACATAGAAATTTTTTCTAGGAGGTATGTGAACCGGAAATTCCAACCGGCCCTATTGCCGAGAGGTTAAATTTAGTTGAAAGAGAAAACGAGTACTTGAAAGAAAAATTGAAAAGAATTGAGGGGGAGAAGATGGAATTGGAGTTGCATGTTGCCGATGTCGTCGATGATCACAAGATCAAGATGGAGAAAATGCGCTTGAAGATTAGAAAGATTAGAAAATATGCCATCGATAGTGAGGCTTGGTATCATTATGCTGTTGGATCCATTGTTACCTTAGTTGCGATCTTGATCGTATTTGTTGTTGCATTTAAATGCTTTAGCTAGAGAGTTATTTGTTTGTTGCATTTAAGTGTTGTATGAACTTTATGTATGAACTTGTATTAATTGTATGAACTTGTATTAATTTGGTCTATTCGGTGTTGTGTAATGAAGATGAGCCGGCAATGGATGTACGATGACCGATGCTCTCCCCAGTTCGTTGAGGGCGTGCATGCTTTTCTGCTTGCGGCTGAGGCAAACAAGCGGGCGGATGGTTTTATGCCTTGTCCATGTGCTCGCTGTAAGAATGGTCACAATTACTCTACGTCAAGAACCATTCACGTCCACCTGTTTAAGTCCGGTTTCATGCCCCATTATAATGTTTGGACCAAGCACGGAGAAAGAGGGGTTATGATGGAAGACAATGAAGAAGAAGAGGACGACGACATCTATCCTGGCCATTGGTTCCCTGAATACGATGATACAACAATGGGGGAAGAAGCTGAGCCGGTAATGCGGGAAGAAGCTAAGCCGGCAATGCGGGAAGAAGCTGAAGAAGAGGGATCAAATGAGCCCGTTGATGATCTAGGTTGGGCCATTGCCGATGCAAAGAGAAACTGCGCAAGTGATTTGGAGAAGAAGAAGTTGCAGCGCATGTTAGAGGATCACAAAAAATTGTTGTACCCGAATTGCGTAGGTGACAAGAAAAAGCTGGGCACCACACTGGAATTGCTGCAATGGAAGGCAGAGAATGGTGTATCTGACAAGGGATTTGGAAAGTTGATGGTAATGATAAAGGATATGCTTCCAAAGGACAACGAATTGCCCGAGAGTACGTACGAAGCAAAGAAGGCTGTCTGCCCTCTAGGGTTAGAGGTGCAGAAGATACATGCATGCCCTAATGATTGCATCCTCTACCGTGGTGAGTACGAGGATTTGAACGCTTGCCCGGTATGTGGTGCATTGCGCTATAAGATCTACCGCGATGACCCTGGTGATGTCGAGGGCCGGCGCCCCAGGAAGAAGATTCCTGCCAAGGTGATGTGGTATGCTCCTATAATACCACGGTTGAAACGTTTGTTCCAAAACAAAGAGCATGCCAAGGCGATGCGATGGCACAGAGAAGACCGTAAGAAAGACGGAAAGTTGAGAGTACCCGCTGACGGGTCGCAGTGGAGAAAAATCGAAAGAAAGTACGGGAAGGAGTTTGCAGATGACGCAAGGAGCGTATGGTTTGGTCTAAGCACAGATGGCATTAATCCTTTTGGGGAGCAGAGCAGCAACCATAGCACCTGGCCTGTGACTCTATGTTTGTATAACCTTCCTCCTTGGTTGTGCATGAAGCGGAAGTTCATTATGATGCCAGTGCTCATCCAAGGCCCTAAGCAACCCGGCAACGACATTTATGTGTACCTAAGGCCATTAGTTGAAGAACTCTTACAACTGTGGAATGGAACAGGTGTACGTGCGTGGGATGAGCACATGGGGGAAGAATTTGACCTAAAGGCGTTGCTGTTCGTGACCATCAATGATTGGCCTGCTCTCAGTAACCTTTCAGGACAGACAAACAAGGGATACCGCGCATGCACGCACTGTTTGGACGATACCGACGGTATATATTTGGCTAATAAGAATGTGTACCTGGGACATCGTCGATTTCTTCCGAGCAGGCATCCCGTAAGAAAGAAAGGCAAGCATTTCAAAGGTGAGGCGGATCACCAGACGAAGCCTCGCCACCGTACTGGTGCTGATGTACATGATATGGTCAAGGATTTGAAGGTGGTCTTTGGGAAGGGTCCTGGTGGACAACCTGTTCCGAATTACGCTGACGGACGCGCACCCATGTGGAAGAAGAAATCTATATTTTGGGACCTGCCCTATTGGAAAGACCTCGAGGTCCGCTCCGCAATCGACGTGATGCACGTGACGAAGAATCTTTGTGTGACCCTGCTTGGCTTCTTGGGCGTATATGGGAAGGAAAAAGATATACCTGAGGCACGGGAGGACCAGCAACGTATGCACGGAAAAGACAGCATACATCAGGGTCATGCAAGCTACGCTCTTACCAAAGAAGAGAAGGAAATCTTCTTTGAATGCCTGCTCAGTATTAAGGTACCGTCTGGCTTCTCGTCGAATATAAAGGGAATAATAAACATGGCAGAGAAAAAGTTCCAGAACCTAAAGTCTCATGACTGCCACGTGATTATGACGCAACTGCTTCCGGTTGCATTGAGGGGGCTTCTACCGGAAAACGTTCGATTAGCCATTGTGAAGCTATGTGCATTTCTCAATGCAATCTCTTAGAAGGTAATCGATCCAGAAATCATACCAAGGTTACAGAATGATTTGGTGCAATGTCTTGTCAGTTTCGAGTTGGTGTTCCCACCATCCTTCTTAAACATCATGACGCACGTCCTGTTGGGGAACGTAGCATAAATTCAAAATTTTCCTACATGTCACCAAGATCTATCTATGGAGTCATCTAGAAACAAGGGAGGAGTGGATCTACATACCCTTGTAGATCACGCGCGGAAGCGTTCAAGAGAACGGGGTTGATGGAGTCGTACTCGTCATGATCCAAATCACCGATGATCCTAGCGCCGAACGGACGGCACCTCCGCGTTCAACACACGTACGGAGCAGCGACGTCTCCTCCTTCTTGATCCAACAAGGGGGGAGGAGAGGTTGATGGAGATCCAACAACACGATGGCGTGGTGGTGGAAGTAGCGGGATTCCAACAGGGCTTCGCCAAGCGCTGTGGGAGGAGGGAGATGTGTCATGGGAGGGAGAGGGAGGCGCCAGGGCTTAGGTATGTTTGCCCTCCCTTCCCCCCACTATATATAGGGCCAAGGGAGAGGGGGAGGGCGCAGCCTTGCCCCTTCCTCCAAGGAAGGGTGCGGCCAAGGGGGGGAGGAGTCCATCCTCCCCAAGGCACCTCGGAGGTGCCTTCCCCCTTTAGGACTCTTCCTTTCCCTTGATTCTTGGTGCATGGGCCTCTTGGGGCTGGTGACCTTGGCCCATATAGGCCAAGGCGCACCCCCTACAGCCCATGTGGCCCCCGGGGGCAGGTGGCCCCACCCGGTGGACCCCAGGGACCCTTCTGGTGGTCCCGGTACAATACCGGTGACCCCGAAACTTGTCCCGATGGCCGAAATAGCACTTCCTATATATAATTCTTTACCTCCGGACCATTCCGGGACTCCTCGTGACATCCGGGATCTCATCCGGGACTCCGAACAACTTTCGGGTTACCGCATACTAATATCTCTATAACCCTAGCATCACCGAACCTTAAGTATGTAGACCCTACGGGTTCGGGAGACATGCAGACATGACCGAGATGACTCTCCGGTCAATAACCAACAGCGGGATCTGGATACCCATGTTGGCTCCCACATGTTCCATGATGATCTCATCGGATGAAACACGATGTCCAGGACTTAATCAATCTCGTATACAATTCCCTTTGTCTAGCGGTACGATACTTTCCCGAGATTCGATCGTCGGTATCCCGATACCGTGTTCAATCTCGTTACCGGCAAGTCTCTTCACTCGTTCCGTAACACATCATCCCATGATCAACTCCTTGATCACATTGTGCACATTATGATGATGTCCTACCGAGTGGGCCCAGAGATACCTCTCCGTTTACACGGAGTGACAAATCCCAGTCTCGATTCGTGCCAACCCAACAGACACTTTCGGAGATACCCGTAGTGTACCTTTATAGCCACCCAGTTACATTGTGACGTTTGGCACACCCAAAGCATTCCTACGGTATCCAGGAGTTGCACAATCTCATGGTCTAAGGAAATGATACTTGACATTAGAAAAGCTTTAGCATACGAACTACATGATCTTGTGCTAGGCTTAGGATTGGGTCTTGTCCATCACATCATTCTCCTAATGATGTGATCCCGTTATCAATGACATCCAATGTCCATGGCCAGGAAACCGTAACCATCTATTGATCAACGAGCTAGTCAACTAGAGGCTTACTAGGGACATGGTGTTGTTTATGTATCCACACATGTATCTGAGTTTCCTATCAATACAATTATAGCATGGATAATAAACGATTATCATGAACAAGGAAATATAATAATAACTAATTTATTATTGCCTCTAGGGCATATTTCCAACAGTCTCCCACTTGCACTAGAGTCAATAATCTAGTTCACATCGCCATGTGATCAACACTCACAGGTTACATCGCATGTGACCAACATCCAAAGAGTTTACTAGAGTCAATAATCTAGTTCACATCACTATGTGATTAACACTCAATGTGTTCTGGGTTTGATCATGTTGCTTGTGAGAGAGGTTTTAGTCAACGGGTCTACAACATTCAGATCCGTATGTACTTCGCAAATCTCTACGCTATATTTGGAGCCATTTCAAATAACTGTTCTACTTGGAGCTATTCCAAATTGTTGCTCCATTATATGTATCCGGTATCTCTACTCAGAGCTATCCGGATAGGTGTTAAGCTTGCATCGACATAACTCTTTACGTCGAACTCTTTATCACCTCCATAACCGAGAAACATATCCTCATTCCTCTAAGGATATTTTAGACCGTTATCTGGTGATCTACTCCTAGATTACCTTTGTACCCTCTTGCCAGATATGTGGCAAGGCACACATCAGGTGTGGTACTCAGCATGGCATACCGTATAGAGCCTATGACAAAAGCATAGGGGACGACCTTCGTCCTTCCTCTTTCTTCTGCCGAGGTCGAGCTTTAACTTCATACCTTACAACTCAGGCAAGAACGCCTTCTTTGACTGATCCATCTTGAACACCTTCAAGATCATGTCAAGGTATGTGCTCATTTGAAAGTACTATTAAGCGTTTTGATCTATGCTTATAGATCTTAATGCTCAATACTCAAGTAGCTTAATCCAGGTTTTCCATTGAAAAACACTTTTCAAATAACTCTGCATGCTTTCTAGAAATTCTACATCATTTCCGATCAACAATATGTTAACAACATATACTCATCGGAAATTCTATAGTGCACCCACTCACTTCTTTGGAAATACAAGTTTCTCATAAACTTTGTATAAACCCAAAATCTTTGATCATCATCAAAGCATACATTCCAACTCCGAGATGCTTACTCCAGTCCCTAGAAGGATTGCTGGAGCTTTGCATACTTATTAGCATCTTTCAGGATTGACAAAACCTTCCGGTTTGTATTACATACAACCTTTCCTCAAAAAAACGTCGAGGAAACAATGTTTTGACATCCTATCTGCAAGATTTCATAAATAATGCAGTAATCGCTAATATAATTCCAACAGACTCTTAGCATCACTACGAGTGAGAAAGTCTCATCGTAGTCAACTCCTTGAACTTGTCGGAAAACATCTTAACGACAAGTCAAGCTTTCTTAATGGTGACATTTACCATCATTGTCCGTCTTCCTTTTAAAATCCATCTGTACTCAACAGCCTCACGACCATCGAGCTGTTCTGTCAAAGTCTACACTTTGTTTCCATACATGGATCCTCTCTCGGATTATATGGCCTCGAGCCATTTTGGAATCCAGGCAATCGCTTCTCCATAGCTCGTAGGTTCATTGTTGTCTAGCAACATGACTTCCAAGACAGGATTACGTACCACTCTGAAGTAGTACGCATCCTTGTCATCCCACGAGGTTTGGTAGTGACTTGATCCGAAGTTTCATGATCACTATCATAAGCTTCCACTTCAGTTGGTGTAGGTGCCACAGGAACAACTTCATGTGCCCTGCTACACACTAGCTGAAGTGAAGGTTCAATAACCTCATCAAGTCTCCACCATCCTCCTACTCAATTCCTTCGAGAGAAACTTTTTCTCGAGAAAGGACCTGATTCTAGAAACAATCCCTTATTGCTTTCGGATCTGAGACAGGAGGTATACCCAACTGTTTTGGGTGTCCTATGAAGATGCATTTATCCGCTTTGGGTTCGAGCTTATCAGCCTGAAACTTTTTCACATAAGCGTCGCAGCCCCAAACTTTTACGAAATGATAGCTTAGGTTTCTCTAAACCATAGTTCATACGGTGTCATCTCATCGGAATTACGTGGTGCCCTATTTAAAGTGAATGCGGTTGTCTTTAATGCCTAACCCATAAACTATCGTGGTAATTCGATAAGAGACATCATGGTATGCATCATATCCAATAGGGTGTAGTTATGATGTTCGGACACGCCATCACACTATGGTGTTCCAGGCTGTATTAGTTGTGAAACGATTTTTCCACAATGTCTTAATTCTGTGCCAAACTCGTAATTCAGATATTCATCTCTATGATCATATCATAGATATTTTATCCTCTTGTCACGACGATCTTTCAACTTCACCCTGAAATTACTTGAAGCTTTCAATAATTCAGACTCGTGGTTCGTCAAGTAAATATACTCAACATCTACTCAAATCATCTGTGAAGAACATAACGATATCCACTATACGCCTCAGCACTCATTGGACTGCACACATCAAAATGTGTTACTTCCAACGAGTTGCTATCTTGTTCCGTCTTACTAAAACGAGGCTTTCAGTCATCTTGCCCATGTGGTATGATTTGCATGTCTCAAGTGATTCAAGATCAAGTGAGTCCAAACGGTCCATTTGCATGGAGTTTCTTCATGCATATACACCAATAGACATGGTTCGCATGTCTCAAACTTTTCAAAATGAGTGAGCCCAAAGATCCATCAACATGGAGCTTCTTCATGCGTTTTATACCGATATGACTTAAGTGGCAGTGCCACAAGTAGGTGGTACTATCATTACTATCTTATATCTTTTGGCATGAACATGTGTATCACTATGATCGAGATTCAATAAACCATTCATTTTAGGTTCAAGACCATTGAAGGTATTATTCAAATAAACAGAGTAACCATTATTCTCCTTAAATGAATAACCGTGTTGCGATAGACATAATCCAATCACGTCTATGCTCAACGCAAACACCAAATAACAATTATTTAGGTTTAACACTAGTCTCGATGGTAGAGGGAGCGTGCGATGCTTGATCATATCAACATTGGAAACACTTCCAACACATATCGTCAGCTCACCTTTAGCTAGTCTCCGTTTATTCCATAGCTTTTACTTCGAGTTACTAACACTTAGCAACCAAACCGGTATCTAATACCCTGGTGCTACTAGGAGTACTAGTAAAGTACACATCAACACAATGTATATCCAATATACTTCTATCGACCTTGCCAGCCTTCTTATCTACCAAGTATCTAGGGTAATTCTGCTCCAGTGGTTGTTCCCCTTATTACAGAAGCACTTAGTCTCGGGTTTGGGTTCAACCTTGGGTTTCTTCACTAGAGCAGCAGCTGATTTGCCGTTTCATGAAGTATCCCTTATTGCCCTTGCCCTTCTTGAAACTAGTGGTTTCACCAACCATCAACAATTGATGCTCCTTGATTTCTACTTTTGTGGTGTCAAACATCGCGAATATCTCAAGGATCATCATATATGTCCCTAATATATTATAGTTCATCACGAAGCTCTAGTAGCTTGGTGGTAATGACTTCGGAGAAACATCACTATCTTATCTGGAAGATCAACTCCCACTCGATTCAAATGATTGTTGTATTTAGACAATCTGAGCACAAGCTCAACAATTGAGCTTTTCTCCCTTAGTTTGCAGGCTAAGAAAATCGTCGGAGGTCTTATACCTCTTGACGTGGGCACGAGCCTGAAATCCCAATTTCAGCCCTCGAAACATCTCATATGTTTCGCGACGTTTCAAAATGTCTTCGGTGCCTCAACTCTAAACCGTTTAACTGAACTATCATGTAGTTATCAAAACGTGTATGTCAGATGTTCGCAACATCCACAGACAACGTTCGAGGTTCAGCACACTGAGCGGTGCATTAAGGACATAAGCCTTCTAAGAAGCAATGAGGACAATCCTCAGTTTACGGACCTAGTCCGTATAATTGCTACTATCAACTTTCAACTATTTTTTTTCTCTAGGAACATATCTAAATAGTAGAACTAAAGCGTGAGCTACGACATAATTTGCAAACTCCTTTTTGACTATGTTTAGGATAAACAAGTTCATCTTATGAACTCCCACTCAGATAGACATCCCTCTAGTCATCTAAGTGATTACATGATTCGAGTCAACTAGGCCGTGTCCGATCATCATGTGAGACGGACTAGTCAACATCGGTGAACATCTTCATGTTGATCGTATCTACCATACGACACATGCTCGACCTTTCGGTCTTCTGTGTTCCGAGGCCATGTCTGTACACATGCTAGGCTCGTCAAGTCAACCTAAGTGTTTCGCGTGTGTAAATCTGTCTTACACCCGTTGTATGTGAACGTTAGAATCTAACACCCGATCATCACGTGGTGCTTCGAAACAACGAACTGTCGCAACGGTGCACAGTTAGGGGGAACACTTTCTTGAAATTTTAGTGAGGGATCATCTTATTTACTACCGTCGTTCTAAGCAAATAAGATGTATAAACATGATAAACATCACATGCAATCAAATAGTGACATGATATGGCCAATATCATATTGCTCCTTTTGATCTCCATCTTCGGGGCTCCATGATCATCATCGTCACCGGCATGACACCATGATCTCCATCATCATGATCTCCATCATCGTGTCTTTATGAAGTTGTCTCGCCAACTATTACTTCTACTACTACAGCTAACGGTTAGCAATAAAGTAAAGTAATTACATGACGTTTATGTTGACACGCAGGTCATAAATAAATAAAGGCAACTCCTATGGCTCCTGCCGGTTGTCATACTCATCGACATGCAAGTCGTGATTCCTATTACAAGAACATGATCAATCTCATACATCACATATATCATTCATGACATCCTTTTGGCCATATCACATCACATAGCATACCCTGCAAAAACAAGTTAGACGTCCTCTAATTGTTGTTTGCATGTTTTACGTGGCTGCTATGGGTTTCTAGCAAGAACGTTTCTTACCTACGCAAAAACCACAACGTGATATGCCAATTGCTATTTACCCTTCATAAGGACCCTTCTCATCGAATCCGATCCGACTAAAGTGGGAGAGACAGACACCCGCTAGCCACCTTATGCAACTAGTGCATGTCAGTCGGTGGAACCAGTCTCACGTAAGAGTACGTGTAAGGTCGGTCCGGGCCGCTTCATACCACAATGCCACCGAATCAAGATTAGACTAGTAACGGTAAGCATATTGAACAAAATCAATGCCCACAACTACTTTGTGTTCTACTCGTGCATAGAAACTACGCATAGACCTAGCTCATGATGCCACTGTTGGGGAACGTAGCATAAATTCAAAATTTTCCTACGTGTCACCAAGATCTATCTATGGAGTCATCTAGCAACGAGGGAGGAGTGGATCTACATACCCTTGTAGATCGCGCGCGGAAGCGTTCAAGAGAACGGGGTTGATGGAGTCGTACTCGTCATGATCCAAATCACCGATGATCCTAGCGCCGAACGGACGGCACCTTCGCGTTCAACACACGTACGGAGCAGCGACGTCTCCTCCTTCTTGATCCAGCAAGGGGGGAGGAGAGGTTGATGGAGATCCAACAACACGACGGCATGGTGGTGGAAGTAGCGGGATTCCAACAGGGCTTCGCCAAGCGCTGTGGGAGGAGGGAGATGTGTCATGGGAGGGAGAGGGAGGCGCCAGGGCTTAGGTATGTTTGCCCTCCCTTCCCCCCACTATATATAGGGCCAAGGGAGAGGGGGAGGGCGCAGCCTTGCCCCTTCCTCCAAGGAAGGGTGCGGCCAAGGGGGGAGGAGTCCATCCTCCCCAAGGCACCTCGGAGGTGCCTTCCCCCTTTAGGACTCTTCCTTTCCCTTGATTCTTGGCGCATGGGCCTCTTGGGGCTGGTGCCCTTGGCCCATATAGGACAAGGCGCACCCCTACAGCCCATGTGGCCCCCCGGGGCAGGTGGCCCCACCCGGTGGACCCCCGGGACCCTTCCGGTGGTCCCGGTACAATACCGGTGACCCCGAAACTTGTCCCGATGGCCGAAATAGCACTTTCTATATATAATTCTTTACCTCCGGACCATTCCGGAACTCCTCGTGACGTCCGGGATCTCATCCGGGACTCCGAACAACTTTCGGGTTACCGCATACTAATATCTCTATAACCCTAGCGTCACCGAACCTTAAGTATGTAGACCCTACGGGTTCGGGAGACATGCAGACATGACCGAGATGACTCTCCGGTCAATAACCAACAGCGGGATCTGGATACCCATGTTGGCTCCCACATGTTCCACGATGATCTCATCGAATGAACCACAATGTCCAGGACTTAATCAATCCCGTATACAATTCCCTTTGTCTAACGGTACGATACTTGCCCCAGATTCGATCGTCGGTATCCCGATACCGCGTTCAATCTCGTTACTGGCAAGTCTCTTTACTCGTTCCGTAACACATCATCCCGTGATCAACTCCTTGATCACATTGTGCACATTATGATGATGTCCTACCGAGTGGGCCCAGAGATACCTCTCCGTTTACACGGAGTGACAAATCCCAGTCTCGGTTCGTGCCAACCCAACAGACACTTTCGGAGATACCCGTAGTGTACCTTTATAGCCACCCAGTTACGTTGTGACGTTTGGCACACCCAAAGCATTCCTACGGTATCCGGGAGTTGCACAATCTCATGGTCTAAGGAAATGATACTTGACATTAGAAAAGCTCTAGCATACGAACTACATGATCTTGTGCTAGGCTTAGGATTGGGTCTTGTCCATCACATCATTCTCCTAATGATGTGATCCCGTTATCAATGACATCCAATGTCCATGGTCAGGAAACCGTAACCATCTATTGATCAACGAGCTAGTCAACTAGAGGCTTACTAGGGACATGGTGTTGTTTATGTATCCACACATGTATCTGAGTTTCCTATCAATACAATTATAGCATGGATAATAAACGATTATCATGAACAAGGAAATATAATAATAACTAATTTATTATTGCCTCTAGGGCATATTTCCAACAGTCTCCCACTTGCACTAGAGTCAATAATCTAGTTCACATCGCCATGTGATCAACACTCACAGGTCACATCGCATGTGACCAACATCCAAAGAGTTTACTAGAGTCAATAATCTAGTTCACATCACTATGTGATTAACACTCAATGTGTTCTGGGTTTGATCATGTTGCTTGTGAGAGAGGTTTTAGTCAACGGGTCTACAACATTCAGATCCGTATGTACTTCGCAAATCTCTACGCTATATTTGGAGCCATTTCAAATAACTGTTCTACTTGGAGCTATTCCAAATTGTTGCTCCATTATATGTATCCGGTATCTCTACTCAGAGCTATCCGGATAGGTGTTAAGCTTGCATCGACGTAACTCTTTACGTCGAACTCTTTATCACCTCCATAACCGAGAAACATATCCTCATTCCTCTAAGGATATTTTAGACCGTTATCTGGTGATCTACTCCTAGATTACCTTTGTACCCTCTTGCCAGATATGTGGCAAGGCACACATCAGGTGCGGTACTCAGCATGGCATACCGTATAGAGCCTATGACAAAAGCATAGGGGACGACCTTCGTCCTTCCTCTTTCTTCTGCCGAGGTCGAGCTTTAACTTCATACCTTACAACTCAGGCAAGAACGCCTTCTTTGACTGATCCATCTTGAACACCTTCAAGATCATGTCAAGGTATGTGCTCATTTGAAAGTACTATTAAGCGTTTTGATCTATGCTTATAGATCTTAATGCTCAATACTCAAGTAGCTTAATCCAGGTTTTCCATTGAAAAACACTTTTCAAATAACTCTGCATGCTTTCTAGAAATTCTACATCATTTCCGATCAACAATATGTTAACAACATATACTCATCGGAAATTCTATAGTGCACCCACTCACTTCTTTGGAAATACAAGTTTCTCATAAACTTTGTATAAACCCAAAATCTTTGATCATCATCAAAGCATACATTCCAACTCCGAGATGCTTACTCCAGTCCCTAGAAGGATTGCTGGAGCTTTGCATACTTATTAGCATCTTTCAGGATTGACAAAACCTTCCGGTTTGTATCACATACAACCTTTCCTCAAAAAAACGTCGAGGAAACAATGTTTTGACCTCCTATCTGCAAGATTTCATAAATAATGCAGTAATCGCTAATATAATTCCAACAGACTCTTAGCATCACTACGAGTGAGAAAGTCTCATCGTAGTCAACTCCTTGAACTTGTCGGAAAACATCTTAACGACAAGTCAAGCTTTCTTAATGGTGACATTTACCATCATTGTCCGTCTTCCTTTTAAAATCCATCTGTACTCAACAGCCTCACGACCATCGAGCTGTTCTGTCAAAGTCTACACTTTGTTTCCATACATGGATCCTCTCTCGGATTATATGGCCTCGAGCCATTTTGGAATCCAGGCAATCGCTTCTCCATAGCTCGTAGGTTCATTGTTGTCTAGCAACATGACTTCCAAGACAGGATTACGTACCACTCTGAAGTAGTACGCATCCTTGTCATCCCACGAGGTTTGGTAGTGACTTGATCCGAAGTTTCATGATCACTATCATAAGCTTCCACTTCAGTTGGTGTAGGTGCCACAGGAACAACTTCATGTGCCCTGCTACACACTAGCTGAAGTGAAGGTTCAATAACCTCATCAAGTCTCCACCATCCTCCTACTCAATTCCTTCGAGAGAAACTTTCTCTCGAGAAAGGACCTGATTCTAGAAACAATCCCTTATTGCTTTCGGATCTGAGACAGGAGGTATACCCAACTGTTTTGGGTGTCCTATGAAGATGCATTTATCCGCTTTGGGTTCGAGCTTATCAGCCTGAAACTTTTTCACATAAGCGTCGCAGCCCCAAACTTTTACGAAATGATAGCTTAGGTTTCTCTAAACCATAGTTCATACGGTGTCATCTCATCGGAATTACGTGGTGCCCTATTTAAAGTGAATGCGGTTGTCTTTAATGCCTAACCCATAAACTATCGTGGTAATTCGATAAGAGACATCATGGTATGCATCATATCCAATAGGGTGTAGTTATGATGTTCGGACACGCCATCACACTATGGTGTTCCAGGCTGTATTAGTTGTGAAACGATTTTTCCACAATGTCTTAATTCTGTGCCAAACTCGTAATTCAGATATTCATCTCTATGATCATATCATAGATATTTTATCCTCTTGTCACGACGATCTTTCAACTTCACCCTGAAATTACTTGAAGCTTTCAATAATTCAGACTCGTGGTTCGTCAAGTAAATATACTCAACATCTACTCAAATCATCTGTGAAGAACATAACGATATCCACTATACGCCTCAGCACTCATTGGACTGCACACATCAAAATGTGTTACTTCCAACAAGTTGCTATCTTGTTCCGTCTTACTAAAACGAGGCTTTCAGTCATCTTGCCCATGTGGTATGATTTGCATGTCTCAAGTGATTCAAGATCAAGTGAGTCCAAACGGTCCATTTGCATGGAGTTTCTTCATGCATATACACCAATAGACATGGTTCGCATGTCTCAAACTTTTCAAAATGAGTGAGCCCAAAGATCCATCAACATGGAGCTTCTTCATGCGTTTTATACCGATATGACTTAAGTGGCAGTGCCACAAGTAGGTGGTACTATCATTACTATCTTATATCTTTTGGCATGAACATGTGTATCACTATGATCGAGATTCAATAAACCATTCATTTTAGGTTCAAGACCATTGAAGGTATTATTCAAATAAACAGAGTAACCATTATTCTCCTTAAATGAATAACCGTGTTGCGATAGACATAATCCAATCACGTCTATGCTCAACGCAAACACCAAATAACAATTATTTAGGTTTAACACTAGTCTCGATGGTAGAGGGAGCGTGCGATGCTTGATCATATCAACATTGGAAACACTTCCAACACATATCGTCAGCTCACCTTTAGCTAGTCTCCGTTTATTCCATAGCTTTTACTTCGAGTTACTAACACTTAGCAACCAAACCGGTATCTAATACCCTGGTGCTACTAGGAGTACTAGTAAAGTACACATCAACACAATGTATATCCAATATACTTCTATCGACCTTGCCAGCCTTCTTATCTACCAAGTATCTAGGGTAATTCTGCTCCAGTGGTTGTTCCCCTTATTACAGAAGCACTTAGTCTCGGGTTTGGGTTCAACCTTGGGTTTCTTCACTAGAGCAGCAGCTGATTTGCCGTTTCATGAAGTATCCCTTATTGCCCTTGCCCTTCTTGAAACTAGTGGTTTCACCAACCATCAACAATTGATGCTCCTTGATTTCTACTTTTGTGGTGTCAAACATCGCGAATATCTCAAGGATCATCATATATGTCCCTAATATATTATAGTTCATCACGAAGCTCTAGTAGCTTGGTGGTAATGACTTCGGAGAAACATCACTATCTTATCTGGAAGATCAACTCCCACTCGATTCAAATGATTGTTGTATTTAGACAATCTGAGCACAAGCTCAACAATTGAGCTTTTCTCCCTTAGTTTGCAGGCTAAGAAAATCGTCGGAGGTCTTATACCTCTTGACGTGGGCACGAGCCTGAAATCCCAATTTCAGCCCTCGAAACATCTCATATGTTTCGCGACGTTTCAAAATGTCTTCGGTGCCTCAACTCTAAACCGTTTAACTGAACTATCATGTAGTTATCAAAACGTGTATGTCAGATGTTCGCAATATCCACAGACAACGTTCGAGGTTCAGCACACTGAGCGGTGCATTAAGGACATAAGCCTTCTAAGAAGCAATGAGGACAATCCTTAGTTTACGGACCTAGTCCGTATAATTGCTACTATCAACTTTCAACTAATTTTTTTCTCTAGGAACATATCTAAATAGTAGAACTAAAGCGTGAGCTACGACATAATTTGCAAAATCCTTTTTGACTATGTTTAGGATAAACAAGTTCATCTTATGAACTCCCACTCAGATAGACATCGCTCTAGTCATCTAAGTGATTACATGATTCGAGTCAACTAGGCCATGTCCGATCATCATGTGAGACGGACTAGTCAACATCGGTGAACATCTTCATGTTGATCGTATCTACCATACGACTCATGCTCGACCTTTCGGTCTTCTGTGTTCCGAGGCCATGTCTGTACACATGCTAGGCTCTTCAAGTCAACCTAAGTGTTTCGCGTGTGTAAATCTGTCTTACACCCGTTGTATGTGAACGTTAGAATCTAACACCCGATCATCACGTGGTGCTTCGAAACAACGAACTGTCGCAATGGTGCACAGTTAGGGGGAACACTTTCTTGAAATTTTAGTGAGGGATCATCTTATTTACTACCGTCATTCTAAGCAAATAAGATGTATAAACATGATAAACATCACATGCAATCAAATAGTGACATGATATGGCCAATATCATATTGCTCCTTTTGATCTCCATCTTCGGGGCTCCATGATCATCATCGTCACCGGCATGACACCATGATCTCCATCATCATGATCTCCATCATCGTGTCTTTATGAAGTTGTCTCGCCAACTATTACTTCTACTACTACAGCTAACGGTTAGCAATAAAGTAAAGTAATTACATGACGTTTATGTTGACACGCAGGTCATAAATAAATAAAGGCAACTCCTATGGCTCCTGCCGGTTGTCATACTCATCGACATGCAAGTCGTGATTCCTATTACAAGAACATGATCAATCTCATACATCACATATATCATTCATGACATCCTTTTGGCCATATCACATCACATAGCATACCCTGCAAAAACAAGTTAGACGTCCTCTAATTGTTGTTTGCATGTTTTACGTGGCTGCTATGGGTTTCTAGCAAGAACGTTTCTTACCTACGCAAAAACCACAACGTGATATGCCAATTGCTATTTACCCTTCATAAGGACCCTTCTCATCGAATCCGATCCGACTAAAGTGGGAGAGACAGACACCCGCTAGCCACCTTATGCAACTAGTGCATGTCAGTCGGTGGAACCAGTCTCACGTAAGAGTACGTGTAAGGTCGGTCCGGGCCGCTTCATCCCACAATGCCACCGAATCAAGATTGGACTAGTAACGGTAAGCATATTGAACAAAATCAATGCCCACAACTACTTTGTGTTCTACTCGTGCATAGAAACTACGCATAGACCTAGCTCATGATGCCACTGTTGGGGAACGTAGCATAAATTCAAAATTTTCCTACGTGTCACCAAGATCTATCTATGGAGTCATCTAGCAACGAGGGAGGAGTGGATCTACATACCCTTGTAGATCGCACGCCGAAGCGTTCAAGAGAACGGGGTTGATGGACTCGTACTCGTCATGATGCAAATCACCGATGATCCTAGCGCCGAACGGACGGCACCTCCGCGTTCAACACACGTACGGAGCAGCGACGTCTCCTCCTTCTTGATCCAGCAAGGGGGGAGGAGAGGTTGATGGAGATCCAACAACACGACGGCGTGGTGGTGGAAGTAGCGGGATTCCAACAGGGCTTCGCCAAGCGCTGTGGGAGGAGGGAGATGTGTCATGGGAGGGAGAGGGAGGCGCCAGGGCTTAGGTATGTTTGCCCTCCCTTCCCCCCACTATATATAGGGCCAAGGGAGAGGGGGAGGGCGCAGCCTTGCCCCTTCCTCCAAGGAAGGGTGCGGCCAAGGGGGGAGGAGTCCATCCTCCCCAAGGCACCTCGGAGGTGCCTTCCCCCTTTAGGACTCTTCCTTTCCCTTGATTCTTGGCGCATGGGCCTCTTGGGGCTGGTGCCCTTGGCCCATATAGGACAAGGCGCACCCCTACAGCCCATGTGGCCCCCCGAGGCAGGTGGCCCCACCTGGTGGACCCCCGGGACCCTTCCGGTGGTCCCGGTACAATACCGGTGACCCCGAAACTTGTCCCGATGGCCGAAATAGCACTTTCTATATATAATTCTTTACCTCCGGACCATTCCGGAACTCCTCGTGACGTCCGGGATCTCATCCGGGACTCCGAACAACTTTCGGGTTACCGCATACTAATATCTCTATAACCCTAGCGTCACCGAACCTTAAGTATGTAGACCCTACGGGTTCGGGAGACATGCAGACATGACCGAGATGACTCTCCGGTCAATAACCAACAGCGGGATCTGGATACCCATGTTGTCTCCCACATGTTCCACGATGATCTCATCGAATGAACCACAATGTCCAGGACTTAATCAATCCCGTATACAATTCCCTTTGTCTAGCGGTATGATACTTGCCCGAGATTCGATCGTCGGTATCCCGATACCGCGTTCAATCTCGTTACCGGCAAGTCTCTTTACTCGTTCCGTAACACATCATCCCGTGATCAACTCCTTGATCACATTGTGCACATTATGATGATGTCCTACCGAGTGGGCCCAGAGATACCTCTCCGTTTACACGGAGGGACAAATCCCAGTCTCGATTCGTGCCAACCCAACAGACACTTTCGGAGATACCCGTAGTGTACCTTTATAGCCACCCAGTTACGTTGTGACGTTTGGCACACCCAAAGCATTCCTACGGTATCCGGGAGTTGCACAATCTCATGGTCTAAGGAAATGATACTTGACATTAGAAAAGCTTTAGCATACGAACTACATGATCTTGTGCTAGGCTTAGGATTGGGTCTTGTCCATCATATCATTCTCCTAATGATGTGATCCCGTTATCAATGACATCCAATGTCCATGGTCAGGAAACCGTAACCATCTATTGATCAACGAGCTAGTCAACTAGAGGCTTACTAGGGACATGGTGTTGTTTATGTATCCACACATGTATCTGAGTTTCCTATCAATACAATTATAGCATGGATAATAAACGATTATCATGAACAAGGAAATATAATAATAACTAATTTATTATTGCCTCTAGGGCATATTTCCAACACGTCCTAGTTCACCTATGCGAAGAGATTAACGTTTTAGGTCCTGTATTTCTACACAATATGTTCCCCTTTGAGAGGTTCATGGGAGTCTTAAAGAAATATGTTCATAACCGTGCTAGGCCAGAAGGAAGCATCTCCAAGGGCCGTCAAAATGAGGAGGTCATTGAGTTTTGTATTGACTTTATTCCTGACCTTAAGCCGATTGGTGTTCCTGAATCGCGGCATAAGGGCAGACTGGATGGAAAAGGCACGCTAGGAGGGGAACAAATAATATGTATGGACGGACATTCTCTCACTGAAGCACACTACACAGTTCTACAGAATTCCGCCTTGGTGGCTCCGTATATGGATGAACACAAGAATTTGCTACGCTCCAAACACCGGAGCGGTCTGATGACTGGATTACACGTGAACAAACCAGGAGTTTCGCCAGCTGGTTGCAAGCACGTACCATGCATGACACCTCTATTGAAGATGACCTGTACTTGCTGTCCCAGTTACCATCTTCGAATATAATGACTTTCAAAGGGTACGAGATAAATGGTAATACATTTTACACGATCGCCCAAGATAAGAAGAGCACCAACCAAAACAGTGGTGTCCGCTTTGATGCAGAAACCAAGACGGGAAAGGAAACATATTATGGTTATATACAGGACATATGGGAACTTGACTATCGACGTGGTTTGAAGGTCCCTTTGTTTCGGTGCAAATGGGTCAATATGACACGAGGCGGGGTAACGGAAGACCCGCAGTACGGAATGACAACAGTGGATCTCAACAATCTTGCGTATGCAGACGAACCATTCGTCCTAGCCAATGATGTGGCACAGGTTTTCTATGTGAAGGACATGTCTACCAAGCCAAGAAAAAGAAAAGATAAGGAAGCGAATGCATCGTACGATGAGCCAAAGCGGCACATAGTTCTTTCTGGGAAGAGAAACATCGTGGGAGTGGATGACAAGACAGACAAGTCAGAAGATTATGAAAAGTTTGATGAAATTGCTCCATTCACAGTGAATATTGACCCGAGCATCCCGTTAAATGATGAAGATTTTCCATGGCTACGACGCAAAGGGACACACGCGAAGAAAAAGTTTCACACCCAAAGATCTGGGATGTGATCGGCTTAACTATCATCACTTTCTTCTGTGTTTCACACCCAGGAGGGAATCTCTGTAATAGTTAGGGTAGCTAGTTATGTGTTTTGGCATTTGAAACGCGAAGAAATTTTATGTGCAAGCAAATTCTTTCATGCATTTACTGATTTTTTCAGCTAAATGACCCTGAAATTGAAAAGCATTTCAAATGAACTCAGAAAAGGATGAAAGTTGGCATGGTATCATAATTTCACCCACATAGCATGTGCAAAAAAGTAGAGAGGGTTACCGCAAAAACTGGATGCACTTCGTGTACAAAATGGACAATCTGTTTCGAAGTATCAGGGTTTCGGACGAAAACTCATCCGTTACAAAGGCATTTCATTTTTTAAATAACTTAAGCATTACCAAATTGAATATAATGATAAAACACACTAATATTAAACATAAGAAAAAAGAATCACTGGAAAATGTATTTTTAAAGTTAAGTTATTCACAAACTAGTGATTCACACAAATTTCAAATAATTCAAAATTTAAACTATTCAAATTTAAAAACTACCGGCACTAACTGAAAGTTTCTAAAAACTATCAAAAATATTCACAAAGAAACTCTAAATACAGCAAAAAACAACTAAAAATAAATAAAACAAAATAAATAAAGCAGAAAAGAAAAAACTAAATGAAAAAAGCCCACCTACCGGGCCACAGCGGCCTGCATACGACTAGAAACCCAACCTGTTGTTGGGCCAGGATGCAGGCCCGCAAGCCCAATAGGCCCCACAGGGCAGAGTAGCAGAGGTAGGCCCAGAAGGCCTGCTTTAGAGAGAGCTCGAGACAGCAGCGGCGGCGGGGCTTATAAGCAGGTGTGAGCGCCCTTCGGCTAGCGAGGTGGGACTAAACTTCTGCGCCCCTCGCCTGGCAGCGCACCCCCTTTAGTACCGGGTCGTGGCACCAACCGGTACTAAAGGGGGGGCCTTTAGTACCGGTTGGAGCCAGGAACCGGTACTAAAGGGGGGTGCTTCCCCCCGCTTGGCCTGGCCAAAACAGGCCTTTAGTACCGGTTGGTGGCTCCAACCGGTACTAAAGGTGTCCCCTATATAAGAAACACTTCGAAAATTTTCAGTTTCTCATCTCCCACTTCTCTCTGCCGCCGCCCCGTCCCGCGCCGTCGCCGCCCCCGTCGCGCCGTCCCCGTCGACTCCGCGACGCCCCCGTCCTCGTCGCGTCGTCCCCGTCGACTCCACGGCACCCCCGTCGCCGTCCCGGTCGCCGATCCCCTCGCTTCGCCGTCGCCGTCGCCTTTGGGTCGACCTCGCCTCGCCGTCGCCGTCGCCTCGACCTTGCCCGCGCGCGCTGTGAGCCCCTCCCCCGGCCCCTCTCCTCCCTCCAATCGATCGTAGCGCACACCGGCGCCGGCGCCGGCGCCGACCGTAGCGCACACACACGCGCGCGCACACACACACTACATGCACACACACACACACACACACACACACACACTACACACACACACTAGACGCGCACACACACACAATTTTTCTGTTTTTAGCTTTTAGTTTTTTTTGTTTTTCTGTTTTTCATACAAAGTTTTAGATGAATTAATTAATTAGATTAGATTAATGTCAAATAGTATGTAGAAATGTTAGTTATAATATATGTAATGTCAAATGTTATAGAAATGTTAGTTATATAGAAATGTTAGAAATTTTGGAAATGTTAGTTTTAGCTAGCTAGATGAATTAGATTAATTTCAAATTGTTAGACGATGATCGATGTTTTTTTAGTTTCTTATATTTTTAGTTATAAAATTTAGAATTTCCATATATGAAATCATCACAATCCATCATTTAAAAAATGTTACTTTACTTTTGCGGCATATAGTATTTTGTTGTCGACGATGCCCGGCCCGCATCCTCGCCGTCGACACGTCCGCGACGACGTCCTGCTTCAGAGGACCCATGTCCGGGACTGGGCTCCGCCGGGCTGGCACTGGGAGGTGCTACCTTCAGGGGCGCGACGCTTGGTGAGGAACCCGGCCCCGGGTCCCATCATCGACCCTCATCTCCTTTAGTGGCATTCGCGTGGGCCACTTTCGGTGCGGAGGGAGCCGGCCCCGCCGGAGGTGGTACGTCGCCGTGTCAGGGAGGAGGACGAGCACGTCCATCGCTACATGGCTGCTATGGACGTCAGGTTCTCCAATACCTGGCAGGTTCTTTGGGGAGATCACCCGAGCTATGATCCAGTGATGGTTCCTTCTCTTTGGGTGTCCACCGCCCGCACCTCAGGAACCGCGAGTGGCCTAGATTACTCTGTAGTATTCGATCTTTATTAGCTTGCTAGCTAGCTAGCTAGTGATGTATTCAATATTATATCTATTATTCGAGATGATGTATTCGAGATTATATCTATTATTCGAGACGATGTATTTGAGATTATATCTATTATTCGAGACGACGTATTCGAGATTAAATCTATTATTCGAGACGATGTATTCGAGATTATATCTATTATTCTAGACGATGTATTCGAGATTATATCTATTTCGAGATTATACTAAATTGTTTTATATTTCTTTTGGCATAGTTAAATAAAAGCTATGGCGGACAATACCGACAGAGAGAGAGAACAGACCATGTTCGATATCATACGCGGGCCAGATGATGATCAGAATGAAGAAGATTTTGACGGCTCCGAATTTCTAAACAACACCGGAGAGGGTGATATGATATTCGATCGCGACGACCGAGAAGATGAAGTCATGAACTACGATGAAGAACATGTTGATCCTGAAACAACAAACATCGGCGAGGTATATATATTTATATAAGCAGGAATCTGGTGATCATCGCATGTTTTAAATGAGTTGAAGATATATTAACGAATCGATCTTCTTTCAGCCCGGCAATCAGGCAAAGGACGAAACAAGGCCCGAACAAAAAGTTGAAGGAGGGCGTAAAGTACAATATCGAGGCATTCAAACCTAATGGTGAACCATTAGCGCCTAAGAATATTGCGGACAAGTTCGTTCGTCAGTGCGGAGTTCTTGTGAAGGACCAACTCCCGATCTCCCTTCAAGAATGGAGAAAGCCAGCAAAGCCACGTCCAGATGTTACTTTTGTCGACGAGAATAAAAAAACTGCTTTGGGATACTCTCATGGAACATTTCACCCTACCAGATAATATCACAGAAGCAGATGTGCGGAAAGTCAAGGACGCTGCTTTTAGGAAGATGGCGGTTGCATTCAAGAACCACAAGAGAATGACGTGGGAGAAGTACGTCAAGGGAGGAAGGAAGACTCCAGTATTCGAGGGGATACTAGAGAATCAAAGTGCTCATTGGGACGATTTCGTGAAATTCAAGGATTCAGAATTAGCTAAGGAACGGTCGAGAATAAACAAGGCCAATGCCGAAAAAAAGGATAAGTTCCATAAGCTGGGGCCAGGTGGCTACGCGGTGGCAATGCCTAAGTGGGATAAGTCTGAGAAAGAGATGGAGGATGCAAGTGTCACTCCGGTTACTAAGAGCTGGCACCCCAGGTGCAGGACTTGGTTCTATGCGCATGGGGGGAGTTGGACCCGAAGACAGGCAATGTTTCGACGAAGGCATGTCTGAACGGAGCCGACGATGCGCTACTTGTTGCAATAGAAGAGGCTCGATCGGGGGTGTTCCAGCCCAACAGAGAGAACGACGAGCTTACGCGTGCCCTGGGAAATCCTGAACACCTAGGAAGAACACGAGGCAAGGGCGCTATTCCGTGGTATGAGGGGTTTTCGGACTAGAACGCCGACTACAGAACCCGTGCGAGAAAGAAGATTGCGGAGGACAAGAAGAGGAAGATGGAGGAGGAGCAGAGGAAGCGGGACTATGAACGCCTTCAAGGCCTAGAAGCAAGTCAAGCGGAATTGGCAGCTAAATTCCAGCGGCAGCAGGAGCAGATCGACTCACTTAGCCAGCAAAGGGGGTCTCAGCAGCTGCAGCAGCTAGCGGATGATCCAGCATTGGATACCACCGCCCCATCCATGCCGAGAAGCAGCGTGGGTTTCACCCCGGGCAACGCAGGAGTGCTGGATAGATACCCCGTGGATGACATCATGGAGAACACTAACTGCGAGCTACACTTCAAAATGAAGAACATATCCATGAAGGTGGCAGACGCCGTTGCTTTTTCAAATTCCCCCGAGGCAACCTTCCATTGCAACCCGATTCTAGCGGGCTATGGTCGTGTCTTGGTTGATGAGGTGGTGGACCAATATTCGGGGCTAGAGCTTGACATTCCTGGAGGTGACGAGGAGCACACACTCGGAGATGCCAAACATCGTATCATCCTATGGAGAAAGGATTGCATCATTTTTTGAAGTCCACCAACGCGTGAGGCCACTCCTCCTCCTCCAAGTCCGGCAAAGTGTCAGGCCACTCCTCCTCCAAGTCCGACACAGCGTCAGACGTCCACTCCTCCTCCAAGTCTGGCACAACCTCAGGCCACTCCTCCTCCAAGTCCGGCACAGCTTCAGGCCACTCCTCCTCGTCCAACTCAGCCCCGTCAGCCGTCTCCGCCGCCTCAGCAATCGCAGAAGAGACACCCCGCAGCTATGGTGCGTAGCGGTACCAGTCGAGGTCATAGTACGGGAAGTACAGGCGGAGGCAAGCGATATAAATACGGTCCAAACCTCACTACTCCTCTTCCTGTGAGGGCTTATGACAGGACCGAGGAGCAAACCAATGCCATAGTGCGGGCAGAAGTCGACGCCCATTTTGGACCGAAACCGCCACCGCCGCCAAGGGAGAAAGTGCCTGTGGAAGTAGTTGACCACTTCATTCGTATGGCTCAACCACCAGCTCCTAAGCCTGTTGACACAGACTATGAGCGCCACATCAGGAAGTTACATCGACAACGTCTACAGAAGGAGGCGAGCTCGAGCTCGAGCAAACAACAAGCAAATGTCGAAAAATGCAGGAAAACCGTTGCCCAGATGGGAGAACGGGCGGCACAATCGATCCCCCCGCTTGTTGTGCCGCCAACAACACGTGACAGTACGCGCGCCCAATATTATTGTGGCCAAACAGTTTATGTTCCCGAGGTGGGCGATGTGGTAATAACCCAGGAGCATATAATGCAGGCTGAAGAACTCAAGATCACTGTTGGACAACTCCTCGAGATCGAGGACATGCCTGGGATTACAGAGGAGGAAATAAAGCGGAAATATGTCCGGGGCCAACCTTTGGTCGAGCCAGAAGATGTCAAGAAGCTCCCAACGAGAATGTATGAATTGCATCAATGGTACATGGACATTATCAAGAGATCCGATCGAGAGTCCCTCATGGTGTATGTCAAGAAGGATCATTACTACCATGAGAAAGCTGTGGCCGTTGAGTATTCTGAACTGTTTCAGTTATACAATCAAGACGCACTCGACAAATCTATCGTCAGTTGCTATTGTCTGTAAGTGATTTCTTTCTGTAATTTAAGTCTCAAGCTAGCTGTATTGATCCTTTTGATTAATCATTACCTGTAATTATCTTCACTATATTCTTTTCTATGGTATTATGCAGGATGAAGATGTATGAAATGAGAAAATGTGGACGCTATGGCATTGGGTTCATTGACCCAAACACCGTTAATGAATACACATGGAAAATGAGCAAGTATTATGAAAAGCAGGTAGAGGACAGCATGCTAGAGTTCTTGAAGCACCTCAAATACAATGAAGATATACTACTTCCTTACAATTTCAAGTGAGTCACACTTTCTTGTACTACAAATTCTCTGTTTTTGCCTACTAGCTAGCTATATGTTTTTTCTTACATATGCTCGCTTAATTAAGACATGCAAACGTGTGTGCATGCAGATTTTACTGCATCTTGTGTATCATTAAAGTTGACGCCGGAACAGTTGAAATACTGGACTCGCTACTCAAAGCAAATAGTGACTACAACATCTTGTATGGGATAGTCAACAGGTAATTTCAATCATTATTAACTATATATCTCGGCCTATTTAGTTCGTCATTTCATGATATGAACTATTTAATAACCCCTTTATTCATTTTCTTTGTCGGCGGGCAGGGCTTGGGCAAGGTTCATCAGCGTCACGGAAGGCGAATGGAAACCACAGCTGAAATGGTTTCGATCCAAGGTAAGTAATTAAGTAGTACTAGCTAGCTAGCTAGCTGCCATCTCTTTAATTATCATGCTTGATTAATTATTATCTGATCAAATTAAATTCCATTCTCGTAATAAAGGCCCTGAAGCAGGCGCAGGGGACTAATCTGTGTGCATACTGCGTTTGCGAGAACATTCGCATGATGACGTCCGAAAGGAGCAGATCTCAAAGACAGGAATGGGTACGCTTGTCAGAACACTATTCACAATTTTTACACCATTATCGATATCTAGTCACACAACTAATACACATGCATATTGATCTCCTTCTTAACAGTTCAAAGAGGTGCGGGACAAGCTCCTAGAAACGGAGCGCGTAGAAGCACTTCAAGAGGAAATAGCGGGATTTTTGCTCGACCAGGTCATAAATCCGAAGGAAGAATACTATTACCCGCTACCGCCCCCATCGACCAGGTCATGAACCACTTCCAATTGTCATCGTGCTCCGAAGGCACCAATTAGGCTAATGCCACTGGCTCCGAAGGCAACATGCATATGTAGGAGAAATTGTATATAGCTATACATGTGTGTATGTGTAAATTAATATGGTGGTTTGTGAGACATTGATGATATATATATATGATTGGTTCTACTAGAAATTCTATTTATATATATATATGTATATATATGCATAACGTGTACAATGTGTAGTACCGTAATACCAGCAAACAAAAAAGAATTAAAATGGAAAACACAAAATTAAATGAAAAAGAAATCATAAAACCAAAAACCCCCCAAACATTTTAGTACCGGTTGGTGTTACCAACCGGTACTAAAGGGCTCCCGGCCCCCGGAGCTGGCTCGTGCCACGTGGTTTCCCTTTAGCACCGGTTCGTGCTGAACCGGTACTAAGGGGGGGGGGGCTTTAGTGCCGAAATAATAGTGCTGGTTCCTAAACCGGCACTAAAGGGCCTTACGAACTGGTGCTATTGCCCGGTTCTGAACTAGTGAGAGCTGCATCTGCGAGGACTAAAATCCCTAACCTAAACTAACCAGCGCGGAGGCACCGAGATTCCCCTCCCCACCGCCATCCGCTGGAGCGGCAGGTAGAGGGGAGGCGAATCCATGGCGTGATGGTGAAGTTTGCAGGGATAATTGACTTAGCCGCCTAGGGTTAGGGAACAAAAATGAGAGGAAACATGTATCACATCATGCTAATTAATTTTATTCATACTCGAGAAAGCGCAGAGCTGGAGAACCGTGACGACATCCCCAAGCAGAAAACAACACATGTGACAAAGAGCGAAGCTTTCGCTCCGTACCTCACCCATGTCACGACAAGGTAACAAGGACGTTCGAGACAAGTTCATACCACCAGATCTTGATCTGGGCGCCACCACAACCGCTGCAAGACAACAAGCTCGGGCCACACACCGCTACACCTCTTGTCACCTACACGACCAAGGGACACAAACCACCACTGCCGACATGATGCTCACCGGACAGCCAATCATGCAGACCACCACCTAGGGTTGTTGGCCCAATGCCTAGGAACCCAACACACCCCCTCCCTCGCACACCGACACCAACAACCAAACCATGCTTACACCACCCACCTGTGCGGCACAGAAAGGCACCTCCTCTCAAGCCATGGACGAAGATTCAACCGTCAACTATACCACCACCTGTGGCAGTGCCGACAACAAAAATCAGTTTCCGCATACTGCGGAGGCAATATCTGGATGGGGAGGGCCACTCCCTTTGACCCACTCTACACCGATCGTGCAAGGGCCGCTGCTCCGGCGACAATGACCACCGGCCGAGGAGGAGGAGGCGTTCGCGGCCCCCCTAGCTGTGACTTCAAGTGCTTTTGTTGTTGTAAGAAACTTTAGAGAAGAAATGTCGAAAATGTGTACGAGGGTAAAAAAGATTGTGTTGTGAGCAAATGGAACATGCTAAGGGCATCTCCAAAGCACACCCTCAGACCATTTGCATCTGTCCAAATAGAGTGGTCCGGACTCATTTTGCACGCGACCATAAAGGATATCGAGTTACTCGCGATTCGAGGTGGCTGGGAGGCATGCCCGGCCGTGGAGAGGCACTGCGCTACAACATCGATGCTCCTCATGCGTTGACGCCCGTTGTTGCTCCTATGTACGGTGCCTAAGATCGAGGCCGTCCTATTGCCAGGGAAGGGATGTGGGCAACACTGGATGTTGGGCCGGTAGGCTGCTGACTCGAAGACGGCGGGGGAAGGCGGTGTGTAGAGGACACCAGCCTGTCGGAAAAGGATAGAGGAGAGGGAGGCATTGTTAGTGAGGGAGAGATAGGAGACAGGGGAGGATTTTCTAGGAGAAGAAGAGTAGTCACAAGATGTGGAGGGAGGAGAAAAGGTAGTTTCAGAAAGAGTCATTTTAAGCGGCGGTGTAAATCCCTAATAGGCTGTAAATCTTAGTGGGCTGTAAACAAAACTGAATGCAAATACATGTCAACCATAGAAGTTTTTTTAGGAATGCCAACAATATAAGTAAAACATATGACCCAAGTACTCCAGTTGCACGACATCAAGGCTAGCTTAGCCACTTTATTTGAGCGAGTTAATTGCACAGAAGTACCACAATTGGGGCATTGGAAGCAGATTAGTATCAAGATTGATAATTTTTACGTGTCAGTACTAAGATTGGGACGAGCAGTTGCAAAAAAGACTAAAAGTGCGTTTTATACGTATTGACGGTGTATCTGACCGGCAGGGCCCGCCCGTTAGGTGCCGACGTGACATGTTTTTTGCAGAAAACCCTCTAATGTTGTATGTAATAAAAAATGCCTAATTTTTTTGCGGGAAAAAGGCTCCATGGGAGGCATTCTTTTTTGTTCGCAATTTCCCACGACCTGCGATCTGCAGTGCACGGGCGCCACGCGCTAACCACCACGCCACAGCGCAACTCGCGTTCGAACACAGGCGTTCCCTTTCTTATACCATGTCTGAATCGCTGGGCCGGCCCACCGAGGCCTACATTTTTTTTTCGATTCGCACTTAACTGCCGCTTGTGTTGGGCTCGTTCGTTGCCCATATTCGTTTCATTTCTCTTATGCTTTTAGAATGCGCGGTGAACATTTTTTTAATATACGCTGAACATTTTTTCTGCTTATAGTGAACATTTTTCAATGCACGATGAACCTTTCTTTACAAACGGTGAACATTTTCTTAATATAATAAACTTTGGTAATATCCATTGAACATATTTGAAATGCAAATTGAACATTTTTGTACTATAGGTTGTTCAATTTTCTTATGATAAGGAACATTTTACTTAATTCATGGTAACTTATTTTATAATTTATGGTGACATTTTATTAATACACGCTGAGTTTCAAGATTGTTATGGCGAATATTTTCTTAATACATGGTGAAATTTTTGTATTTCACAAAATGTTCAGTATGTATTAAAACTTATTGTGTAAAGTTAATTTGCATTTCCAGAATCACTTGATTATTTTAATAAAAGTTGAAAAGTTTTAATACATTTCTAAAATTTATTATGATTACACAATTATTTTTAATACATGTTCTGCGCCATGTTTCTAAAATTTAATGCATTTAAAATTATATGTTCAACTTTTAATGCATTGATTGCAAGAATGATTAAGAAACCGGGGCAAAAAGTTCTTGAAACTCATCGTGTATCAAGAAAATGTTCACCATAAATTACAAAAAGTTCACCGCGCATTATGTAAAATGTTCATCATATCTTAAGAAAAACTTCAAGATATATTACAAAAATCTTCGATTTGCATTTAAAATATGTTCAACGTTTATTATAATGGAGAAAATGTTAATCGTTTGTAAAGAAAAAAGTTTACAACCTGTATTAAAAAAATTGTGTAATCTTAATAAATTTTATAAATGCATTAAAACTGTTCAACTTTTATAAGAAATGCATTAAAACTTTTATAATAAATTTAGAAAATGTTCACCATAAATTACAAAAAGTTCACCGCGCATTCTAAAAGCATAAGAGAAATGAAACGAATAGTAACCGGGGTAACGAACGAGCCCAACACAAGCGGCAGTTAAGTGCGAATCGAAAAAAAAATGCAGGCCTTGATGGGCCGGCCCAGCGATTCAGTCATGATATAAGAGAGGGAACGCCTGTGTTCAACACGAGCTGCGCTGTGGTGTGGTGGTTAGCGCGTGGTGCCCGTCCACTGCTGGTCGTAGGTTCGATTCCTGCCTCGCCTGATTTTTTGTTTTTTTCATTTATTTGTTTAAGTGGCGGAAAATTTCAAACCAGTCCAGATTCGATGGTGGAAAGTTGCGAACAAAAAAGGATGCCTCTCATGGAGCTTTGGTATTTTTGAGATTATATACAACATAAGGGGGTTTTCTACAAAAAACATGCCACGTCGGCACCCTTCAAACCAGTCCAGATTCGATGGTGGAAAGTTGCGAACAAAAGAGGATGCCTCTCATGGAGCTTTGGTATTTTTGAGATTATATACAACGTAAGGGGGTTTTCTACAAAAAACATGCCACGTCGGCACCTGGCGGGCGGGCCCTGCCGGTCAGATACACTGTCAATACGTATGAAACACACTTTTAGTCTTTTTTACAACGGCTTGCCCCAATCTTAATACTGACACGTAAAAATTATCAATTTTGGTATCAATCTGTTTCCAATGCCCCAATTGTGATACTTCTGTGCAATTTACTCTATTTGAGCAGATCAAAACACATCAATCGCACCGCTTACCAACTCTTCGCCGAGACATGCGCCAAACGTGGAGCGGTGGCAGCGCCCGGCCGGCCGGCCGCCTGCTGTCGCCGTAGCCGGCCTGCTGTCGCTGTAGATGTACTTAGGCCAACTCCACCGTGCGACCCCATCCAATCCGGGCCTATCCGTTTAAGGTAAAACGGACAAACGAAACGACCCAGCGCGCGACGTCAGAGGCGGGCGCGCGACCTCGGAGGCGGACGCACGATAGAGGTTGTGGGGGCAGCTGCCCCCACTCGATTTTCTTATCCACGTATACTTGATTGTGCGTGTACTTGTCTGCCCCCACTTGGGCTAGTACCCTGCCCCCATTCAGCCCATTTTCTCGTGTATTTTTAGGAGCCCATGGATTCTAACTAAACTCTGAGGAATCATCTCACCAAAGAATAAAAATTGCTACAGCCCACAGCTTGTACACGTTTCACACATTGCCTTCTCGATCGCAGATTTTCATTAGACTCATTGCATCCCTAACTTGTATACACACGCACGCCGCCGCCACGCAGGAGGCGGAAACCTGGCTGCCGCCCACCTAGCCGTTCACGCGACCGTCAGCTTGCCGCCGATAATTGCCGACTTGTCGTCCTTCATCCTTCCTGGTCTTGCATGAAGGCGCAGCAACATATCTTCCATCCCTAAATCTTGAATATGCAATTCCCTAATTTTAATTGACATCAAGGTAAGCCGTATACGTCACGTAGGTTCTTCTCTTTTCATTTTTTTTTGTTTGTGCAATTTCTATCTTAGAAATCATGTTAGTCTCACCAATTCATATGTATAATTTACTGATTAGGGTGAATAGCCAGTTGGAACATTTTTCTTGAAACATACAAATTTTGTATAAACAACATTTTAGTGACGAGTAAAATAGGCTAGTCCGGCCAGAGCAACTGCAATTCAATTGGGATGATCTATTAATATTTCCTAGTCCCTAAGACGATTCAACTTCATGTATGATGTGTGGTAATTTTAGAAATTCATTTAACATTTCACTTTTTGGCACAGCCATAGTGTTTTTTTTTTCTTTCAAAATCTAACAACTACCAAGATACATGAATTAGTTGATTTGAACAATCTTTCTAGAGTTGCTTTATTTATAAAGCCGGGTATAGCTTTTCTCTAAAAAAACAATCTTTCTAGAGTTCTGTTTAAAAGGAAAATGATTGCATATTACAATCCCAATCAGTATGATGATATAAGAAGAAAATACTCAATGTAGGGGGTCGCCACTCGGGAGCCTCATCCTATAACGTGATGGGTTGGAAGATCAATCAACATTTTAATGGCGATTAGCATGATCAATACGTGGTAATTGGTTGCGGTACAACGAGGCAGAGGACATTGCATTGTGTTGCATTGTATGATAGCGGCATATGTGGTAGTTCATATGGGTGCATATTTTGTTGGTATATCGCCATACATTCTTGCCCCCTCTCAAGTTTTTTTCTAGGTCCGCCCCTGCGCGACCCCATCTTATTTTTCTGTCCGTTTTCTCTCCGTTCGACCCCATTCGCGACCCAAACTTGAGCTGGCTTTGGGGTAAAAGCGGACACAAACAGACGTCTCTGTGGCGTCCTCGTCCGCTGCATGTCCGCCAGCCCCATGTGTCAGCCCCACATCTCTCTCTCCTCCTTTTTCTCTCTCCGCCCGTGACGAGAGCACGGACAGCATCCCGTCGTGGACGAGCGTGGCGAGGCGTGGCCGGCGGCGAGGCGAGGCGAGCGCGGCGAGGCGGGGCGGGGCGAGGCGAGGCGGGCGGACGGGCGGGCGCGGCGATGTGAGGCGGGGAGGGCCAGCGGGCGAGCAGGCGCGCGCGCGGGCACAGCGGCGAGCGGGCGAGCGCGGGCGCCGTGGCGAGAGGGCGAGCGGGTGTGGCCTCAGGAGGGGCCGGGCGAGCGCGCGCGGGCCGGGCGCCGCGGCGAGCATAGGGGGCGGCATGCGCGGGTGCGGGGCGCGGCTGCGGGCGGCCATTGCGCGGGCGCTGGGCACGGCTGCATGCCGCCATGGCGCGGGCACGCGCACAGGGGGTTGCGGGCGCCGGGGCACCGCCGCGAGCTGGTGCGGCGGGACGACCACGGCGGGGCGCGGCGGCGAGCTGGCGCTGCGGTGCGGGGCGGCGAGGGTGCGGGCGGCAAGCGCAGGAAGGAGCGCGTGCGCGGGCGGCGAGCGGCGAGCGCAGGGAGGAGCGCGTGCGCGGGCCGCGAGGCGGCCACGGGCGCGGCAGGGCGGGCAGCGGGGCGCGGGCGGCGAGCGCAGGGAGAAGCGCGGCGAGCGGCATCGGCTTTTGGCGCGGTCAGCGCATGCGGACGCGGCGGACGTTTTGAAGTTAGGCGCCATGGTGGGCGCCTAGAACACCAGCCGGACACACATGTCCGTATTTGTCTTCATTGTCACCTCAAACAAATGAAATTCAAACAAAACGGACATTCGTTTAAGTCGTGCCGTGGAGTTGGCCTTACCACCGTCCCGACCATAAATAGCCGGTGAAACGGCTTCGATCTGACCCGTCGAACTCACCAACTTAATTCGCTACTCGTACCTTCGTTTCACCTGCAGGCTAGCTAGCCAGTGCTCTGTCTGAACCAGGAACACGCATGGTAGTTGAGTAACCTCGGAGTGCATATTTTTTTGCAGTAAAAACGGCATGAAATTAAAAAGCCACGAGAGTTGGTGCGAGGCGTGGAAGAGCATGAGAGCATGAGGCGCGGTTGGTGTGTGAATGACCAACATAACTACGTACGGCTAGATTCTCGGATACAGGGCCACATACGTGCAGCCCGTGGATCTCACTGCTACTGCCATCACTACCACATACGTACTACGCACGTACGCATATAGGCTGGTCATTTCAGTCGTTCACGTACATATATACCGAGCGGATGTGGACAAATTAAAAGTTGGCGTGTAATTAGTTAGGATCCCAATATTTCGGGACGCCAGAAGAAAAATAGCTAGACAGACCACGGCGTACGTAACATCAGTGACCAATATAAGCATGGTTCTACTTTCTATATATGAACATCTAATTACGTACGTGCGCGCCACGGCTAACATCACTCTCGTCGGCGCATGATGCTCCGCTAGTTAGACAGTGACGCCCTATCAACCTCATCATCGTCCATCGCTCGACGACAGCTGCTCGTCGGTATATGCATGTTGCGGCAACGTCGTATGCACCAAAAGGGTACAAGAATTGATTGATGGCGCCAATTTGATACTAGCTGCATACGTAATTGGCATTAAGGCCCGAGACCTCATAAACCGTCGTTTTCGTTGTAGGTAGGCAGGAGTAGTCAGCTACCTCCACCCATGCAGCGACGTCGACGTGCTACCCCGATCCTACCTGGGAATGTTCAGAGAAATGTGCCAACGCGCGCCTCATTTCTGAAACTTGGAGAAAATGTTCACATGCTCAAGCTCGAATTCAGACGGAGGAACCGACAGTTCAGGAGCACACGCGTACGTGCACCGTGCAGCCGCACGTACGTACTGTATTATAATACTAGTACTCACTAGGAACATACAAGCCGTAAGGCAGATGCAGGTTTCAATGAGCTGCAGGTACACAAAAACATCTCGCCGGCAGTTGGTAACTCCCCGTGGTAATTAACCAGCATACAGTGACCCCTGTACTTGGCCGATCGAGTAACTTGCCGGAGCCGGCAGGAGGAAGCTAGCCAAGTCGAAATCCATGTACTTGACCTGCTGCTTCGGCTCCGATCCATCTCATCTTATCTCATCCCATCTCAGAGTTAACTCTGTATTTCATCCTCCATCGTGTCTCTCTGGGGAGGGAACACAGGAATTCAATGGCCTCCATAAGAAGGTGAGTGAACCAACCTTGGATCCACCCATCCATCCAGCGGCAGCTTATTAACTTCACCCTCCCGTAATGGCAGAGTACTCCTCTGTCGAGTGTCGACTGAGCCCCGCCGGCCCACCCTGTAAAACCCAGGGCATGTGCACCTGCTAGCTCGAAGGTTCATCTGTCTACTCTAAACTGTCTGTAGCTTGGCAGATTTTCATTTCACCCCCATGCCTGCCTGCCTGCCTAGATTTATCTGCTGCTCAGAGACACACGTACCTGAATTCATCTATGGACACTATAAATAATAAACTCTTTGTAGCTTGGCAAATGATTTCACCAATGCTTGGCTGCATGCCTAGATTTAACTGCTGCTCAGAGACACACGTACCTGAATTCTTGAGTAAATGCCGCGCGGCTGAGGGTTGGGGATGGATTGGGCCCCTGCCTACGGCATTGTACTACTGCTACAATGCAGTACTGCTTGGGCACAGATCCATCTAATTTTACATATATATGGATGGGGTTCCACTTGTCGACCCACAGTAAAGCTTCCTGAACCATAATCCCTTGCTAGTTAGAGTCCTAGAGCCTGGAGGGGAGGAGACATGCAATTATATGACGAGGCGGTGGAATGGTGCTTGTCGACTCATCGATTGATCGATCAAGGTGGTACCTAACCGTTGGTTGATCTCCATATTGATGGTGCTTGTTCTGCCGGTTTGGTTTAGCACCGGAGTAGCAATCTTGAGATGGATACTGTGGAGTGTGGAGTATAACTGTAACTGACAAGCTCATAGTGGCTGATTTGAACATTGTTAGGTTGGATTGTTAGTGCAAACCACACTCTAGTGATGGAAGTGCATGTGGGCTGTTGTAATTAAGATCTGCTTCTCATTGGGAAGGTTATAGCAGCTGCTACTGCTACTGCTACTGCTACTGCATACAGCTCACCTGAATCTAGGCGTCATTGCGTAGATGTTAGATAGAGATAGATCCAACTGCCCTCTTGAATGAATAACAAGTTGCCTTAGGTCACTGTGAATAAACAACCGTACGAAATGGATAGACCATCATCTCTTCACTCACTTCTCCAGAGTATGCCATTTCGATTTTCGAAAAATAAAACTTCTCCAGAGTACAGTACTCTGTGAAATTCATAAGCACTTTGTTCTTTCATAACTGAAACGCAGGGACATTTCATGTTTTATTGCAGCTCGACTTGATGACGAGTACTAGTTGCACTAAGATTCATCTGGTGTGCACATATTCGGATAGATCGGAATTCATTCACCCCTACGGTACTCGAAATCGTCCCGCCACACGCAATTGAACCGAGTTGCGTACCCGCTTGCATACCAGTGGTACTGAACAATGAAATATCTCCCTAATCAATCAACTGTTATTCGGAGGGCAAGCAGAAGTGCTCTCACAAAGGTGATTAATTGCAGCACACACTAACAAGAAATCTATTTTTGGCTCAGTCAGAGGCAGCTCATCATTCATGTGAAACAGCCTGCAAAGATCCAATGCGCGTCTGAAAATGCACACACCAACCAAACCCCAAAACCGGCAAGGAATTGACAGTAAACCGCGGGACATAATTACCGGAGAATTAAAGGTCCACGCGCAGGCACTGTGACCAGCACAGCAGTGCACCAACCACACGTCGTACCGGGCCACGCGGAGTAAATTCCGGCGACGACGACATGATCCAAGCAAGAGGCCACTCACTCACTCACTAGCTAGATGGATGCACAAGTGCCTACCTAGACGGATAGATGCTCTATAAATGGCGACTGCACGCAACGTTTCAGTGCATCCACCAAGTGTACACGCATACACTAGCTACTACGTCTCACTTTCAGTGGCAACTGGCAAGTGAGTGTGGAGCGATAGCAGCAATGGCGGCCTCCTCGTGGCAAGTGGCCCTTCTCGCCGTCGCGGTCTGCGTGCTCCCGGCCCTGCCGGCGGCGGGCGCGGCCCGGGCCTTCTTCATCTTCGGCGACTCGCTGGTGGACAACGGCAACAACAACTACCTCATGACGTCGGCGCGCGCCGACTCGTGGCCCTACGGCATCGACACCCCGGACCACCGCGCCACGGGGAGGTTCTCCAATGGCAAGAACGTCGTCGACCTCATCAGTTGAGTAGCAAGCTCGTGCATTCATGGATGCTCTTCACCAGCCGTCGGTGGTATTTAGAGGGCTTGGCTAACTAATGATTGATTAACAATGTTGCACGCAGGCGAGCAGATAGGATCCGTGCCGGTGCTGCCGTATCTTAGCCCCGAGCTGGACGGCGAGAACCTGCTCGTCGGCGCCAACTTCGCCTCCGCCGGCATTGGAATCCTCAACGACACCGGCATCCAGTTCGTCGAAAAGGTGTGACGACACCCGGGTGCCCCGGCACCCGGTTATCCTGTCCGTCGAATGAGTTAAAGATTCGTGCCGTGTAGCTTTCAGGTACAGACGCTTGTACAGTACTAGTATGATTAGCAGGCTTTATCAGAGAGACAAATAGCGACGGGAGGAGAGAGGCATGGCAGGAATAGGCTCTGCAAGTATAGGTCTGTCAGCCTCGGGAGGAGTGAGGCATGTCAGGAATCGGGCTGGAAAAGATATTGCTGTCCACGGGCGGTGCTTATTGAGGTGACAACAGAGGGAGAACGATGCATGCGCACGGTTGCATGACATGATATCCCCTTGCGCACAGTCTGCATCCCTTCTTTTCATTTGTCACCAGTGTGAGCTTTCTTGGTCACCGGAGAGAGTAGCGGCCGGTGTGGTTCTTTCTAGCAGACAACGCCGCCGGCGGGGGAGTTCTGGGGGAGTTCTGTATGTATGAGATGGGCAACGTCCAGCCTGGCATTGCAATCCACCTACAAGGGGAGGCATCGTCGTCCGCTTCTTCATCAGCGTCGACGGAGAGATCTCATGTTCTTTGTAAGCCGCCAGTGGCGGTAAGATTTCTTGTTCTCAGATGACATATCAGACGTCCAGCTACTCTGCATCTCCCGCTGCATCTAACACGCATGTGGTCTGCATAGTGCACCGGTAAGGGGTGCATCTTTTGTGCGCGTGCTATCACGGCGAGGTATGCTGCTGCACAGATATCAACTCGAAGAAACAGAGAGCCGGAGGTGAACACGGTTGGGGAAGTAACACAACTGATGGCGGATGGATTGGCCGGAGCAGATGGCGGACGGCATGTCGGGCAGGCAAGTGAGCATGTCCAGCTGCACCATCCGCCGGTGAGTCCCGCAGCTAGTCCGGCTGCTAGTCCTGCTGCAATATCAAGGACGCTATGCACCGAGAATGCGTGGCAAGTAGCAGTGAACCAAGACGTGGGGAGGTTGTAGACGACACGTCTCATCGCCAGTGGCTCGTTTGAAACACCGACCGACACGTACATCTACCTCTGAGTACTCTGGCAGGCAAACATGTCATATCATGTACCAATATTCATAGGTTTGTAGGTCGGTGTAGGTGCGTAACAGTAGAGCTATACTAGACTAGTTTATGTTGATTGCGTCAAACGGCCACCGTCTAATCAAGAAACAGATCTGTTATTATATTCATTGGTTAGATAGCTTGGCACAAATCTCAACGCAGCCAGACTGGACGAACGGTCCAGATAACGGGGTGTCTAGACACCCGGGATCTGAAAGTCCGGTTGTAGAGCGCAGCGGCAAGGAAATCGCCGAAGGTGGCCTTGGTGGCAGCGGTGGCAGTGGAACAGAAGTCCAGTTCGTCTTCGTCCACGCAGACAAACCTTCTCTTTCTCCGCCGGCTGGCCAGCCTGGCGCGGAGGGCCGCCCGCCGAGCGCCTTCTCCTTCTTCCGCGCCTTCTCGGCCTCGGCGGCCGCCTTGGCGACCTTGCGCACGTCGGGGCCGTGGATGAGGCGGAAGAGCAGCTCGGGGAAGTCCTTGAGGTAGCCGAACTCGGCGAGCGCGGCGACGTTGCAGGCGAGCGTCCGGGGGTGGTGCTCGTGCATCCAGAGCGCGGCGGCGTAGAAGCCCTCCTTGTCCGACTTGCCGGTGCCGCGGACGCCGCGGAGGTTGCAGGCGAGCTTGAGCGCCGTGAGCGCGTCGTGGGCCCAGGCGGCGGCGAGCAGGCCGCGCACGCGCTCGGCTGGCGTGTCGGGCACCACCTGGAAGAAGAAGTCGACGCAGGGGTTGCCCGAGTTGGCGTACGTGGGCGAGCAGTTCTCCGTGAGCGCCCTCCACGGCGTCAGCGTCAGCGCAGGCGCCGCCTTGATCTCCGCGTCCGACGGCGCGTTGAAGGCCGCGTCGAGGAGGTCGAGGAAGGGGTGCGACGCGGGGTCGGCGGCTGAGTCGGCGGGCGGGCGCGCGCTGTGCACTACCAGAGGGCCCAAGAGGCCGGGCGGTGCGGCGGGCTCCGTCTCGATCGCCATGGTTTCGTTGGAGGGGTCGAAGTCGAACTCGGGGGAGGGAGGAGAAGATTTGGTGGGTTTCGTCGCGATCGATCTGGTGGCTCGTTGGCTATATGGGTGGGAGGGAGGAGCAACGAGGGCGGATCTGGGCCGTCGTTTGAACCGACATGGCGGATCGACGTGCTAGAGGAGTTCAACTTTCAAACCGACTTACTCGGTCTTTATGCCTAGCAATTTAAAAGTTTTCTTAATTGTGGATGAAAGAAATAAGGCTATATGCCTTTTTTTGCGGGAAAAGAAATGAAGGCTACTTAACTCAGGGGAGGAACATCATGAATGCATATATCAAGCCACAAATAACGGATGGGAAATTCTAGAGGGCCTTTACTTTGTACAGAAAACACTTTCAAAAATGTAATTCAGGTAATTGTGATTACTACTATATTTTTTTATGAAAAATATCATATTTATTGTAAAAATACACCAAATGTACAAATCATCTCAAACAAAATAAAAATTACATCAAGGTTCCAAGACAAAGGAACGACCCCTACTCCGTCCAGAACGCGCCGCTGTCGCCGCTCCCTTATCGGAGTCGACTTGACCTTGTCAATGACAACCGAAAAGTCTTGATGCACATGCCCCTAAGGATTAGTGCGCCAGAGCTGTAGTCGTCACCGTTTAATCCTTGCATAGATATAAAACACGTGACACCAAATCTCGCCCCGTGACGAGAAACCTAACCTCATCACCCTAAGGAAACGGTAAGAATCTACGCCGAGACTTCGTCGACTACGTGCAAACAGGCGAACTCAAGGAGGATCGAAACCCGAAAGATAAACTCGAAGAAGAAGCACTGCCGTGTGGGCCCGGTTCCGCGAGGCACTGCATCAAACTAATTCGAAGGACCCGGGTCCAGGTCTAGGAGTTATAAAGACCGGGCAACTCAAAAGGCTCGGACCTAACCAATTTCTCGGTTGGATCGAACCCATATGTGCAATGGTCTTGGCGTAGAGGGACGTGCATCACCAGACCGACTCTGCTGTCTGTTGCCTTTGTTATTATGTGTTGCTCTTCCCTCGCCGCCCATGCCAATGTTCACGCCTGGCTTCTTCGGTACCGAGATCTTGTGCAGTTGTGGCCAGTACAAACAGCTGCTTGCCATGATCTAGAGGCAATGATCTGTGGTTGTTAGCATATCCATTGGTTCTTCGCGTTCATTCACATATATATTTTTATTCATGGTAATGTCCTCTAGGGATAATACATACAATGAACAATAGTTTAAGCATGCCATCCAGAGCTTGCTTAACTTTCTAGCTGCAGTTGGTCTTTGCACCATAGGCAACTGGCTTTGTGTCGGTCGTCTGCCAAGTTTGCCATGTCTACCCAAACCGATTGCGCACGCTCAAGTTACGTTTCTCATGAGTGGACATGGCTTGGTCTTGTTTATGGGGTGCAACAGGTGGAATAGTTCATCTTCCCATTTGGTTGCATTTATTTGGCTGTAATTGGTCTTAAGACCAATGGCACAGTTGCTTCGCTTGTTGCTCATCATTCGTAAAAGATGTTCATAAGTTACTTCGTTTCTTGGCTCTAGTTGGGCTTTGCGCCAATGGTGCAACATGTCATCTAGTAGTCAAGAAGAGATGCCACCACCGCAGATGCGCTGCTCACAGCAGAACCAGACTTGCAACCTCACCATGCAAGGTTGCCGCTCCCGCATCCAAGATGGAGGACCCATCACCAACATCTCCGATAGCTGCCCACACGACAGGAGCCCCACCTCAGTCGGGGCATAGATTGTATGAACCAGCCAGCATAGTCGTTGGGAAGCCCTCGAAGATGGACCGCCGGAGCGAAGGGCCTCCATGGGACAGAATCAGTCCAACCCACAAGTCCCGCACAACCTAACCTTAGATCCACTACACCGGTCGAGAACCCTGCATGCCGCTGCAGCCGCCGCCAGCCATGGCCTAACCCAAGCACCCCTGCCCCGTGTAGGCAAGGATACCGCCTCATGCCGCCCCAGGATACTGCAATGGGGGTAGAGGAGGATGGCTATTTCCACCCCAGGATGCTAGAACCCGTGTTTGGCAATGCGGGACATCCTAGTGGATATGCTAGGGCTGCCCCAGCAATGTCGGAACAACATATTGAATATGGCTGGGGACTGCCCTCGTCGATGGTGGACCCAACAATTTGGGGTGCTGGGACCAGCATCACGTGATGCTACAAAAGGGGATGGACTGAGCTGCAACCGGTGTCGCGTGAAGCTATATGACCGTGGTGCGGCGGTGCTACAAGGGTCGAGGACATTTTGCGTAGGATGCAACATCCACGGGCTGGTGGAACTACAACCACAGTCTGGCAAAGCTACGACCGCAGCCCGCGAAGCTACGGGAGGTGCTGACGTGGGGTGGGTACTTTTTTTTTGAAAGGAACACACAACATTCCATTAATTAACTTAACACGTTGGGCATATCGCCAGCTACAACTTCTGTTACAAACTCCGGGAATTGGCCCAACAAGGTTTCTAGACGACCATTCCTCATACACACACCATGCGCAGCTAAAGTGTGCGCCACTTGGTTACATTCTCTACTACAATATTCAACAGCTACAACATTTAAGCCCACACGCATTTGAAATTTAACATCCTGAAACAAAGAGCCTAACTCTGAGAGATCATACTCTGTAGTAGTGATAGCCTGTTTTAGTACCATTGAATCTGTCTCGAACATCACCTGATGGCACCCGTGGGGTGGGTACTTCAACCGTGGGCAAGCAATTCCTAAAGTCTAGCGACGACAGTGGCCAATGCTCTGTCGAAGGAGGCGCACACTGTGCAAGCCCTGCAACAGTGGTGCTGCAACATCCAATGGTGGGGGCGAGGGTGAGATCCAACCGACTGCTGCAATCGGCAACCGCGCGCGCCGAGGAGCTCGTCGACAGGGTGTGATGTGGGGTCGATGGCCGCGACGCGGCTAGCTCACTGGGAGGGTGCACGGATGCAACCATGGTTGCCTGGCGTCTGCATGTGAGGGACATGCACCATGCTTTTCCAGAGGACAAAGTGAAGTGGTGGAGGAGGGGGAGGGATAAGGGGAACGATCGACTACGATCACGAATGATGCATGGTGCGACCAGCCAAAATTTTACCCGCCTTCTCATAATATAGGATGACCCCTATAGCCTAGTTCACTCATTCAGCTCATACGATGACCATTTCTTGATGAGTATGAGGGCACACCAATTTTAAGGCTAGAGGGGGCATATATATGTGGAAAATTTGGATTGTTTTTGCAAGTTCCTCCCATCTTTTTTTTGAAAGCAATTTCCTCCAAAAATTGGAAACAGCGTCTTAATCATAATAACGAAAATTCTATTGGAGTCGTGTCCGGAGAAAACACGTAAAGGACATCACCGCTGTGTACGAGGAAGCGTATACTGAGCTGAACTACGTATTCGTTGGTTGAACGACACATAAAAAGAAAAAGGACGGCGCATACCCGGACTCGTACTCGGTTTACTTTCTCATCGTCTTAATGTAGTCTCCTCCCAGGCAATCAACATTCTTATTCATGGTGATGCAACTGCAACGCCGTCGCGGTTCCATCCATAGGCATAACCAAGTGATGTCCTGCGGTGCCAGCGCGAGCGCCACCACGCGCCTCCCGCGAGACGTGATCGCCAGCATCCTGATCCGCCTCCCGGCGAGCGACCTCCGCCGCTCCCGCCGCGTCTGCAAGGAGTGGCGCGATGCCATCTCCGATCCATCGTTCATCAAAGCGCACATGGCGCACGGACCACGGCCCCCAACCCACACCGTCGTGTTCGCGGCCTCCTCCGAGCAGCGTGCCGGCCGCGCTTTCCTCTTGGACGAGCAGTGGCGACTCACGGCGAGGTTTAACGCCGGCGAATCACAGGTCCTGATAGGGACGTGCAACGGCCTGCTCTGCTTCCACGACGAAATCCAGGGCGCCGTCAAGGTCGTAGAACCCTTCACCGGCGAGTCGATCGCCGTTCCGGTGCCGAAAGAACCGGTGTGGAGCCGCTGCGCACTGCAGTACTGCTTCGGCTACGACGCCACCACTAGGCAATACAAGATTGTCCACAAAGGCTACCAGCGTCAGCTGAAGGTGTTCACCGTCGGAGCAGACGAGGAGTGGAGGACCGTGAAGATCGCCCATGCCTCCTGGTACGAGTACGGCCCGGCGTGCAACGGCGGAGCCGTATACTGGAGTTACGAGGACAATGATCACGGCGGGATCCTTAAGCACGCGCGCTTCGACCTGGCGACGGAGGAGATCACGTCGGTCGAGAGCCGGCGGGTGGACAGTCAGCCGATCATTTGCCATCATTCGTGGTGGCAGCGCGGTGAGCCGTGCATCATCCAGATAAGGTGGTTGGTCGGTGACGGCGGTGAGTCCACGGGCGGCTATTGGCCGCATAACATGAACCCATGGCGTACGAGGTCGATTTCGTCCACCTGACGGCCGGCCGGCGCCTCCCAGGGCCGCAGGCCCTGCAGCGGGGGCACCTGTTGATGCAGGAGAATAACGGGGCTCTGTACGCTCACCGGATCATGAGCAAAGGGGTTCACGGGCTTGATCTTGGTTTGCTGAACGGGATTGGCGTTCAGCGCAGCCGACGGTGGAGAACACAGCAGGATATAAGCACGTTCGCCTACGTCCCCACCGTAGCCCCAGCCCCCTTGGCGCTATACGTAGGCGCACCTCTGGCCGGTGCACTTGGTGCTTTCCATGTCCCTCCTGCTCACAAGTTGCACAATGTTAAACAGGAATGAATGGTCAACAAGAAAATAGACCTTGGTTCTACTTCATCTCTTCAACAACTAATATATTCATTTGAGTTGGGGTTTACGAGTTCCTTTTACTACTGTTTGTACATTTGTACCCTTATGATTCATCCGTTGGTTTGACCCTGGTAGGTAAATACTCTGTTTCAAATCACGTTGTATATTAGGTCTCGCTTATGACAAGTCTTTGACAAATAGTAACACTTTTCATATGTAAGTTTTGAGATTTAAAGTAAAAAATGAATAATAAAAGAAGCATTTTGAAATACTCTCGCCGTTCCTAAATATAAGTCTTTGTAGAGATTTCACTATGGATTACATATGGATGAATATAGATGCATTTTAGAGTGTAGATTCGCTCATTTTGCTCCGTATGTAGTCCATAGTAGAATCTCTAAAAAGACTTGTATTTAGGAACGGAGGGAGTATATATGAATCTAATGACATTAATTTCATAGGCTTCCTTCTCTTGTCTTAATTGATACCTTAATTTGGGTTACTTCATATAGCGAAAGAAGAACCGACTCTCTTCGGAGGACTCACGGTTGAGCAAAGACAAGGTCATGATCTTTCTTGAAATTGGCTTCCGCCCCACTTTACAAATTAAGTCAATATCACGTCCATACAAGAGTTACAAATTCAACAAGAACACGGACACACCCAAGGAAAGTATAAAAAATTATAGAAACAGACCACCAAGCTAAGTGGCCACAGATGGGGCCTACTATGAGGCCAGGCTGTCAGCGGCATCAAAATCATCCAAGAAACACTCATTCTATAATCCCCCTCCCGGTTTATTTTCCCGCGCATCACTAGTAACACGGATGACAAGGAACGCCCCCTACATAACGCATGTGCACTTAAGCTCCCCGTAGTGGGTAGTATCATAAGTTATTATCACACATATGATATTAGTTTATAATACTACCTCCGCAATGCATAGTATCATAGAGTAATATGCAAGACATATATTAGTACTGTATTTATTATGATATAGTAGCATGGTATGATACTCAACCCTCTCTTTCTTTATTACTAATTCTATGTTACCTCATCAAAATTGCCTAATTGGCATGCATGATACTAGCTATGGTACTCTCGTTGCGGGCAGCCTGAAATTACTCTGGCGCGAGCGGGGCATAGAAATGGGCACGACAAAAGAGGAAGACGTAGACCGTATAGGAAAAAATTGAAAAGAAATTAAGTGCAGAGAAAAAAAGGAATGGAGGGAGTACACGACAAAGCCGGAGAAGGTCACTTTTGAGTGCAAGTGGTTTTATCACATGATGGGAGCATGAAACTCCCCTAAGTTATGTACCATCAAATGAAGACGTGGATTTCGCTAGCCTCATTGAAAGAACATCCACCCCTAAGGAGGGTTTTGGTATTAATGACAATGTTGATTAAACAACTAATTATGCTTCGAGTGTGTTTTTTGTATACACATCATGGAACGTAAAGTTGGTCGGCAACCTCCCTAAGCTAAAAGGATAAAAGAAGACGACATGTCGGTTTTCTATCGATGATATACCCTTTTGAGTCGTAGGTATGTCGTACTATTAAGAGGGGATACACCATAAATCCTATGTGGGAATCTTGAAGAAAACAAAGCCATGACCAGCCATAATGTGGACGAGCACCATGTTTTTCACATTTTGTGTTGTTGTCGTTCTCTGGATTAGATCGTATTATCCGACTTATGTCAGACTATTCGACATATATTCCGACCTCGGGTCCAACTTTGCCCAGTGTCTCTGGATAGTGTTGGATACAATGTTGGAGGCTAGGCCAGATAATCCGACATGTCAGATGTCCGACTACTTCTCTGCGTAGTGTGCATAACGGGGCAAAAATCTGGTGGAACTATATAAGCCACCCTTTTCTCCAAAGGAGGGTGACGACTGACAACTCCTACTCTCTTTCCTCCATTGATCGAAAGCTTAAACTTGGATTCCTCCCTCTCTAGCCTCTAGCACTCAATCCATTCCATATTTTAGAGAGAGCAAGAGGAACACCCGGTCTACAAATCCAGCAAAGCAAAACTCAAGTTCATCGATTCCCCACGAGGTCCTTGATAATCTTGTTATTCTTGGGTTGGTGGGGACCTAGGCAATTATTCAGGAGACAAGGACGGTGAGCAGCAACGTGGATTGGAGCATGCAAGGCAAGATGGGCTTCTAGATTTTTTCCTTTTAGTTTCTCGATTGGGCCTTTCTGAATCAAACTTTGTACGATTTATTGTTGCTTTCCTTGTCATCTGAATACATATACCCCCCCCCCCCCCCAAAAGAAAAAGTAAATCACTCCTCCAACTATTAGTGTGAGTACTTGGACGTTTTTTTTTTCAAATTTCTATTGAAGTTGAAAAAAATAATATAATACCAAGGTGGGGGAAATATAGTGCTTAAATCTAGGTCAAAATTTAGTATGTCACATGTGCTTCTCAAAATGTTGCATATGTGAAAAAGCGCACGATTTAGGCTGTGATGATTTTGATGCGCTTTGGATTTACTTATTGTATAGGTGCATAAAAGTTGTTTCACATGTAAATTGTAATACTTATTTTCTTCATTAGGTGCATCCTTGTTTCACCAACAACAATGCCATGATAAACTTGCTAAGTTAGATAATACCCCGCGCGTTGCTGGGGAATTGATTGTTTTATATTTCAATAAAATTATTGTGCATGGAAAATGAATGTTTGAATTAATAATATGAGAATTGAAATTTAAAATACATATGATTTATTGTATTGTATAGTTGGAAAATAATTATATTGAACATAAGTAGCATAATGCAATCAAAATTCTCATGCATGGTGGCATGTTGAAGAGGGTCATTTCTGAGAGAATATCACATGGAAACTAGCATTCAAAGAACACTTCGTGAAAACCACATTTAAAATTTTGGAAAAAAATCTGAAAAAATACTGGATGTTAAAAGGGTGATGTTCTATTGACATGCAAAATTTCAAGTTGAAACAAACTACGGGATGTGAGCTATAAAAAAACAAATTCAATGATGAATAGCGATGTTACACTACTGGAATCAGCAGATTTGCCGTCTGCCGACTCTTTGCCGTCAGCTAGCGGACAACAAAGAAAGGCTTTGCCATCAGCTACCAGAAAGCGGACGACAAAGAGGCAGCGGGCGTCAAAGGTAGGCTTTGCCATCAGCCATATCTTTGTCGTCTGCTAGCTGACGGCAAAGAGGGCAGGTGGTGGGCTTACGAGAACGACCTAATGGGTTGTTTCTTTGCCGTCTGCTGGCGGACGGCAAAGATGGCAAATAGAAAGCACACCACGCGGATCGATCACACGGATCAATGACATGGCACGATCTGCTCCACACATGCATCTCCACAACGCAAAACTGATGCGGCCCATCCCACGCCCCCACCACCCACTCTCTCTCCCTTATCCTCCTGAGAGCCACCCACACCACGATCTGTCTCCCTTCTCTCTCGTACGCCTCTGCTCTAGACCCAGAACACCGGACCCCGCTCTCCGTCTCCCGTTGCCCCAGTCGGCCGCCGGCCCCGGCCCCGTCGCCCCCTTCCGGCCGCCACCTCGCCCGCCGGCGCCGGCCCCTTCTCTCTTCGGCCCCGACGCCGCCGTGCCCGGCCCCATCCCCATTTCCCCCCGCCGGCCCCGGGCCCTGTCTCCCCCTTCCGGCCACCACCTCGCCCGCTGGCGCCTGCCCCTTCTCTCTTCGCCCACGACGCTGATATGTCCATTTTGCATCAGGCTTTTATATCGATATTTATTGCATTATGAGTTGTTATTACACATTATGTCACAATACTTATGCATATTCTCTCTTATTTTACAATATTTACATGAAGAGGGAGAATGCCGGCAGCTGGGATCCTGAGCTGGAAAAGGAGCAAATATTAGAGACCTATTCTGCACAGATCCAAAAGTCCTAAAACTTCACGGAAGTTATTTCCAGAATATATAAAAAATATTGGGCGAAAGAAGTTCCAGAGGGGGCCCACACCCTGGCCACGAGGGTGGCGGGCGCGCCCCCTGCCTCGTGGGCTCCCTGGTGGCCGTCCGATGCCCATCTTCTGCTATATGAGGTCTTTCGTCCGAGAAAAAATAATAAGCAAGCTTTGGGGAAGAAACTCCGCAGCCACGAGGCGGAACCTTGGCGGAACCAATCTAGGGCTCCGGCAGAGCTGTTCCGCCGGGGAAAATTCCCTTCGGGAGAGGGAAATCATCATCATCGGCATCACCAACAATCCTCTCATTGGGAGGGGGTCAATCTCCATCAACATCTTCACCAGCATCATCTCATCTCAAACCCTAGTTCATCTCTTGTATCCAATCTTTGTATCCAAACCTCAGATTGGTACATGTGGGTTGCTAGTAGTGTTGATTACTCCTTGTAGTTGATGCTAGTTGGTTTACTTAGTGGAAGATCATATATTCAGATCCATTATGAATATTAAATTATTAATACCCCTCTAATTATGAACATGAATATGCTTTGTGAGTAGTTATGTTTGTTCCTGAGGACATGGGAGAAGTCTTGCTATAAGTAGTCATGTGAATTTGGTATTCGTTCGATATTTTGATGAGATGTATGTTGTCATCCCCCTAGTGGTGTCATGTGAACGTCGACTACATGACACTTCACCACTGATTTGTGTCGTTCGCGCATAGTTTTTTAAAAGCATTCCGATCCCTTTAGGTTTTAAAGAAAGCAATCAGATCCCTATAAGTTTAAAAAACTGTCAGGTCCCTATAAGTTTTTTCTAAAAGCAATTGGGTGCCTCTAAGTTTTTTAAAAAGCAATCGCGCCCCTGTGGAGGTGGTGCTCGTCGGTGGGTGGGTGGCCAGGGACACCCATGTTGAAGGAGAAAAACCATCGCTTCGGGGCGTCAGCTACCTTGGCCAAGCTGGCGCTGGAGCAATGCCAAGGGTGGATCCCCGCCGACAGCGATGAAAGACTTGGGCACCTCGCCACCCTCTACCATGGTAGCCACCACACCCCGGGCTAATGACTCCGGCTCCTCTTCTTTCTCCCAGCACCGCCAACGGTGGTGGTGGCCGATCGTGGCTCGTCAGTGGTGGCAGTGTCACACGTGGCTCGGTGTATGCTCGTCAGCTACGACGCTCATAGTTGTGTACATCAGTGGCTCGTGCGGAGAAGGTCGACGTAGATCTGGTGGGAACAGGCACGAGGGGGAGAGAGAGATCAGGGGAGGAGAGGGAGACGAGAAAGGGATGAGGAAGGAAGAGATAGCTTACATATGGCCCCCACATGAAAGATAACGGTCAAACAAACTATTTGTTTAGGAGGGGTCTGGCCTGTGATAAACCGGTTCAATTTTAAACCACATAGTCATTTAGGTTTTTTAAAATCAAAAACCAACTTTATGGTAGGTTTTAGAGAAGTTTCAAAAAGTGGTAGTTTTTGGAACCCTAGGCCGAATTGTGATTGTTTTATGCTACTTACTCCTAGAAACTCAACCATCTCAGTTGGATGTGAGCATATCTGACTCGAATTTGCAAAATGATCCCTTTCGGGCAACCAACCCAAGTTTCTGCTTGTCCTTGTTTTTGTTGTCACCATTTTGTATAGACGATTTGTACTACTCCCTCCGATTCATATTAGTTGCCGCTCAAATGGATGTATCTAATATTGAAATACGTCTAGGTAGATCTGTTCTAGCGACAACTAATATGGATCGGTGGGAATACTGTAGTTCTCCCTCCACGACAAGAAAACCAGGACAGAAGGAGTACATATATCTCTACCACTTAAAAAGAACATAAGGTTCCCATTTCACCTTTCTTCCTACCACCCTTTCGTCCAACGTTTCATGTATATGATAATCAATCACCTTAATTTATCTATCTTCTGAACCAACTCCACTTTAATTTACTTACGAAACTTCTAATCAAAATATAAGGTAATTCACCGTTTGAATTTAATAAACATTTATTTACACAATCACATTATTATTGACACGTAAATCACGAGCTAACGTACTAGAATATTTATATCCCGTTAGAACGCACGTCATCAGGTGGATCGGGCCGAGGACCCCCGTGGCGGTTCTATCATGGGCCACTTCGGACAACCCATGCCGCATACGAGGAAGATTCCACAAGACTTGGCACCCAAGACGAGGACTCTCCTAAACCCTAGGCCTCCGGTGTGTTATATAAACCGAGGCCAGGCTAGTCAACAGATAATCTCATATTCATTACTATCATCTCGTGGTAGATACATGTACTTTGTACTACACTCATATCAATACAATCAAAAACAGGATGTAGGGTATTATCTCTTCGAGAGAGCCCGAACCCGGGTAAGACCATGTATCCATGTTACCATCGCTCTAAGACGCCTAGCTTAGGACCCCTACTACAAGATACACCGGATATAGAACCGACAGGGGGCGCGCCAAGGGGGAGTCCTACTTGGACTCCCGGTCCAAGTAGGATTCGCCCTCCTTCCTATTCCAACAAGGAGAAGGAGGGAAGGAGGAAGAGGGGAGAAGGAAAGAGGGGGGCGCCGCCCCCTCCTAGTCCAATTCGGACCAACCAGGGGGGCACCCCTTGAGGCCCCTCTCTCCTTTCCACTAAAGCCCATTAAGGCCCACTACTTCCCCGGGGGGTTCCGGTAACCTCCCGGTACTCCAAAAAAATAAACGAAACACTTCGGAACCATTCCGGTGTCCGAATATAACCTTCCAACATATTGATCTTTACCTCTCGACCATTTCAAGACTCCTCGTCATGTCCGTTATCTCATCTAGGACTCCGAACATACTTCGGTCATCAAATCACATAACTCATAATTCAAATCGTCATCAAACGTTAAGCGTGTGGACCCTACGGGTTCGAAAACTATGTATACATGACCAAGATACATCTCCGGTCAATAACCAAAAGCGGAACATGGATGCTCATATTGGTTCCTACATATTCTACGAAGATCTTTATCGGTCAAATCGCATAACAACATGTTGGGGAACGCAGTAATTTCAAAAATTTCCTACGCACACGCAAGATCTATCATGGTGATGCATAGCAATGAGAGGGGAGAGTGTTGTCCATGTACCCTCGTAGACCGTAAGCGGAAGCGTTATGACAACGCGGTTGATGTAGTCGTATGTCTTCACGATCCGACTGATCCTAATATAGAAAGTACGGCACCTCCGCGATCTGCACACGTTCGGCTCGGTGACGTCCCACGAACTCATGATCCAGCAGAGTGTCGAGGGAGAGCTTCGTCAGCACGACGGCGTGATGACAGTGATGATGAAGCTACCGGTGCAGGGCTTTGCCTAAGCACTACGACGATATGACCGAGACGGATTATGGTGGAGGGGGGCACCGCACACGGCTAAGTGATCAATGATCAACTTGTGTGTCTATGGGGTGCCCCCTGGCAACGTATATAAAGGATGGAGGGAAGAGGAGGCCGGCCCTCATAGGGCGCGTCCAAAGTAGGATTCCACCTCCCCCATGGAATAGGAAAAAGGGAAGGGATAAGGAGAAGGAAAGAAGGGGGCGCCCCCTTTCTCTAGTCCAATTCGGACCAGTCCATGGGGAAGGGGCGCGGCCATCATTGAGGCCTTTCTCTCCTTTCCCGTATGGCCCATTAAGGCCCAATACGAATTCCTGCAACTCTCCGGTACTCCGAAAAATACCCGAATCACTCGGAACCTTTCCGATGTTCGAATATAGCCTTCCAATATATCAATCTTTACGTCTCGACCATTTCGAGACTCCTCGTCTTGTCTCCGATCTCATCCGGGACTTCGAACAAACTTCGGTCATCAAATCACATAACTCATAATACAAATCGTCGCAGAACGTTAAGCGTGCGGACCTTACGGGTTCGAGAACTATGTAGACATGATCGAGACTCATCTTCAGTCAATAACCAATAGCGGAACATGGATGCTCATATTGGTTCCTACATATTCTACGTAGATCTTTATCGGTCAAACCGCATAACAATATACGTTGTTCCCTTTGTCATCGGTATGTTACTTGCCCGAGATTCGGTCGTCGGTATCTCAATACCTAGTTCAATCTCGTTACCGGCAAGTCTATTTACTCGTTCTGTAATGCATCATCTCGTAACTAACTCATTAGTCACATTGCTTGCAAGGCTTATAGTGATGTGCATTACCGAGAGGGCCCCGAGATACCTCTCCGATACTCGGAGTGACAAATCCTAATCTTGATCTATGTCAACTCAATAAACACCATCGGAGACACCTGTAGAGCATATTTATAATCACCCAGTTACGTTGTGACGTTTGATAGCACACAAGGTGTTCCTCCGGTATTTGTCCTGACTGAGGAGTTAGGAATTCGCTAGTGCGGATTGCCTACACAGTGAGGAACATGATAGCCCTGAGGATTTTGCTACTCAAAATTCCGACCGTTGTTGTGCTATGCGCCTGTTGTCCCAAAATATCTATCCACCTAACGATGATATCATTGAAGGGCATTTATGTCTTATCATGTCGGGCTGCTCCCTAGGCTATAAATAGCCGCCCCCTACAACCACTAGTTGGTTGGCTGCTCCGAGAGAAACTGACACTTGTCATTTGAGAGCAACCCATCCTCCGAGGACTTTGAGTGAAAATCATCAAGTGAGGAAAAACCCAAAACCCAAACACCTACAAACCCCAAGTGATTGAGCATCACTGAAGAGATTGATCCTGCGTGGATCCGACGCTTGTTACCTTTGAAGACTGTGCTTCTTCCAGATGGTTAGGCGTCATGGTCTAGAGCATCCAAGAGGAATTGTGGATCGCTGAGTGACCAAGTTTGTGAAGGTTTGGAAGTCACCTGAAGACTTACCACGAGTGATTGGACGAGGTCTGTGTGTTGGGGATCGTAGCAGAAATTCAAAATTTTCTACGCATCACCAAGATCAATCTAGGAGATACTAGCAATGAGAGAGAGGGAGTGCATCTTCATACCCTTGAAGATCGCTAAGCAGAAGTGTTCAAGAGAACGGGGTTGATGGAGTCGTACTCATTGTGATCCAAATCACCGATGATCCTAGCGTCGAACGGACGACACCTCCGCATTCAACACACGTACGGAACAGAGACGTCTCCCGCGCCTTGATCCAGCAAGGAGGAAGGAGAGGTTAAGGAAGAGAGTCCAACAGTAGCACGACGGTGTGGTGGTGATGGAGTGGCAGTTCTCCCGCAGGGCTTCGCCAAGCTCACGTGGAGGAGGAGAGGTATTGGAGGGGAGGGGCTGCGCCAGGTGCAAGGGTATGGCCGCCCTCCCACCCCTTGTAACGCCCCGAGACCGATGTGCCAGGTGTCTTCCAGTTATTCGCTGTTGTTGCCTTGTCATTGCTTGCGTGTCAAGCATCTCATATCATGTCATCATGTGCATTGCATTTGCATACATGTTCGTCTCATGCATCCGAGCATTCTTCCCGTTGTCCGTTTTGCATTCCGGCGCTCCTATGTCACCCGGTGTTCCTTTCTATCTCTTTTTCGTGTGCGGGTATTAAACGTTTTCGGATTGGACCGAGGCTTGTCATGCGGCCTTGGTTTACTATTGGTAGACCGCCTGTCATGTTCCATGCCATTTGGAATTCGTTTGATACTCCAACGGTTAACCAAGGGACCGAAAAGGCCTCGTGTGTGTTGCAGCCCAACACCACTCCAAGGTGGCCCAAAGCCCAGCTAAACCCCCTCCATCATCTCGGTCATTCGATCACGATCGCGTGGCCGAAAACCGCACCTCATTTGGACTCTCCTAGCTCCCTCTACCTATATATATGTGCAACCCTTCCAAATTCGCGGTACAAACCCTAGCTAAACTTCCCACTCCGCCGCCGGACAAAACTTCCCGCCGCGCCAGACATGTCCGCGCCGCCGGCCACCTCACCTCCACCAATCCCGTTGCGACACATCATCACCGCCACCGCCCGCAGCCTATCCAGAGCCGCCACATCGCCTCTCCACCTCCCCCACTTCGCCGGGCCTGCAAGAGCCCATCCGCGACCCGCCGTGGGCCGATCTGGGCCAAGCTGCTTCGTCGCCCTTGCCCTCGTCTGCGCCGCTTGCCGGACCGGAATCGCCGCGCGCCGCTCGCCGGAATCACCACGCGCCGCTCGCCGGAATTGCCGTTCGCGTCTCCAGCCGACGAACGCGCCGCCTCCAGCGCCATGGACTTCGCCCCGCGCCTCTCTCCTCCCGCGGGTGCTCCACGCCATCCCGCTTCCTCGTCCGACCTCGCCGCTGCTCCTGCAGGAGCTCGCCGGAGTACGAGCTCATCGCCCCAGCGCCTCCCCGCCGCCGACTCGGGCAGCCTCCGCCTCGATCCGACCCAAGGAGGAGCCCCGCTGACCTCCCGCGCCCGGATCTGCCCTCAGCACGCTCCGCCGCACCCATTCCCGGCCTCCGTGCCCGCCGTCGTCGCCGGAGTAGCCACCATGCAGCCACCGGAGTTCCTTGGCCTCTGCAACGCCGCCATGGCCTCCTGCCCGTGAGGATCGGGAGGACGACGACCGCCCGGCCTCTCCCGCGTGGGCCCCGAGTCCGGCCCATCTCCTTCGGCCCGTCTGCCTCCTCCCCGCGTCTGGGCTGAGGCCCAGGGTGAGCCTCTCTTATCCCTCGCCCGTGCGAAGTATAGTTATCCAACGCTCACTCTTTTCCCTGAGTAATTTTCACCAAGTCCCCGAAGTTTCCAGTATTTTTAGCATTTTTCATCGCATCATAACTCTGCATCCGTAGCTCCAATTTGTGCGTGTAGCATATCAAAATGTTCGTCTAGACGAGTACATCATTTCATCTCATTGCATCATTTTCATTTGAGCTCATCTTGATGCCCGAAAATGCTGTTGGAAGAGGGCTATATGATGATTATGTCAGATCTGTTTCAGCAAATGGCCTTTTGTCATTTTTGCCTTGATTAATGTGTGCATGCTATGATCCTGAGCTCTACATGTGTTTTGTTATATGCCATGCCATCTTTATAGAGGTGTATGCCATGTATTTTTTGATCTTTGTGGTGACTAGAACAAGCATGCAAAGTAGCTTATTCAGTGATGCTGATTTCAGGGACTTAGTTTTTCACTAAGTCCTTGTCCTGATGCTCACTCTTTTTGTTTATGTATTCACACATGTACTAAGTTTCCAGTTAATACAATTCTAGCATGAATAATAAACATTTATCATGATATAAGGAAATATAAATAACAACTTTATTATTGCCTCTAGGGCATATTTCCTTCACAACATACGTTGTTCCCTTTGTCATCGGTATGTTACTTACCCGAGATTCGATCATCGGTATCATCATACCTAGTTCAATCTCATCACCGGCAAGTCTCTTTACTCGTTCCTTAATGCATCATCCCGTAACTAACTCATTAGTCAAATTGCTTGCAAAGCTCATAGTGATGTGCATTACCGAGAAGGCCCAGAGATACCTCTCCGATACACGGAGTGACAAATCCTAATCTCGATCTATGCCAACTCAACAAACACCATCGAAGACACCTATAGAGCATCTTTATGTATAAGTCATGAAGAAAGCAATAGCGATAAAACTAAATGATCATTATGCTAAGCTAATAGATGGATCTTGTCCATCACATCATTCTCTAATGATGTGATCCCGTTCATCAAATGACAACACATGTCTATGGTTAGGAAACTTAACCATCTTTGATTAACGAGCTAGTCTAGTAGAGGTGGCAGTGGTGGTGGTCGACTGTGGCTCATTAGTAGTGGCAGCGACACACGTGGCTCGGTGTATGCTCGTTGGCAACAACACTCATAGTTGTGGCCATCAGTGGCTCGTGTGGAGGAGGTAGGCGTAGATCCGGTGGGAACAGGCGCGAGGGGGGCGAGAGAGAGATCAGGGGAGGGGATTGGGACGAGAAAGAGATGAGGAAGGAAGAGATAGCTTACATGTGGCCCCCACATGAAAGTTAACAATCAAACAAACTATTTATTTAGGAACGGGCCTGACTTGTCATAAACCGGATCAATTTTAAACCACATAGTCATTTAGGTTTAAAAAAAAATAAAAACCAACTTTGTGGTAGGTTTTAGAGAAATTTCAAAAAGTGGTAGTTTCTGAAACCCTAGCCCAAATTGCGATTGTTTTATGCTATTCACTCCTAGAAACTCAACCATCTCAGTTGGATGTGAGCATATCTAACTTGAATTTGCAAAATGATCCCTTTCGGGCGACCAACCCATGTTTCTGCCTGTCCTCGTTTTTGTTGTCACCATTTTGTATAGACGATTTGTACTACTCCCTCCGATTCATATTAGTTGCCGCTCAAATGGATGTAGGTAATATTGAAATACGTCTAGATACATCTGTTCTAGTGACAACTAATATGGATCGCTGGGAATACTGTAGTTCTCCCTCCACGACAAAAAAACCGGGACGGAAGGAGTACATATATAGTAGTACTAGAACGATGCCCATGCATTCCAACGGGATATAAAAATTCTAGTACGTTAGCTCCTGATTTATGTGTCAATAATAATGTGATTGTGTAAATAAATGTTTATCAAATTCTAACCGTGAATTACCTTATATTTTGATTAGAAGTTTGATAAGTAAATTAAAATAGAGTTGGTTCGGAAGATAGATAAATTAAGGTGATTGATTATCATATACATGAAAGGTTGGACGAAGGGGTGGTGAGAAGAAAGGTAAAATGAAAACCTTATGTTCTTTTTAAGTAGTAGAGATAGTAGCTACATGGTTTTCGCCTTCATAAATTTCACCATGCCTAAAATCTAGTCCTGCCATTATCACTATATATATATCAGTGTACATACTGACTCCATCAGTGGTATCTTTAATAAATGTTTTGTGTATTATGAAAAGTGATCGCAAATTTCAAAAATTATGTATTTCAAAAACAGAAAAAGGTAAACAAACAAAACAATTATAAGAAGAAAACACAAAAAAAGGAACATATATAAAAGTTAGTTCTTTCTTAGGGGTAAAACCAAGTTTATTCATCAAAAGCCACGACAAATGGGATACAAGTTGTTTCATGTGCTTGGCCAAATCAGACGTGGCATCCCGGCTCTAACGACAATAAAAACTTGGCCAGACTATGCGCTTCCACGTTGACCTTTGAAAGTAAGATTACAGAGAAATTGACTCCTTTTGAGATTGATCTCAGTAACTGGCCGCATAGCAACCTCGAATATCGCTGCTAATATCAGATACAACTTGCACAAACGATAGCAAAACGAACTCTCAATCTCCAACGGATATATAATGGACCCTTCATTCATTCGTGTTTATGATTGTCCAACTTGTCAGCTGTAGGTGGAACGTGCAAAGCAGCAAGTGCAGTGGTCATGGGTGTGCCTAAATACAGCGCCAAGGGAGCAGGACATACTGTCGGGGCGTAGGCGAACGTGCTTATTATATCCTGCTGTGTCCACGACCATCTGCTACCCTGAGCCGGAACGAACTGGCCGGTCGGCGAGCTCTCCTCCTCCACGCCAACCCCACTCAGCAGTTTCTCGCGCCCAAGGTCAAGTCCGTGAACGCTTTTGCTGACGATCCTGTGAGCGTACAGATCCCCGTTCTCCTCCTGTAGCAGCAGGTGTCCCGTTTGCAGGGCCTGCGGCCACGGGAGGCGGCGCCCCTGCGGCAGGCTCACGGCGTCGACGTCAAGCGCCATGGCGTCCATATTACTTGGCCAGTAGCCGCCATTTGACTCTCCCACCAACCACCTTATTCCGATGATGCATGGCTCACGGCGCTGCCACCGGCGATGATGGCAAAAGACGGGCCGTCTGTCGACCAGCCGGCACTCGACCGACGTGATCTCCTCCGTCGTCAGGTCCAAGTGCGCGTACTTGGGGATCCGGTCCTCTTTGTCCGTGTAACTCCAGTGCACGGCTTCGCCGTTGCAAGCTAGCTCGTCGCTGGAGTTGGAGCCACACGACGCAATGCTCCTCAGAGTCCTCCAGTCCTTGTCTGCTCCGAACGTAAACACCTGCAGCTGAGGATGTCGCACGCCCGGAATATTGGGCTGGCCACGGGGCTTGCCTTTGTGAACGATCTTGAATTGCCTCCTTGTGGCGTCGAAGCCGAAGCAGTAGGAACGGGTGACGCGCCGGCGTGACGAATCCGTCGGCACCGGCACAGCCATCCACTCAGTGGTGAATGGCTCTACGACCTTGATGACGCCTTTGAGTTGGTCGTGGAAGCAGAGCAGGCCGTTGCACGTCCCTATCATGACATCCGAATCGCCGACGATGAACCTGGCGGTGAGCCGCCAGTGCTCGTCGAAGAGGAAGGCACAGCCGCCGCACCGACCTGAGGAGGGCACGAACACGTAGGTGTGGGTCGGGGCCCGCGGTCCTTGGACCATGTGCGCTTTGATGAACGCTGGGTCGGAGATGACATGGCGCCACTCCTTGCAAACGCGGCAGTGGCGGCGGAGTTCGATCGCGGGGAGGCGGACCAGGATGCTGGCAATCACGTCTCGCGGGAGGCGCGCGGCGGCGGGCTGGCGGCAGCGTTTGGTGTCGCCTGACATTGCTACTAGGTCCTTCTGGATGCAACCCTGACGGAGAGTGCGATTGCATAATTGCATCTGAATTTAGTTACCTGGAAGCTTGGATGGATTACATAAGATAAGAGGAGTAGAATCCGGGACCCCAACAGAATTTCCGTTGGGTAGAAACCCTATCTCTCTCGCTCTCGAGTAGATACACAAAATTCGGAGAGCTCCGAACCAGAGTTTCAAGTGCCAATTTTTTTTTTTTTTGAGGTTGGGTGTGTTTGGTTTGTGCCCCAACTAACCCCACCAATTTTTTGGCATGACCAAAGCTAGGGCATGACCAATTTTTTGGTAAGTTGATCTTGTTTGGTTTAGAGCCATTGTACTTGCCATTTTTTGGCAAAATCAGTAGGCCAGTACTAGGCGCCGGCGGACCGGCGCTAGGTTCGGCCGGTCCGGCCCCAGCTGTTGGATCTGGTACAGTACAGCCGTCCAAAAAACATTATTCGGCCCGGTCTAGCCTTCCCTTGACCCGTCTTCTTCCTCCCAACGAATCCCAAAAAAATCCCCACGCCGCTGCTTCGGCGGCTCCGCCTTCGTGTGCAGCTCGGCGAGGGGAACGGCTGCCGGCCGTCGGCCGCTTGCACCTTTATTCCTTGTAGCCCCTCTGCTGCTCGCCGGAGAACCTTCTCGCTAGTTAATTTTCAGTTGCAAGCTCCACCTCAGACGGTTGCAACTCCCCCCGTCGACGCTCCATGGTTGCGGCACCCAATGTGTCGCCGCCGCCACTCGTCGTCGATGCTCGCTACGACCGACGACCACCAGTAAACGACATTGAGTGGATGTAGCAAAATACATCGTTGGTAGTAGCAAAAAACACTAGTGGTGGCCACAAAAAAAGAAATTGGTCGCCGGCGTCACAGCTCCGCCACCATGGATGTAGCAAATTACCTCACCGATAGTAGCAACATCAGAGGACAGTTGCTGCAAAAAGAAATTTGGTCGCCGGCATCGCAGCTCCGCCACCATGGATGTAGCAAATTACCTCGCCGATAGTAGCAAAATCAGACGACGGTTGCAGCAAAAATGTCACCGTCGTCGCGGGGTCGCAGGTCCGCCATGATGAATGTAGCAAAATCGTTTGCCGGTTGCAGCTTTTTGCGCCGCTGCTTCCAGCTTTTTGCTTCGATGGTTCCAACATTGGCAGCGACGGCGCGGTTGCAGCTCGCCGACCATCGATTGTAGCATCGCCGACCGTCGATTGGCCGCTGTGCAGGTAGCTTTTTCATTGGCCGCTTCCAGCAAAAACCTAGCCGGTTGCAGCACCGGAGCCTGCCATCTCCATCACCGGCAACGCTGGTTGTAACTTTTCGCCGGCATGCTTCCAGCAAAAAAGCCAGCCGTCGCAGCACCGGAGCGTGTCTTCTCCATCACCGACGGCTGCTGGTTTGCAGCGCCGCTTGATTGTTGTCTGGTCAATGCCATGGCTGTTCCAGCTCGCCGAGGAAGATTGCCGTGGTGTGGCTGACCATGGCTGGCAAGGAGTGGTTGCGGTGAGCGGGGATTAGAATCAAAGAGATTGGGGAAGGAAGAGATTGGGAAACGAGTGGATGTGCTAAACCGAGGAAAAGATATAAAAGGATAAGGGGAGGCGGTGGGATGGACCCAGATGCCCACGTGAAGCGATCAAAAGGTACGTGACGCGGCGTGACCGGCCGAACGCTCGGCCGGTCTGCCGTACGCAAACGTTTCCCAAATCAGTAGGCTTCCATTTGGTTTGCAGCCAACTAACTTGGCGCACTTTGGGAATTTGGATTGATCAGTGTTTGGTTTGATTGCAATCCAGTTTTAATAACAAAAAAAGGGACATGTGTTAAAAAACACTTAATTAACTACAATGTGCCAAGTGGAAAACGGGCGTGTATAAAAGTACACATGCGCATCACATATGTCCGTGCAAAGAACGTTGACATCCAGACAGTCTTTCATTTTAATCCACGATGTTTTGTTTTTTTTTTTGCGAGGAAAAAATATTTCATTCATCAACCAGCAGCCATGTCTGCATTACAAAGGTCCGGCACCTCGGACCAGATCGAAGCCACACCGCGGTGTGCTTTTTTATTCTGCCATAGTTTGCTAAAAAATGACTAACAACATTTTGTTCTCTCCTTACATGCTTGACTAAAAATTCCCCACGGTCCTGTAGAAGTTTAGTGATCTCACGTACCATCATCATATGCTCAGACCGGTTCTCTCCTCCTTCATTAATCAGCTTGGCCACGTCTAGACAGTCGGTTTGGACAACAATCGGTAGTGCAGACCATTGTGAGGCCAGGGAAATGCCCTCCATGCATGCTGCAAGTTCAGACTCCAGCGGGGAGATACACTGCCGTAACTCTCGGCTAGAAGAGAAGATGGTAGCTCCATGTTCGTCCCTGAGAACCATACCTGCCCCAGCGCTCCCCACGATGTTTTGGTTAAACTGCGATAACTTAAGTGTTTGGTACGGTTTGGTACTACTACTAAGCAGGATTGTTTTTTTGCTTGTGCTAAGCAGGATTGGTTCCCCTGTAAAAAAGAGAGCAGGATTGGTTACCGGCCGCTAGACGGGATTAATTGATCCAAAGGTATGGTAGGTACGTACGTTGATTTGCCCAGCCATTTAATCTGCCATACTAATTACGTTTGATAATCACCGAAGACAATGAAAAGCGTGCGAGGGCAACGCTGCCAACTTTTTGGCGCGGGTTTTCTGCGCCCCTTCCGCGCCTGCGATTTGGCAGCTTTTACACGGGAGCGACCTGGGCGGGCTGGGCGCGTCAAATATTTGGCACCGATCCAAGTGATGACCAAATCTTATGGACCAGCCAACTTTTTGGTAGGGTTACCATTGGTTGTAAACCAAACATACCCTAAGTGCCAATTTTTTGGCACCTAAAGCGCCAGTTAGGCCACGCGCGCGTGCTAGCCGGCCCAGCATTTTTTTATGGGTAAACTGGCCGGCCCCGCTACGCCTGACAGGTTGACGGATGGACCATTCACCATTTTGACAGGGGTAAACTTAACTGCTGGCCAGCTTCACTTGTTGACCGTTGACTGTCCAAAAAATGATTTGAAAAAAAATCGCAGATTTGAAAATAGTTCATAAATTTCAAAAAACAATCATCATGTATATAAAGAATTCAAATTTTCAAAAAAGTTCCCGGATGATGGAAAAAATAAGAGTTTCGAAAAATCATGGACTTCTAAAAGAGTTAAAAAATTTCAAAAAGAATTCCCGTCTATGAAAAATTCATTTAAAAAAATCATGGATTGGGAAAAACGAATTCAAAAAAACTTCAAGGATTTAAAAAAACCACGGATTTGAAAAAAATTACCTAGATTTTGAGAACATGTTTGGAGAGTTGGAAATGTTCATGCATTTGAAAATAGTTCGTGGATGCGGAAAAATTTCAATGATTTGAAAAACAAATCACAGGTTTTGGAAAAGTACACAAATTTGAGAAAAAGTTCACAAATATCGAAGGAAGCTCTTAATTTTGGAAAAAAGTTCACAAATTTGAGAAAAATTCAGGTAATTAAAAAAGGGGAAAAGATAAAATGAAAAAGGTTCACGAAATTTGAGAAAAGTCCCCAAAATTGCGAAAAAGTTCACGGATTTGGAGAAAAAAAAAGGAAGAAAAAGGAAAGGAAAGAAGAAAGAAACAGAAAAAGTAAACCGGCCAAAATCCATGGTTGGAAAATAAAATAAAAAATGTCGCCCAATAAAACAGGCCGAACATTCAAATTTTACACTAATGAAAAAGGCAAAAAAACTTATATGAGCCGAGCCCAAGGTGGAGCGGGGGTTTGTGTAAATTGCAAAATGCCCTTTAACTAGCGCATAAGGAACCAAATAGGATTTCGCCAAAATTCATCAAAAGTAAACCAGATGTAGGGGAGATGATGTTTCTTGCCAGGTTCAGGCAAGTGGTCCATCGCAGATTTGGCACTTGCCTCCACCCTAACACACACTTTTTTTAGACACCCTAACACATACTTGGTTGGGTGGGAAAGGGGTGGTGGGTCAATTAATTGTCAACGCGTTGTGGCTCGGTGTATGACGTGGTTATCAGCCAACCGAATTCGCCTCGCATAAATCTTGGGTGCCGGTGTTCATCACCGCTAGTGTCTCCTTTTAGTGTTAAGTTCAGTTCATTTGATGGCTCTTCTCTATGCGTGATTGGGCTGGCAGCGGAAGAGTTGAAGCTGGTAGCCATTAGTGGCTATTTCGGGAGGGCACCATGGTGGTTCGCTCAAGAGGGATGAGTGGGGAAGCTATTGGAAGATCTAACATCAAGGCGATGGTCGGTACGCCTCTCTAGGTGTGAGGTGAAAACCTGTGATCTTGCCTTCATTGGTTAGATCTGAAAAAGGACAAACATGTGTCATCTTGGTGTTGAAGGTATTTAGGATGGCAATCTTGGTCTTAGCTTTAGGCTGGAATCGGGGACATCATCGCCAATATGTACTCTCTTCTTTTCAAAGCTTCTGTTGTAGAAGATGGTGACTTAATCAATCTTTGGTAACCATTGCATGTATTCTGTCCTGATGGCTTTCCCTTATACTCCCTTCGTCCCAAAATTCTTGTCTTATATTTGTCTAAATACGGATGTATATAGTTACGTTTTAGTGTTAGATATATTTGTTTATAGACAAATTTAAGATAAGAATTTTGGGACGGAGGAAGTATTTGATAAAATGATGGTTTTATGTATCCTAGGATGCATGGGCCGGGAGTTATAACCCTTTTCTCAAAATAATATATTCCATGTCTCGCAGCATTTTACATGCTATTATTGTATATAGTGGCACTTACTTCATGCTTTCGATGTGTATATATACTTAGGATAAATTAACTTCTACATATGTTATCCAGGACTCGGCCACATGTTAGTGACCCGAGACTTCGGCTGGGTCATGCCTGATCGAGGTCTGACAATTATACCCTCTGCGTTTATTTATTTATTTTTTTACGGATGGAAACACCAGAAGTGCAAACTAGATGTAACCAAAACAATATTTTAAATCTAAAAATTTAAAAGTAAGTTCAAGATATACATAAATATCAAAATATGCGAGCTATGTAAATAAAATTCCACGTCTATATCTCTTCATTTGTAGACTACCTAAAAACACATATGTGGATGAAAAATGTGAAAGTACATTTCAACACCCAGGAGCAAATGCTCCTGGTGAGAACAGTAACATAAAAAAATAGAAAAATTAGTCAAAAAATTCTGAATTTTTTTTGTGACATATTTCCACAAATGTTTGTTGCGCATGTAAAATTTCATTGCGAAATCACATTTGTGGAAGGCATGCCGAAAAAAATAAATCAGAGCTCCAAAATGCTTTTGTAAGTAACATTTTTAGAGTATCGGTTTTGTTTTTTACCATACCTTCCATCAATGTGATTTTGCGACGAAATTTTGCATGCACAACAAACATTTATGAAAGTATGTCACAAAAAAATGTCAGAATTTTTTGAATTATTTTTAAATTTATTTGATGTTACTGTTCACACCAGAAGCATTTGTTCCTGGGTGTAGAAACTCCACGTCCTGAAAAATGGGCCTATTATATATACGGAATTGATGCACACACAACGTTATGTGCCCGACCAACATCCGATAAATGCCATGCACTGTCGGGTGCTCTAGTATCAAAAGTAGAAATGGCAGGATGGGAAACATCGTCTATGTGTCGTCTAAAAAGTATCATCTATATCATAGTGCCCTTATATATATTTGATTTTTTAAATGATATCATCATGGGGTGTTTTAACATTTGGATGTAAAGAACTCAAGGATTTTCAAAGATCAAAATCCATCAGTTAATTCCTGGAAAAGTTTGCTTGGAAATGAATTTAATGTTGTCAAGCATAGACCCAGGAGAAAGTATGAGGAAGACTTTGACAATTGTGTCGACATATAAATGCATAGGTCATCTTTCTCCATCAACTTGAGATTTGGGGTGAACTGGAAGATAACTTCTATCCCCTCTGTTGTTGCACTCCTTCTCGCGAATTATGGTCAACAATATCAGTGGTTTGGACTTTACATGACTTGGCTGCTATTAGAAATACTTTACCTGACTAGGCTGCTATTAGAAATATAGGTAAGCAGTGGCTGCCTCGTGTCCTTGATCCGTTGCCTGATATTGAGAGGTGCATGCTTCTTATGACATTGCACTACTAGAAAATGCTTATACACAGTAGCATAGTAGTAGCGCTGGAAAAGAAAAAACGTTGCTGCTACTTAATAGTAGCGCTGTTGCACTACAAGCGCTGCTATTATAGGCATAGCAGTAGCGCTGGAAATGAAAAACGCGCTACTACTAAAACTGACTAACAGTTCCAGATATGCTAGGGATACTAGTAGCATTCATGGAAAAAAGCGCTACTACTATTGATCTTAGCAACATCGCTTTTTCCCTTACCAGCGCTACTGATATATTCAGTCCCCTCCTAATAAGACCAAAGTTTAGTCCCACCTCACTCCGCGAACAGAATTTTTACCACCTTAAATATGGTGCTTCTCAAACCATCACAACCACTTGGCTTTTATTAAACTCTATTTGTAGGATCTGTGGCCGCAATAGAAATCTTCTCCGGTTCTATTGACAATTTAGATTCTACATAAAAAGATCATTGATGATTAATGTATTTTTGAAAAAAATTACATGTTTACTGTTAGCAGTAGCGCTTTTATACAAAAAGCGCTACTGCTATTGATTTTAGCAGTAGCGCTTTTTTTCAGAAAGCGCTACTGCTACAGATTTTAGCAGTAGCGCTTTTTACGGACAAGCGCTACCACTAAGGGCCCTTATCCAAATTAACCGGCCCGTGCATCCTCTCACTCTCCCCCTTACACTCTTTGTCGCTTCCGTCGCCTCTCAGTCGCCTCCGTCGCCCTCGCCGCCGCCGTCGCCGTCCTCCTCCTCCATCCCAAGGTCGATCACTCCCTCCTCCTCCTCCCTCTCCGGCGGCGGCTCCCTCCTCCTCCTCCCTCTCCGTCGGCGGCCCCCTCCTCCTTCTCCCTCTCTGTCGGCGGCCCCCTCCTCCTCCTCCCTCTCCGGCGGCCTCCTCCTCCTCCTCCTCCTCCCTCCTCCCTCTCCTGCTCTCTCCTCCTCCTCCTCCCTCCTCTCTCCTCCTCCCCTCATGTTCTCTCCTCCTCCTCCTGGCCTCCTCCCACACCTCCTCCCCTTTTCTGTAAATAGGTTTTAGTTTTTGTTAAATGTAGGTCTTTGTTTTTGGTAAATGTAGGTTTTTAGTATGTTTTGTTTTTAGAAAATTTGAATAAGTAATTTGAAAAGAATAAGTAAATGTAGGTCTTTTGAATAGAATAGGGAATTTTTTAGAAATTTTGAATAAGTAAATTTGAATAGAATAAAATATGAAATTGAAAAAATAAGTAAATGTAGGTCTTTTGAATAGAATAGGAAATTTTTAGAAAATTTGAATAAGTAAAATTGAATAGAATAGGAAATTATAAGTAAATTTGAATAGAATAATTTAATGTAGATTATGGAGTTTCACCAAGTCCTAAGATGACGATAATAATGTTTTTGTTTATATTTTGTTTTTGCAGAAATCAAGGAGCCCCTGGATCATCCCCGTCGTCGTCCCCATCACCGACCCCCTCCGACCTCGATCGAGGTGAGAGCAACCACCCCATGTTGTTAATTTAATTTAGGTATTTTAGGTGTTTAATCTTAGAATAATATAGTATGAACCCTAGTTATGATCGAATTATGTTCAAAATGTAGGTTTTTAATTAGGTGTAGTTAATAGAATTTAGGTGTTTTAGGTGTCACATTTGTTGTTATTTTTTTAGTTAAAGCAATTATTCCCGCATCGGCGTCGACGATGCCTATCCCGCATCCTCATCGTCGACTCGATGGAGGAGGCCTGGGCTTGGTGAGGAGCCATGTCCGGGACTGGGCTCCGCCGGGTTGGTACTGGGAGGTGCTACCTTCCGAGCGGCGCAGCTTGGTGAGGAGCTAGCTCGTCGTTGACCCGAACCTTCTTTGGTGGAGGTCGCTGATACGTCTTCGTCGTATCTACTTTTCCAAACACTTTTGCCCTTGTTTTGGACACTAACTTGCATGATTTGAATGGAACTAACCCGGACTGACGTTGTTTTCAGCAGAATTGCCATGGTGTTATTTTTGTGCGGAAATAAAAGTTCTCGGAATTACCTGAAAATCAACGGAGAATTATTTTGGAATATATAAAAATATTGGAAGAAAGGTCCACGTCAGGGGGCCCACACCCTGTCCACGGGGGTGGGGGCGCGCCCCCTGCCTCGTGGGCCCCCTGACGCTCCACCGACCTCAACCTTGACTATATATTCACTTTCAGGGAGAAAAAAAATCAGAGAGAAGAATTCATCGCGTTTTATGATACGGAGCCGTCACCAAGCCCTAAACTCTCTCGGGAGGGCTGATTTGGAGTCCCTTCGAGGCTCCGGAGAGGGGAATCCGTCGCCATCGTCATCATCAACCTTCCTCCATCACCAATTTCATGATGCTCATCGTCGTGCATGAGTAATTCCATCGTAGGCTTGCTGGACGGTGATGGGTTGGATAAGATTTATCATGTAATCGAGTTAGTTTTGTTAGGGTTTGATCCCTAGTATCCACTATGTTCTGAGATTGATGTTGCTATGACTTTGCTATGCTTAATGCTTGTCACTAGGGCCCGAATGCAATGATTTCAGATCTGAACCTATTATGTTTTCATCAATATATGAGAGTTCTTGATCCTATCTTGCAAGTCTATAGTCACCTATTATGTGTTATGATCCTTAACCCCGAAGTGACAATAATCGGGACCACTACCGGTGATGACCGCAGTTTGATGTAACGCCCGGATAATCATGCTACAGTAATCTCACGTTAACGGTGCCACGTCACCCCGGTCACTGTTGCTAATCTCGCTTTGGATCAAAATATTTCAAATTCAAAAGTTTAATTAAAAGTCAGACATCAAACTTTCCAAAAGTTAAAACAAAAATGTTCGGGAGGTGCCATATTTTGCATATGTAAATATGGTGTAATAAACACATTTTTATAAAATGCCTAAATAATTTAAAATAATTTAAAATAGAAAAGAAAATAGAAAAGAGAAAAACAAAACTAACAAAAAAAGGAAAACACCCCCTACTGGGCTCCGGCCCAGCAGGGCACCGGCCCACCTGGCCCAACCAACCGGTCGGCCCAGTCCCATTCCATAACCCCCTCCCCACTCCACCGACACCCACTCTCCCCCACACTCCCCCGAAATATCTCCCACCTCTCTCCCCCGATTGGATTGGGATCGGAGGAGGAGGCCGCCGCCCGGATCACCCTTCGCCGTCCACCTCTGCCCGGAACGTCGCCTTCTCGGACCTCCCTCACCGGTCTGCCTCCTCTTCGTCGCGCTGTCACCGTCGTCCCCCTCGACAACCATTGCCCCGTCCCTACTCCTCGCTGTGAGCAGCCGCCTTCTCCCTCCCCTCTGCCCTCCGCGCTCGCCGGGCCCCCTCCTCCACCATGGCCGCACCTCGGCGCTGTTGCTCGCCCCTGCCCGCCGCGCGCGCTCACGCGTGCCCTCACCGGGGCCACGGCCTTGACCGCCCGCGCCGTGCAGCCCCACCTGCCGTCGTCTGCTGCTGCTACCACTGCCACCTGCGGTCGCCGCACCGCTCCCCACTGCCCTCGCCTCGCTCCCCGCCTCCGATGCCACTCTGTTGCTTCGCCGTGCTGCGCGCTGCCGTCACCGCCGTCGCTCGCCCCTGCTTCGCGCCACGGCACCGTCCGCAGCCCCCCATACGCCCCGTGCGCGCCCACCGTGCGCTGCCACCGCCCCGGCCCGCGCTCACACCGCCGCCCGCGGCCTCCCTCCTGCTGCTGGCCCGCTGTTGCGCCCCTCCCAGCTGCTACCCTGCTGCTGCTCGTGCTCCGCATCGCCTACTGCGCCGCTGTCGCCCCGCCGGCCGCGCCGCCACAGCCGGCGCCCGCCACCGCGACCGCGACCCCTCCCCGCGCCATGCCGCCGCGCCGCTGCACCCCCTGCTGCTGCTCCTCTGCCGCCTGCGGGCCTGCTCGTCGCCGGCCCCGCACTCCATCCCCTGCGCCACCACCGCCGCCGCGCCATTGGCCATCGTGGCCACCCTGACCTCTGGCCTCGGCCCGCCGCTCCCTGCGGGCGAGCGCCCGCACAGGCGCCTATAGCGCCCGCTAACCCGCATCGGCCCCTGTGGGCCAATGACAACAGGGCCCACGCCCCTGAGAACGATTTTTTTAAAAAGAATTAATTAAAAAAATAATAATAAAATAATAAAAATAAAATTAATTAATTAGTTAAAGAATTAATTAACCTAATTAATTTTTATTAATTAAACTAACAACTAATTAAACTAATTAATGAGGATTAGTTAGTCTAGTCAATGACAAACGGGACCCACACGTCAGTTGACCAGTCAACACCTCTATTGACTGCTGACGTCATGCTGACATTAGCGTGCATTGTTCTGGATAATGTTGAATTATAATAATTAAATAAATGCTAAAATTAAATTAAATCTTTTAAAATCAATATAAAATGAACAGTAGCTCGGTTGGAAGAACTTTGTACATGAAAGTTGCTCAGAACGACGAGACGAATTCGGATTCGCAGCCCGTTCGTCTGCCACGCATCCCTAGCATAGTGAACACACAACTTCCCCCCTCCGATTCATATGTCCAAAAACGCGAAACACCGGGGATATTTTCCCGGATGTTTCCCCCCTTCACCGGTATCACCTCATACCACGTTAGGGCACCCCTAGCACCGCTACTTGTTATGTCATGCATCGCTATGCATCTGTTTGCATTATATTCTTTGTTTCTTCCCCCTCTTCTCTCCGGTAGACTACGAGACTGACGCCGCTGCTGGTGCTCCAATCGACTACGCTATTGACGACCCCTCTTTCTTGCCAGAGCAACCAGGCAAGCCCCCCTTGATCACCAGATATCACCCACTCTTCTCTCTCCTGCTTGCATTAGAGTAGTGTAGCATGTTACTGCTTTCCGTTAATCCTATCCTGATGCATAGCCTGTCATTGTTACAACTGTTATTGATACCTTACCCGCAATCCTAAATGCTTAGTGTAGGTTGCTAGTACTTCATCAGTGGTCCTACATTCTTGTCCGTCTGCTATGCTATACTATCGGGCCGTGATCACTCGGGAGGTGATCACGGGTATATATTATATACTTTATACATATTACATGTTGTGACTAAAGTCGGATCGGCTCATTGAGTACCCGCAAGTGATCTCGATGTTGGGGGTTGAAGGGGCAGGTGGTTCCATCCAGGTAGTGGTGGGCCTGGGTTCCCGACGGCCCCCGACTGTTACTTTGTGGCGGAGCGACAGGGGAGGTTGAGACCGCCTAGGAGAGAGGTGAGCCTGGCCCTAGTCGGCGTCCGTGGTTATTTCAAAATAACACATTTAACGAGATCTTGGTATTTGAACTGAGTCTGGCCATTGGCCTATAAGCACTAACCAACTACGCGGGAACAGTTATGGCCACTCGACGTCGTGGTATCAGCCGAAGCCTTCGTGATGTCAGCGACTAAGCGGCGTGCGCCGGGTTGGACTGGAACGCATGCTCTTGTATAAGGGAGGCTAGGTCTGCGCGCCAGCCGCGTACGCAACATGCAGGTGTGCAATGGGTGATGGGCCTAGACCCCTGCGCCATAGGATTTAGACCGGCGTGCTGACCTCTCTATTGTGCCTAGGTAGGGCTGCGACGTGTTGATCTTCTGAGGCCGGGCATGACCCAGAAAAGTGTGTCCGGACAAAGGGGATCGAGCGTGTTGGGAAATGTGGTGCACCCCTGCAGGGAAGTTGATCTATTCGAATAGCCGTGTCCCTCGGTAAAAGGGCGACCCAGAGTTGTACCTTGACCTTATGACAACTAGAACCGGTTACTTAATAAAACACACCCTTCCAAGTGCTAGATACAACCGGTGATCGCTCTCTCACAGGGCGACGAGGGGAGGATCATCGGTTAGGATTACGCTATGCGATGCTACTTGGTGAACTTACCATCTACTCTCTTCTTCTGCTGCAAGATGGAGGTTACCAGAAGCGTAGTCTTCGATAGGACTAGCTATCCCCCCTCTTATTCCGGCATTCTGCAGTCCAGTCCACATATGCTATCCCTTTTCCATTTGATACCAATGCATGCATGAAGGAAATATGCCCTAGAGGCAATAATAAAGTTATTATTTATTTCCTTATATCATGATAAATGTTTATTATTCATGCTAGAATTGTATTAACCGGAAACATAATACATGTGTGAATACATAGACAAATAGAGTGTCACTAGTATGCCTCTACTTGACTAGCTCGTTGATCAAAGATGGTTATGTTTCCTAACCATAGACCTGAGTTGTCATTTGATTAATGGGATCACATCATTAGGAGAATGATGTGATTGACTTGACCCATTCCGTTATCTTAGCACTTGATCGTTTAGTTTGTTGCTATTGCTTTCTTCATGACTTATACATGTTCCTATGACTATGAGATTATGCTGTTGGGGAACATAGTAATTTCAAAAAAATTCCTACGCACACGCAAGATCATGGTGATGCACAGCAACGAGAGGGGAGAGTGTTGTCTACGTACCCACGCAAACCGACTGCGGAAGCGTTGACACAACGTAGAGGAAGTAGTCGTACGTCTTCCCGATCCGACCGATCCAAGCACCGTTACTCCGGTACCTCCGAGTTCTTAGCACACGTACAACTCGATGAAGATCCCCGGGCTCCGATCCAGCAAAGCTTCGGGGATGAGTTCCGTCAGCACGACGGCGTGGTGACGATCTTGATGTTCTACCATCGCAGGGCTTCGCCTAAGCACTGCTACAATATGATCGAGGTGGAATATGGTGGCAGGGGGCACCGCACACGGCTAAGGAACGATCTCAATGATCAACTTGTGTTTCTAGAGGTGCCCCCTGCCTCCGTATATAAAGGAGCCAAGGGGGAGGGGTGCGGCCGGCTAGGAGGAGGGCGCTACTCCTACCGGGAGTAGGACTCCCCCCCAATCCTAGTTGGAATAGGATTCCCCAAGGGGGAGAGAGAGAGAAGGGGGCCAGCCACCTCTCCTTGTCCTAATAGGACTAGGGGAGGGGGGAGGTGCGCGGCCCATCATGGGCTGCCCCTTCTCCTTTCCACTAAATCCCACTAAGGCCCATTTAGCTCCCGGGGGGTTCCGGTAACCTCCCGATACTCCGGTAAAATCCCGATTTTACCCGGAACACTTCCGATATCCAAACATAGGCTTCCAATATATCAATCTTTATGTCTCGACCATTTCGAGACTCCTCGTCATGTTCGTGATCACATCTGGGACTTCGAACAACCTTCGGTACATCAAAATGCATAAACTCATAGTAACTGTCATCGTAACATTAAGCGTGCGGACCCTACGGTTCGAGAACAATGCAGACATGACTGAGACACATCTCCGGTCAATAACCAATAGCGGGACCTGGATGTCCATACTGGCTCCTACATATTCTATGAAGATCTTTATCGGTCATACCGCATAACAACATACGTTGTTCCCTTTGTCATCGGTATGTTACTTGCCCGAGATTCGATCATCGGTATCCAATACCTAGTTCAATATCGTTACCGGCAAGTCTCTTTACTCGTTCTGTAATACATCATCCCGCAACTAACTCATTAGTTGCAATGCTTGCAAGGCTTATGTGATGTGCATTACCGAGAGGGCCCAGAGATACCTCTCCGACAATCGGAGTGACAAATCCTACTCTCGAAATACGCCAACCCAACATCTACCATTGGAGACACCTGTAGAGCTCCTTTATAATCACCCATTTATGTTGTGATGTTTGGTAGCACACAAAGTGTTCCTCCGGTAAACGGGAGTTGCATAATCTCATAGACATAGGAACATGTATAAGTCATGAAGAAAGCAATAGCAACATACTAAACGATCGGGTGCTAAGCTAATGGAATGGGTCATGTCAATCAGATCATTCAACTAATGATGTGACCTCGTTAATCAAATAACAACTCTTTGTTCATGGTTAGGAAACATAACCATCTTTGATTAACGAGCTAGTCAAGTAGAGGCATACTAGTGACACTCCGTTTGTCTATGTATTCACACATGTATTATGTTTTCGGTTAATACAATTCTAGCATGAATAATAAACATTTATCATGATATAAGGAAATAAATAATAACTTTATTATTGCCTCTAGGGCATATTTCCTTCAGTCTCCCACTTTCACTAGAGTCAATAATCTAGATTACACAGTAATGATTCTAACACCCATGGAGCCTTGGTGCTGATCATGTTTTGCTCGTGGAAGAGACTTAGTCAACGGGTCTGCAATATTCAGATCTGTATGTATCTTGCAAATCTCTATGTCTCCCACCTGGACTAGATCCCGGATGGAATTGAAGCGTCTCTTGATGTGTTTGGTTCTCTTGTGAAATCTGGATTCCTTTGCCAAGGCAATTGCACCAGTATTGTCACAAAAGATTTTCATTGGACCCGATGCACTAGGTATGACACCTAGATCGGATATGAACTCCTTCATCCAGACTCCTTCGTTTGCTGCTTCCGAAGCAGCTATGTACTCCGCTTCACATGTAGATCCCGCTACGACGCTTTGTTTAGAACTGCACCAACTGACAGCTCCACCGTTTAATGTAAACACGTATCCGGTTTGCGATTTAGAATTGTCCGGATCAGTGTCAAAGCTTGCATCAACGTAACCTCTTACGGTGAGCTCTTTGTCACCTCCATATACGAGAAACATATCCTTAGTACTTTTCAGATATTTCAGGATGTTCTTGACCGCTGTCCAGTGATCCACTCCTGGATTACTTTGGTATCTCCCTGCTAAACTTATAGCAAGGCACACATCAGGTCTGGTACACAGCATTGCATACATGATAGATCCTATGGCTAAAGCATAGGGAACATCTTTCATTTTCTCTCTATCTTCTGCAGTGGTCGGGCATTGAGTCTGACTCAACTTCACACCTTGTAACACAGGCAAGAACCCTTTCTTTGCTTGATCCATTTTGAACTTCTTCAAAATCTTGTCAAGGTATGTGCTTTGTGAAAGTCCAATCAAGCGTCTTGATCTATCTCTATAGATCTTTATGCCTAATATGTAAGCAGCTTCACCGAGGTCTTTCATTAAAAAACTCTTATTCAAGTATCCCTTTATGCTATCCAGAAATTCTATATCATTTCCAATCAGTAATATGTCATCCACATATAATATCAGAAATGCTACAGAGCTCCCACTCACTTTCTTGTAAATACAGGCTTCTCCGAAAGTCTGTATAAAACCAAATGCTTTGATCACACTATCAAAGCGTTTATTCCAACTCCGAGAGGCTTGCACCAGTCCATAAATGGATCGCTGGAGCTTGCACACTTTGTTAGCTCCCTTTGGATTGACAAAACCTTCCGGTTGCATCATATACAACTCTTCTTCCAGAAATCCATTCAGGAATGCAGTTTTGACATCCATCTGCCAAATTTCATAATCATAAAATGCGGCAATTGCTAACATGATTCTGACAGACTTAAGCATCGCTACGGGTGAGAAGGTCTCATCGTAGTCAACCCCTTGAACTTGTCGAAAACCTTTTGCGACAAGTCGAGCTTTGTAGACAGTAACATTACCATCAGCGTCAGTCTTCTTCTTGAAGATCCATTTATTTTCAATTGCTTGCCGATCATCGGGCAAGTCAACCAAAGTCCATACTTTGTTCTCATACATGGATCCCATCTCAGATTTCATGGCTTCAAGCCATTTTGCGGAATCTGGGCTCACCATCGCTTCTTCATAGTTCGTAGGTTCATCATGATCTAGCAGCATGATTTCCAGAACAGGATTACCGTACCACTCTGGTGCGGATCTTGCTCTGGTTGATCTACGAGGTTCAGTAGTATCTTGTCCTAAAGTTTCATGATCATCATCATTAGCTTCCTCACTAATTGGTATAGATGTCGCAGAAACAGTTTTCTGTGATGTACTATTTTCCAATAAGGGAGCAGGTACAGTTACCTCGTCAAGTTCTACTTTCCTCCCACTCACTTCTTTCGAGAGAAACTCCTTCTCTAGAAAGGATCCATTCTTAGCAACAAATATCTTGCCTTCGGATCTGTGATAGAAGGTGTACCCAACAGTCTCCTTTGGGTATCCTATGAAGACACATTTCTCCGATTTGGGTTCGAGCTTATCAGGTTGAAGCTTTTTCACATAAGCATCGCAGCCCCAAACTTTAAGAAACGACAACTTTGGTTTCTTGCCAAACCACAGTTCATAAGGCGTCGTCTCAACGGATTTTGATGGTGCCCTATTTAATGTGAATGCGGCCGTATCTAAAGCATAACCCCAAAACGATAGCGGTAAATCAGTAAGAGACATCATAGATCGCACCATATCTAATAAAGTACGATTACGACGTTCGGACACACCATTACGCTGTGGTGTTCCGGGTGGCGTGAGTTGCGAAACTATTCCACAATTTTTCAAATGTACACCAAACTCGTAACTCAAATATTCTCCTCCACGATCAGATCGTATAAACTTTATTTTCTTGTTACGATGATTTTCAACTTCACGCTGAAATTCTTTGAACTTTTCAAATGTTTCAAACTTATGTTTCATCAAGTAGATATACCCATATCTGCTTAAGTCATCTGTGAAGGTGAGAAAATAACGATATCCGCCACGAGCCTCAATATTCATTGGACCACATACATCGGTATGTATGATTTCCAACAAATCTGTTGCTCTCTCCATAGTACCGGAGAACGGTGTTTTAGTCATCTTGCCCATGAGGCACGGTTCGCAAGTACCAAGTGATTCATAATCAAGTGGTTCCAAAAGTCCATCAGTATGGAGTTTCTTCATGCGCTTTACACCGATATGACCTAAACGACAGTGCCACAAATAAGTTGCACTTTTATTATCAACTCTGCATCTTTTGGCTTCAACATTATGAATATGTGTATCACTACTATCGAGATTCATCAAAAATAGACCACTCTTCAAAGGTGCATGACCATAAAAGATATTACTCATATAAATAGAACAACCATTATTCTCTGATTTAAATGAATAACCGTCTCGCATTAAACAAGATCCAGATATAATGTTCATGCTCAACGCTGGCACCAAATAACAATTATTTAGGTCTAATACTAATCCCGAAGGTAGATGTAGAGGTAGCGTGCCGACCGCGATCACATCGACTTTGGAACCGTTTCCCACGTGCATCGTCACCTCGTCCTTCGCCAGTGTTCGCTTAATCCGTAGTCCCTGTTTCGAGTTGCAAATATTAGCAACAGAACCAGTATCAAATACCCAGGTGCTACTGCGAGCTCTAGTAAGGTACACATCAATAACATGTATATCACATATACCTTTGTTCACCTTGCCATCCTTCTTATCCGCCAAATACTTGGGGCAGTTCCGCTTCCAGTGACCAGTCTGCTTGCAGTAGAAGCACTCAGTTTTAGGCTTAGGTCCAGACTTGGATTTCTTCTCCTGAGCAGCAACTTGCTTGCCGTTCTTCTTGAAGTTCCCCTTCTTCTTCCCTTTGCCCTTTTTCTTGAAACTAGTGGTCTTGTTAACCATCAACACTTGATGCTCCTTCTTGATTTCTACCTCCGCAGCTTTCAGCATTGCGAAGAGCTCGGGAATAGTCTTGTTCATCCCTTGCATATTATAGTTCATCACGAAGCTCTTGTAGCTTGGTGGCAGTGATTGGAGAATTCTGTCAATGACGCAATCATCTGGAAGATTAACTCCCATCTGAATCAAGTGATTATTATACCCAGACATTTTGAGTATATGCTCACTGACAGAATTGTTCTCCTCCATCTTGCAGCTATAGAACTTATTGGAGACTTCATATCTCTCAATCCGGGCATTTGCTTGAAATATTAACTTCAACTCCTGGAACATCTCATATGCTCCATGACGTTCAAAACGTCGTTGAAGTCCCGATTCTAAGCCGTAAAGCATGGCACACTGAACTGTCGAGTAGTCATCAGCTTTGCTCTGCCAGACGTTCATAACATCTGGTGTTGCTCCAGCAGCAGGCCTGGCACCCAGCGGTGCTTCCAGGACGTAATTCTTCTGAGCAGCAATGAGGATAATCCTCAAGTTACGGACCCAGTCCGTGTAATTGCTACCATCATCTTTCAACTTTGCTTTCTCAAGGAACGCATTAAAATTCAACGGAACAACAGCACGAGCCATCTATCTACAATCAACATAAACAAGCAAGATACTATCAGGTACTAACTTCATGATAAGTTTAAGTTCAATTAATCAAATTACTTCAGAACTCCCACTTAGATAGACATCCCTCTAATCCTCTAAGTGATCACGTGATCCAAATCAACTAAACCATAACCGATCATCACGTGAGATGGAGTAGTTTTCAATGGTGAACATCGTTATGTTGATCATATCTACTATATGATTCATGCTCAACCTTTCGGTCTCCGTGTTCCGAGGCCATATCTGCATATGCTAGGCTCGTCAAGTTTAACCTGAGTATTCTGCGTGTGCAAAACTGGCTTGCACCCGTTGTAGATGGACGTAGAGCTTATCACACCCGATCATCATGTGGTGTCTGGGCACGACGAACTTTGGCAACGGTGCATACTCAGGGAGAACACTTCTTGATAATTTAGTGAGAGATCATCTTATAATGCTACCATCAATCAAAGCAAGATAAGATGCATAAAAAAGATAAACATCACATGCAATCAATATAAGTGATATGATATGGCCATCATCATCTTGTGCTTGTGATCTCTATCTCCGAAGCACCATCATGATCACCATCGTCACCGGCGCGACACCTTGATCTCCATCGTAGCATCTTTGTCGTCTCGCCAATCTTATGCTTCCATGACTATCGCTACCGCTTAGTGATAAAGTAAAGCATTACGTCGCGATTGCATTGCATACAATAAAGCGACAACCATATGGCTCCTGCCAGTTGCTGATAACTCGGTTACAAAACATGATCATCTCATACAATAAAATTCATCATCATGCCTTGACCATATCACATCACAACATGCCCTGCAAAAACAAGTTAGACGTCCTCTACTTTGTTGTTGCAAGTTTTACGTGGCTGCTACGGGCTTTAAGCAAGAACCAATCTCACCTACGCATCAAAACCACAACGATAGTTTGTCAAATAGACTCCGTTTTAACCTTCGCAAGGACCGGGCGTAGCCACACTTGGTTCAACTAAAGTTGGAGAGACAGTCGCCCGCAAGCCACCTGTGTGCAAAGCACGTCGGGAGAACCGGTCTCGCGTAAGCGTACGCGTAATGTCGGTCCGGGTCGTCTCGTTCAACAATACCGCCGAACCAAAGTATGACATGCTGGTAGGCAGTATGACTTATATCTCCCACAACTCACTTGTGTTCTACTCGTGCAAATAACATCAAACCATAAAACCTAGGCTCGGATGCCACTGTTGGGGAACGTAGTAATTTCAAAAAAATTCCTACGCACACGCAAGATCATGGTGATGCACAGCAACGAGAGGGGAGAGTGTTGTCTACGTACCCACGCAAACCGACTGCGGAAGCGTTGACACAACATAGAGGAAGTAGTCGTACGTCTTCCCGATCCGACCGATCCAAGCACCGTTACTCCGGTACCTCCAAGTTCTTAGCACACGTACAGCTCGATGACGATCCTCGGGCTCCGATCCAGCAAACCTTCGGGGATGAGTTCCGTCAGCATGACGGCATGGTGACGATCTTGATGTTCTACCGTCGCAGGGCTTCGCCTAAGCACTGCTACAATATGATCGAGGTGGAATATGGTGGCAGGGGGCACCGCACACGGCTAAGGAACGATCTCAATGATCAACTTGTGTTTCTAGAGGTGCCCCCTGCCTCCGTATATAAAGGAGCCAAGGGGGAGGGGTGCGGCCGGCCAGGAGGAGGGCGCTACTCCTACCGGGAGTAGGACTCCCCCCCCCAATCCTAGTTGGAATAGGATTCCGCGAGGGGGAGAGAGAGAGATGGGGGCCGGCCACCTCTCCTTGTCCTAATAGGACTAGGGGAGGGGGGAGGTGCGCGGCCCATCATGGGCTGCCCCTCCTCCTTTCCACTAAAGCCCACTAAGGCCCATTTAGCTCCCGGGGGGTTCCGGTAACCTCCCGATACTCCGGTAAAATCCCGATTTTACGCGGAACACTTCCGATATCCAAACATAGGCTTCCAATATATCAATCTTTATGTCTCGACCATTTCGAGACTCCTCGTCATGTCCGTGATCACATCCGGGACTCCGAACAACCTTCGGTACATCAAAATGCATAAACTCATAGTAACTGTCATCGTAACGTTAAGCGTGCGGACCCTACGGTTCGAGAACAATGCAGACATGACTGAGACACATCTCCGGTCAATAACCAATAGCGGGACCTGGATGTCCATATTGGCTCCTACATATTCTACAAAGATCTTTATCGGTCAGACCGCATAACAACATACGTTGTTCCCTTTGTCATCGGTATGTTACTTGCCGGAGATTCGATCGTCGGTATCCAATACCTAGTTCAATCTCGTTACCGGCAAGTCTCTTTACTCGTTCTGTAATACATCATCCCACAACTAACTCATTAGTTGCAATGCTTGCAAGGCTTATGTGATGTGCATTACCGAGAGGGCCCAGAGATACCTCTCCGACAATCGGAGTGACAAATCCTACTCTTGAAATACGCCAACCCAACATCTACCATTGGAGACACCTATGGAGCTCCTTTATAATCACCCATTTACGTTGTGATGTTTGGTAGCACACAAAGTGTTCCTCCGGTAAACGGGAGTTGCATAATCTCATAGTCATAGGAACATGTATAAGTCATGAAGAAAGCAATAGCAACATACTAAACGATCGGGTGCTAAGCTAATGGAATGGGTCATGTCAATCAGATCATTCAACTAATGATGTGACCTCGTTAATCAAATAACAACTCTTTGTTCATGGTTAGGAAACATAACCATCTTTGATTAACGAGCTAGTCAAGTAGAGGCATACTAGTGACACTCCGTTTGTCTATGTATTCACACATGTATTATGTTTTCGGTTAATACAATTCTAGCATGAATAATAAACATTTATCATGATATAAGGAAATAAATAATAACTTTATTATTGCCTCTAGGGCATATTTCCTTCATATGCAACTCCCGTTTACCGGAGGAACACTTTGTGTGCCACCAAACGTCACAACGTAACTGGGTGATTATAAAGGTGCTCTACAGGTGCCTCCGAAGGTACTTGTTGGGTTGGCGTATTTCGAGATTAGGATTTGTCACTCCGATTGTCGGAGAGGTATCTCTGGGCCCACTCGGTAATGCACATCACTATAAGCCTTGCAAGCATTGCAACTAATGAGTTAGTTGCGGGATGATGTATTACGGAACGAGTAAAGAGACTTGCCTGTAATGAGATTGAACTAGATATTGAGATACCGACGATCAAATCTCGGGCAAGTAACATACCGATGACAAAGGGAACAACGTATGTTGTTATGCGGTTTGACCGATAAAGATCTTCATAGAATATGTCGGAGCCAATATGAGCATCCGGGTTCCGCTATTGGTTATTGACCAGAGACGTGTCTCGGTCATGTCTACATAGTTCTCGAACCCGTAGGGTCCGCACGCTTAAAGTTAAATGACGGTTACATTATGAGTTTATGTGTTTTGATGTACTGAAGGTAGTCCGGAATCCGGATGAGATCGGGGACACGACAAGGAGTCTCGAAATGGTCGAGACATAAAGATCGATATATTGGACGACTATGTTTGGACACCGGAAAGGTTCCGGAAGTATTTGGACATTTATCAGAGTACCGAGGGTTACCAGAACCCCCCCCCCCCGGGAACTAATGGGCCTTGTTGGGACTTAGTGGAGAGAGAGAGGGGCCGGCCAGGGCAAGAGGCGCCCCCCTCCCCTTGAGTCCGAATAGGACAAGGAAAGGGGGGCGGCGCCCCCCTTGGCTTTCCCCTGTCCCACTCCTTCCTTCCCCCTCCTTCTTGGATTAGGAAAGGGAGGGGCAAACCTACTTAGAGTAGGTTTCCCCCTCCTAGGGCGCGCCACCCCCTTGGTCGGCCCTCTCCTCCTGCCCCCTTTATATATGGAGGAGGGGGGCACCCCATAGACACAACAATTGATCATTGATCTTTTAGCCATGTGCGGTGCCCCCCTCCACCACAATCCACCTCGGTCATATCGTAGCAGTGCTTAGGCGAAGCCCTGCATCGGTAGCATCATCATCATCGTCACCACGCTGTCGTGCTGACGAAACTCTCCCTCAACACTCAGCTGGATCGGAGTTCGAGGGACGTCATCGAGTTGACAGTACACCACAACACGAATGCAATGGCATGTAATCTACCGGGAGAAGGCCCTTAAGAGGGCAGATAAACTGCCAGGACAGAGTTTCTCCCGGCAGATAGAACTGCCACAAGAACGGCTGCCGAGAAATAGATCTCCCGGCAGATACAGATCTACCGGCAGTTGCACTGCCAGGAAACGCTGTTTTCCCGGCAGATAGAAGTATATGCCAGTAATAGTGCCCCGGCAGATAGTCTGCCCTTGACTTTTACTTACCCCGGCAGTTTTCTTGATCTTGGTAGCATATATATTTCTTTTTATTTCTATTCATACAGGAATTGATTCAATATTCGGTAGCAGACCTCAAACACATATTGACAAAAAAATTCAATATTTCAACATTCATGGATCCATTCAGTAGCATCCAACTACATCGGTAAACAGAATTTACATAAGACAATAAGATTTCTTTTGTTCAAACTAAGATACAAATGGTTTGATCTTGACGCACAGCTGCAGGCATGTCCAGGAAGAAAAATTGCTTGTTCACAACCGTTTGTTGGATGGCTTTATTAGATGTCTTGTGAATAACAGACTCGCCACCATCCTGTGAGACCGTGTCCTTCAAAGAGAGCCACATGTCTCTCTCGAAGAATCACCAAACTTGCATTGATTTTGAAGATCGTAGCTTAATCTCGCCCCACATGATTGTGTTGTTGCTACGAATACAAGAAACATCATGTAGACATCCTAGTTGACAGGTACAACTACTATCATGCATGTACTTAAAGTTCTGTAGCATTCTAACAATCTCCTCCTTGTGACAAAACTTACAAGCTTGAGAAAAAAAACTTGTTGAACTGCTGAGAAAACAAAATCAAGTTTAAAATTTTTGAAGTACAAAATAGCAGCATCTATGAACTAACAAAATATTAACATCAAACCAGGAAAAGATTAAAAAACTGAATACAGGACAAAGCAAAAGATATGATAGCTGTACCTTTTCTAGAATTTATTTCAGACTTTCAGTGTGTGTATATATCTATAGCAATATTACTATCGATGATTATAAATGAAATTTTTTGACACTTCCAAGTACAATTCTGGATGTATAGTAAATACTAAGTAGTAAAATGCAAGGTCAAACAATTTGTACACATGTTATGCTTCCTTTTTCCCCAAAACTGCATGCCAAGCATAGCATGTTTATACTTAGGAACTCACTCGGGTGAGACAGTAAATAGCAGTGTTCATCTATGAGATGTAGTTTAGCGGTTCGTTTTTCTAATTACCCCGAAATAAGTTTTCAAGCCATATTCCTAACAATCTGCAAGATACAACACTTATCTAAAGAGTACAACGCCCAACAAAGTCAGTACAAGTAGCATTACTTTCACGGAGGGAGTAAAGTAGCATTGCTTCAATTCTAATTGTAACCATCGACAACTTTCAAAATCCAAAAGGCACAACTTACAGAAATAAAGAAGTAAAATGTATGAGTTGCTAAACTTTAGCACCTTCATTCCAATATGCAAGTACAACCGATCAAAAATTCAGAAGTACATGTAAACTGGTCTAGCATTGATTAAACAAGCTACACCAGATCCTTCTAGCACATGGGTATGTGTCCAAATTCTGGATCATACATCAGCACAAAATCACGCGAAAGATAATATCAATCTAGATTATCTACTAGAAGAGAGAACAAATCCATATGGTACCTCGTTTCGGTGATGGAACTACCAAGACAGGTTTGCTGACCTGACTACTAAATATTGGCAGCATCTTTTGGTTCCTGGTCGCTCACTCCCGTGTCGCTCGCATGGGCTACACCAGTGCGCCCCACCGTAGCCACTGCAGGACCTCGGCATCTTGTTCTTTCTCTTTGGCAGCTTGCCTGCATTCGATCCATTGAATACACACTATTAGAAGAGCCCTGATCTCTGTCTGCTCTTGGCTTAGAACCAGAATCATGCAACCTCGGTCCATAGATAAGGCATTGTTTAATTTTTGTATGTTGTGCATTTAACGAATAGGAAACTGGATGCTCACTGGATTGTGCACTCAGTTTTTTTGAAAGACCAGTCATTACGAACCAAACTTGAAATTTGAAACTATGAACCAGTTGCTATAATGAAAAGAGTAATAACACCAATACAAACAACATGCTGCACTATTTCAGTATGATACAAATACAGATAATTTTACAGTATACGCTTAGTTTCTTTCAAGTTGTACAAAGTTAGATGCATATAAGGATGATTTACTGAAAGGATTAAGGTCAAATAAAGGGCTTTCTGCAAGGAATGGCCTGAACAAGAACATGTCATAAAGCAAACAATGAGTCTAGCATCATCTGAGCAGAGTATGGCAACAATGTCATCTATAATCCAATACAATATTTGAGATGTACCATTTGGCAAAAAAATCATTGGAGAAGCTCTCGTTGTACACAAAATTGTCTACATGCTCTATATTTTGGCAAAGAACGTATTCCAATGCAGCACTTATAATAGGAACACACATAAAAATAGTTTAACATGCACTGAGTTGATCAAGTGAACGTGAAGAGAATTAAGATATTGAGGCTAACATGAAAATTTCAACACCATAGCAGGGCCCATAACACAATTACTAAGGATGAACAATAGAAATAGCAAAGAAATCTCACTGTTGGTTGAGAAGGAGAGGAGGCGGGGCTGATCAGGCGGTGAAGCAGAGGGCGTAGGCGGTGCTGCTTGGGCGAAGAATTAGAGGTTAGGCAACGCTGCTTAGGCGCGAAGATGAAGATGAGGTGCTACCCAGGGCAGTCAACGTAGTCAAAGCAGCGCTGCTTGGTGGAGAGGACGAGGAGGAGGTGTGCTTCTCAAAGGAGACAAAGACTAATTACATAATTTAAAATTCAAATTGAAGGACCAAATCAACGGTACAACCATGATAAATGAAAGAATTTAAGAAACATGGATCCTCGGATAATCACATTCATATCCTGAAGCTGTACATGCATGGGTGTGAGTCGGATTGCTACATCAGTTCTTGTTCACATCACATCTATGCAATAATAACTTAACTATGGAAGAAATTAGAATAGAGGGCCTAGAATTCTGCACATGATACGGTCTCCTCCAAGCTAAATGCCATATTTTGAGATAGCCCAAACAATTGGCCTAGAACTGCGAACTATTCACAAATCTTCTCAGAACAAAACTCGCAATTGTTACAATTTTCTGTAGTGACTTCCAAAGCACAACCAGTGCAGTACATATCCAAACAAAAAGTTTGCCCAATGTATGACTGAGATAGGAAGTGTATGTATGGCCTAGCTAGCTTTACATAATCCGCATTCATGTTATTAAAGGTACTAGCCCCTTCTAATTTATTGACTATGGAAAATAAAATTTAGAGGCAGAGATGCCACTTGCTTTTCTTGGTCTAGCTTTAACTGAAAAGGCTGTAGTGTGTAATAATACTGACTTGCTCATAAAAGTACAGAGCAATCTGCATTCCATAAATCCTAAGATGCAAGTAACATATTGAATTCTGAAACGCCTACACATATGGTTACGATCTGCTTTCAGTACCTCACTTTCCATCTGATGATTCAATTAAATCTCATTCATTTTGGAGTCTACTCTCTTCGCCTTATTTCTTTAAACTCTATTTTAAGTAGTTTCTATCTAATGATTCAAGAAATTATCACAAACTATAGCTCTTGTTCTGTCCACATATCACACATCACAAAACATATACCTGAGACTAATAAACCTCATAAGACAAAGAGAAATCTCACGGGTTGGAGTGAGGAAGTAGAGGAGACCCCGATGTAGTAGACGCGGCACTGCTCGTGTGAAAGAACGCAGAAGCGGCATCTGCTCGGGGGAGAGGATGTAGTCGGCGCTCTTCGGGGAGGGGACGAAGACGTCGCAGGAAGGAGCTTCTGGAAACAGCGACGCTGCTCGGGGTAGCAGCTCCTGGAAGCGGCAGCGCTTCTCGAGCAAGATCTCCTGGAAGCGAAGGCGCTGCTCGATGGAGGATCTCCAGCGAGCGGCAGGGCTGGTGGTGAATGGTGGTCGGGGTGGCGGAGGGAGCTCGGGGGAGTGGTCGGGGCGGCGGAGGGAGCTCGGGGGAGTGGTCCGGGAGGGGATGGCACTGGGGTGGCATGGTCGGGGATGGAGGTGGCATTGGGGTGTTGCGGGGGCGGTTAGCAGCCGCGGAGGGTAGGCGGCGGCGGTGGCGGAGGGCGCTCGAGGAGGAGGCTAGGTCAGGCGGCCGATTTGGGGATTTTGGCGTGAGTCAAAGATTGGGGATTTTCTTTAGTATTTGGAGTGGAAATTTTCGCCCTTCCCGCACTCTCCGGCGTTATCGCGCGCATAGGCCAACGAGTATTATTGTTGTTTTAGTTCTGCCGGCAGTCTATATACCGTTGGGTACTTCTACCGGCAGTTAAGAGATTCCTGGCAGATAATCTGCCCTTATGATGCTATTTCCCCCGACAGTTAATTGCTCCCAATCAAAGATTGTGGTGTAGTGTGAACGTGTGCAGAACTCGGAGGTGCCGTGCGTTCGGTATTTGATTGGTCGGATCGTGAAGACGTATGACTACATCAACCGCATTGTGCTAACGCTTCCGCTTTCGGTCTACGAGGGTACGTGGACACACTCTCCCCTCTCGTTGCTACGCATCACCATGATCTTGCGTGTGCGTAGGAATTTTTTTGAAATTACTACGTTCCCCAACAATGCATTTGTAGTGTAGCCCCTTGCTTGCGAGTACTTTCGATGAGTACTCATCGTTGCTTTACTCCCCATTTTCCCCCTTCCTATACCCGATTGCTGCGACCAGACGTTGGAGTCCAGGAGCAAGACGTCACTGTTGACGAAGACTCCTACTTCTCTGGAGGTGCCTACTACTACGTGCATGCCACTGACGACGACCAGGAGTAGTTTAGGAGGATCCCAGGCAGGAGGCCTCCGCCTCTTTCGATTTGTATCCCAGTTTGTGCTAGCCTTCTTAAGGCAAACTTGTTTAACTTATGTATGTACTCAGATATTGTTGCTTTCGCTGACTCGTCTATGACCGAGCTCTTGTATTCGAGCCCTCGAGGCCCCTGACTTATAATATGATGCTTGTATGACTTATTTTATTTGTAGAGTTGTGTTGTGATATCTTCCCGTGAGTCCCTGATCTTAATCGTACACGTTTGTGTGTATGATTAGTGTACGGTTGAATCGGGGGCGTCACAAGTTGGTATCAGAGCCGACTGCCTGTAGGAATCCCTCTTCCACACTCCTTGGCCGAAGTTGAGTCTAGACATTACGAAACTTTTTACTAACATGGCTGTGTGCCTTATGGGACCACGTCGCCATTTGGGTGGTATTAGGATATTTTACTCCTCGATCTTTACTCTGGGACTCTGAACTCTCTTCTATTCAGGTTAAATGAATTTACTAACTCTAACGTTAGGATCCGGTGACCACATTCACCCCAAAGTTGGATAAGCCCTAGTTATTCTTTAGAGTAGTATATTGAACATTGTCCACACTGTCATTTGACTCCTTTAAACATCTTTGTTTTCAGATGGAACCCACGAGACAGGTCGTGCGGCACACGACGGCCATTGGTGCCTCAAGATCACCTGTTGTGTTGGTCGAGATGATGACCTGTCTGGGTTATCGCTGGCACCCTGAGTACACCGTCTACGAGGAGTACCAGGACTTTAACCAGGAGCAATACCGTGCCATCGTCCACCGCTACTCTCGGGAGTATGACTCCACTATCGTGCTACACACTGCTCATGGTGTTGGAGTGACTATCGGCATGGCGGTCCATGATGTTGCTTATGCTGCTCTGACACATCTTCATGGAGAGTATCGGGAGTTGGACACCTCCCCTTTCAAGCACATTGCTATCTCATCCGATGTCGGTGCGGAGGGGTGCTACAGTGCTTCCTACTCCACTGTCACCCGAGAGCCCTTCTGCCATCAAAACCTGGTTCTGCATGCTGATGGGCTGGATAGAGCAAACCGATCTCTTCGCCACGAGTTGTATACCACCCGTCAGCACTTGTACCGTGCTCTGACGCTATTGCACCCCTCTGTATGATCTGGTGATTTGTCGCGTTCTGTGATCTACCCTGCCAGGACCGTGATGCCCCAGGGCGTCGGCTGGCCAGATGTGGGAGGCTATTCTCCCGTACTTGGTCCTCTTCTGCCACCTGCGCGTCGGGTTCCGCACCAGAGTATCCGCGAACCCCAGGCTACTCACATGGAGGACTTCCCGCCGCGTCACTACCAGCTGTCAGGCTACACCTACCTCCACAGTTCCTCCTGGGACCGATGTAGGCTTGCCTGTTATTGTTAGATGCATTCACCGCGAGCCTGCGTGCTGCCTATGATGTTCTTAGTCTATATACTGAACTCTGTGTACCAAACTCTATGCATGATCTCTTTTGTAAGATATGCCAACTACTATGTAGTATCTATCGTGTTCCTTTCATTATGCATGTTTCATCATGAATGATTCTTGTCCTTGCAAATTCTCAATGCTGAACTACCCCTGTTATATATTAGCAGGATGGTTAGACCAGGTGGTCGTGGTTGTGGTGGCCATCCCCCACCACCGCCTGAGTACATGGCTGGGATGATGCAACAGTTTGAGCTGAATTGCCAGTTCATGGAGAATATTATGGCTTAGTTTCCTCGCCCCAATATGAACCAGCAGCCAGCCCAAGTGACTCTGCAGGATTTCATGTGCCTCAACCCAACTGTGTACGACAGCTCAACTCAGCCTCTGGATGCTGATGACTGGCTCTGTGACATCACCTATGAGATGGAATCTGCTGATGTAGCCCCTGCCAGCTATGTGACCTTTGCTTCCTTCTTCCTGAAAGGACCCACTGCTCAATGGTGGGACAGCCACATGCGTACTCTGCCGGTAGGAACAATCATCACCTGGCCAGACTTCCAAGCTGCTTTCCATGCCCGCTTCATTCCTCAGGGAGTCATGGACCAAAAGAAGCACGAGTTCCGCAACCTCAGCCATGGCAACAAAACTGTCGAAGCTTATCAGCGGGAGTTTCTGGACTTGTCCCGCTATGTTGAAGAAGACATTGCAACTGATGCATGCTACCTCTTGAGCACTGCGTTGGATTTCCCCGAAGAGGAGAGGATGATGCAGCAAAGTAGCGTAAGTATTTCCCTCAGTTTTTGAGAAACAAGGTATCAATACAGTAGGAGGCTACGCACGAGTCCCTCGTACCTACACAAAAACAATAGTTCAACGCAACCAACGCGCTTAGGGGTTGTCAATCCCTTCACGGTCACTTACGAAAGTGAGATCTGATAGAGATGATAAATAATATTTTTGGTATAGAGATGCAAAGTAAAAAGTAAAAGCAAAGTAAAAGAAAAGCAATAATAAAGTGATGGAGATTGATATGATGAGAATGAGACCAGGGGGCCATAGGTTTCACTAGTGGCTTCTCTCAAGAGTATAAGTATTCTATGGTGGGTGAACAAATTACTGTTGAGCAATTGACAGAATTGAGCATAGTTATGAGAACATCTAGGTATGATCATGTATATAGGCATCACGTCCGAGACAAGTAGATCGACTCCTGCCTACATCTACTACTATTACTCCACTCATCGACCGCTATCTAGCATGCATCTAGAGTATTAAGTTAAAAACAGAGTAACGCCTTAAGCAAGATGACATGATGTAGAGGGATAGTTTCATGCAATATGATAAAAAACCATCTTGTTATTCTTGATGGCAACGATACAATACGTGCCTTGCTGCCCCTTCTATCACTGGGAAAGGACACCGCAAGATCGAACCCAAAGCTAAGCACTTCTCCCATTGCAAGAACAACCAATCTAGTAGGCCAAACCAAACTGATAATTCGAAGAGACTTGCAAAGATAACCAATCATACATAAAAGAATTCAGAGAAGATTCAAATATTATTCATAGATAGACTTGATCATAAACCCACAATTCATCGGTCTCAACAAACACACCGCAAAAAGAAGATTACATCGAATAGATCTCCACGAGAGAGGGGGAGAACATTGTATTGAGATCCAAAAAGAGAGAAGAAGCCATCTAGCTACTAACTATGGACCCGTAGGTATGAAGTAAACTACTCACACTTCATCGGAGAGGCTTGGATGATGATGTAGAAGCCCTTCGTGATCGATGCCCCCTCCGGCGGAGCTCCGGAACAGACCCCAAGATGGGATCTCATGGATACAGAAAGTTGCGGCGGTGGAATTAGGTTTTTGGCTCCGTCTCTGATTGTTTGGGGGTACGTGGATATATATAGCACTACAAAAAAAGACAAATCCGTGACATTTTGGGCCGAACGATTTCTTTTCTGTCATACATATGACACTTCTATGACGATAATTGTGACAAAACCCGGTATCATCATAGATGTGGTGGGCTCCTACTTCTATGACAAAAAATCATGACAGAAAATGGGCTTTTCGTCCTGGGCGGGCCGGAGACGCAGCTGCATGACATTCCTTTGGCCGTCCATGACGGAAAAAACCGTGGTAGAAGCGAGGGCGAGGATAATTTCAGGGAGTTCCCGGTTACGGTGGGAGGTCGGGGCCGAGCAATGCGCGTTTCTCTCATACACGTACGCGCGTGTGTGTGAGGCGTTGGCTCTAACTGAACCCGAGCGAGGCGTTGGGCTCTAACTGAACCCGAGTGATTGCACTGCAGGCTACGCGTTACTGAACCCGAGCGATCGATCGATGGATGTTAACTGAACCCGATCGAGCGATTCCTTCGCTACTGCTGCTAACTGAAGCCGATCGATGCTGCCTCTGGATGAACAGTGAGCGTTGCGGGGGGGGGGGGTGGATGAACAGTTCCCGGTGGGGGTGGATGAACAGGACCCCGTGGTGTTGCCTCTAGATGAACAGGACCCCGATCGAGCCGGTTGGGGCTGGATGAACAGGACCCCGTGGAGGGCTGGATGAACAGGACCACCCCGTGGAGGGCAGGATGAACAGTAGATGGTGGAGGGCAGGGTGAACAGTAGCCCGTGGAGGGGTGGTTGAACAGGAGCCCGTGGAGAGGGCTGGTTGAACAGTAGCCGGTGGAGTAGCGCGCGGTGGAGGCTGGATGAACAGGAGCCCGTGGATGAACAGTCGCAGGTGGAGGCTGGAGGAGGTCGACGGTGGATGAACAGTAGCTCATGGAGGCTGGAGGGGGGCGATGGTGGAGATGAACAGTATCCCGTGGAGTCCTGTTTTGCGGTACGCCACACCCCTCCCAATGAACAGGACCTTCGTTTCGACCGTAGCGCTCCAACACAAGTCCGTTTCGTCCGTTTTGCGGTACGCCACACCCCTCCCGGTCAACAGGACCCCCGTTTCGACCGTAGGAGGTTCGTTTCCTCCGTTTTGCGGTACGCCAGACCCCTCCCTATCAATAGGACCCCGTTCCGAATGTAGGAGGTCCGTTTCCTCCATTGTGCGGTACGCCAGGCCTCGTTTCCATCGCTTGTTCGCCCAAGTCCTCCCGATGAACACGACCACGCATTCCGTTTCGACGCAGCCGGTTGGCTCCCACGCGTTCCGTGGCCTCCCCATGAACACGACGCATTCCGTTGCCTCCCCATGAACACGATGACGACGCTGTGTCTCCGTTCCAACCCAGCAATGTACACGAGCCCTGGCTGTACGTATGCGCGAGTAGGGGTTCGAGACCCCGCCCGTATGTACACATACGTGGCCGTATTTTCTTTCTTGCACCCTGGCCGCTGTACGTACGTGTACATGCTACGTGCGCGCCTCTACTACGACACGTGCGCGCCTCATCATCGATCAGTATGTACGTACACGTTCGCAACCAGAATGACAACTCTACGTACGCTTCGACCAGGTGGGTCCCGACTGTCAGGCACTTCCTTGCCTGCGAAGATGTAGCTGGTGGGTCCCAGCAGTCAGGGGGCGAATCGTTTTTTTTGCCCGGACGCACTTCCTTGCATGCGAAGATGTAGCTGGTGGGTCCCAGCAGTCAGGGGGAAACGTTTTTTTCGCGAAATACAGTGGCCCGTCCGGTGGGTCCCAGCTGTCAGGTGGAGGAATCATTATTTTCCGCGTAATAAGGAGGCACTTCCTTGCTGCGGCCGTGGACCCAGCTGTCAGCCTCTCCACGTACAGTCCACGTCCGATGGAAGTCGTTCCTTGACCACGTTGACCACGCCGCGCCGAGAGCACCAGGGCGGTGGACGACGGCGAGGCCTAGGAAGGGGACGACACGGAGGCAGGGAAGACTCGGCAGTTGTTTCCCACGCGGAGGGGAGTACGACTGTACGAGGGTTTACTGGTTCGTCTGCCGTCGCCGGAGAATAACAGCAGGTGTGGGTGAGTAGAGGGATGGCTAGGCCAGCGATGGGAGTACGGTCGGGCGGTGAGGCCTGCGCGGCAGCATAGCCGGCCGCGAGGAGGAGGGAGCAGGCAGTCCCGCCGGCGCTTGTTTGAGCGGCTGGAGCAGGAAAAGCAGAGATTGAAGAAGCACAACGGCCATTGGATGGACATCCAATAGTCAGTGCTTGTGCGTCAACATTTTTTTAAGAAAGCCTCAAATCTGTGGAAAACAGCATACAACCCATCTGCCATTATTTTCTAATAATTTACAGCCCATTTGCTAATTCTTAAGGTTTTTTTGGAGCCCGTATTCTTTTTGTTAGCATTACAGCCCATATTGTGGCAACGGTTAAAAAATTATACGAAATTTTGCATATTTCGGTACGGTCCGAACTGTTTTTAATCCCGAAATTTCGACTCACATTCAAACTGATTTTAAAAATAAATGTATATCAATATAAAATCCAACAAATTCTCCATGCATAAAAATCAATGTAATTTAAAATTTTGAAATGAAAAAAGACATTTGAAACTAATTGCCAGTTTAATGTGTTTTAAAAATGTATAACCCATTTCTCATTACTGATGGGTCATTTTCTCGGCCAGCCGAATGAAAGCTCTCCTCGTCTTGAAAGATTTGCAGCCCAACAGGCCTGACAAAGTGACTTACTTGGCAAATAAAAAAACTGTGTTGTGGCCGTGGACCCAGCTGTCAGCCTCTCCACGTACAGTACTCTTCCGATGGAAATCGTTCTTTGACCACGTTGACCACGCCGCATGGAGAGCACCACGACGATGGACGACGGCAAGGCCTAGGAAGGGGACGGCGCAGCAGTGGAAGCCCACGCAGAGAGGACTACGATGGTTCACTGGTTCGACTGCGGTGTGAGGCTGCCGTCGCCGCAGGGCCTGGCCAGTGGTGGGAATAGTAGGGGGCGGTGAGGCCTCTGCGGCAGCACAGCCGACCACAGGAGGCAGGAGCATGCGACACGACCGGCGCTGCTTTGGGCGGCTGGAGCAAGAAGACCAGAGGTTGAAGAAGCACTACGGCCGTTGGATGGACATCGTACGGTCACTAGAGATAAATCGTTCATATTGACTAAGTTGACAAAGCCCTTCGTCCTCGTCAACTCAGTAGGCCCATGAGCTAGCCTCCCAGCAAGGTGGGTCCCAGTTAGCCGGGGGAGTATTCATTTTTTTGTGCGTAATAAGGAGGCACTTTCGGTGGGTCCTAGCTGACAGCAGGGGGAACGTTTTTTCGCGAAATACGGTGGCCCGTCCGGTGGGTCCCAACAGTCAGGGGGAAATGATTTTTCGCAAAATACTGGTGGCCCGTCCGGTGGGTCCCTGCTGTCAGGTGGAGGAATCATTATTTTCCACGTAATAAGGAGGCACTTCCTTGCTGTCGCCATGGACCCAGCTGTCAGCCTCTCCACGTACAGTCCACGTCCGATGGAAGTCGTTCCTTCCACGTTGACCACACCACACCGAGAGCACCAGGGCGGTGGACGACGGCGAGGCCTAGGAAGGGGACGACGCGGAGCCGGTGAAGACGCGGCAGTGGATGCCCACGCGGAGAGGAGTATGAGGGTTCACTCGTTCGGCTGCGGTGTGAGGCTGTCGTCGCCGCAGGGCCTGGCCAGCGGTGTGAATAGTAGGGGCGGTGAGGCCTCCACGGCAGCACAACCGACCACGGGAGGCAGGAGCAGGTGGCACGACCGGCGCTGCTTTGGGCGGCTGGAGCAAGAAGACCAGAGGTTGAAGAAGCACTACGGCCGTTGGATGGACATCGTACGTTCACTACAGCTAGAATCATTTATATTGACTAAGTTGACAAAGCCCTTGGTACGTGAACTTAGTAGGCCCACAGGTCAGCTTCCAAAACGGTGCGCCCCAGATGTCAGGGGGAGGAATCATTTTTTGGGCAGGTGAAGCTAGAATATCCGAGATTGAAGAAGAAGCACGACATCCATTGGATGGACATCCAACGTCCAGTGCTGCTAGAACCGTGTGTTGACTATAAGTTGACAAAGCCTTGCATACGCGTCAACTCTATTTTTTTAGAGGACGCGTCAACTTAGTAAGGCCAAAAGTGTGTGGCAGAGAACTTATAGCCCATTTGAGATTTGTAAGAATGTGTAGCCCATTTTTGAATTCTAATGGAATTTACTACAACCCATTTACAGTTTGTTAAAAGTACAACCCATTTCAACCAACCGTTCAAAACAGAATTCAATAAAATTTCCCACATTTTGATGGGATCCGAAATATTTTTATCCCGAAATTTCTAGTCAGATTAAATACAATTTCAATATAAATTTATATTACGTAAAAATGCAACGAAACATTGCGCTCACAACAATTAATGAAATTAAAATTTTCAATATCCAAAAATAATATTTTATAAAATAATCACGTGTTTGGTGCATTTTTTATAGTTACTGCCCAATTTTTATAATTACATCTCATTTATTATTTCTTAAAGCCCATTTTCTTGTTAAGCCTAATGCATCCCTCCTAGGAAAGATTTGCAGCCCAGCGGGGCGGAGAATAACAACTTGACCTTGCCTGGGTATTTCTAAAAAAGTATAGCTAGGCTAGCCATTTTCAGCTTGAAAAAAAAATATCTGGGCTGGATATCTGGCCTGGGCTAGACGGGCCACAACCCGCCCAGTTAATACAAGCAGCGAAGGTTTCGTTGTTGTTCAGAGGATAAAAATTAATATCTAGGCTAAACATCGAAAAACTCTGCAGTGCTCACACCTCAAAAACACAAATACTGCTCGAGCTGCTTGGTCCCAGCTGTCGGCCGCTTCTTGTGCAATTCTCTCGTTTATTGACTAGTACTACATAGGTTGACAATGGTGTGGGACCGTGATGTCAGGAAACCAGGGGGAAGCAAAATAAATAACTCCAGCGAGCGCTTCCACCTCTGCCTCGTTGTCTCCCGTGGAAACCCCTTTCCTCCTTTTTTTGCTCGGGCAAGAACCAATGCATGCAGCACGTCCATGCGGTTATTAGGCAAGAAATAAAAGCGCTTTGCATGATGGCCTGCATGGGTAGCTAATAAGGCATCCTCTTAACTGCTGTGATTAAATGTTGTGTTTAAAAGAGAGAAATATTCTTCTTTTCCACCAATCTGCTTGCACCTAGGTCCTGATGCACCTTCTAATACGACTTATTCACCTAGATGGAGGGAGTATAGTTTTATATATATATATATATATATATATATATATATATATATATATATATATATATATATAATAAGGAGGCACTTGCGTACGTGAGGCTATGGACCTGGTGGGTCCTCATTTTCATCCTCTCCAAGTAAAGTCATCTCCTCGCCCGCGCGCGCTTTCCGCCCGAAACAGTCACCGCCGCCCGCCCCGCTTCCCGGTGCAGGCGATTGCTCCGCCTCCAAACGACACAAGTGCCATCCGTCCGTTCATCTGCCGCCCACATTAATGATACGCGGTTGCTGAGGCGGCTACTTCGGCGCCACACGTCCGTCCCTCCGCCCGCCCACCATTGCTATATAAACTGCTGCGCCGGCCATAGCCGCAGTCATCCGCATCCATTCCCTTTCTCCTGTCCACACCACTACTTCCCAACATGGCTTCCTCGCACTCCAGCGCTCTTCGGGACGAGCGAACGACGGACCACAAGGAGATGGCAGCCATTGCTGCCGACCGGCTGGCCGGTAGGCAGCCGAAGGATGACGACGTCCCAATGGAGAACATGGTAGTCGACGATCCGGCGCCAACCCCCTCCTCGAGCGCCATCCTCGCTGGTGCATTGCACCATGACCATCGGCAAGGCCCGTGCCCAATATATGGACAGTGTGAGGCAGATGCATCAGGAGCAGTTCCGGGAGGCGCAAGCCGACGCCGCCTACAACCACCATCTCCTCCAGGAGCATCTGCAGGCAGAGGAGCAGATCGTCGCGGAGCAGGAGGCGCTGCTCGACTCGTACCGCTCCGCCCACAAGGGCCGCCTCGAGCGCTGGCGGGAGCGCATGCGGGTGACGGAGGCTGCGGCCGCCTACAAAGAGGCTAGCAAAGAGGGCGATGAAGCGGGCGAGGCGCTATTTGGCGAGACCGAGGATGAGGCAGAGGACAATGCCGGATCCGACGAGTCCCCGCTCCGCTGGCGTCGACGAGGCCCTGCTCCGCCGAGGCCCCGCGGCGCCAACAACGAGGCAGAGGACACCGCCGGCTCCGCTGAGGCCCCGCCCTACCAACAATGAGGCAGAGGACATCGCCGGCTCAGCCGAGGCCCCACCCTGCCGGTAATGCGGGGGAGGATTTCCACCGCTCCACTGAGGCGCCACCCGCCGGCAACGAGACAGAGGACATCGCCGGCTCCGCCGAGGACCCACCCTGCTGCCAACGAGGCTGCGCCACATAGAAAACAAGGAAGAGTAGAACACGGTAGGTCGCCGCCGCTTGGGTCCAAGTAAGGCCACCGCTGCTACCCTCCTGTTGAAGCCAAGCTAGGCGGGTTGACCATTGACGGCCAGTTAGCTTCTTGGCGGCGACGTGGAGTCGGGGAGTTCTGCTGGAGAATAACGCTGCTTCTACTTAACTGCTGGTGCAGTTGGCTGACTAACACGTGGGCCCAACAGGCCACATGTCAGTTACGCAACTGCACCTGCAGTTAAGTCACTGAAGCTTCTGTTCGGCTCAGCGGGACACATGTGGGTAGCTTCGGTTAATTAATTATACCTCTAGCGCACCCCTTTTTAGTTGAAGAATGTATGAAATATAATGAAATTTGGCATGTTTATATGAAATCCGACCGTGTATGAATGAATTTATTTCGATTAGTTCGAATTCCTGTATCACTGGCATTGGATGAACATGCAAAACAATATGTACTAGCATTATTCCCAGGGTGATCACCTCGTTTGCAGCAGTTTCACATGTACTCCCTCCGGTCCTTTCTAGTCTGCATACAAGTTTTGTCTGCAGTCAAAGTATCTCTACTTTGACCAATCTTATACAAAAAAGTATGCACTTTCATAATGTGCGAAGTAAAAAGGAACAGAAGGAGTACAAAGAGTTTGAGCAGGTTTTTAGCGTTTCTGTACATTGCAATCAAACACACAGGCTGATAATTCATAGAGAACATTCAAAGCAATCGATGATTATGCATCTCAGCGACTCACATGTCAGAGGCAATATTTACTTCACAACTAAAGAATCAAGAAAAAATTGATCGACGCTGCTGACAGCAAGGGCGTCCCATTCGAAAATATCAAACGCATGTCTTGGTAAAATCAATGAGCAAAATTTGACAAGGTTGTCCCATTCCAAAATATCAAATGCCTACGATTGTGGAATGGGCAGGGTTTGCCATCAGTTCGGACATTGACATGGCACCTCATGCTAAATAAACCAGCTGTTCTTTTTGTGCAGTTCCACCAAAATCAACCAAATTTGCGCGTAGCTTGTATGATTTCGCCCTTATATGTTGCAATGCCTTGAACTTATCGGCACCTCCTTTATTGTGGTGGAAATGAATGATTCGATGTATTCATGAACATTTTGTGCAGTTCCCATTGAAATCAAGCTAAGCACCCTTGTTTGCACAAATACAAAAAAGTGATTAGTATAGAGTAAACTGTACTATGAATTGACAGTTTCAACAGGCACATACATGGTCCATGTAGAGCACACTTTTAGAAAAATGGAACTCACCAGAAAGAATCCTAGAACAACATTGTACTCGCGCATCACAGCAAAAAAATGGAGATTTTGTCAGTCCTTCTGAGCTGAAGTTAGTTTGGTCTTGTGGGGAGTAATGTAACCATCCTTGAACTGCTCCTTCTGATGATAAGATAGACAGGGCTTCTTCATCCTGGCATAATCGGAACTAGTCACTTCACGTACTCCATATTCTTCTTCAGAGGAAGATGATCTTGTTGTGCAAAGACAAGAAGACTACTAAATGCTAGCATCACTGTTTGCTCGAAAAGAAGGAAAGGAAATATTTAAAACAACACAGATGAAGCACTTCTCAAGGACAATACCACTTTTTCATGACAGCACCGGGAGTTGATTTTTGTTTTTCTTCCCATTGTTCTTCCCCTTTATCACTTGGTTCAATAACAAACAAGCTTCGCCTTCAATGTAAGATTTGGCATGTCAATTAGGGAGCACAAGTATACTACTAAACTTAATTTTCTGATGAAAGTGGCAAAATACAGGCCAGCAGTGTGAAATATCCTTATCTTACCTCAATGGGATATTACGGTGCACATACAGATTGGAAGTCTTGTCTCCATTTGTGCAGTTCACTAAAATCAAGCAACATTATCGTACAAGTAGCACAACATATGAATGCACACTGCAGAATCATGTGAAAGAAGGCTAGTACTGACCTCTCATGATGCGGAATTCAAACAACTCACAAGAAGAAGATCTAAACCAAATTCACCTTAATGGATAGGAAGTAAGATCTCCTCTTGTGCAGTTCCACTAAGATTAAGCAATCAAGCAATGTTGTCGGTGTGACATTTTGGTTGAACTGCACAAAACACTCTTAAAACAAAAGTGTTTTGTGTAGTGCAACAAAAGGTCACAATGGCAACGAGGTGAAGCAGATAACACTGTTTACACAAAGGTGCAAAGGAAACAATTAGTGGTCAATAACGGTGGATGAAACAGAAGCCAACAAAAAGAAGCATCTACTTTATCTAAATGGGGAAGAAAGCAAGACAGTAGCATTTCTCAAACGGTGGCATTGATTAATATTAACATAGAGATTATATTAACAATAAAATTCGTTAAACATGTAATTTTCTTTTAACTGTGGCATTGCATCAATTTTCCAGCGGCATTATTAGAGGGTGTTTGTTTACAGGGACATTTTGGTGTAGGGACTAAAAAAATTCCGTGTCAGTCCCATCTAAACCAAAGAGGAGGGACTTTTAGGGACTAAAAGTGGGCATTTGGGACTAAAGAAAGAAGACCCCGAGGGAGTCTTTTTGGGACTTTTTCCAACAGTTGCCCCTTCCACGCATCACACCTTGTCTCTATTAGTTCATTACTAGGGGTAACATGGTCTTTTAGCATGTCATTTAATAACCTCTAGTCCATGTTTAGTCCCTGGAACCCAGCAGGTAGGGACTAGGGAGTTTTTAACCAAATAGGGCCTTAGATTAACAACAGCTAATGAGTTGCACGGGACAGTGGACGCACCAGCACCATGTGCATCTACCGATGTACTGTGGTCATGCACAGTCTACTGAAACAAAGAACAAGCAACCAAGGAGCATATTTGTGTTGGTCCCAGTTTTGTTATCTTTAGACGCCTTTCCCTATGTGAGCTCAGCAAATCTAGTCCTCCTCAAACTCTACAGCCTTGTCCCTTCCTTTCCTTTTTGAACTAGTACTTTCGCCCCTTCCTTTCCTCTTTGAACCACGTCCTAGATTTATGTGATACAACTTTCCCCACTACTTTCCCCCATTCCTTTCCTCTTTGAACCACGTCCTAGATTAATACTATACAACTTTACCCCCTCATTTCCTCTTTGAACCACGTCCTAGATTCATGCTATATACAACTTTTCCCACTACTTTCCCCCACTCCTTTCCTCTTTGAACCACGTCCTAGATTCATGGTATACATGCAGCTAGAGCAATGCATGTGGAGTAAGTAAATTATACCTTAAGGTTCTTGGGGCGTGGTTCGGTGGGCAATGGGACGGCAGCAAAGAAGAAGGGGACGGAGGCCCTCCCGCGCCGCCGCTGGGTGGAAAGTGAACAGCTGCGCCGGTAGTCCTTCGCCGACGGCGACAGCGTTAAGCCTCCTTCCCTTCCCGGCGAACGGATCCTGCCAGCTCTTTGAGCAGCAGTGAGGGGAGAGAGAGGCCAACAAAGTCTTGTTTAGATCTGGAGAGGGCGAGAGAGTGTGAAGAGAGCAATTACAAGCGCTGAGGCTCCACCGGGAGAGGGTGAGAGAGTGAGCGAACAGGCTAACCAGCTACACAACCCTCCCGTTATGTTCAACGAGAGGGAAATAACCTTTTATACATTCCTGCATTTGTGTGACAAGCATGCCGTGTTTTTTTGTGTGTGGGAGTCATTGGGATTTCAATCATAATCATGTCATGTGGCTTTGGTGGTAAGACTATCCACAGTGGTGCAGAAATAATGCAGCCTTAGTCACCTTACCTCTCTCCACGTAGTACGTTGGGTCCCACCAGTCAGAGGGTGAAACAAACAAATTAATAAGAAAAACTAAAAGCGCCAGCAGTGTATCTTACCTCACACATCTCGCTACTGCTCGGGAACACTGTCCAATTGATCCCTCTGTTCGCTCACGTACTATTTTAAGTGAATCCTTATTATAACATGCACACAAAATTTGGCCACTTGTATTCGACTTAAGTCAGTGTGCCACTGTATCTCGTATACTTACTGCTCCCTCCGTCTAGGTGTAATAAGTCACGTTAGAAGGTGCAACGGGACCAAGGTGCGTGCGTGTGCGTGTGTGTGTGTGTGTGTGTTTAACACCATGTGTGTGTTAGAGAGAGCGACAGATCGACCTACTCCTACAGAGAGATGTTGTGTAGTGTACGATTTTAGCCGCGAGAGTCGGTGCATCCTCTCGTTTTCGGGCGTGTCCGGTAGGGACATGCGGACAGCTGCCACGCCCGCTCCTGACCGGCCTGGCCCACCCAAAGCCCCTCCATCGCCCGCGCGCGCTTCCTGCCCGAAACGGTCAACGCCGCTCCAAAGAATCGGTGCCGCATTCATGCCCGGGCAGAGCGGACGCGACCTCTCACTGGTGCAAGAGTGATGGTTGCTTCGTCCGTCCAACTTACTGCTGGGTCTATGTGATTTGACGGCTCATTGGTCTTTATTACTGAGGTGGTAGGACTGCTGGATGTCCCACGCTTTTGGCGAAAGGAGGTATACTACTACTAGATTACAATTTTCTCCATTCTTACAGCAGAGGCGTGCAAGAGCAGTGAAAACACGCAGGCTCAGTGATTACATGGCCCACCTCACACTACTATCACCGTGTGACACCTAACTCTTTACGTAGTACTCCCTCAGTTCCTAAATATTACTAGATGAGTCCCCGCGCGTTGGCGCGGAACAACGGTATATCTCTCTGCGTAAAATTATCGATTTCATAGAACAAAAAAAACTCTATAACCGCATGACAAATGTGGTAGCCAAACTAAATAAACTCCGATCATCATTTAGATCATCCCACATAAGGAAAAAAGATCAGCCAACTCCTGAACTCCTACTGCATAATGGGATTATATTTTTCTTTTTGACATGTTAATGGGACTTAAAAGCTCACTTACATGCATGCTACCGGTGCATGCTTGCATGCAGACATGTTGATGTGATTTAAAACCCACTCACATGCATGTGGCACGGTATTTCTGCATGCTTGCATGTGGCTTAGTGCGGAGCCTCTCAACGTCAAGATCAGAAGGCTATTATGGACTGATTTACTTCATCTAACGGCTACATCAATTTTGATGACGTGGCTCAAGGAGAGGATAGAGAATTCCTAGTAGTGGGGGCTAGCTATTACTAGTAGATATAAGTCTTTGTAGAGATTCCACTACATACGGAACAAAATGAATGAATCTACACTTAAAATGCATCTATATACATGCGCATGTGGTTCATGGTGAAATCTCTACAAAGACTTATATTTAGGAAAGGAGGAAGTACTAGTATAGTACGTACTGTAATTTATCAGCGAGATAAATTTGTACAATGCTATGAAGCTTCCAGCTTCTGTTACATGTATCTTTCGTCCAAGGTTGCCCGTTGCAACATTTCATCAAATACAAAGGAGACTAACATGCATGCTATTGCATCTCAATGATTGATAGATCATAGCAAATATGTACTCCCTCCGTTCCAAAATAAGTTTCTCAACTTTGTGCAAACTTTAGTACAAAGTTGTACTACTACTAAAGCTGACACTTATTTTGGAACAGAGGCAGCTAAAGAAAAAACGATCCATGCAGTCCCTAGCCCTTGAACCGTGAACCCTGACCAGGCTTCAATTTGCTGGCAACGTTCGAGCTTCCTAATAAATGAAGTTTGCAACCTTTTGACCATCGGATCATTTTGTGCAGTTTCACCAAAATCGAGATGAGCATCCCTGTGGCAAAGAAATTAAACAAGCGTGATTAGAATAAGATTACTGGGACTAGTTGATGAGACATAAACTCATCACAAATACAGTACGTAGAAGCCAGTTGAGGTATGTGCGGGGCAAAGAAGTAGAGAGATATCTACAGGGAGTGATGTGGGCAGCTGGAGCAGTGGTGCAAGCCGGCTGTAAAGGGAGTTGTACCTGAGGGACGTAGCTCAACCTTGAGGAGGGCGGCGGGAGGCGGCAACTGCCCACGTCGCAGCAGTGAGCAAGGGACGAAGGCAACCTCACCGGCTTTGTGAGAGAGAACGGCGGGGACCCCTGATCGGGACGTGCCGACAGTGGGTTTTCACCGTCGGCGACGGCCACCGCATCTACACTAAGCATCCACCCCTTCCCCAAGCGGGTGTGATCCGCCGGGATGTTAGAGATGTGGCCATAGTCATTTTGTGCGAGAGAGTATGAAGAGAGCAACCCCAGCAAGCAACTGTGTAGGCTGGCCCGTCCTGACTATGTACTCCTTTTCTCTCCATATGAACCTATCATATTGCGTACGTGCCACTGAAGAAAAAAAACTTTATTTATAAATGATGTGGCACCTACTACTCGTTCTCCTATAACCTTGCGCTTGGCATCTCCAAAATGTTGACCTTGCGATTGGCTCTTCGCCTCTTCAGGAAGTCGAGCAATAATGGTAGTGCAGTATATATCGTTCTGGCTATAGGAGACCGAATGAATTGCTGCACGTCCACCACGTGGGCGAGGGTCGAGGGGCGAGGGAGAGTGCTACATACGGAGCAAAATGAGTGAATCTACACTCTAAAATACGTCTGTTTACATCAGTGTTTGGAGTATGTACTAGTAGTTCATATTGAAATCTACTAAAGGACATATATATTCCAAACAATATGATATAATCTCTATAACCAAGGTAGTAGGGACGAGGAGTAAACAGAGGGAGTAGTAATTTTTTCTCCTCGTCCTGCGAGCCACCGCGCGCATGGGCGAGGGAGCGGGCGTAAGGCGTAGTAAGCAAGCTTCACCTCATCCTGCGAGCCACCGCGCCCGTGGGCGGGGGAGACCGCGTACTAAGCAAGCTTCTCCTTGTTCTGCGAGTTGACGGGACACATCAAAAGTACTCCAGTGTATAGAGCCTTGCCTCTAAGGTAGGCCCCACATGGTTTGCCTCTTTGTTTAACATAACACGTCAAGTCGCAATTTGTTTGTTCACCCGTGGTAGACGATCCTACCTCCACCAAGTGGACAACCAGTACACGTGCCGAATTACCACATGGGCTGCCTTTTTCATACAGAAATGAGCTCCACCGTGTACCCGCGCGGGTGTGGTTGGGAAAGAGACGGGAGTACTTGCGTCGTGCATGCACCTCTTCTCTTCGTGCACGTTCCCCACCTATGTGGGTGTGTGTGAGAGATACAAACCGCGTTCGTGAGTGTTTTTTTGTTTTGGGGTGGGGGTGGATTTCATGAATTATTTGTGGGAATATGTGTCGATGACATCTCAAACAAAATTTTGCATGCAATGTGTGTGAAATGGAGGCCTATCCATATCATACATAGAGGGTCGGGAAATCCACGAGAAGAGAGGGAGGGGTCATAGCTATCGATAGAGTCGAAGAGAGGATCAAGTGGGTGGGTGCGAGATCGATGAAGAGAGCCATCGAAATTGTGTGTGTACAAGTCAAATATATAGGGCGACTGGCCCACCGGAACGTTAGAGGGCACACATCAAGTTTGTGTGTGGCAGGGAGGGGGGTGGTGGGAGGGGTAGGCAGAGGCCTAACTATAGAGGTAGAATGACTCGTATATGTGTTGAGAAGGAGAGACCCAGCTATGTCTTGAGGGAGATCGGTCGACATCCATACATAACTGAAGGACGAGAAATATGATGGGAGAGAGATAGACGAGAGAGAAAGGGAGGGAGAGGGAGGGAGAGGGGTAGAGTGCTGGATGGGTGATGGAGTTGCTTCTTGAAGATGGTGGGAGAGGCCTACTAGACAAACTGAGGGCGTAACTGCAATGTTATCAATAAGAGTGGGGATGTGTTTCTGTGTGTGCCTGTGCGTGATAGATCTGTCGGGACGCATCCATGGATGATGAAGGGGAACCATGTGTTTGGTAAGCAAACCTAACTAGATCGGTAGATCAATTGTAGTTTGTCGGAGGAAGGGAGAGACACAACTAATGAGGTAGATCGATTGACATGTGGGTAAAAACGAGTTATAAGGACCTAGCTAGCTATATGTATAGCGAGAGATCGGTCGGTGTACGTCCATTTGTTAGAGGCTAATAAGGCCCAGCGAGACGGATAGACAGAGAGAATGGAGCTAGGAAGTGGTGCGAGGGGCCCAACTACTAGCTAGATAGGGGGAGGAGTGTGCGGTTGTGAGAGAGCGATGAAAAGAGGGGCAAGAGTTTACATGTGTGTCTGACCGTATGAGAGACACGAGGCAAGGACACATAAAGGAGGATATTGAAGGTGTGTTTGTATGTTGTAGGTAGGCATCGCTGGAGAGGTTTATCGATCGGTGTGTGTCGGAAAGGAGTTGTGGAGACTCTGGGAGAACGACCTAAAGAAAAAAATGAATGTGCCCGGTGGATAGAATGCCGAGGGAGGGGGAGGGCGAGGAGGGCGTGTGCATGCACGAGAGAAAGTTAGTGGTAGCTACAAAGGTTAGAGGATTGTGTGGGTGTAAGAGACTAACAAAGATCATAATTTGATATGATAGCGGATTCATATATTTGAATAGGAGATCATAGTGTTTTAAACATTGCATGCATGAATATAGCGGTGATACACGTGCTGTGCACATGTTATACCATAATGTGATAATGCATGGTGTTTGCAACTCACAGCTAAATGCCGAACAATCTAAACCATACTATACATCAAACAATCTCACATTTTATTTGAATTTGTGATAATGTGTGGCGTTTTCAGCTTACAACTAAATATCGACCAATCTAAACAATACTATATATCGAACATTCTCATATTTTGATTTGTGGTAATGTGTGGTGTTTGCAACTCACATCTAAATACTTGTAGGCGTAGGGGGCGGGGCACCATACATAATGTGATAAACACATTATACATATGAGACATGGTTTAGATTATGAAGATCTAGCTAGAGCTAGAAATGTAATGTGATTTGAAATCAAAATAAAGTGGATCCAAAAAATCTAGTTCGAGTTCATATAGTACACATAGTTCATATGTAACTCGAGACTAATCATGTGGTGTGCTGTGAAGATAATACACAAACGATGCTTTAACTTGACAATAATGATGATTGTAGATCTTATTAAAACATAGAAACGAATTCAAATGCTTTGACTTCACAACAATCATTACTGTAGATCTTATTCAAATAGAGAAACAAATTCAAATTTACTTCATATTGAAGTGGTAGTATATACGTTTGGAATGCACTAAAACGTTCATTTGAGTAGTAGGTTGCATGCATTATACACATAACAAAATATTTTAATTGAACATAACATGAATTCAAAGTTTTGAATGACATTTGTAGGGCGCATTGATTTGGTACACTACACGTTAGGCTTGTCCGGAAATTTCAACCCGCGCCTTGTTAGCCCAAAATATTTAAGATATATCTTTGTCTTGTTGTGCTCCGAGAACTCCCTCCATCTCAACCCGCGCCTTGCTATTCCGAAATTACAACACACGCGAAAACTCCCACCTCCTATGAAATCCCAACACGCGAAATGCCCGTGGTACCCCTGAACCGAAAGAACCTCCTCAAATCGGTGGGGGTACTTTCATAACTTACCCCACATTTCGGACAAGCGCGTCTCTAAGCCATGGTTCCCCACTGCCATCCCATCCGCCCACCCATTCATACACCAAGGCCGCGAAAACCCGCGACGAAACCCCACACCCTGCTCCGTCCGCCACCCAGCTGGAGCCTCTTCCCCGACGACGTCGTCCACAACAACACCTCGACGTCCCTCATCCACTGTACCGGATGAGGATCCGTCGTTGATCTCATCGTCCCGCCGGTTCAGCCACCCCGTCCTCCACCTCCAAGGAGCTGCCCCGATGTTCCCCTCGTCTTTCGCCACCTCCATTCCCACACCGCCGTCTGCACCTGCACCACCGGAAGAGCATCATCATCATCGTTTCCTCGGATGAAGCTGCGGCCTAATCGGCGCCACCAAAGAGGTTGTACACTAATCGCCGCATTTTCTTCTTGATTCGATCTCACGGTGCTGCCGGCGCTCGGTCCCGAGCCGACACAGCGCGGCTCCATCCACAGCGGCGTTGTCGGCCACTTCCTCCACGGCGTCGCTCCCTCGGCGGTGATGTCCACATCAGTAGGACTTGCTGCTGCTTTAGCTCTCGCTCGTGCTGCTGCTCTGCTCTTGCTCTCGGTCCCCTGCCTGGTCTGCTCTTGCTATTGCTCTTGCTCGCGCTGCTGCTCTCTCTCTTGCTCTTGCTTGCGATGCTGCTCCGATTTAGCTACACTTCACTCCGATGCCGCCGGGGTGAAGGAAGAACCAGCCGCAGCGGGGAGGGGGGCTCGCCGGAGAGGTACCCCACTATCTATCTTAGGGTTCAGGATGGGGGCGGTGGTTGCCGGCGGTGGCGGGGCGTTGGCGGGGCGGTGGCGTGGGGATCGCCGGAGAAAAAACTCGGCACGGGGGGGCCTAGGGGGATGGCCGGGGTGGCGACGGACCGGTGGTGGGGAGTGTTTTCGGGGCGGGCAGGGCGGCGCATCGTGGGCGGCGGGGGGCTACTGTTTGGCCGGCTCAGGGGGGTGGAGGTTGAAGATGAACCGCATGCCCTTGATTTCGTATCCAACGGCTGCAAAATCGACTGACCAGAGATGAAAAAGTCAGTGGACTGATGTGTAGCCTCACCTTGCTAGTGCGTCCAGTTTCAACAGCAAAATTCAGTTTCGACAGCAAAATTCAGTTTCGACAGTTAAGTTCTGTTTCGACAGTTAAGTTCAGTTTCGACAGTTAAATTCAGTTTCGACAGTTAAGTTCAGAGATGAGTGGCTGATGTATTTTACATCTAGCACTTTGTGGTTATGTATTTTACGTCATGTATTGGAGATGCTATTAGAGTTCCACTCAGGTTAACGTTGTTTGTTGTCTCTCTTGTCCTGCTTCAGCCTCGGCGTCGTACAACTCACCAGAGCTGCTCCAACGACGAAACCCTCCATCACAGCGGAGCAGTACCTCGGGCTCCATCTCCAGACGCTAAGATCTTCTTCCCCTCCTCCGACAGCCAAGTCAGCCAGAGCATCCTCACCGGCCAACCCAATCATGCTGAGATCGACATGGCTTCACCAAAGAGGTTGTACACTTGTTGCATCTATTTTTTACTCTACATGTTATATATATTGTCCACTGAGCACACGGATTTGTTCCTTTAGTGTCTCCTTGAAAGAAAAAACGTACGAATTTTAATTTTCACTTGTCCTCCTTTTCAAATTCCTATTCATGAAGCACAAGACTAAGAGATAGTAGCATAATAGCATTATAACCGTACATTTTCTTGTGGTTTGACTTAATCTCACCATGCTTCTTTGCATCCTGTGATCTTCCAATTGATGTGAATCAAACACCCAGATTGGCAAAAATCCTGTGTTTTTAAATTCTCTATTTTGCACGTGCATTCCTATCCTATTCCTGTCTATTTCCTATCCCTGCATTGTTGTAATCCTCCAATTCAAACGAGCCCTTACAGAATTACTTCTCTTACAGATAGTTGTCAAAGAAAACCTTGCGTGGTTTGTACCGCTCCTGCTGCACCGTCACCCACCCCAGCTCAGTTACTCCAACGACAGAAGGGTCCAGCACAACAGGGATCCGGCCTCCAGACTATCTTTCGCCGCCTCAGATCTTCTTCCCCGCCGCTGGCAGCCATGAAAACTACACTACCATCATCAACCAAGCAGATGACCTTGAGGACTACACGTGTCGGCAAGAGAGGTCGCACTCTTTCGTGCCTGCTTACGTTATGCATCGCTTAGTATTACATGCTACTTTATCGTCCTGTTCACCGATTAGACTCTGAGTCAGCTCCAAACTAATGGTCAAACTTGAGTTTTTAAATGATTGTGGGGTACATATCGGGGCCACTATCAGTAGTATCTATCTACTATCTGGTTAATCTCCGGTGTCTACTATGGGTTTCATGTTGGGTGGGAAACAAACAGTAAAGAAGCCATTATCTGTATTTTTTAACCGAAGCCATTATCTGCCTGCTATTATTGGTTTTGGGTCTATCCACAGGTTGCTACCATCACTCTGGATTTCTGCATGCACTCCTTACATAATCTCACTATGTTTTATTCGTATGCATGACAGTTATTGTAAACAATGGAACTGAACATGTAGAGCAAAAGAGACGAGCCTTGTGTGGCAATAAAATTTCATGTATACATCGCTCCATGGTAGGCGCAAAGGCAGCCCCCCTCCACGCATTTCGGATTGTAATCGAGAGGAAGATATCTGTTCTGAGGGGGATTCAGAAGGAGAAGACAACTCCTATTTACCCCCTGAGGTCTTCGCTCTAACTTGGCATGCTGATGTTGGTTATATCATGCATATGGTGTCTTGCATTGCTTACTTTATACATCAAATATGTCATCTGCTTAGTTTAGACATCCTTTGTGCGAATGCCATCTGTTTAGTTTATTCATCGTTTATGTGAATTATGCAACACCATCTTGTTTAGCCAGGCATCATATATGTGAATTTTGCAATGCCATCCTGCTTAGCCAGTCATGTTATATGTAAATTATATCAGGCCATCCTTTTTTCGTTACATATTACATTTGTCAACAATGTTATTACATTCAACTGCTCTTCGTGTGCATCAGCCATTTGACACGGTGATGGCAAACTCTGGAGTGAAAACATGGTCTTCAGAGCAGACTATGCCATCTGACGAAGCGCATATCTCGCTGGTTACAGATAGCTCCTCAGAGGAGGATTCAGAGACAGATGACCAGTCCTATTCCCCCCCCCGAGGTGTATGCTCTAACTTGGCAGGGTTATGTTTCTCATATCGTGCGTATGGTGTCTCGCATTGCTATGTCATTTGATTAGTTTAGACATGCTTTGTGTGAATGCCACCTGTTCAGTGTCTAATTACCATATATGTGAATTATGCATTGCGATCTTGTTGCAAGACATTATATATGTGAATTATACAATGCTATCTTGTTGCAAAGGCATTATATATGTGAATTATGCAATGCCATGCTGTTTAGCCAATCATCATATATGTAAATTATATCATGCTATCATTTTTTTGTATTACGTGTTCCATTTGGCGACAACATTTGTATATTCAACTACTCTTCCTGTGCATCAGCCATTTGAAGCGGTGATGGAAGTATCTGGAGTGAAAACAAGGTAATCAGAGCAGACAATGCTACCTGCTGAAGCAGGCATCTTGCTGGTTATAGAGAGCTCCTCGGAGGAGGATTCAGAGACTGATGACTAGTCCTATTTCCCCCCTGAGGTCTATGCTCAAACTTGACAGGGTTATATTACCCATGTCATGCATGTTGTCTTGCAATGCTTAGTTTTTACATTATATATAGATTGCCATATGCTTACTTGCTTACTATATAAATCATATATTTGAATTATATCATGTCATCATGTTTACATAGTACATACACATCATCTATCTGAATTATGGCATGGCAACCCATTTAATAAAGACATCATATAGTTATATCATCTCATCCTGTTTAGTGTTTACAGTCATCATATTTTGAATTATGGCATTCTATCCGTGAATGTATGTGAATTATGGCATGCTAACCTATTTAATGAACACATTATGTAGTTACGTCATGTCATCCTGTTTACATAGTCTCATATTTTGAACTATGTCTTTCCATCTTTTTTAGTTAGCCATCATAATGTGAAATTGTGTCATGCTATCATGTTTAGTTAGCCATCATATATGTGAAATTGTGTCATGCTATCATGTTTGGTTAGACAACATAAATATGAATTATTTCATGCCCTCTTTTATTCCCCACTACACCTGTCTATCATACAATGTCTATACTTTCAATTACTTTTCTTGTTTATCAGCCATTTGAATTGGAGAGCGTGATGGCAGTATCTAAGGGAGTAAAAACACGGTCTTCAGAAAATATAGTGCTACCAATTGATGCAGATAGAACCACGGTTGTACTTGCCCAAGGACCAGATCCACCACACATAACCTAGACTCTCACAGATTGTACCCCTACCTAGTTGGACAGAGAACTAGCTACACCCCTTCTAACCCCAACCCCGGCAGATAGTAACCCAGTTCCAGTTGACACAGCACCGTCTCCACCACAGAGCACCCAAACACGAGAAGTTAGTAAGGGAACTACAGCGCCCAAAGCACGAGGACCACCACTCCGAATCCCAACTCAACGCTTAAAGGAGAAGAAGATTTGTTCTTAGGTCAGGCTCTGTAGCTATGGTTCATACTCCTTTGCTCTTGCATGACTGTATTTACTCATACCAACTATTTTCAAATTTGAAGGATGGTATTGAAACTCCAATGGCGCAACATGTATGTTTTAAACCTGTTTCTTTAACTGGTTTGCTATTGTAACCTACTCTATGTTGATTTCAGTTTCAATTGAATAAACAGTTATGTTCTCATGTCATGCACATTACAAGTGTTGTTATTGCTCTATAGTTACCCACACTGTCCCAACGATGAGCCGACACGTGTTTCCTCCAGCCAATGATGATTTTACACGTGGAAAATCCCCATTGGTCCGGGCTGTTAACGGGTTATCGGATCCAAAACCCGACCCGATAGATTAACGGCGTTCCGTTATGGTGGATGCCACGTGTCGGTCACCCTTGATGAAAGCACTTCTGTGACGCGCGATTTATCGTCATGGATGTGGACACTTCCGTGATGATAATTTTGGTAATGTCATGGAACACTTCTATGACAGCACAGGTATGACTATCTTGATTCTGTCATAAATTTGTCATGGATGTACATGCATGACAAAAAAAGCGACCTACTGTGACAAACACGTATCATCACGGAAGTGTATTTTTTTGTAGTGTAGGAGGAAGAAGTACGTCAGTGGAGCTTCGAGGGGCCCAGGAGGCAGGGGCGTGCCCTCCACCCTCGTGACCGCCTCGTGGCTTTCTGGACGGAGGGTCCAAGTCTCCTGGATCTTATCTGATGAGAAAATCACGTTTCCGAAGGTTTCATTCCGTTTGGACTCCATTTGATATTCCTTTTCTTCGAAACCCTAAAACAGGCAAAAAACAACAATTCTGGGCTGGGCCTCCGGTTAATAGGTTAGTCCCAAAAATAATATAAAAGTGGATAATAAAGCCCAATAATGTCCAAAACAGTAGATAATATAGCATGTAGCAATAAAAAATTATAGATACGTTGGAGACGTATCAAGCATCCCCAAGCTTAATTCCTGCTCGTCCTCGAGTAGGTAAATGATAAAAACAGAATTTTTGATGCAGAGTGCTACTTGGCATAATTTCAATGTAAATCTTCTTAATTGTGGTATGAATACTCATATTCAAAAGATTCAAGGCAAAAGTTCATATTGACATAAAAATAATAATACTTGAAGCATACTAACAAAGCAATTATGTCTTCATACACCACACAAAGTATTTAAATCATGCACAACCCTGATGACAAGCCAAGCAATTGTTTCATACTTTTGACATTTTTAAAACTTTTTCAATCTTCACGCAATACATGAGCGTGAGCCATGGATATAGAACTATATGTGGAATAGAAGGGTGGTTGTGGAGAAGATAAAAAGAGGGGAAGATAGTCTCACATCAACTAGGCGTATCAACGGGCTATGGAGATGCCCATCAATAGATATCAATGTGAGTGAGTAGGGATTGCCATGCAACGGATGCACTAGAGCTATAAGTATATGAAAGCTCAAAAGAAACTAAGTGGGTGTGCATCCAACTCGCTTGCTCACGAAGACCTAGGGCATTTTGAGGAAGCCCATCATTGGAATATACAAGCCAAGTTCTATAATGAAAAATTCCCACTAGTATATGAAAGTGACATAATGAGAGACTCTCTATCATGAAGATCATGGTGCTACTTTGAAGCACAAGTGTGGTAAAAGGATAGTAACATTGTCCCTTCTCTCTTTTTCTCTCATTTTTTTGTTTGGGCCTTCTCTTTTTTTATGGCCTCTTTTTTTTCGTCCGGAGTCCCATCCCGACTTGTGGGGGAATCATAGTCTCCATCATCCTTTCCTCACTTGGGACAATGCTCTAAAAATGATGATCATCACACTTTTATTTTTCTTACAACTCAACAATTACAACTTGATACTTAGAACAAAAATACGACTCTATATGAATGCCTCTGGCGGTGTACCGGGATATGCAATGAATCAAGAGTAACATGTATGAAAGAATTATGAACGGTGGCTTTGCCACAAATACGATGTCAACTACATGATCATGCTAGCAATATGACAATGATGGAGTGTGTCATAATGAACGGAACGGTGGAAAGTTGCATGGCAATATATCTCGGAATGGCTATGGAAATGCCATGATAGGTAGGTATGGTGGCTGTTTTGAGGAAGGTATATGGTGGGTGTATGATACCGGTGAAAAGTGCGCGGTATTAGAGAGGCTAGCAATGGTGGAAGGAAGGAAAGTGCGTATAATCCATGGACTCAACATTAGTCATAAAGAACTCATATACTTATTGCAAAAATCTAGAATTTATCAAAGCAAAGTATTACGCGCATGCTCCTAGGGGGATAGATTGGTAGGAAAAGACCATCGCTCGTCCCCGACCGGCACTCATAAGGAAGACAATCAATAAATAAATCATGCTCCGACTTCATCACATAATGGTCCACCATACGTGCATGCTACGTGAATCACAAGCTTTAACACAAGCATTTCTCAAATTCACAACTACTCAACTAGCATGACTCTAATATCACCATCCTCATATCTCAAAACAATTATCAAGCATCAATTTTTTTCTTAGTATTCAACGCACTCAAAAGAAAGTTTTACAAATCTTGAATACCAAGCATATTATTATTATAAGAAAATTACCATGCTATTAAGACTCTCAAAATAATCTAATTGAAGCATGAGAGATCAATAGTTTCTATAAAACAAATCCACCACCATGCTCTAAAATATATAAGTGAAGCACTAGAGCAAAATTAGATAACTCAAAAGATATAAGTGAAGCACATAGAGTATTCTATCAAATTCCAAATTATGTATGGCTCTCTCAAAAGGTGTGTACAGCAAGGATGCTTGTGGTAAACTAATAAGCAAAGACTCAAATCATAAAAGACGCTCCAAGAAAAACACATATGATGTGGTGAATAAAAATATAGCTCCAAGTAAAGTTACCGATAGAAGTAGACGAAAGAGGGGATGCCTTCCGGGGCATCCCCAAGTTTGGCTTTTAGGTGTCCTTAGATTATCTTGGGGGTGCCATGGTCATCCCAAGCTTAGGCTCTTTCCACTCCTTGTTCCATAATCCATCAAATCTTTACCCAAAACTTGAAAACTTCACAACACAAAACTTAAAGTAGAAAACTCGTGAGCTCCGTTAGCGAAAGAAAACAAAAGACCACTTCAAGGTACTGTAATGAACTCATTCTTTATTTATATTGGTGTTAAACCTGCTGTATTCCAACTTCTCTATGGATTATAAACTATTTTACTAGCCATAGATTCATCAAAATAAGCAAACAACACACGAAAAACAGAATCTGTCAAAAACAGAACAGTCTGTAGTAATCTGTAGCTAGCGCAAGATCTGGAACCCCAAAAATTATAAAATAAATTTCTGACGTGAGGAATTTATATATTAATAATCTGCAAAAAGAATTAACTAAATATCACTTTCCAACTAAAAATGACAGCAGTTCTCGTGAGCGCTAAAGTTTCTGTTTTTTACAGCAAGTTCAACAAGACTTTCCCCAAGTCTTCCCAACAGTTCTACTTGGCACAAATACTAATTAAACACAAAAAACACAAACAAAACAGAGGCTAAATAATTTATTTATTACTAAACAGGAGCAATAAGCAAGGAATAAAAATAAAATTGGGTTGCCTCCCAACAAGCGCTATCGTTTAACGCCCCTTGCTAGGCATAACAAGCAAGAACAGATCTAGGCACTGCCATCTTTGGTAGGCAATCCATAAGTGGCTCTCATGATAGATTCATATGGTAATTTTATTTTCTTTCTAGGGAAGTGTTCCATGCCCTTTTTTTAATGGAAATTGAAATCTAATATTCCCTTCCTTCATATCAATAATTGCGCCAACCGTTCTAAGGAAAGGTCTACCGAGAATAATAGGCCAAGAAGGATTGCAATCTATATCAAGAACGATAAAATCTAAGGGCATATAGTTCCTATTTGCAACAATAAGAACATCATTAATTCTTCCCATAGGTTTCTTAATAGTGGAATCCGCAAGATGCAAGTTTAGAGAGCAATCATCAAAACTACGGAAATCTAGCAAATCACACAAAGTTTTGGGAATAGTAGAGACATTAGCACCCAAATCACACAAAGCATAAAACTCATGATTTTCAATTTTAATTTTAATAGTAGGTTCCCACTCATGATAAAGTTTTCTAAGGATAGAGACTTCCAATTCAAGTTTTTCTTCATAAGATTGCATCAAGGCATCAACGATATGTTTGGTAAACGCTTTATTTTGACTATAAGCGTGAGGAGAATTTAGCACGGATTGCAACAAGGAAATACAATCAATCAAATAGCAATTTTCATAGTTAAATTCCTTCAAATACATAATAGTGGGTTTAGTAACATCTAGGGTTTTAATTTCTTCAATCCTACTTTTATCAAATTTAGCATCAAGATTAACAAATTCTGAATTCTTAGAACGCCTTCTAGGTAAAGGTGGATCATATTAAGTCCCATTATTATCAAGATTCATATTGCAAAACAAAGATTTAATAGGGGAAACTTCAATAACTTTTAGATCTTCATCATTATTTTCATAGAAACTAGAAGAACACGCTTTTATAAAGGCATCTTTCTTAGCACGCATCCTAGCGGTTCTTTCTTTGCACTCATCAATGGAAATTCTCATGGCTTTGAGAGACTCATTGATATCATGCTTAGTTGGAATAGATCTAAGTTTCAAAGAATCAACATCAAGAGCAATTCTATCAACGTTCCTAGCCAAATCATCAATATTAAGCAATTTTTCTTCAATCATAGCATTAGAAGTCTTTTGCGAAGAAATAAATTCTTTAATATTAGATTCAAAATCAGAGGGAATCTTATTATAATTTCCATAAGAATTGTTGTAGGAATTACCATAATTATTAGAGGGATTACTAGGATAAGGCCTAGGATTTAAATTTCCTCTATACGCGTTGTTACCAAAATTGTTCCTACCAACAAAATTCACATCCATAGATTAATTATTATTCTCAATCAAAGTAGACAAGGGCACATCATTAGGATCAGAAGAAACACTCTTATTAGCAAATAATTTCATAAGTTCATCCATCTTTCCACTCAAAACATTAATTTCTTCTATCGCATGCACCTTTTTATTAGTAGATATTTGAGTATGCCATTGAGAATAATTAACCATAATATTATCTAGGAGTTTAGTAGCTTGTCCTAAAGTGATTTCCATAAAAATGCCTCCCGCGGCCGAATCTAAAAGATTTCTAGAAGCAAAATTCGATCCGGCATAATTTTTTTGTATAATCATCCACAAATTTAAACCATGAGTAGGGCAATTACGTATCATTAATTTCATTCTCTCCCAAGCTTGTGCAACATGTTCATGATCAAGTTGCTTAAAATTCATAATATCGTTTCTAAGAGACATGATCTTAGCGGGAGGAAAATACTTAGAGATAAAAGCATCTTTGCACTTGTTCCATGAATCAATACTATTTTTAGGCAAAGATGAAAACCAAGCTTTAGCACGATCTCTAAGCGAAAAAGGAAATAGCTTCAATTTAACAATATCATTATTGACATCTTTCTTCTTTTGCATGTCACACAAATCAGCGAAGCTATTAAGATGGGTAGCGGCATCTTCACTAGGAAGGCCGGAGAACGGATCTTTCATGACAAGATTCAGCAAAGCAGCATTAATTTCACAAGATTCAGCATCGGTAAGAGGAGCAATCGGAGTGCTAAGGAAATCATTATTGTTGGTATTGGTGAAGTCACACAATTTAGTATTATCTTGAGCCATCGCGACAAACAAGCAAACTAACACACAAGCAAACAAAAAGCAAACGGGCAAAAAAGAGGCAAATAGAGAAAGAGAGGGAGGATAGAGAGAGAGGGCGAATAAAACGGCAAGGGTGAATTGGGGGGAGAGGAAAATGAGAGGCAAATGGCAAATAATGTAATGTGGGAGATAGGGATTGTGATGGGTACTTGGTATGTTGACTTTTGCGCAGACTCCATGGCAACGGCGCCAGAAATTGCTCGTTGTCGGGAGTCAAATCTTGACTTGCACGAACCTCCCCGGCAATGGCGCCAGAAATTCTTCTTGCTACCTCTTGAGCACTGCGTTGGATTTCCCCGAAGAGGAGAGGATGATGCAGCAAAGTAGCGTAAGTATTTCCCTCAGTTTTTGAGAACCAAGGTATTAATCTAGTAGGAAGCTACGCACGAGTCCCTCGTACCTACACAAAAACAATAGCTTAACGCAACCAACGCGCTTAGGGGTTGTTAATCCCTTCACGGTCACTTATGAAAGTGAGATCTGATAGAGATGATAAATAATATTTTTGGTATTTTTGGTATAGAGATGCAAAGTAAAAGCAAAGCAATAATAAAGTGATGGAGATTGATATGATGAGAATGAGACCCGGGGGCCATAGGTTTCACTAGTGGCTTCTCTCAAGAGCATAAGTATTCTACGGTGGGTGAACAAATTACTGTTGAGCAATTGACAGAATTGAGCATAGTTATGAGAATATCTAGGTATGATCATGTATATAGGCATCACGTCTGAGACAAGTAGACCGACTCCTGCCTGCATCTACTACTATTAGTCCACTCATCGACCGCTATCCAGCATGCATCTAGAGTATTAAGTTAAAAACAGAGTAACACCTTAAGCAAGATGACATGATGTAGAGGGATAGTTTCATGCAATATGATAAAAACCCATCTTGTTATCCTCGATGTCAATGATACAATACGTGCCTTGCTGCCCCTTCTGTCACTGGGAAAGGACACCGCAAGATCGAACCCAAAGCTAAGCACTTCTCCCATGGCAACAACAACCAATCTAGTAGGCCAAACCAAACTGATAATTCAAAGAGACTTGCAAAGATAACCAATCATACATAAAAGAATTCAGAGAAGATTCAAATATTATTCATAGATAGACTTGATCATAAACCCACAATTCATCGATCTCAACAAACACACCGCAAAAAGAAGATTACATTGAATAGATCTCCACGAGAGAGGGGGAGAACATTGTATTGAGATCCAAAAAGAGAGAAGAAGCCATCCAGCTACTAACTATGGACCCGTAGGTCTGAAGTAAACTACTCACACTTCATCGGAGAGGCTTGGATGATGCTGTAGAAGCCCTTCGTGATCGATGCCCCCTCCGGCGGAGCTCCGGAACAGGCTCCAATATGGGATCTCGTGGATACAAAAAGTTGCGGCAGTGGAATTAGGTTTTTGGCTCCGTCTCTGATCGTTTGGGGGTACGTGGATATATATAGGAGGAAGAAGTACATCGGTGGAGCTTCGAGGGGCCCACGAGGTAGGGGCGCGCCCTAGGTGGGCACGCCCTCCACCCTCGTGACCGCCTTGTGCCTTTCTTGACGGAGGGTCCAAGTCTCTTGGATCTTATCTGATGAGAAAATCACGTTTCCGAAGGTTTCATTCCGTTTGGACTCCATTTGATATTCCTTTTCTTCGAAACCCTAAAATAGGCAAAAACAACAATTCTGGGCTGGGCCTCCGGTTAATAGGTTAGTCCCAAAAATAATATAGAAGTGGATAATAAAGCCCAATAATGTCCAAAACAGTAGATAATATAGCATGGAGCAATCAAAAATTATGGGTATGTTGGAGACGTATCAATGCATGCAGACAAGAGAAGTTCCATGATGGCCTCCAAGCTGACATCAAGCTCGCAATATTAGTGCATGACTTTGCTGATTTCGCCACCTTGGTGAACAAGGCCATCAATGTCGAAACTGGTCTGCAGGAACACCAGAGCTCTCACAGGCGCAACCGTGACACGGGCTCATCTTCGGGCCCGTCCTCGCAGAAGCATAGGATATGGATTCCCAACAGCATGTACCAGCCAACTGCACCTACTCCAAGGCAGTCCTATGCTGCATCGCGTCCGCTTCCCCCACCAACTAGGCAGCCAAGACTTCCAGCTCCACCACCCCGAGCTCCTGTTCCCACTCCCAATAATGGTCTGTGCTTCAGGTGTGGTCAACCAGGACACCGTGCTAGGGAATGCAACCAGAACCAGAATCAACTGGCCCTCCCTGCAGCTGGCCATGGAAGCAACCAGCCTCGCAACAATAATGCCAGGTCTTATGGTCGTGTTCATGCCAACCACGTTGATCTTAGTGAAGCTCAAGACCAGCCTGCTACTGTGATGGGTACACTCCTCATAAATTCAGTACCTGCATCTGTTTTATTCGATTCAGGAGCATCACATTCATTCATGTCAGAAGATTTTGCATACAAGCACGATGTTAAATGTGAGGAGATGAACACTTCGGTAGTGGTAAAAACCCCCATGGGACAATGTCAAACCTCATTGGTTGGCATCGACGTCCCCGTGGAAATCGAAGGGCTGGAATTCTATGCCTCTCCCATTATCCTGAAGTCGTCTAACATCGACCTCATTCTGGGGATGGATTGGTTGAAAGCGCATACTTCTTCTATAGTTTGCACCACTAAGACCGTCCATCTACTACACCCTTCCGTTGAAATAGTTACTTACCAGGCTCATCTGGTTCAAAATGTCGAGGCACGACTTTATGCCTTGAATGCATTGAACGCTGCACCACTCGAGGGCATTGAAAACATTCCCGTCATTCACGAGTTCCAAGACGTCTTTCCAGAAGAACTTCCATGGATTCCCCCTGCTAGAGCTGTCGAATTCATCATCGACTTGAAACCAGGCACCACCCCTATAGCCAAACGACCCTACAAGATGCCGCCGCATGAACTCATTGAGCTTAAGGAGTAAATCGACAAATCTCTTAGCAAAGGTTTCATTCGCCCTAGTTGATCTCCCTGGGGAGCACCTTCTCTCTTTGTTAAGAAGAAGGATGGGACGATCCGATTAGTCCAAGACTATCATCCTATTAACCAAGCCACTATTCAGAACAAATATCCCCTCCCTCGGATCAATGATCTTTATGATCAATTGGTTGGTTCATCAGTGTTCTCCAAACTCGACTTGAGGTTGGGTTACCATCAGATCCGTGTTCGTGAAGAGGATATCCCAAAGACCGCCTTCGTGACTCGGTATGGATCATACGAGTACACCGTCATGTCATTCGGCTTTACGAATGCTCCAGCCACCTTCTCTCGTCTGATGAACTATATATTCATGGATTACCTCAACAAGTTCGTCGTGGTTTAGCTGGATGATATCCTTGTATTTTCCAAGAACAAGGAAGAACATGTTGAACATCTTTGTCTTGTGCTGGAAAAGCTTCGAGAGTATCAACTCTATGTTAAGTATTCCAAATGTGAATTCTGGCTCCCTGAAGTAACCTATCTTGGGCATGTCATCTCCAAGGATGGTATTGCCGTCAACCCTAAACGAGTCCAGGCTATTCTCGATTGGACTCCTTCGAAGAATGTTAAGCAAGTCAGAAGTTTTCTCGGTCCTGCCAGCTATTGTCGTCGATTCGTCGAGAACTTCTCCAAGATCGCTAGGCCTCTGACTAATCTGTTGCATAAGGGTGTCAAGTTCCATTGGATAGATGATACGTCCATTTTGCATCACGCTTTTATATCAATATTTATTGCATTATGGATTGTTATTTCACTTTATGTCACAATACTTATGGCCATTCTCTCTTATTTTACAAGGTTTACATAAGGAGGGAGAATGCCGGCAGCTGGAATTCTGGGCTCGGAAAGGAGCAAATATTAGAGACCTATTTTGCGCAACTCCAAAAGTCCTGAAACTCCACGGAACATCTTAAAATAAATAAAGAAAAATCCTCGCCAAAGATGAAGGCCAGGGGGCCCACACCATGCTCACGAGGGTGGGGGGCACCCCCTAGGACGCGCCCCCTACCTCGTGGGCCCCCTGGTGGCTCTCTGACATCCATCTTCTCCTATATGAAGTCTTTCGATGAGAAAAATAGAAGAAGGAACTTTTCGGGACGAGACTCCGCCGCCACGAGGCGGAACCTTGGCGGATCCAATCTAGAGCTCCAGCAGAGCTGTTCTGACGGGGATACTGCCCCTCCGGGAGGGGGAAATCATCACCAACGCTCCTCTCATCGGGAGAGGGCAATCTCCATCAACATCTTCACCAGCACCATCTCATCTCCAAACCCTAGTTCATCTCTTGTATCCAATTCTTGTCTCAAAGTCCGGGATTGGTGCTACTAGGTTGCTAGTAGTGTTGATTACTCCTTGTAGTTGATGCTAGTTGGTTTATTTGGTGGAAGATTATATGTTTAGATCCTATATGCATATTATTATCCCTCTGATTATGAACATGAATATGCTTTGTGAGTAATTACGTTTGTTCCTGAGGACAAGGGAGAAGTCTTGCTATTAGTAGTCATGTGAATTTGGTATTCGTTTGATATTTTGATAAGATGTATGTTGTCTAGCCTCTAGTGGTGTTATGTGAACGTCGACTACATAACACTTCACCATAATTTGGGCCTAGAGGAAGGCATTGGTAAGTAATAAGTAGATGATGGGTTGCTAGAGTGACAGAAGCTTAAACCCTAGTTTATGTGTTGCTTCGTAAGGGGCTGATTTGGACCCATATGTTTCATGCTATGGTTAGGTTTACCTTAATACTTTCGTTGTAGTTGCGGATGCTTGCAATAGAGGTTAATCATAAGTGGGATGCTTGTTCAAGTAATAACAACACCGAAGCACCGGTCCACCCACCTATCAGATTATCAAAGTATCGAACATGAATCATATGAACGTGATGAAAACTAGCTTGACGATATTCCCATGTGTCCTCGGGAGCGCTTTTCCTATTATAAGAGTTTGTTCCAGCTTGTCCTTTGCTACAAAAAGGATTGGACCACCTTGCTGCACTTTATTTACTTCTGTTACTTGTTGCTCGTTACAATTTATCTTATCTCAAAACTATATGTTACCACTTATTTCAGTACTTGCAGAGAATACCTTGCTGAAAACCGCCTATCATTTCCTTCTGCTCCTCGTTGGGTTCGACACTCTTACTTATCGAAAGGACTATGAGAGATCCCCTATACTTGTGGGTCATCAAGACTCTTTTCTGGCGCCGTTGCCGGGGAGTGTAGCGCCTTTGGTAGGTGGAATTTGGTAAGGAAAAATTTATATATTGTGCTGAAATTTACTGTCACTTGTTACTATGGAAAGTAATTCTCTGAGGGGCTTGTTCGGGGTATCTTCACCCCGTCTAGTAGAGCAAAGAGTTGCTCCTCAACCTAATGAACCTATTGAAAATGAAACTCCTTTTGAATTTCCTTCGGGTATGATGGAAAAACTGCTAGCTAACCCTTTTACAGGAGATGGAACAAAGCATCCTGATGAGCACCTAATATATGTGGATGAAGTTTGTGGATTATTTAAGCTTGCAGGTATACCCGATGATGTTGCTAAGAAGAAGGTCTTCCCTTTATCTTTGAAGGGAGACACATTGATATGGTATAGGCTATGTGATGATATGAGATCATGGGACTATAAAAGATTGAAGGTGGAATTTCATCAATAGTATTACCCTATGCATCTTGTTCATCGTGATCACAATTATATATAAAATTTCTGGCCTCGCGAAGGAGAAAGCATCACTCAAGCTTGGGGGAGGCTTAAATCAATGTTATATGCATGTCCCAATCATGAGCTCTCAAGATAAATGAGCATTCAAAATTTTTATGCTCGGCTTTCTGAAAACAATCGCACCATGCTCGATACTTCTTGTGCTGGCTCTTTTATAATGAAGGCTATTGAATTTAAATGGAATTTATTGGATAGAATTAAACGCAACTCTGAAGATTGGGACCTCGACGAAGGTAAGGAGTCAGGTATGACACCTAAGTTTGACTGTGTTAAATCTTTTATGGGTACCGATATTTTCTGTAAGTTTAGCACTAAATATGGACTTGACTCTGAGATAGTAGCTTCTTTCTATGAATCTTTTGCTGCTTATGTTGATCTCCCTAAGGAGAAGTGGTTTAAATATCATCCTCCCATAGAAGTAAAAGTAGCTGCACCTATTAAAGTTGAAGAAAAGACTGTCACTTATAATGATCCTATTGTTCCTACTTCTTATGTTGAGAAACAACCTTTCCCTGTTAGAATAAAGGATCATGATAAAGCTTCAACTGTTGTTCGTAAAAGCAATATTAGAACTTATACACCCCCTGAGCAAGTTAAAGTAGAACCTAATATTGCTATTGTTAAAGATCTCTTGTCTGATAATATTGATGGGCATGTTATTCAGTTCGAAGGTGAAACTGCTAGAATTGCTAAACCTTGTGATAAAGATAAACATAGACCTGTGGTAGGCGTGCCTGTTATTTCTGTTAAAATAGGAGATCATTGTTATCATGGCTTATGTGATATGGGTGCTAGTGCTAGTGCAATACCTATTGACTTATACAAATAAATTATGCATGGCATTGCGCCTGTTGAGTTAGAAGAAATTGATGTTACTATTAAACTTGCTAATAGAGATACTATTTCACCATTGGGAATTGTTAGAGATGTTGAAGTCTTATGTGGGAAAACTAAATATCCTGCTGATTTTCTTGTTCTTGGTTCCCCACAAGATAGCTTTTGTCCCATTATATTTGCTAGACCCTTCTTAAATACTGTCAATGCTACCATAGATTGCACAAAGAATGTTGTTACTGTTGGCTTCGATGATATGGTTCATGAGTTTAATTTCTCTAAATTTAGTAAACAACATCATGAGGAAGAATTACCTAGTAAGGATGAAATTATTGGTCTTGCTTCTATTGTCGTACCTCCTAGTGATCCTTTAGAACATTATTTGCTAGACCATGAAAACGATATGTTCATGAATGAAAGAAGGGAAATAGATGAAATACTCTTTAAACAGGAACCTATTCTGCAACACAATTTGCCTATTGAAATTTTAGGGGATCCTCCTCCACCCAAGGGTGATCCCGTGTTTGAGCTTAAACCGTTGCCTGATAATATTAAATATGCTTATCTTGATGAAAAGAAGATATATCCTGTTATTCTTAGTGCTAACCTTTCAGAGCATGAAGAAGAAAGATTATTGAAAACTCTGAGGAAGCATCGTGCTGCTATTGGATATACTCTTGATGATCTTAAGGGCATTAGTCCCACTCTATGTCAACATAAAATAAATTTGGAAGAAGATGCCAAACCAGTTCGTGATCCTCAACGATGTCTGAATCCTAAAATGAAAGAAGTGGTAAGAAAATAAATACTAAAGCTTCTGGAGGTAGGTATAATCTATCCCGTTGCTGATAGTGAGTGGGTAAGTCCTGTCCATTGTGTCCCTAAGAAGGGAGGTATTACTGTTGTTCCTAATGATAAAGATGAATTGATTCCACAAAGAATTATCACATGTTATAGGAGTGTAATTGATTTCTGCAAATTAGATAAAGCTACTAAGAAAGATCATAACCCCTTACCTTTTATTGATCAAATGCTAGAAAGATTATGCAAACATACACACTATTGCTTTCTAGATGGATATTCTGGTTTCTCTCAAATACCTGTGTCGGCTAGAGATCAATCAAAGACTACTTTTACATGCCCTTTTGGTACTTTTGCTTATAGACGTATGCCTTTTGGTCTATGTAATGCACCTGCTACCTTTCAAAGATGCATGATGGCTATATTCTTTGACTTTTGTGAAAAGATTTGTGAGGTTTTCATGGACGAATTTTCCGTCTATGGTTCCTCTTTTGATGATTGCTTGAGCAATCTTGATCGAGTTTTGCAGAGATGTGAAGAAACTAATCTTGTCTTGAATTGGGAAAAGTGCCACTTTATGGTTGTCGGTGTCAAAACCGGCGGATCTCGGGTAGGGGGTCCCGAACTGTGTGTCTAAGGCAGATGGTAATAGGAGGCAGGGGACACAATGTTTTACCCAGGTTCGGGCCCTCTTGATGGAGGTAAAACCCTACGTCCTGCTTGATTAATATTGATGATATGGGTAGTACAAGAGTAGATCTACCACGAGATCGGAGAGGCTAAACCCTAGAAGCTAGCCTATGGTATGACTGTATGTTGTCCTACGGACTAAAACCCTCCGGTTTATATAGACACCGGAGGGGCTAGGGTTACACAAGTTCGGTTACAAAGGAGGAGATATACATATCCATATTGCCTAGCTTGCCTTCCACGCCAAGTAGAGTCCCATCTGGACACGAGACGAAATCTTCAATCCTGTATCTTCATAGTCTAACAGTCCGGCCAATGGAGATAGTCCGGCTGTTCGGAGACCCCCTAATCCAGGACTCCCACAGTAGCCCCTGAACCAGGCTTTCAATGATGATGAGTCTGGCGTGCAATATTTTCTTCGACATTGCAAGGTGTCGGTGTACTAGAATAGGGGTACCCTAGTATCCCGAACTTGTGCACGGGCAGTCGCAGCATTCCACGGCAAGGCTTGCCGGGTGACCGCCAAGGCCCTCCGTGGTTCCTTTGGAGCCATTCAAGAACAAAGTATCCAAGCCAAGGAGACAAGACCCCGGCAAGAGGAGCTTGCCGGGAAGGCCAACCAAGGCATCTCAAGGAACTTGCCGCGACGCGCCACGCGTCCCGGCAAGGCCCGGTGAGAGACAAGCTCCCGGACACGACAAAGACAACGACCGCGACAAGGCGCTTGCCGCGGCAAGCCACCACTCCGTGCAAGCGCTCCAGCACATCCACCAACGTGTCGTTCTGGGACCCTTCTAGGCGTACGTGGCGGGAGGCTGTGCAGCCAGCGGTGCGCGGTGGCAAGCGGCGCTGACAAGATTGCCATCGTGGCGAGCAGTGGCGTCCCTGACGGTCCCTTTTGCACTATTTAGGCGACGCAGACGGGCATTTAATGCCCTTGTCCCCTGCCGTCAGGGTTAGGTATGATACATTGTAGCAGGTAGTTGTACCAACCGCAACATCTTTCCATTTTTACCCTTGTCTACGTTGGCACCTATCGGTGACCCCTTGAGCATATAAAAGGAGGCCCATGTGCAACGTAGAGGGGGGTCCGAAGGCAAAAAGAGAGAACACTCAGGCTCGGTCTCGTTAGCTGCTGGTGTGTACTGTAGCACTCCGCGCTCCCGAGCAAGAACTCAATACAAACCGCAAAGCTGGAGTAGGGTTTTACGCATCCGTGCGGCCCGAACCTGGGTAAACTGCTCGTGTGCTTTGCCTCGATCCGCTCTTCGTGCGACCGCCGCCCCCGCCGAACCGAAAGGGACTCGGTCCGCCGGTCCCATAGGTGCTCGTGGATCAGTTTCCCCTGCATCTTTGGCGAGCCAGGTAGGGGGCGTCGAGGTTGTGTGAACCAGATCCGGCGTTCAAGCGAGCTAGATCTTCATCATCTTCATCGACATGCCGCCGAAGAAGAAGGCTTCAGAGGCGGCTGCTCCATCCGCGCCGAACCCACCACCGTCGGAGCAGACGGCTGGTGGGGCAGACGCCGGCGGAAGAACGGGCGTCGACGAGGGAGCTCACGGTGCTGCCAGGTCCAAGGACAAGGCTGCGCTGCCCCTCGGCGGTGTAGCCGGCTCCCACAACGACCGGGCGCACTCCAAGACCTCGGCGTCCGTACATGCACCGCGCCCACCTCAGGAGGCGTGGGACCGACAGCGTCATGGTACTCACGGTACCATGCGTTTGCTGGACCAAGATCGAGCTGGTGGATCTCGGAGTGCTCAAGACCAGCATGCACGCCAACATGCTGGCACGAGCGAGGCACAGTCGCCTGGACGGGACACTGCTCCTTCTAACATAGTTAGAAGTCCGAGCATATCCCGCTCCTCGCACCGTTCGCCACCGCCACCCGCCACTCCAGCAGAAGCTTTGGCGCGAGCTCAACTGCTCCTGGACTACCCTCCAACGGCAGACAAGATCGACGACTGGAGGGCCACCATTCAGAGTCTCATCGGCTTCGCCAACGGCGACACTCAATGGCAGCCGAGCACGTCGCAGCCGCGGCAAGTCAGCCAGGCATGAGCCGGTGGCGACAAGACCGGTGGGGGTGCAACCACTGTACACTCTCCGCCCCGAAGGCCAAGATCGCCGACTCGCCGGATCCACCTCGACAGCGACTCCACCGCGTCATCAGATCCCTGAGCTCGTCGCGATCAACGCCAAGTTCTTCACGAACGACAGCAAGAAGACGCTCGTACTCGCATCGAGCGCCGAAGAGAAGCGTGACGCCAAATCGAGCCACTGGCCAGACACCTTTCGCTCTAGTCTATGGAGCAGAGGCAGTTCTCCCCACGGAACTCGTATACGGGTCACCTCGAGTGCTCGCTTATGATGAGCTTGAGCAAGAGCAGCTGCGACAAGATGACGCGATACTCCTTGAGGAAGACCATCTTCAGGCTGCTGTACGAGCTGCTCGCTACCAGCAAGCTTTACGCCGCTACCATAGCCGCAAAGTTAACGCCAGAAGTCTCGAGGAAGGCGACCTTGTTCTTCGGCATGTTCAGTCCGCCAAGAATTCTAACAAGTTGACGCCAAAGTGGGAAGGCCCTTACCGGGTGAAACGAGTCACTAGGCCTGGCGCTGTCTGCCTTGAGACCGAAGATAGCATTCCGGTAAGCAACTCCTGGAACATTGAGCATCTTCGTAAGTTTTACCCGTAAGGCGCGGTTGCCGGAACCTGTTCCGGCAACCACCTTTTGTACAAGTCTTGCCGCTGTTGCATGTAATCCTTTGTACAAAGCCGGGCGCAGACCCCGTGCATAAGTAAAGCTCATGTGCTCCGCACATCTTGTCAATTTCATGCTTTCTATTTTTTGCATATGTGATCTGACACTTTGTGCAGCACCTACTCCCCGGTAAGCAATAACGAGCTGTAAGGCTCCATATCTTTATTTTCTCTTCTTTCTTTTTTCTCAAGGAAAAGAAGGTTCCCTCGCCCACAAGTTTGCCGGGGGGGGGGGGGAGGAGAAGATAATGGTATGGACCAGGCGTCGTTCAAGAAAGTTTCGCCTTATCGGGAAGCAAACAACAGAAAAGCTAAGTTGCCAAAGTTTGAGCAATCAGATTTTTAAAATTTTTAAGTTATCTCCCTTGAACGATCGCACTTTGTATGGAAAACCTGTGCGCGGAGGAACCAACTCGTAGCTAGTTGCGCCCTTACTTTGTTTCGAGTCCGCTCAACAACTCAGGCTACTGACATTCCGCACTCAGCGCTCGCGGTTAAGGTGCCTGCACCGGCAAGTTCCTAAAAGCGTAGGGCAAAAACATACAAAGGGAGGAATCAAGTAAAGGGAATAACATTGCAATTATTATCCGGAATAGAGTTATATTACAAGATAGCTTGTCGCGGCTCTAACAGATTGTTTTCATAACATGACCAACAGCGACAAGAAAAGAAGAAAACGGGCGGCCTAGTCTACGCAATCGCCCTCAATCCTCTTGATCCCGCTCACCTTGTCCATAATGGGTGCGACAAGGGTCTTGAGCGCCTCCAGATCAGCATCCGGCGGCAGGGTCTTGAGGACGTTGGTGAGGTTGAGGCCCGGGTTGCGGAAGGCCACCTTCACCAACACCTTTTGAGGAGCTCCCACGCAGATCTTGCGCGACTCATCCGCCAGCTGCTTTGGGATCCTCTCCCGGAGTCGCTGGAGGGCCGTCGCCACGCCTTTGAAGAACAAGATGAGCTTGGCGCTGGGTTGGAGGTTCTCGTCGGAGGGATACCCGAGATCCTCCATCCCCAGCTGCGCCAGCTACCTGTCAATGTCTGCGGCAACATTCACAAGACCTTCCGTCCAGTGCTCCACATTCTCCCTAAAAGCATTCTAGCGGCGGCAGCACTCTCCAGCAGCGCCTTGTCGGCCTTGATCTCCTCCTTCAAGGCCACCTCCTGCTCCTTGGCGCTGTCCAGCGTCTTGGTCAAAGTGGTCAGCTTCAACTCAAGATCTGCGTTGGAGTCCTTGGCGGCGCTAAGCTCTTCGCCACTCGCCTTGAGATCGGCCTCCAGCTGTGCCACCTTGGTCTCCAGCTCCTTCTTGGCGGCCTCGGCGGCTGCGGCAGCATCCTCTGCTTGCTTAAGGGCTCCGCCAAATTTCTGCTCACGCACGGCAAGCTCCTCCTCGTGGCTGTCGAGGTTAACTTTCCGCTGTGCCAGCTCGCCCTCCTGCGCAGACAGCTTCTCAGCGGCAAGCCGCTGTTGCTCTTCAACATCGGCCTTCTCGAGGAAGAAGGCCTTCTTCTCTTCGGCGAGTTGCTCCCGCTCCTCTGCCAGGGACCGGAGAGCTTCCTGGTGGAGACCCCGAAGCTCCTCCGCGCACTTCTCGACGTCCGCTCCCGCCTTCGCGACAAGCGCCTCGCGGGATTCCAGCTTGGCTTGCCGCGCGCGGTAGAGCGACAACAACTTCCGCAGCAACTGCTCCCCCTCAGGCTCACCGCCGTTGCTGCTCGAGGCATCAACTAGCGTCAGCCCAGCAGAGGCGAGCACCTCTTCGTCGAAGCTCTCTCCCTCGACCGGCGCCTTGGAGGTTGACGCCCAGGTGAGGTTGATGAAGACGCCATTGCCGGCCTTCAAGTAGACGCCTGGCTGGGGCTCTTCGGAGCCTGGCGCTGCGATAGCGGCGGACGGGTCAGCGGTCGATGTAGCGCCTAGCGCTCCTGCGGCCTCAGGGCCGTTAGTGCGATCGCCAAACCCCCGCCTGCTTCTGCGGCGGCAGCTTTGGCGGCCTCTGTGCCGGCGGGATCGTCAGCACCGGTTGCTTCTTCAGTGACAGCGGCGTCATCGGCGGCAACCTCGATCTCCATTGGCTCCGCAGCAGATGGGTCTGACGGCCGGAAAAGGGAGAAGAGTCAAGCCAATATCCAAAAAGAAGATCAAAGAAGAAGAACCCAAGGGAAGTTTTGAAGCGAGAGGATTACCTGTACCGGGTTCTGCAGTCGTGGTCCCCGCCGCCGGAGGGCCGCTGGTACTGTCCCTTGCCGGAGAGCTCTCCCTTGCCAGAGACTTCTCCCTTGCCGGAGAACTCTCCCTTGCCGGAGGACTCTTCCTTGGCATTTCGGGGGTGGCCTCCAGGCGCTCCTGGTGGGGCTGCTCTGCTCCTACACAAACCAACAGTCAGATATCAGCAAATATAGAGTATCCATGCTGCCTCACAGCGGAAAGCGAACCATATACTTACGCTGGGGGCTGCTCTAGAGAAAAGTTGCCAGGTCCGGCAAGGTTGTCTCGGACGCACCCCCTGCTATCGCAGTGGGTTCGTCCTCGATGATAATCACCGGGACCTTGGCTCTCTTCGCTTTTCTCTGGGCCAGAGTCCTAAAGAGGAATAAGTTCAGAGTAAAGCAAATGAGATACAAGACAAAACAGCAAGGATTGAAGAACTACAAGTACGACAAGAGAATCTTACTCTTCTTCTTCCTCGTCGGAGCTAAACGCGGAGAAGTCGAAGTCCAGCTCACGCCCAGCGCGGGGAGGCGGAGGAGTAGTTTCCCTTGGCCTCTTGGCGGGAATAGTGGCGGTGGTCTGAGACGATCCCGCTCCGGCTGCCGCCGCAACGTGAGAAGCGGCAGGAGCAGAAGCAGTGGTCCGGCTGGACCCCGCTCCAGTTGCCGCAGCAGCGTGAGATGCTCCCGCGGCAACAGTGCTTGCCGCGGTGGAGCGTGTCGCGCGGCGCGGCGGCTGTTAACTCCCCTGCCGCCCCGCTACGTCCCCGGCCTTGCGGAGACGCCTTTTTGGTGGAGATGGAGGCTCTGCTTGCGGCGAGCTGCCTGAAGATGAGGAGGAAGAGGAGTTGATCTCCAGCGAGCCGCTCGTATCCTTGGCGGGCTCGCTCGACTCGACGTTATGCCCGGCAAGCTCTTTCTCGCCGATGCGCTCCTCTCGCTCGGCACGGCTTGCCGCCTCTGCTGCATCTGCCTCCTCCACGGTGAATCCAAATTCGCCCGCGGCTGCGGCTGCCGCCGCCTCTTCCAGCCTAGTGGTGATGCGTGTCATCTCCGCATCGGTGGTGTCGCGAGTGAGGCTATCCTTTTCATCGGAGCGGACCGCCACTTCTACCAAGCCGTCAAAGAACTCCTGCACGACGTTGTCTGCAGGCTCTTGCCAAGTTGGGACAATTCCATGCGAATCGCACAGCGGCATCATTGCACGGATGCGGTCGAGCGAGCAGTTGTTGCACAGCGGAACGACGCCCCCCGGCAACCTGAACACTTCGGGATGTTGAGGGTCATACTTGAACAGCTCCTGGAGCATCACGTTAAGATCCAGAACTGTGAAGTTGAAGTTGAGGCCCGGATGCAGCCTCATGATATCCGCCGCATTCTTGAATTCCCAGGCGGGTCTCCCCCGTTCCTGCAGGGGGGCGATGCGGCGGCGAAGAAAATCTGCGCCAACAGCGCCTACAGTGAGCCTGGCAAGCCTGAGGTGTAGGATCTGGGTGACGACAATCTTCAGCCTATCATCTTCCGGGGCCACGTCACTCCAATCGCTGCCGCGTGCTACTAGGGCTTGGCGCCGGGCGATAAACGGCTGCGGGTTCTCCTCAACAATCCAGCACCAGTCTGCTCTCCATTCCTCCCACTTGCCGCGGAACTCTCCCTCCAGATAAGTGTCCTTCTTGCCGGCCCTCAAGATCCAGGCGATTCGGCCGGATAAAGGCTCTCCTCTCTCTACTCGGGGCATAAAGAAGTGGCGAAAAAGGGCTACATTGGGATGGACTCCGACAAAGTTTTCGTAGAGATGTGCGAAAACTGCCATGGTCAAAACGGCATTGGGGGTGAAGTCAAGGAGGTGGAACCCGTAGGTGTTCATAATATCGCAGAAGAACTCAGAGAAAGGCGGGCAGAGCCCGCAGTAGAAGAACAAGGCGAAGAAAGGATATCCGTTTGGAGCCATTTTCCAAGCGGCGGCTGGAAGTACCTTCGTGCGTGGATGCGCTCGCGTCTCCGTCGACCAAAAGAGGTAATAATTCTCCCTCAGCTCCCTTGCGGCGAGCTTGGGGGGGAAGATTGCCCGCTCCTTTCGCAGCTCCGCAAGCCGCTGCGCCTCGGTCGACTTCACAACCTTCCCCTTGTCGGCTTTCGGAGCCATGGCGGAAGTGGTGGAGGAGGTCGACGGTGTTGGTGGTGCTGGTGGCGATGGGGGGCGGGGCGCTACTCTCTTTCGGTTTTGGGAAGACGAGGGAGCGGCGGAGATTTCCGAGATTGGAGTAGCAACCGGCGAATGGGCGAACTACCCCTGTTACCCTTGCTTATAAAGAGGAAGGGGGCGGACGTTCCGCATTTCCGAATAAAGAAACCACCCACGGTCTCTCCCACGACGCCGCATTCAACGCGTGCCGTTCGGGGAGGGCGCAGTGGATACGGGGAGAGATACGGCGTAACCAAGGCCGCGCGTGCCCGTGCCCTGTTTTGGGCCTGGCCCAACAGCGCTCGGCACCGTGTATGGCCCAGGCCCGGGGGCTCCTGTCGGTGTACTAGAATAGGGGTACCCTAGTATCCCGAACTTGTGCACGGGCAGTCGCAGCATTCCGCGGCAAGGCTTGCCGGGTGACCGCCAAGGCCCTCCGTGGTTCCTTTGGAGCCATTCAAGAACAAAGTATCCAAGCCAAGGAGACAAGACCCCGGCAAGAGGAGCTTGCCGGGAAGGCCAACCAAGGCATCTCAAGGAACTTGCCGCGACGCGCCACGCGTCCCGGCAAGGCCCGGTGAGCGACAAGCTCCCGGACGCGACAAAGACAACGACCGCGACAAGGTGCTTGCCGCGGCAAGCCACCACTCCGTGCACGTGCTCCAACACATCCACCAACGTGTCGTTCTGGGACCCTTCTAGGCGTACGTGGCGGGAGGCTGTGCAGCCAGCGGTGCGCGGTGGCAAGCGGCGCTGACAAGATTGCCATCATGGCGAGCAGTGGCGTCCCTGACGGTCCCTTTTGCACTATTTAGGCGACGCAGACGGGCATTTAATGCCCTTGTCCCCTGCCGTCAGGGTTAGGTATGATACACTGTAGCAGGTAGTTGTACCAACCACAACATCTTTCCATTTTTACCCTTGTCTACGTTGCCACCTGTCGGTGACCCGTTGAGCATATAAAAGGAGGCCCATGCGCAACGTAGAGGGGGGTCCGAAGGCAAAAAGAGAGAACACTCAGCCTCGGTCTCGTTAGCTGCTGGTGTGTACTGTAGCACTCCGCGCTCCCGAGCAAGAACTCAATACAAACCGCAAAGCAGGAGTAGGGTTTTACGCATCCGTGCGGCCCGAACCTGGGTAAACTGCTCGTGTGCTTCGCCTCGATCTGCTCTTCGTGCGACCACCGCCCCCGCCGAACCAAAAGGGACTCGGTCCGCCGGTCCCATAGGTGCTCGTGGATCAGTTTCCCCGGCACAAGGCGGGTTCCTCCTCCGAATATACCATGGAAGAATTTGAATATAAGGATAGTGTCCCACCCTGCAAAATAAGTTCCACATACCAACGTAGAGAGAATAATATTTCCACAAATCCAATTTGCTGACTTGTTTTGGCAACGACATTATGTCACGGCCCGGTGATTATTCGAACCGTTTCCTTTAACTAGCCTCGCACATAACGCGAGGCAGTTTTTTGGCACGTCTTGTCAAAGCAGAGATCGCATCCCTTATCACAGGATTCTCATAAATACGGGTGTGGGTAACCCAACCGCCCCATCGATTACGACGCTTGGGGGATAAGCCAGTTTTACCAGGCTAGTGGGGACGCTTAGTTTCGTCCGCCCATATAAAGGGATAAGGATTCACCCTTTCATCCACGCCTTCTTCCTCCTTTGCTCATCCATTTTCGCGCACTCGAGGTCCAACACCCAAGTCCACATCCCTTCCCTCAACCTTCTCCAAACATGTCCGGAGCAGGAGGCAAATGGATGGCTTCCTCCATTACGGGGGGACATATCAAGAAGCTGCGCGGAGCCGGATACTTAGCCGCAAATATCCGGCATCGGCTGCCCGCTACGGGGCAGATTGTCCCGACCCCGGAACCTCACGAGAGGGTAGTTTTCCTCCACCACTTCCTCCGCGGACTGGGGTTTCCCCTCCATCCATTCGTCCGTGGTCTCATGTTCTACTACGGGCTAGACTTTCATGATCTGGCCCCGAACTTCGTCCTCAACATTTGGCATTCATCGTCGTGTGTGAGGCTTTCCTCCGCTTCCGGCCCCACTTCGGCCTGTGGTTAAAGACCTTCAATATCAAGCCGAAGGTGGTAGGAGGCCAACAAGCAGAATGCGGTGGAGCCATGGTGGGCAAGATGCCCAACGTTATATGGCTTGAAGGCTCCTTTGTGGAGACCATAAAGGGGTGGCAATCGGCGTGGTTCTACATCACCGAGCCGCTCGACGCCAAATGGGCGGCAACCCCCGAGTCTTGATCCGGATTCCCTACAAGGCTCACTTCCTGGAAAGAGAAGGGCTTGTCGTGGGGTTCATCGATGGAGCTGGATGGACTCCGGAAATGTATACGGAGTATGGCAAGCAAGAAGCTCAAGCTTGTCAACATAGTCCAGGTTATGCTGATCCGTCGAATCCTCCCATGTCAACAACGGGATTTTAACTTGTGGGAGTTTGACCCGGCACAGCACCAGACTCTGAGTGAGCTCTTTGACACGACGCACAAGGACATCTGGAAGGTGCTGTTCAAGGGCGCTGAGGTCCCTCCTTCTCTCGCCGAGGACCGCGGGCTAAGCGCCAAGCGCCTAGCGCGTTCGGTGAGTGCAATACGTCCCGTAGGATATTTATTTCCCCTAGCTTAATCATGTGCAGGGTCTAATCTCCATGCCTTTGACAGGACTGGGTGGAGGCGTCGGGGCAGATTAACTGTCCGGCCCCTTTGCCCGAAGACACTGCGGGTGCTCTTCTGACGAAGATGCTGACTCCGGCTCCATATATGGTGCCGGAGAAGACCAATAAGGCCAAGGGAACCCGAAAGAGTTCCCGACGCCAGGCGTCATCGGACTCACCATCCGAGGACTCTACGGCGCAATCCTCCCCCGAAGACGAGGAGGCAGAAGAAGATGCTCCCCCTCCAGACGGGGAAGAGAAGAAAAGGAAGGCCGCCCCAACTGGGGAGGACGAAGGGTCCAAGAAGGGGAGGACTCTCCTTCCGGACAGCTCTACCACCGCTGCCGACGACGAAGACGAGTGGCTGCCCAGGGCCAAGCCCCTGGGGAAGTCGTAAGTATTCGGATACCAGAGTAACTCATAGTATTCCTTTGTCGCACTACTTCACCTAACGCCGAAATATGATTATGCAGGCCGCCCCGAGCCTGTATCGATGTATCATCGGACGGATCCCTGGGCTCGTCGGATATGGATAGCGATCCAATCCCGACCACCACCTCCCCTCCTCCTGCGGACGACGCCGAGGTGCTGTCTCCCGAGGCACCACGTCAAGGGGAGACAGTCCCGGAGGTGCCTCAAGGCGGCCTCCCGGACTCCTGAAGCGAGGGGACAAGGCCCCTGAGGGCTCCGAGTTCGGCCCTCAGCCGAACACCACGCCGGAACCTCCAGTGGTTCCGGACTCGGGCAGGCAGCCTCCTTCTAAGAGGGGCGAGATGCCTGTACCGGTGACCTCTGTCCATCTAGAGGCGCCGGACAATCTATTGAAAGCGCTTTGCAGCACTTCCATCGACGAGGAGCACCGTACTATTATGAGTGCGGTGGTCCAGAGGTTCAGTCCGCCAAGAGCGGATTGACTGAAGCCTGTGCCTGCCTTCTAACAGGCTTTGAGGTAAGTGTTAAAATGTAGGAAAAATATTACCGCATAGACAGTAGCCCTTGATGCTCTGTTCGGTGTTCACAAAGAAAAGCCGAATAGAGGATCAAATAATATCGCAGGAGTGTAATTTAAGCATGTCAATATGCGTATGTAGGCTTCGCTGCTGGCGTCTGCCGCACTGACTGCGGAGGTCGCTGTACTGAAGCAGGACCTTGAGGGGTCCAAGAAAAAGCTCGGCCTTGCCAAGAGGCAGCTCGAGGAGAACAAGGGTAAGTAATACCCTGTCTATAGATATGTATATATAAAAGAAGACGCTATTACAAAATGACAGGATCATCGTATATCTGCCAGGGGCCACGACCGAGGTGGCAACCCTGAAGCAAGCGCTAACCCAGGCCGAAGATAAAGCAGCCAAGGAGCGCACCGAGCGGGAAAAGCAAGAGGCTTGTGTGCGCGAGGTGCAACAAGAGCTCCAGGCTCTCGTGACGAAGCATGAGGCATTGGAGCTTGACTCGAAGACGCGAGAGTGAGCTTGCCGCGGCCCTCGAGAGCGCAAAAAGTGCCAAGGCCGAAGCCCAAAAGGCCCTCCAGGAGATCGACGCAATGAAGAAGATAGCGGCGGGTAAGGCATTCTATATGCAGAGCAAGCATGTAAGAGTAAATTACCGATTACTTACCCGAATTCGGAGCTCTCGAGGAGCATTCGCAGATTATCCCCGTAGTGTGTCGGATGCCGCATAGTTTTACCAGGCCGAGGAGGGAAGCTCAACGGAGAACCTGTTCTGGTCTTAGTATACTGGGACCAAACACCCGATGCCTCTAAGCGACCAGCTAAAGCAGCTGCTCGAGCTGCACAAGGCGGCCGAACAGGCCATGAAGGGCCTTATAGTCCGGCCGTGGCTTGGCGACGCCCTTCCGAATAGCTACTTCGGCCTGGTGAGGCGGCTTGTGGATGCCTGCCCATGGCTGGAGGTTGTCAAGCAGTCCGTCTGCATCAAAGGTGCACGCCAGGCTTTCGCCCGTGTGAAGGTGCAGTGGGCCAAGCTAGACGCTGTGAAGCTGATCAAGGAAGGGCCGCCGCAGGGCAAGGAGCATCGCACCCCCGAAATTTATTATGAGAGTGTCCTGAAGGGTGCCCGTCTTGTAGCGGACGAATGTTCAAAGGATGTAATATTTGAGTAAACTTGCTCGTGTGATCCTGTATGATGAAAACTTGTTTCATATGCGCTATGCAACGCTTCTGTGAATTTAAAATATTACCTTCTGTTTGGCTGTTTATTCAATCTGAGAGATGGCTAGTCCTCGGCTTCAGCCCCCATGCCACGAGTGCTGAGGTGTTCGGGATAAACCTGAGCACTCTTGTTCCCATATTTGGGTCCTTCGAGGGAGGTGCTCAGCACAACGAACAAGGCAACGAGACTAATAATGCTTTATCACTCTCACTTAGCCATATAATTCTATAATTTTAAATTTCGGTGAAGCCCCTGGTATTCGGAAGGCCGAATTTGGGGCGCGATACACGCCTTTAAGCCGGACAGGGCCGGCCCCTCGCTCTAAGCGGCATAAGTCTTTAGGGACTCGAAAAACCTCGCCGAACAGCGACCAGTCTCTCGCCTTATCATGACAGTCAGTTTTAACTTTCTCTACTGAGGTGCTTTAGCCCAGCAGAACCGGGGCACAATCGCAGTAGTTCTCCTAGCGCTACCTTAGCCGATAGAGCGGAACTTAAGGTACCAAAACATAGGAGCCGGGCAAACCCAACATTTGACCAAAGACATGATTCAGAGCTGATGCATATAATGCTATAAGTTCGGGGTGCCGCACTTGTGAAAGTGTTCGGACTTTTCACACCATATTGTGGGTACGTAAGCCCCTGGTGTATTGGCTATACCAAAGTGTACGGCTGCAAGGCGTCATTAATGAACACACACATATATAACAAGAATGCAATAATAGTCGTAATGGTATGCGTTGTTTATTCAAAAAGTTGTGTTAAAGCAGAATGATACAGATGGTGCGATAAGCAAAGAGTAGGACTATGTCCCTTCCAAGGGCAAGCTGAGGAACATTATTAAATCAAATATTTCGCTCGTTATTGTAATCCACCTGGGAATTCCGTGGTGTGACGTAGCTTTCTGCCTCCTCGGTTGCTGCATCATGTGTTCGGCAATAGTGTTGCCGGACAGGGTTTCCAGAGATTAAGGTCCTGAAAAAGAGAAAAATAACCAAACGGGAAGCCCCTAGTGCGGTTTAAGCCGCGTCTTGGGGCGTGCCGCAGTTGTGTCCCCCTCCCCACCTGTGCCCATGGTATTTTAATGCGTAATGATGTATGCGTGGCACGAGTTTCGCCGTTCCGCTGGGACTGGGGTGGGGGCCGCATTGCTACGCGAGCTCAGATCACGCCAGTCGGTCTAGTTGCCGATTGCTCCAAGCACGCTTGAAGGTGTCTGGGTCTTGAAACGCCGAACTAGTGGACTGCCTTGAGAGGTTGCTTTGCGCTTCTGCTGCGAGGGCCGCGATGTGCTCCTCCGTTTGGAGAGAGCGCTCTGTGTTTCCATTGACCATAATAACCCCGCGAGGTCCTGGCATCTTGAGCTTGAGGTAGGCATAATGCGGTACCGCATTGAATCTCGCAAATGCGGTTCGCCCGAGCAGTGCATGATAACCACTGCGGAACGGGACTATATCCGGGGATCCAAAGACCACTTCCAGTGTAATTGAGCCTGTGCAATGGGCCTCTACGCCTGGAATGACGCATTTAAAGGTCATTTTTGTGGGTTTGATCCTTGAGGGGTCTATACCCATTTTGCACACTGTGTCCTGATAAAGCAGGTTCAGGCTGCTGCCGCCATCCATAAGGACTCGAGTGAGGTGAAATCCGTCAATGATTGGGTCCAGAACCAGTGCGACGAATCCGCCATGACGGATACTAGTGGGATGGTCCCTGCGATCGAAAGTGATCGGATAGGAGGACCATGGGTTGAACTTTGGGGCGACTGGCTCCAACGCATATACGTCCCTGAGCGCACGCTTCCGCTCCCTCTTGGGGATGTGGGTTGCGTATATCATGTTCACCATCCGCACTTGTGGGGGAAACCTCTTCTGTCCTCTGGTGTGTGGCTGCCGGGGCTCCTCCTCGTCATTGCTATGTGGCCCCTTGTCCTTGTTTTCGGCAATTAACTTGCCGGCCTGCTTGAACACCCAACAATCCCTGTTGGTGTGATTGGCTGGCTTTTCTGGGGTGCCGTGTATATGACATGAGCGATCGAGTATACGGTCCAAGCTAGACGGACCCGGCGTACTTTGTTTGAATGGCTTTTTCCGCTGACCGGGTTTAGAGCCTTTGAATCCGGCATTGACTTCCGTATCCTCGGTATTATCGTTGTTAATGCGGCGCTTATGTTTGTTGCGACGTGACCTGCTATTGCCGTCCTTGGTATCCGAAGTACCATGGTTATTTGATATGTTATTACTGCGAGCCAGCCAGCTGTCTTCTCCCGCACAAAAGTGGGTCATGAGTGTCGTGAGGGCTTCCATAGATTTCGGCTTTTCCTGACCAAGGTGCCGGGCTAGCCATTCGTTGCAGATGTTGTGTTTGAAAGCTGCTAGGGCCTCTGCATCCAGACAATCAACGATTTGATTTTTCTTTGTTAGGAACTGAGTCCAGAATTGCTTGGCCGATTCTTCTGGCTGCTGAATTATGTGGCTCAAGTCATCGGCATCTAGTGGCCGCATATAAGTGCCCTGAAAGTTGTCGAGGAATGCGGCTTCCAGATCTTCCCAACAGCTAATGGACTCTGCTGGCAAGCTGTTGAGCCAATGTCACGCTGGTCCCTTGAGCTTTAGTGGGAGGTATTTGATGGCGTGTAAGTCATCACCGCGGGCCATGTGGATGTGGAGGAGGAAATCCTCGATCCATACCGCGGGATCTGTTGTGCCGTCGTATGATTCAATATTTACAGGTTTGAAACCTTCTGGGACTTGATGATCCATTACTTCATATGTGAAGCATAAGGGGTGTGTGGTGCCTCTGTATTGGGCTATATCGCGACGCAACTCGAATGGGTCTTGCCCGCTGTGTTCGGCCCGACCGGATTTACTTCTGTATCCGGCGTGACGTTTATCGTCTCACATAGTGGCGCGCCCTCGTGATCCGTAGATCGATATTGCATGTTTTGCTTTGTCCTACAATATGTCTCGTAGGTCTGGCGTATCTCCCCATGCCTTTTTATTTGAATGGCGTCGGGGTGCAGGCTGAGTTTTTGGCTGGAATGCCTCTCTATCGCGGCCACGAGGTGGCCGATCAGCCGCGTCATACGCTTCTTCCTCCAGTCGGGGTAGCAACCTGCATTTTGGGTAACTCTTGGAGGGGCGCTCGAGTTTATATTCCTCGGCCGCGAGGACTTCAGTCCATCTATCAGCTAGCAGATCTTGATCAGCTTGAAGCTGCCGCTGCTTTTTCTTAAGGCTATTTGTCGTTGCTATAAGCCGGCGTTTGAAGCGCTCTTGTTCGACGGGATCCTCTGGTATGGCGAATTCGTCATCGCTGAGGCTTGCTTCGTCTTCGGAGGGGGCATGTAATTATCATCCTCCGCCTCTCCATCTACCGCTCTCTCAGGAGGGCTGGCTCCTCCATCCTCCTGCTCTAAATCTTGCTGGAGGGGATTGTTGTTGTCTTCGGCACTATCCAAAGTGTTATTATCTCCTGTGCCGGTATCACCACTTTTGCTTTGGCGGGGCTTAGAGTGGCGCCACTGACGTCGGCGCTTGGGTTGCTTCTTGGAGGGGTCATCCTCCGCTATCTCGTCGCCATTGCCTTCTTTGGGTGTATCCACCATGTATATATCGTATGATGAGGTGTCTATCCAGTGCCCTGTGGGCAGTGGTTCCTCTTCGTCTCCCGCATCGTCGTCCATACCGTTGATGTCTTCGGAATCGAAGTCGAGCATGTCGGTTAAGTCATGGACAGTGGCTACTAAGTGGGTGGTGGGTGGGCCGCGAATTTCTTCGTCGTCCGCATCCCAGTCCTGCCGGATATAGTTCAGCCAGGATCCTCCTGACAAGGAGAGAGACCTTAATGAGTTCAGTATGTCGCCAAAAGGCGAGAGCTGAAAAATATCCACGGAGGTAAACTCCATGATCGACGCCCAATCGGATTCGATAGGAACGGGCGCAGGCGGCTCGCAGTCCGTGGCCGGAGAAGGATCCGACAGTTTAACAACACGGCTCTCGTGCAAGGTAAGGTCGATGTTTGGCTCGATCGCCGATGAGGGTAAGGCCTCCGTGGCGGGGTCCATCCACCCGTCCATGGACGGCGCAACTGGCTCCGAATTGAGGGTCAGAATGGCTGCCTGTGCGATCTCCTGAACATTGTCCGATGGTAGAGCTAAATCGTACTCATCGTGACCGCGTGACACACAAGGCAGAGGCTCGAATCCGTCGAAGATCAAGTCTCCACGGATATCGGCTGTGTAGTTTAAGCTTCCAAACCTGACCTGGTGGCCAGGGGCGTAACTTTCAATTTGCTCCAGATGGCCAAGCGAATTGGCCCGCATTGCAAAGCCGCCGAACACAAAGATCTGTCCGGGGAGAAAAGTCTCACCCTAGACTGCATTGCTATCGATGATAGTAGGAGCCATCAAGCCTAACGGTGACGACATAGAGGAACTCTCAATGAAAGCACCAATGTCGGTGTCAAAACTGATGGATCTTGGGTAGGGGGTCCCGAACTGTGCGTCTAAGGCGGATGGTAACAGGAGGCAGGGGACACAATGTTTTACCCAGGTTTGGGCCCTCTTGATGGAGGTAAAACCCTACGTCCTGCTTGATTAATATTGATGATATGGGTAGTACAAGAGTAGATCTACCACGAGATCGGAGAGGCTAAACCCTAGAAGCTAGCCTATGGTATGATTGTATGTTGTCCTACGGACTAAAACCCTCCGGTTTATATAGACACCGGAGGGGCTAGGGTTACACAAGGTCGGTTACAAAGGAGGAGATATACATATCCGTATTGCCTAGCTTGCCTTCCACGCCAAGTAGAGTCCCATCTGGACACGAGACGAAGTCTTCAATCCTGTATCTTCATAGTCTCACAGTCCGGCCAATGGAGATAGTCCGGCTATCCGGAGACCCCCTAATCCAGGACTCCCACAATGGTTAATGAAGGTATCGTCTTGGGGCACAAAGTTTCTGAACGAGGTATTGAGGTTGATAAAGCCAAAGTTGATGCTATTGAAAAGATGCCATGTCCCAAGGACATCAAAGGTATAATAAGTTTCCTTGGTCACGCCGGATTTTACAGGAGGTTCATTAAGGACTTCTCAAAAATTTCTCGGCCCCTGACTAATTTATTGCTAAAAAGATATACCATTTGTCTTTGATGATGATTGTGTAGAAGAATTTGAAATACTTAAGAAAGCATTAGTCTCTGCACCTGTTGTTCAGCCACCTGATTGGAATTTACCCTTTGAAATTATGTGTGATGCTAGTGATTATGCTGTAGGTGTTGTTCTAGGGCAAAGTGTTGATAAGAAATTAAATGTTATTCATTATGCTAGTAAGACTCTATACAATGCTCAAAGAAATTATGCTACTACTGAAAAAGAGCTTTTAGCAGTTGTATTTGCTTGTTATAAGTTCAGATCTTATATTGTTGATTCTAAAGTAACTATTCACACTGATCATGCTGCTATTAAATATCTTATGGAAAAGAAAGATGCTAAACCTAGACTTATTAGATGGGTTCTCTTGCTACAAGAATTTGATTTGAATATTGTTGATAGAGAGGGAGCTGAGAACCCCGTTGCAGACAACTTGTCTAGGTTAGAGAATGTTCTTGATGACCCACTACCTATTAATGATAGCTTTCCTGATGAACAATTAAATGTTATAAGTACTTCTCGTAGTACTCCATGGTATGCTGATTATGCTAATTATATTGTTGCTAAGTTTATACCACCTAGCTTCACATACCAGCAAAAGAAAAAGTTTTTCTATGATTTAAGACATTACTTTTGGGATGACCCACATCTTTATAAAGAAGGAGTAGATGGTGTTATTAGACGTTGTGTACCTAAGCATGAACAGGAACAGATCCGACGCAAGTGTCATTCCGAGGCTTATGGAGGACACCATGCTGGAGATAGAACTGCACATAAGGTATTGCAATCTGGTTTTTATTGGCCTACTCTCTTCAAGGATGCCCGTAAGTTTGTCTTGTCTTGTGATGAATGTCAAAGAATTGGTAATATCAGTAGACGTGAAGAAATGCCTATGAATCATTCACTTGTTATTGAACCGTTTGATGTTTGGGGCTTTGATTATATGGGACCTTTTCCTGCCTCTAATGGATACACACATATTCTAGTTGCTGTTGATTATGTTACTAAGTGGGTAGAAGCTATTTCAACTAGTAGTGCTGATCATAACACTTCTATTAAAATGCTTAAGGAAGTTATTTTCCCGAGGTTTGGAGTCCCTAGATATTTAATGATAGATGGTGGTTCACACTTTATTCATGGTGCTTTCCGTAAAATGCTTGCTAAGTATGATGTTAATCATAGAATTGCATCTCCTTATCACCCTCAGTCTAGTGGTCAAGTAGAGTTGAGCAATAGAGATCTCAAATTAATTTTGCAAAAGACTGTTAATAGGTCTAGAAAGAATTGGTCCAAGAAACTTGATGATGCATTATGGGCTTATAGAACTGCATATAAAAATCATATGGGTATGTCTCCGTATAAAATCGTTTATGGAAAAGCATGTCACTTACCTCTCGAACTAGAACATAAGGCATATTGGGCTATTAAAGAGCTCAACTATGATTTTAAACTTGCCGGTGAGAAGAGGTTATTTGATATTAGCTCACTTGATGAATGGAGAACCCAAGCTTATGAAAATGCCAAGTTGTTTAAAGAAAAAGTTAAAAGATGGCATGAAAAAAGGATACAAAAGCGTGAGTTTAATGTAGGTGATTATGTATTGCTATACAACTCTCGTTTAAGACTTTTTGTAGGAAAACTTCTCTCTAAGTGGGAAGGCCCCTATGTTATCGAAGAGGTCTATCGTTCCGGTGCCATAAAAATCAACAACTTCGAGGGCACAAATCCGAAGGTGGTAAACGGTCAAAGAATCAAACATTATATCTCAGGTAATCCCATAAATGTTGAAGCCAATATTATTGAAACCGTAACCCAGGAGGAATACATAAGGGACACTTTCCGGACCGTTTCAAACTCCGAAAAGGAATAGGCATGTGGTACGGTAAGTAAACCGACTCCAAAACAATTTTTAAGGCAATATTTCTCCGTTTTGGAATATTTAGAAAAATAGAAAAATAAGTAGCAGTCCAAGAAGGACACGAGGGGCCCACGAGGGTGGTGGGTGCGCCCCCTACCTCGTGAGCACCTCGTGTGCCTTTCGGACTCCGTTTTCTTGCACGATACATATTTTGGTCGGTAAAAATTCATTATATAACCTCCCGAAGGTTTTGACTCCCGTATCACGCAAACCTCCTCTGTTCTTGTTTCGAGCTATTTTCTGTCAGGGTTTTCCAGGCTAGGCATCATGTCGTCTCCCTCCTCCAACAATGGTGACAATGATGCTTGGGTAATGAAGATATATCTGAAGAGGGAAGAACCCACGAGGGTCAACAAGGATGAAAGGATCAAGAAGGCCACGGAGGATCAAGCTCCGACAGCAAAAGACATCCTTAAACTTGATCATAACCTTCTTACCCCAACTGAGATCGAAGCTTTCAAGATGATTGAGTTAGCTCGTATACAAAGCAAGTATCTCACACAAGAAAATATTTTGTTCAAGGAGCATATTGTCACACTCAAGGGCAGTATTCGCAAGCTGGAGGACCTCTTACGCTCGATGTGCGATTATCCATCACCTCCACCTTCTTCACCATCAAAGAATGAGATATAATCACATGGGTATGGGCACTCCCCTTGGCAACTACCAAGCTTGGGGGAGGTGCCCCGGTATCATATCACAATCACAACTCCTATCTTTATCGTTTTTCTTAGTTCGATCCTATTAGTAGTATCTTGATCTAGTAGAATAAAGTTTATGGCATGATCTAGTTTTGAGTTTTGCTTTTTGATATCTCTATGTAATCGAGTCCATGAGCTACATATAATAAAGATTAGCGTTGAGTCAAGGGCTTGATTATTTTGCCATGATCTTGGGTGAATAAAAGAAAGAAGAAAAGAATAAAAAGAAACAAAAAGTTCATATTGATCTTATTGAGAGTAATGGCTTGACATAGAAAGAGTATGATGATTGAAAGCTGTTGGGAGTTGGCAGATGTAGCTTTGGTCATTGTTGCAATTAATAGGAAGTAATAAGGAAAGAGAGGTTTCACATATAGATATATTATCATTGACATCTTTTATGATTGGGAGCACTCATTAAAATATGACATGCTAAAGAGTTGATGTTGGACAAGGAAGACAACGTAATGAGTTATGTCTTTCTTATATCTGAGATAAAGTATGTTGTCATGTATCCTCTGACTTGTTGAGCTTGCCTTTCCCCCTCATGCTAGCCAAATTCTCAGCACCAAGTAGAAATACTACTTGTGCTTCCAAATACCCTTAAACCAGTTTTGCCATGAGAGTCCACCATATCTACCTATGGATTGAGTAAGATCCTTCAAGTAAGTTGTCATCGGTGCAAAGCAATAAAAATTGCTCTAAATATGTATGATTGATTGGTGTGGGAGAAATAAGCTTTATACGATCTTGTGATGTGGAAGTAATAAAAGCGACGGACTGCATAATAAAGGTTCACATCACAAGGGGCAATATAAAGTGACGTTCTTTCGCATTGAGATCTTATGCATCCAACCATAAAAGCGCATGGCAACCTATGCTTCCCTCTGCGAAGGGCCTATCCTTTATTATTATCTTCTACCTTATGTAAGAGTCATGGTGATTTTCACCTTTTATTTTTCATTTTATCCTTTGGCAAGCTCAGCATGTTGGAAAGAACATGATATATATATATATATATATATATATATATATATATATATATATATATATATATATATATATATATATATAATTGGATGTAGGGGAGCATGAACCATTATTGTTGACATTACCCTTGGGGTAAAAGGTTGTGGGGCAAAACTATAAGCCCCTACCTTTCTCTGTGTTTGATTAAAACCCCGTAACCACAAGTATTGCGTGAGTGTTAGCAATTATGGAAGACTAAATGATAGTTGAGTATGTGGACTTGCTTTTTAGCTCTGACATAGACTCTTTCCGATGTTATGATAAATTGCAATTGCTTCAATGACTGAGATTATAGTTTGTCGGAGCCCAATAAGGTTTATGATTTATACTTTTGCATTGTGAATAGATCATCACTTGAACATAAGTAATCGTACGACAAAATCTATATATGTTGCTGTTATGAGAATAATCATGATGCCTTCATGTCCGTATTTTATTTTTTATCGACGCCTCTACCTCTAAACATGAGGACATATTTATTGTTATCGGCTTTTCGCTTGAGGACAAGCGAGGTCTAAGCTTGGGGGAGTTGATACGTACATTTTGCATCATGCTTTTATATCGATATTTATTGCATTGTGGATTGTTATCACTTTATGTCACAATACTTATGGCTATTCTCTCTTATTTTACAAGGTTTACATAAGGAGGGAGAATGCCGGCACCTGGAATTCTGGGCTGGAAAAGGAGCAAATATTAGAGACCTATTTTGTGCAACTCCAAAAGTCCTGAAACTCCACGGAACATCTTAAAATAAATAAAGAAAAATCCTCACCAAAGATGAAGGCCAGGGGGCCCACACCCTGCTCACGAGGGTGGGGGCCCCCCTAGGGCACGCCCCCCTACCTCGTGGGCCCCTTGGTGGCTCTCCGATGTCCATCTTCTCCTATATGAAGTCTTTCGATGAGAAAAAAAGAAGAAGGAACTTTTCGAGACGAGACTCCGCCGCCACCAGGCGGAACCTTGGCGGATCCAATCTAGAGCTCCAGTAGAGCTGTTCTGCTGGGGATACTTCCCCTCCGCGAGGGGGAAATCATCACCATTGTCATCAGCAACGCTCCTCTCATCGGGAGAGGGCAATCTCCATCAATATCTTCACCAGCACCATCCCATCTCCAAACCCTAGTTCATCTCTTGTATCCAATTCTTGTCTCAAAGTCCGGGATTGGTGCTAGTAGGTTGCTAGCAGTGTTGATTACTCCTTGTAGTTGATGCTAGTTGGTTTATTTGGTGGAAGATTATATGTTCAGATCCTATATGCATATTATTATCCCTCTGATTATGAACATGAATATGCTTTGTGCATAATTACGTTTGTTCCTGAGGACAAGGGAGAAGTCTTGCTATTAGTAGTCATGTGAATTTGGTATTCGTTTGATATTTTGATAAGATGTATGTTGTCTAGCCTCTAGTGGTGTTATGTGAACGTCGACTACATAACACTTCACCATAATTTGGGCCTAGAGGAAGGCATTGGGAAGTAATAAGTAGATGATGGGTTGCTAGAGTGACAGAAGCTTAAACCCTAGTTTATGCGTTGCTTCGTAAGGGGCTGATTTGGATCCATATGTTTCATGCTATGGTTAGGTTTACCTTAATACTTTTGTTGTAGTTGCGGATGCTTACAATAGAGGTTAATCATAAGTGGGATGCTTGTTCAGAACAGCACCCAAGCACCGGTCCACCCACCTATCAGATTATCAAAGTATCGAACACAAATCATATGAACGTGATGAAAACTAGCTTGACGATATTCCCATATTATAAGAGTTTGTTCCGGCTTGTCCTTTGCTACAAAAAGGATTGGGCCACCTTGCTGCACTTTATTTACTTTTGTTACTTGTTGCTCGTTACAATTTATCTTATCTCAAAACTATCTGTTACCACTTATTTCAGTACTTGCAGAGAATACCTTGCTGAAAACCGCTTATCATTTCCTTCTGCTCCTCGTTGGGTTCGACACTCTTACTTATCAAAAGGACTACGATAGATCCCCTATACTTGTGGGTCATCAATAGACAAGTGTCAGGAAAGTTTCCAGGCGCTCAAAGACAAGTTGACTTCTGTCCCAATGCTTGCTCCACCTGATACTAAGAAGGACTTTGTCATTTACTGCGACGCTTCTCGTTAAGGATTAGGCTGTGTCCTAATGCAAGAGCGCAGAGTGATTGCTTATGCCTCTCATCAACTGTGCCCTCACGAAGAAAATTACCCATCTCACAACCTCGAGCTTTCTACTGTCATTCATGCACTAAAGCAGTGGCGACATTGCCTTCTTGGTAACCGTTGCGAGATCTTCACCGACCACCAAAGTTTGAAGTATCTGTTTACTCAGCCAGACCTGAACCTCCGTCGGTAGAGATGGATGGAGACTGTTGCAGACTTTTACGTGGGTATATTATATACCCCAGGAAAGGCTAATGTAATGGCTGATGCCTTGAGCCACAAGTCTTACTGTAACCACCTCCAGGTTCACAAAGTTCAACCCTCACTTGTTGAAGAATTCAGAAAGCTGAACCTCCATATTGTTCCCCCTGGTGCACTCGCTCCCCCTCCTTAGGAGTTTCGCAAGATGAACCTCCGTGTTGTTTCTTGGGGTTCCCTCAATACCCTGGCTGTCGAACCAGATCTCTTGGACTCCATCAAGAGAATTCAGGGATATGACTCTCAAGCCCACAAGATTAAACGCCATCTAGCAGAAGGAAAGCCCTCATTCTTCACTATCACCGATGATGGCACCTTGTACTTCAAGGGCCGCCTAGTGGTGCCATGTTCAGAGAAAAACCATGATATGACACAGGATGTTATGAAAGAAGCTCATGACACGCCTTTGTCTATTCATCCCAGTAGTAAAAAGATGTACCAAGACATCAGCCAGAGATTCTGGTGGTCTAATATGAAGCAAGACATTGCTCATTATGTTGCTGAGTGGGACGTTTGCCATCGTATCAAAGCAGAACATTAAAGGCCTGCTGGAACTCTACAACCTATCTCTATTCCTGAATGGAAATGGGACCGTGTTGAGATGGACTTCGTCACCGGATTTCCCAAGTCGCAGAAAGGTAATGTAACATCCCAAATTTTCAATTTGGAATGTTATACATTAGATCATCATGCATATCATATTTTCCTGCATTTTTGGTCGATCCTAGAAATTTCACGCAACTCAAGGACCCTCGGAGAGAGTTGGAGATTTCGTTATTTTCATATTTGAGTCTTCTCAAATTTTGAAAAGGGGATCATTTGATTTAGTTATTTCATCTTCAATTTTTTTCCAATATCAAAAATATGAGAGGGAATAATATGACTTTCCCAAATTTGGAAAAATGAAGATTTAATAAATAAATCAAATTTTGGATTTTCCGGAGTTTATTTACTTTTCTTTTGGATTAGGGAAAAATGCGTGTTTTCAAAATTTGCATCTAGGTCCGAAGAAAAGTTCATTTTGTTCGACTCATTTTAGGAGTCGGGGAAAATTTACTTTAGAATTTTTGGAGTTCGTTTAGTTTTTCTTTTCTTTGTTTTTTTTCTGCGCGCGTAACTATTAAAAAAAACCCGCAGCGCCCCGCCTGGGCCGAGGCCCAGCTGGCCCAGCCGGCCTCCCCCCTCGCGCGCGCGCCGCGCGCAGCCCGCCTGCCGCCGCCGCCGAGTCCTAGTAGGACTCTGCCGCCGCCGCCTCTTGCCTTGCCCCCTCCCCCAAGCAACCCCCTCCCCCTTTAAATACCAAGACCCCTCCTCTCCTCCCCGCACCACCCCACGCCGCCCCCGCCCACAGCAAGCAGCAGCAGCAGCAGCGCCAGCCGCCGCCTATCGCGCCGCCGCGCCGCTTGCCCGCGCGCCGCCTGCTGTCGCCGCCCGCCAGCCGCGCCGCCCCATGCCTAGTCGCCGCCCCCGCGCCTAGCCGCTGCCTCGCCGGAGCCCCTCGCCGAGGTAGCCCCGCGCCGCGCCACCCCTCCCCTCGGTTCGGTTTTTTTTAAAACCGTTCCGGTTTCTTTTCGTTCGTTGTTTCGGTTTTTTTTCCGAAACCCTAGATCGGTTTTTCGTTTTGGTTTAGTTGTTTAGCGAGCGTTCGCCGGACCGTTCGTCTTAACGAACGTGATCACCGGTTATTCCCGGTTAACGAACGTCCGTTCGTTTAACCGCTCGTCGTTCTCTTTTTCGTCGGATTTATTCCGCGATTTTCTGATCGTGATTTCAGATCCGATCTTCGTTCTAGTTTATCTTCTCGCTCGTTCATCGGAATCAGGTGATTCAAGCGCCTGGAGTTTCGTTTCGAAACCGCCATTCCGACTAATCAACTTAAACAAGTTTTTGCCATAGTAAAATGTGACCTAGTTTCAACTTGCTAGAACCGAGTTGTTTTCTTTCGCCGTTTGTTTTCCGTTGCTTTGTTTGGTTCGTTCTTTCTTTGCAACCGGAGTTCTTAAGTTGAACTTTCTGGTTCGATCTCTTGTTCGAGTTTTACCTATGCATTAGATGAGTACTTATTGTATGCTTGTTGTTTGTTTGCGATAGATTACCTGGATTGCGCCGCCTGTTACTGCGAATCTCTAGGTCTCGCGGATCATCAGCAAGGCAAGTAACACTTTCATCATACCTTTTCTACAACCTAGTTTTATTGCATTAGACCAATCCTCACACATTGCATGATTAGGATCTAATTAAATTGTGGGATGGGAAGTAGATGAGGTAGTACCTATTACCTGTATTATTATGAAACCTTTGGGAGTTACTTCTACGTTTGCTTATTATGCCATGCTATGCTAGTAGACGTGGATTGGGTGAGTGATATCCATGACAGATGTGAGTTTGTTAATTTTAATGGTTTACTTAAGGTGGCAACTTAAACACACATTTGGGTGGATTGAGGCACCTGGTTTCTATTAGGACTTGCCTGTTTTTCTTTTGGACCGCCACCCAGGCTCAAAGGGATCATAAGATCTTTCATGCTAGAAACTTCCGTGTGCAGCCACAAGCCATTATGGGCTCTGGCATAGTTGATTAAGTTGTGTGAACTCTTACAGTGGTAGACTAGCAGATGTAGGGGATGTAGGTGGTACGGTCTACCCGATCGTAAGGTGCTAGCGCTTCTGAAAGACTATGTCTCGGTCATCCGTTTCTCAAACACCTTGTAGTGCGAGAAATCCAACGGAGGCGATCGAGTCTTGTGGGGAAAAGTGCGCAAACCTCTGCAGAGTGTAATAAACTAATCATGATTAGCCGTGTCCCCGGTTATGGACAACTTGAGTATCTAGTACTTGAATATCATGTGAATCTCATCATGTTACTTCTAATTAATATTGTTGGGCTTTAATTGTTCAATTAATTGGGATCGGAATGCTGTCAACCATTCTCGATGTTCAACTACCATGATAGTTAAATAAATTTATTCCTTTGTAGTAGGGAAAAACTGGCTTTACGCAAAACTGTAACCATAGAGCTTTCCACCAGCCATACATGCATATAGTATAGCTGTTGCATTCCATTACTCTCTATGTGTTACATTGCCAGCATATTCCATGTGCTGACTCGTTTTCGGGCTGCAACTTTCATGTTGCAGACTTTTCAGACAACGAGTAAGGTGCTTTTAGGTCGTGGTCCTATACTCAGTGATGCCGTTGGAGTTGATGGACCCATTTATCTTCCAAGTCTTCCGCTGTTATCGATATTAGATGGCCTTAAGCCATATTATTTGTAATAAGTTCTCTTTGAGACATCGATGTAATAAGTGTGTGATTGCCACTCTGTTATAAATCCTTCGAAGTACTGTGTGGTGTCAGCATTACTGATCCAGGGATGACACCGGAGCACAGAGACTTGATCCATTTGGGTCGGGTCGCTATAGAGAATGGTATCAGAGCACACGCTGACTGTAGGACACGACCACTAAGTTAAAGCCATAGATCACTATTCTCTTCTCATTTTCTAACTCCTCATCTTTTCTACTCTTTTAGGATGACGAACGCGAAGGTCAAGTACGCTCAACCAGATGAAGGCACACCTTTTGGATTTCACTTGAAGGAAGTCACTAGATACCTGAACATAGGAGTACCAAGCTTCACGGGAACCCTCAACGCCACTCTGCCTGAAGAGGAGCGCTGGAAGATTCAAGCTCACGTTCCGGGAAGGACATTCGCACCAATCACGAAGCCCATAGATAGTGTTTTCGGTGCACCAACCTGGAGTCTGGGAAAGAGCATGGCAGGTCATATCACCATGGGACGCATTGGAAAAGTTTATCAAGAAGACCTCAAGGACACTATCTACCAGATTTGCGGATGCCGAGATGAACAATGGGAGTTAGTTAGCACCAAGAAGGATAGATCCATTGCGGCTTTCATCCAGGAGTTAAAACAGCACATTCGACGCCACGAGAACCAGAGGTGCAATGATATGATAGAGTTGAAGAATGCGAAGGCAAGGATCATCGAGCTAGAAGGAGAACTGAAGTCTACACGCAAGGACTACATGGACGAAATCATAGCTCTAGCAAGGCACAATGGCTATCTTAAGCAAGTGATTGAAGAACTCAAGGAGAAGTTAGCATCCAGGAAGGAAGACATGTACATCGCATGTCCGGACAACTACATCATCCTCGACGACACCGATTCGGACCCAAGTGAACCCAACTTTGAAGACGAAGCTGGAGCGGATATCATGGAGTCTTCCACCGGTTCAAATTTCTAGATGACCACCAAATATTAGCAGTAATTCCCCCATGTATACATTATAGTTCGAGCACTTGTGCGATAGTTCTAGACCATTTGTAAGCCCTTGTTTGAATTGAATGAAGTGATTTTTGTGTGCTTTTGCTCATGTGCATTGGGGTAGTGTTTTCTCTTTAGACCTCACTCTATTCTTAATTCTCGTCTTTTCTAAACCCTCAGATGCCTCCGAGACGTGACAATGGATTCCCACCGGAACTCACTCAGTTGATCCAGCAGCAGAATCAATTGATGCAGTTGTTAGTCCAGAACCAGCAAAACAACAACAACAACCCACCACCGCCACCACCACCTGTTGATCACTTAGCCCGTTTCCTTAGGCTAAATCCGCCGGTGTTTTCCAGTAGCACCGAGCCAATAGTAGCAGACGATTGGCTCTGCAAGATAGGAAGGGAGTTGACCACTGCAGGATGCACAGATGATGAGAAAGTGAAGTTTGCCGCACATCAGCTTGACGGACCCGCGGCAGCATGGTGGGAAAATTTTACAGTCACTTACCCAGTTGACACTGTCACATGGGATCAGTTTCAGCAAGCTTTCCGCACCGCCCATGTTTCAGCAGGAGCAATGGCCATGAAGAAGCGTGAGTTTCGCAACTTACGCCAAGGAGGAAGGACAGTTGGCCAGTACGTTGATGACTTCAGCAAGTTAGCATGTTATGCCCCAGATGACGTTGCTACGGATGCAGCTAAGCAGGAGAAGTTTCTGGAAGGACTGAACGATGAGCTAAGCATGCAGTTGATGGTAGCAAGTTTCAACAACTACCAGGAGTTGGTAGATCGTGCCATCATGATTGAAGGGAAGCAACAGCAGATTGAGAACCGCAAGAGGAAGTATGGACAGGGGAAGTATAACTCTGGAGCCCAGCAGAAGCCCCGTTTTACCCCTAAACCAGGAATTCAGTTTCAGCATACCCATGGAGGAGGTAGTTCGCACAACCATAATGGCCACAAAAATGGTAATGGGAATGGAGGAAGCAACGGCCAGAACCGTATCACCCCATCCACCCCAGCCAAGAGAGATCTGAGTCAAGTCACCTGTTTCAAGTGCTCCAAGACTGGACATTATGCCAATGAATGTCCTGAAGGCCAGAATGGAAATGGCAATGGAAGCTCTGGAAAGAAGCCGAACCCTTTCAACAGGGGACAAGTGAACCACGTTAATGTGGAGGAGGTTGAAGATCAGCCTGATGCAGTAATTGGTAAGTTTTTGGTTAAGTCATTCACTGCACTTGTTCTTTTTGATACGGTGCATCGCATTCATACATATCAAGGGGATTTGTGGATAAATATAACCTGCCAACCCAAGCCCTTAGGTCACGCATGTTAGTAAGCTCACCAGGAGCGGAGTATATGGCTAGACGATGGTGTGATCGGTTACCATTAAGGATTGGTCACTATGTGTTTCCCTCAGACCTAATAGTATTGGAATCTCAAGGATTGGATGTGATATTAGGCATGGATTGGTTATCAAAGTATGAAGGGAACATTGAATGCGCTAGTAAGTCAATTTTGCTTACCACACCAGAAGGAAGAAGGATCAAGTATGTATCCCGACATGCGCCAAATAGGACACAAGTAAATTCTTTATCGGGAGTGGTGCAGGAAGAAGTACCAGTGGTGAAGGATTACCCTGATGTATTTCCTGAGGAATTGCCAGGAATGCCACCGGATAGAGACATTGAGTTTTTGATTGAGCTTTTTCCAGGTACAGGCCCAATATCGAAGCGACCATATCGGATGCCAGCAAAGGATTTGGTAGAAATCAAGAACCAGATTAAGGAGTTATTGAATAAAGGTTACATACGCCCAAGTTCTTCGCCTTGGGGATCACCCGTACTTCTAGTGGAGAAGAAGGATGGATCATTAAGGATGGTTGTCGATTACCGTGGATTGAATGAAGTAACCATCAAGAATAAGTACCCACTGCCAATGATCAATGACCTGTTTGATCGATTTCAAGGAGCTAAAGTGTTTTCCAAGATCAATTTGCGATCAGGGTACCATCAGTTGAAGATTCGAGAACATGATATTCCGAAGACAACATTCACCACAAGATATGGACTGTATGAGTATACCGTTATGTCATTTGGATTGACTAACGCACCTGCCTATTTTATGAACCTGATGAACAAGGTGTTTATGGAGTTTTTGGATAAGTTCGTCGTAGTGTTCATCGATGATATCCTGGTTTATTCAAAGAATGACGAGGAACATAAGGAACATTTGCGTTTGGTTTTGGAGAAACTAAGGGAACATCAGTTATATGCCAAATTCAGCAAATGTGAGTTTTGGTTAAAGGAAGTTGGATTTCTTGGACACGTTATATCCGGAGAAGGGATAGCAGTTGACCCCACAAAGGTTGAGACTGTAACCGAATGGGAAGCACCAACGACAGTTGGAGAGATCCGGAGTTTTCTTGGACTCGCAAGATACTACCGGAGATTTATTGAGAATTTTTCAAAGACTGCGAAGCCTATGACGGAGTTGTTGAAGAAGAATACTAAGTTCAAATGGACTGAGGAGTGTGAGGCTAGTTTCCAAGAATTGAAGAAACGTTTGGTTACCTCACCAGTATTGGTTTTGCCAGATCAGACCAAGGATTATGAGGTGTATTGCGACGCTTCACGTCGAGGACTTGGAGCAGTGCTTATGCAGGAAGGGAAAGTTGTTTCGTATGCTTCACGACAACTGAAGCCTCACGAGTTGAATTATGCCACGCATGATTTGGAGTTAGTAGCTGTAGTGCATGCATTGAAGACATGGAGACATTTCCTCATCGGAAATCATTGTGAGGTGTACACGGATCACAAGAGTTTGAAGTACATTTTCACGCAGAAGGAGTTGAACCTCAGACAAAGGAGATGGTTGGAGCTCATTAAGGATTATGATATGAGATTGCATTACCATCTCGGAAAGGCTAATGTAGTAGCTGACGTGTTGAGCCGTAAGAGCCATGTCAATACACTAATGACGGAAGGAATACCACAGGAGTTAGCAGAAAACCTTCGTGAGCTATGTTTGGAAATAGTTCCGAGAGGCTTTGTAGCAGCATTGGAGATCCAGTCAACATTGATGGATAAAATTAGAGAGGCTCAGAAATCTGACAATGAGATTGCTTCTATAAAAGAGAAAATGAGCGAAGGAAAAGCAAAGGGATTTCGTGAGGATGAGCACGATACCCTATGGTTTGAGGACCGTGTTTATGTCCCAAATGACCCGGAGATCAGGAAGTTGATTCTGCAAGAGGCACATGATTCACCCTATTCGATTCACCCAGGGAATACCAAGATGTATTTGGATTTGAAGGAAACATTCTGGTGGACCGGAATGAAGAAAGATATTGCAGCATATGTAGCAGTTTGTGATGTGTGTCATAGAGTGAAGGCCGAACATCAGAAGCCAGCCGGATTGTTACAACCATTGCCGATACCCGAATGGAAGTGGGATAAGATAAGCATGGATTTTATCACGGGATTACCAAGGACTCGTTCAGGCTATGACTCAATTTGGGTTGTAGTCGATCGATTGACGAAAGTAGCTCATTTCATCCCAGTTAAGACCACTTACACCAATGCTAAGTTGGCAAAGATATACATGACTAGGATCATTTGCTTGCATGGAGTTCCGAGGAGTATCGTATCAGATAGAGGAACCCAATTTACCTCAAAGTTTTGGAATCAGTTGCATGAGACTTTGGGAACGAGACTAGAGTTCAGCACAACTTTTCATCCGCAGACAGATGGACAGACCAAGAGAGTCAATCAGATTTTGGAAGATATGCTGAGAGCTTGTGCACTAGATTATGGATCTAGTTGGGACGATAACCTGCCGTATGCAGAATTTTCCTATAACAATAGTTACCAAACCAGTTTGAAGATGGCACCTTTCGAAGCTTTATACGGAAGGAGGTGCAGGACACCGTTGTCATGGGACGAAGTTGGATACCGTCAGTTCTTTGGACCAGATTTGATTAAGGAGTCTGAACGGAAAGTTAAGTTGATTCGTGATAGGCTCAAGGTAGCCCAGTCCAGGCAGAAGAGCTACGCAGATTCTAAATGCAAGGAGACAGTTTACGAAACCGGAGACAGGGTTTATCTTCGAGTATCCCCACTTCGAGGAGTTAAGCGCTTTGGAGTTAAGGGAAAGTTAGCACCGCGTTTCGTTGGACCGTATAAGATCTTGCAATGTATGGGAGAAGTCGCTTATAAGTTGGAATTACCAGAGGGACTGTCAGGAGTTCATGATGTATTCCATGTTTCCCAGCTGAAGAAATGTCACGCCAAGATGGCGGAGGTACCGCTAAGAGATACAGTGCCGCTTGAAGCGATTCAATTGAAGGACGACTTAACGTATGAGGAGAAACCAGTCAAGATTCTCGATTATGCCAGCCGAGTTACCCTCTGCAAGGTTATCAAGTTTTGCAAAGTTCAGTGGAACCACCATTCAGAGGATGAAGCCACCTGGGAGAGAGAAGAAGATTTGCTCAAGGACCACCCTCACCTATTTTCTTGCCAACCCGAATCTCGAGGGCGAGATTCATCTTAAGGGGGGTAGGTTTGTAACATCCCAAATTTTCAATTTGGAATGTTATACATTAGATCATCATGCATATCATATTTTCCTGCATTTTTGGTCGATCCTAGAAATTTCACGCAACTCAAGGACCATCGGAGAGAGTTGGAGATTTTGTTATTTTCATATTTGAGTCTTCTCAAATTTTGAAAAGGGGATCATTTGATTTAGTTATTTCATCTTCAATTATTTTTCCAATATCAAAAATATGAGAGGGAATAATATGACTTTCCCAAATTTGGAAAAATGAATATTTAATAAATAAATCAAATTTTGGATTTTCCGGAGTTTATTTGCTTTTCTTTTGGATTAGGGAAAAATGCGTGTTTTCAAAATTTGCATCTAGGTCCGGAGAAAAGTTCATTTTGTTCGACTCATTTTAGGAGTCGGGGAAAATTTAGTTTAGAATTTTTGGAGTTCGTTTAGTTTTTCTTTTCTTTGTTTTTTTTCTGCGCGCGCAACTATTTAAAAAAACCCTGCAGCGCCCCGCCTGGGCCGAGGCCCAGCTGGCCCAGCCGGCCTCCCCCTAGCGCGCGCGCCGCGCGCAGCCCGCCTGCCGCCGCCGCCGAGTCCTAGTAGGACTCTGCCGCCGCTGCCGCCTCTTGCCTTGCCCCCTCCCCCAAGCAACCCCTCCCCCCCTTTAAATACCAAGACCCCCCTCTCCTCCCCACACCACCCCACGCCGCCCCGCCCGCAGCAAGCAGCAGCAGCAGCAGCGCCAGCCGCCGCCTGTCGCGCCGCTGCCTGCCGCCGCCGCCTGCCAGCCGCGCCACCCCGCGCCTAGTCGCCGCCCCCGCGCCTAGCCGCTGACCCGCCGGAGCCCCTTGCCGAGGTAGCCCCGCGCCGCGCCACCCCTCCCCTCGGTTCGTTTTTTTAAAAACCGTTCCGGTTTCTTTTCGTTCGTTGTTTCGGTTTTTTTTTTTCGAAACCCTAGATCGGTTTTTCGTTTTGGTTTAGTAGTTTAGCGAGCGTTCGCCGGACCGTTCGTCTTAACAAACGTGATCACCGGTTATTCCCGGTTTACGAACGTCCGTTCGTTTAACCGTTCGTCGTTCTCTTTTTCGTCGGATTTATTCCGCGATTTTCTGATCGTGATTTCAGATCCGATCTTCGTTCTAGTTTATCTTCTCGCTCGTTCATCGGAATCTGGTGATTCAAGCGCCTGGAGTTTCGTTTCGAAACCTCCGTTCCGACTAATCAACTTAAACAAGTTTTTGCCACAGTAAAATTTGACCTAGTTTCAACTTGCTAGAACCGAGTTGTTTTCTTTCGCCGTTTGTTTTCCGTTGCTTTGTTTGGTTCGTTCTTTCTTTGCAACCGGAGTTCTTAAGTTGAACTTTCTGGTTCGATCTCTTGTTTGAGTTTTACCTGTGCATTAGATGAGTACTTATTGTATGCTTGTTGTTTGTCTGCGATAGATTACCTATTACCTATATTATTATGAAACCTTTGGGAGTTACTTCTACGTTTGCTTATTATGCCATGCTATGCTAGTAGACGTGGATTGGGTGAGTGATATCCATGACAGATGTGAGTTTGTTAATTTTAATGGTTTACTTAAGGTGGCAACTTAAACACACATCTGGGTGGATTGAGGCACCTGGTTTCTATCAGGACTTGCCTATTTTTCTTTTGGACCGCCACCCAGGCTCAAAGGGATCATAAGATCTTTCATGCTAGAAACTTCCGTGTGCAGCCACAAGCCATTATGGGCTTTGGCATAGTTGATTAAGTTGTGCGAACTCTTATAGTGGTAGACTAGCAGATGTACGGGGTGTAGGTGGTACGGTCTACCCGATCGTAAGGTGCTAGCGCTTCTGAAAGACTATGTCTCGGTCATCCGTTTCTCAAACACCTTGTAGTGCGAGAAATCCAACGGAGGCGATCGAGTCTTGTGGGGAAAAGTGCGCAAACCTCTGCAGAGTGTAATAAACTAATCATGATTAGCCGTGTCCCCGGTTATGGACAACTTGAGTATCTAGTACTTGAATATCATGTGAATCTCATCATGTTACTTCTAATTAATATTGTTGGGCTTTAATTGTTCACTTAATTGGGATCGGAATGCTGTCAACCATTCTCGATGTTCAACTACCATGATAGTTAAATAAATTTATTCCTTTGCAGTAGGGAAAAACTGGCTTTACGCAAAACTGTAACCATAGAGCTTTCAACCAGCCATACATGCATATAGTATAGCTGTTGCATTCCATTACTCTCTATGTGTTACATTGCCAGCATATTCCATGTGCTGACCCGTTTTCGGGCTGCAACTTTCATGTTGCAGACTTTTCAGACGACGAGTAAGGTGCTTTTAGGTCGTGGTCCTATACTCAGTGATGCCGTTGGAGTTGATGGACCCATTTATCTTCCAAGTCTTCCGCTGTTATCGATATTAGATGGCCTTAAGCCATATTATTTGTAATAAGTTCTCTTTGAGACATCGATGTAATAAGTGTGTGATTGCCACTCTGTTATAAATCCTTCGAAGTACTATGTGGTGTCAGCATTACTGATCCAGGGATGACACCGGAGCACAGAGACTTGATCCATTCGGGTCGGGTCGATACAGGTAATGATGCTATTCTTGTCGTCATCGACCGGCTTTCTAAGGTCGCACATTTTCTGGCGGTCAAAGAAACTATCAGTGCTTGTCAGCTTGCAACTCTATATATGTTCAGAATTGTTTCACTTCACGATATTCCACTGGTTATCAGTTCAGACCATGGCAGCTTGTTCACTTCAAGATTCTGGGCAAGTTTCCAAGAAGCTATGGGAACTCATCTGCCGTTCAGTACTGCGTTTCATCCTCAGTCGCAAGGACAAGTTGAACGTGTCAACCAAGTTCTCGAAGACATGCTTCGAGCTTGTGTAATTTCCTTCGGCAAGAAATGGGAGGAATATCTTCCGTATGCCGAGTTCTCTTATAATAATAGCTATCAAGCTAGTCTGAAGATGTCCCCCTTCGAAGCGTTATATGGACGAAAGTGTCGGACCCCTCTGAACTGGTCAGAAACTGGGGAACATCCACTCTTCGGTCCAGATATTATCCAACAGGCCGAAGAACAAGTCCGCATTATTCGCGAGAATCTCAAGACTGCTCAGTCACGTCAGAAAAGTCAGTATGACCGTCATCACAAAGACATGGTCTATCAACCTGGCAAAAAGGCTTATCTTTGAGTTACACCAATGAAGGGTGCTCACCGCTTTGGGATCAAGGGCAAGCTAGCTCCTCGCTATATTGGCCCATTCACTATTCTCGAAGGGCGTGGAAAAGTGGCATATCAACTGGAGCTTCCGTCCAACCTTTCAAAGGTTCACGATGTGTTCCACGTGTCACAACTCCGTCGTTGCTTCAAGGACCCAGTCCGAGCAGTGGATCATGAAGTTCTCGAATTGCAACAGGACCTCTCGTATAAAGAGCATCCGGTCCGCATTCTCGACCAAGCTGAACGCCGCACACGTTAGAAGGCGATCAAATTCCTTAAGGTCCAGTGGTCGCATCACTCTGAAGATGAAGCCACTTGGGAACGCGAGGATCGCCTGCGTGATGAATACCCCGTACTGTTTCCTTCTACCTCCTAAAATCTCGGGACGAGATTTCTTGTACCGGAGGATTTTGTAACAACCGGATAATCATGCTACAGTAATCTCACGTTGACAGTGCCACGTCACCCAGATCACTGTTGCTAATCTTGCATTGGATCGAAAAATTTCAAATTCAAAAGTTTAATTAAAAGTCAGACATCAAACTTTCCAAAAGTTAAAACAAAAATGTTCGGGAGGTGCCATATTTTACATATGTAAATATGGAGTAATAAACACATTTTTATAAAATGCCTAAATAATTTAAAATGATTTAAAACAGAAAAGAAAATACAAAAGAGAAAAACAAATCTAACAAAAAAAGGAAAACACCCCCACTGGGCTCCGGCCCACCTGGCCCAACCAACCGGCTGGCCCACTCCCACACCATAACCCCCTCCCCACTCCACCGACACCCACTCTCCCCCACACTCCCGTGAAATATCTCCCCCTCTCTCCCCCGATTGGATCGGGATCGGAGGAGGAGGCCGCCGCCCGGATCGCCCTTCGCCGTCCACCTCTGCCCAGAACGCTGCCTCGCCGGACCTCCCTCACCGGTCTGCCTCCTCTCCGTCGCGCCGTCACCGTCGTCCCCCTCGACAACCATTGCCCCGTCCCTACTCCTCGCTGTGAGTCGCCGCCTTCTCCCTCCCCTCTGCCCTCCGCGCTCACCGCGGACCCCCTCCACCGTGGCCGCGCCTCGGCGTTGCTGCTCGCCCCTGCCCGCCGCACGCGCTCGTGCATGCCATCGCCATGGCCACGGCCTCGACCGCCCGCGCTGCGCAGCCCCACCTGTCGTCGTCTGCTGCGCTACCACTGCCGCCCGCGGTCGTCGCACCGCTCCCCACTGCCCTCGCCTCGCTCCCCGCCTCCGCTGCCACCCTGCTGCTTCGCCATGCTGCGCGCTGCCGTTACCGCTGTTGCTCGCCCCTACTCCGCGCCACCACACCATCCGCAGCACCCCATACGCCCGCGCGCGCCCACCGTGCGCTGCCGTCGCCCCGGCCCGCGCTCACCGCGTCGCCCGCGGCCTCCCTCCTGCTGGTAGCCCAATGCTGCGCCCTCCCTGCTACTACCCTGCCGCTGCTCGCGCTCCGCACCGCCTGCTGCGCTGCTGTCGCCGCGTCGCCCGTGCCATGCTGCCACAGTCGGCGCCCGCCACCGCGACCGTGACCCCTCCCCGCGCCGCGCCACTGCGCCCCTGCACCCCCCTACTGCTGCTCCTCTGCCGCCCGCGGGCCTGCTCGTCGCCGGCCCCGCGCTCCATCCCCTGCGCCACCAACACCGCCGTGCCGTTGGCCATCGCAGCCGCCCTGACCTGTGGCCTCGCCCCGCCGCTCCCTGCGGGCGAGCGCCCGCACAGGCGCCCGTAGCGCCCGCTAACCCGCATCGGCCCTTCTGGGCCAATGGCAACGGGGCCCACGCCCCTGAGAACGATTTAAAAAAAAGAATTAATTAAAAAATAATAAAAATCAATTAATTAATTAATTAACCTAATTAATTTTGATAAATTAAACTAAATAACTAATTCAAATAATTAAACATGATTAGTTAGTCTAGTCAATGACGAACGAGACCCAGACGTCAGTTGACCAGTCAACACCTCTGTGGACTGCTGACGTCATGCTGACGTCAGCGTGCACTGTTCTGGATAATGTTGAATTATAATAATTAAATAAATGCTAAAATTAATTTAAATCTTTTAAAATCAATATAAAATAAAACGTAGCTCGGTTGGAAAAACTTTGTACATGAAAGTTGCTCAGAACGACGAGACGAGTCCGGATGCATGGCCCGTTCGTCCGCCACGCATCCCTAGCATAGCGAACACGCAACTTTCCCCCTCCGATTCATCTGTCCGAAAACACGAAACACTGGGGATAATTTCCCGGATGTTTCGCCCCTGCACCGGTATCACCTCATACCGCGTTAGGGCACCCCTAGCACCGCTACTTGTCATGTCATGCATCGCTATGCATCTGTTTGCATTATATTCATTGTTTCTCCCTCCTCTTCTCTTCGATAGACTACGAGACTGACGCCGCTGCTGGTGCCCCGATCGACTACACTGTTGACGACCCCTCTTTCTTGCCAGAGCAACCAGGCAAGCCCCCCCCCCTTGATCACCAGATATCGCCTACTCTTCTCTCTACTGCTTGCATTAGAGTAGTGTAGCATGTTACCGCTTTCCGTTAATCCTATCCTGATGCATAGCCTGTCATTGTTACTACAGTTATTAATACCTTACCTGCTATCCTAAATGCTTAGTATAGGTTTCTAGTAGTTCATCAGTGGCCCTACATTCTTGTCCGTCTGCCATGCTATACTATCGGGTCGTGATCACTCGGGAGGTGATCACGGGTATATATTATATACTTTATACAAATTACATGTTGTGACTAAAGTCGGGTCGGCTCGTTGAGTACCCGCAAGTGATCCCGATGTTGGGGGTTGAAGGGGCAGGTGGTTCCACCCAGGTAGTGGTGGGCCTGGGTTCCCGACGGCCCCCGACTGTTACTTTGTGGCAGAGCGACATGACAGGTTGAGACCGCCTAGGAGAGAGGTGGTCTTGGCCCTGGTCGGCGTCCGTGGTTATTTCAAAATAACACGCTTAACGAGATCTGGGTATTTGAAATGAGTCTGGCCATTGACCTATACGCACTAACCATCTACGCGGGAACAGTTATGGGCACTCGACGTCGTGGTATCAGCCGAAGCCTTCGTGACATCAGCGACTGAGCTGCGCGCGCCGGGTTGGACTGGAACGCTTGCTCCTGTATAAGGGAGGCTAGGTCTGCTCACCGACCGCGTATGCAACGTGCAGGTGTGCAATGGCCGATGGGCCCAGACCCCTGTGCCATAGGATTTAAACCGGCGTGCTGACCTCTCTGTTGTGCCTAGGTAGGGCTGCGACGTGTTGATCTTTCGAGGCCAGGCATGACCTAGAAAAGTGTGCCTGGACAAAGGGGATCGAGCGTGTTGGGAAATGTGGTGCACCCCTGCAGGGAAGTTGGTCCATTTGAATAGCCGTGTCCCTCGTTAAAAGAACGACCCGGAGTTGTACATTGACCTTATGACAACTAGAACAGGTTACTTAATAAAACACGCCCTTCCAAGTGCCAGATACAACCGGTGATCGCTCTCTCACATGGCGACGAGGGGAGGATCATCGGTTAATATTACACTATGCGATGCTACTTGGTGAACTTACCATCTACTCTCTTCTTCTGCTGCAAGATGGAGGTTACTAGAAGCGTAGTCTTCGATAGGACTAGCTATCCCCCTCTTATTCCGGCATTCTGCAGTTCAGTCCACATATGTTATCCCTTTTCCATTTGATACCAATGCATGCATATGTAGTGTAGCTCCTTGCTTGCGTGTACTTTGGATGAGTACTCACGGTTGCTTTGCTCCCCCTTTTCCCCCTTCCTATACCCGATTGCTGCGACCAGACGTTGGAGTCCAGGAGCAAGACGCCACCGTTGATGACGACTCCTACTTCTCTGGAGGTGCCTACTACTATGTGCAGGCCGCTGACGACGACCAGGAGTAGTTTAGGAGGATCCCAGGCAGGAGGCCTGCGCCTCTTTCGATTTGTATCCCAGTTTGTGCTAGCCTTTTTAAGGCAAACTTGTTTAACTTATGTCTTTACTCAGATATTGTTGCTTCTACTGACTCGTCTATGATCGAGCTCTTGTATTCGAGCCCTCGAGGCCCCTGGCTTGTAATATGATGCTTGTATGACTTATTTCATTTGTAGAGTTGTGTTGTGATATCTTCATGTGAGTCCCTGATCTTGATCGTACACGTTTGCGTGTATGATTAGTGTACGATTGAATCGGGGGCATCACATTCGAGGAGTTCACGTATTCACTATGTGTTAATGCTTTGGTCCGGTACTCTATTAAAAGGAGGCCTTAATATCCCTTAGTTTCCAATAGGACCTCGCTGCCACGGGAGGGTAGGACAAAAGATGTCATGCAAGTTCTTTTCCATAAGCACGTATGACTATATTCGGAATACATGCCTACATTACATTGATGAACTAGAGCTAGTTCTGTGTCACCCTAGGTTATGATTGTTACATGATCGATCGCATCCGGCATAATTCTCTATCACTGATCCATTGCCTACGAGCTTTCCATATATTGTTCTTCGCTTATTTCCTTTTTCGTTGCTATTGTTACCATCACTATAAAACACCAAAAATATTACTTTTACTACCCTTACCAGTACTATCACATTACTTTGCTACTAAATACTTTGCTGCAGATATTAAGTTTCCAGGTGTGGTTTAATTGACAACTCAACTGCTAATACTTGAGAATATTCTTTGGCTCCCCTTGTGTCGAATCTATAAATTTGGGTTGAATACTCTACCCTCGAAAACGATTGCGACCCCCTATACTTGTGGGTTATCAATACTATTTTTTGGCGTCGTTGCCGGGGAGCATAGCTCTATTCTTTGAGTCACTTGGGATTTATATATGCTTATCATTATGAAGAACTTGAAAGATCAAAAAACCAAGATTATTCCCTCAACTACGAGGGGAGGTAAGGAACTGCCATCTAGCTCTGCACTTGATTTACCTTCTGTTTTGAGTAAGCTTGCGACACCTAAACCTGCTTCTGCTATTAATTCTGATATGTCTCATGTTATTGATGATGCCACTTCTACTATGCATGATACTTATGATGAAACTACTTCTATGCTTGATACTATTGTGCCACTAGGAGAATTTCTTGATGAACAACATGCTAGGGCTATAGAGAATGAAATTATTGAAACTGATAATATTGATGAAAGTGATCATGAAGATTCTCCCCCTAGATATGAATTGCCTGTTGTTCCTGAGGGTTATGTTATGGATGAAGAAACTGCTAGAGACTTTCTTGCCTGCAATGGTAGAAGTGATCTTAAGAAATTATTAGTTAAGCTTAAAGAAAAATCTCTGAATGCTAGAATGAAATATGATCCTGCATATGCTACTTCACCTATCTTTATTACTGATAGAGATTATGATTTCTCTATTGATCCTGAATTAATTACTTTGGTTGAATCTGATCCTTTCTATGGCTATGAATCTGAAACTGTTGTGGCACATGTTACTAAATTAAATGATATAGCCACCCTATTCACTAATGATGAGAAAACTCGCTACTATTATATCCTTAAGTTATTCCCGTTCTCAATAAAGGGTGATGCTAAGATTTGGTTTAATTCTCTTGATCCTGGTTGTGTGCGTAGTCCCCAGGATATGATTTATTACTTCTTTGCTAAATATTTCCCTGCTCATAAGAAACAAGCTGCTTTAAGGGAAATATATAATTTTGTGCAAATTGAAGAATAGAGTCTCCCACAAGCTTGGGGGAGGCTTCTCTAATTACTTAATGCTTTGCCTGATCATCCTCTCAAGAAAAATGAAATACTTGATATCTTTTATAATGGACTAACCGATGCTTCCAGAGATTACCTGGATAGTTGTGCTGGTTGTGTTTTCAGGGAAAGAACTATTGATCAAGCTTAAATTCTATTGAATAATATGTTGACTAATGAAAATAATTGGACACTTCCTGAGCCAACTCCTAAGCCAACTCCGAAGAAAAGGGGTATTCTATTTCTCAGTTCTGAAGATATGCAAGAGGCAAAGAAATCTATGAAAGAAAAAGGTATTAAAGATGAAGATGTTAAGAATTTACCACCTATTGAAGAAATACATGGTCTTGATAACCCGACACAGGTAGTAAAGGTAAATTATCTATATATATATGATAAGGCTGAAATCCTTCCTACTAAGTTTGCTAGCCAATGCTTAGATGAGTTTGATAATTTTATGGTTAAACAAGAAGACTTCAATGCTTATGTTGGTAAACAATTGAAACATAATGCTTATATGATTGAACACTTGAGTGATTATATGGCTAGTGTTAAAGGTGAACTTAAACTTATTAGTAAACATGCTTCTATGGTTACCACTCAAGTAGAACAAGTACTTAAAGCTCAGAATGATTTGCTCAATGAATTAAATAGTAAGAAAAATGATAACGCTGTTAGAGTTATGACTAGAGGTGGTAAAATGACTCAGGAACCTTTGTATCCTGAGGGCCATCCTAATAGAATTGAGAAAGATTCCCAAAGAACTAATGTAGATGCACCTAGTCCTTCTAAAAGGAAGAGAAAGAAAAATGATAGGACTTTGCATGCTTCTAGTGAACCTGTTGTTGACACACATGAGAATCCCAATGACATTTCTATTTCTGATGCTGAAACACAATCTGGTAATGAACATGAACCTAGTGATAACGTTAATGATAATGTTCATGTTGATGCTCAACCTAGTAATGATAATGAAGTAGAGATTGAACCTGATGTTGATCTTGATAACCCACAATCAAAGAATCAACGTTATAATAAGAGAGACTTTGTTGCTAGGAAGCACGGTAAAGAAAGAGAACCATGGGTTTAGAAACCCATGCCTTTTCCTCCTAAACCATCCAAGAAAAAGGATGATGAGGATTTTGAGCGCTTTGCTGAAATGATTAGACCTATCTTTTTGCGTATGCGTTTGACTGATATACTTAAAATGAATCCTTATGCTAAATATATGAAGGAAATTGTTACTAATAAGAGAAAGATACCGGAAGCTGAAATTTCCACCATGCTTGCTAATTATACTTTTAAGGGTGGAATACCAGAGAAACTTGGAGATCCAGCAGTACCAACTATACCATGCTCCATTAAAAGAAACTATATTAAAACTGCTTTATGTGATCTTGGAGCCGGTGTTAGTGTTATGCCTCTCTCTTTATATCGTAGACTTGATTTGAATAAGTTGACACCTAGTGAAATATCTCTGCAAATGGCAGATAAATCAACTACTATACCTATTGGTATTTGTGAGGATGTGCCTGTTGTGGTTGCAAATGTTACTATCTTAACGGACTTTGTTATTCTTGATATTTCCGAGGACGATAGTATGTCTATTATTCTTGGAAGACCCTTTTTGAATACTGCAGGGGCTGTTATTGATTGCACCAAAGGCAATGTCACTTTTCATATTAATGGTAATGAGCATATGGTACACTTTCCGAGGAAACAACCTCAAGTCCACATCTATTGGAAAAATTCCAACTATTACTATTGGAGGTTTTGAATTTCCTCTTCCTACTGTCAAGAAGAAATATGATATTCTTATTGTTGGGGACATGCACATCCCCGTTGAGGTAACATAGTGTTATTCGAATTTTCTCCGGTTCCATGTTATTCAGAATGAGTTTGTTAACAAGACTTGATCAACCTTGTTAGTGGATTCCTTTTGATGAGCATGAGATGGATGAAGTTAGAAAACACAACACTTTGCACCCTCTTTTTACTTTCTGTTATTTATATTAAATAAAGCAAAAATAGTATTTTCTGTCTGTTTTCCGATTTATCCATGCATAAAAAATACCCCAAAAATAAAAGTTCTCCAAATGCCCTGAAATTTAAATATGATTTTTTCTAGAATATTTGAGAATATCTAGCACTGAGAACTCATCAGGGGGAGCAAGCACCTGGCCACGAGGGTCCAGGGCGCGCCCCCTGCCTCGTGGGCCCATGGTGGCTCCCCTCCACTTATTCCAGCCACCACACACTCCTTCTTCCTCCTAAAAAATCACCATCCAGCTCAAGCACGAGTTCTAGCTCATGTTGCTGCCATTTTCGATCTCCTAGCTCAAAGCTCCATTCACAAAACTGCTTTGGGGGATTGTTCTTTGGTATGTGACTCCTCCAATGGTCCAATTAGTTTTTGTTCTATTGCTTTATTCATTGCAAATTTTTGCTGCTTAGGTGACCATGTTCTTGAGCTTGCATGTCAAATTTATATGGTCAAGAATAGTTTTATTGCATGATATATCCTCTAGGCACTTGTAGGAGTAGTTGCTATCAATTTTGTTGAGTTTGGTTCAGTTTTATTTGAAGTTACTAAAAATTTCAGAAATTTTCAGAAAAAGATGAAGAGATTTTTGAGGGGCTCATCGAGCCGAACCTCGAAGGATAAGCAAAGTGAGGAGGATAAGAGGCCCAAATATAATCTCCCTCGCACCGCGGAAGTTCGGTCGTGTGAATGGCCTTGTGATGATTTCTTGAGAGCAGCCGGGATTTATGATGATTTCTATGAATTGGCTGAGAATGCAGGCATCACCGCCTTCCACCACGACCAACGCGAACAATATCTCTTACTCACCAATATCTTTGTGCAAAACTTCCATTTCCATGCTAGGAACTCACCACCTACGGTGGAATTTTATTTATATGATGAGCATAAGGAGATGTCACTTCGTGATTTTTGTCGGATTTGTTTGATCCCTTTTGAGGGCAGTGTAGAGGAACCACATCGTGACGATGTGGAAGGGTTTATTGATACAATTGCTATAGGGGAAACGAGGAAAGTTTCCGATGCAAGAATCACTAGCATACATTTTCCTGTTTTACGTTACTTTGCAATATTTGCTAGTAGATGCTTAATTGGTCGCGGAAACTGTGGCAACCTTAGTGCCCCTGATATTGTTATTTTCTGCCATGCATTGTTCCGTGATGATACATTTAGTATGGGTGCTATTGTTGCAAAGCGGTTAAATCTTAACCGTACTAAGGGCCCCATCTTGGGAGGTATCTTTGCCTCGTGCCTCGTTGCACACGTTAACATACCTATTAGGCATTATGAGAAAGAAGAGAAGTTGATGCCTCCTGTTTTTCTAGACTACAAGAGTATGTTAGCACATGATTTTATCGTTAAGAATAAGGAAAAAATGCTTACATACAAGCTGATATTTGATAAAAATCACCCTCAGACTATTACTTTGACTGCTCCTTCCTTGTTTGACTTATCTGCAGGCAAGTACCTTGTTCCACCGGAGGCCATTCACGCCCACCGAAACCCCACACCAGCTACAGAGCCAGAGCCAGAACCACAATTTGATCCTCACCAGCAGTCTGTTTATCAGTGGAATCCGGAAGAGATCGCCAACTAGTGGCACTAGGGGGGTCCTCCTCAGTATGACCCCAACTACAACTTTGGATATCCGCCAGGTCGGCCGTGGCCATAGACCAACTTAGGCCAAAAGCCTAAGCTTGGGGGAGTACGTATTTCTCACCGACATTAGATTTATGTTCACACACTCATGCTAGTTGTCAGTGCTCTTACTTTTTCACTATATCATCCATGTTAGTTTATTTCCCTTTTTATGCTTTCTTCTTGTGTGTTTGATAAACCTTAATAAAAAACAAAAAAAATAGTTGTAGTTTTCAGCTAGTTTACTTTCCATGCTTGTACTAGTAATTAAATAGAAAACCCAAAAAGATTTCTCGTTCTTCTTTTGCTTGTGGGGAGCTTTCCCGTATAAATAGTTTTATTTATTTCTTGTTCTTTGAGGGTTGAGAGGAGAAGACCATGAATAAAATGTTGAGTGGCTCTCATATGCATTATTATTGATCTAACAAAGAGCCCATTACCTTGTCTTCTCTCTTGAATTGAATGCTTGCAGATTCCAGCTTAGTCCAGTGCACGTGCACTATTATTATTATCCACACTATTTGGTCGTGCAAGTGAAAGGCAATAATGATGATTATATGATGAACTTATTGAGATGAGAAAAGCTGGTATGAACTCGACCTCTCTTGTTTTTTGTAAATATGATTAGTTCATCGTTCCTGATTCAGCCTATTATGAATAAACATGTTTCCAATGACAATTAGAGATTATAGTTGCTTATGCCATGCTTAATTAGCTAGGAGTTTATAATGGTTTACCTTGCGTGCCAACATGCTATTAAAATGGTTGTGATGTGGTATGATAGGGTGGTATCCCCTTTTGAACGATTCGAGTGGCTTGACTTTGCACATGTTCACGCATGTACTTGAAACAAAATCAACATAGCCTCTACGATATTTATGTTCATGGTGCATTATATCCTACTCATGCTTGCATTCGGTGTTGATTAATTTTAATGCATGTTCATGACTGTTGTCGCTCTCTAGCTGGTCGCTTCCCACTCTTTTTCTAGCCTTCACCTGTACTAAGCGGGAATACTGCTTGTGCATCCAACTCCATAAACCCCAAAGTTATTCCATATGAGTCCACCATACCTACCTATGTTGGGGAACGTAGTAATTTCAAAAAAATTCCTACGCACACGCAAGATCATGGTGATGCATAGCAACGAGAGGGGAGAGTGTTGTCTACGTACCCTCGTAGACCAGAAGCGGAAGCGTTAGCACAATGCGGTTGATGTAGTCATACGTCTTCACGGCCCGACCGATCAAGCACCGAAACTACGGTACCTTCGAGTTCTAGCACAAGTTCAGCTCGATGACGATCCCCGGACCCTGATCCAGCAAAGTGTCGGGGAAGAGTTCCATTAGCACGACGGCGTGGTGACGATCTTGACGTTCTACCGTCGCAGGGCTTCGCCTAAGCACCGCTACAATATTATTGAAGATTATGGTGGAGGGGGGCACCGCACACGGCTAAGAGAATGATCACGAAGATCAACTTGTGTGTCTAGAGGTGCCCCCCTACCCCTGTATATAAAGGAGCAAGGGGGAGAGGCCGGCCGGCCCTTGGGGCGCGCCAAGGAGGGGGGAGTCCTCCTCCTAGTAGGAGTAGGACTCCCCTTTCCTAGTCCAACTAGGAAGAGAGAAGGGGGAAGGAAAGAGAGGGAGAGGGAGAGGGAAAGAGGGGCCGCGCCCCCCTCTCCTAGTCCAATTCAGACTCCACATGGGAGGGGGCACGCCACCTCCTAGGTTGCTGCCCTCTCTCTCCACTCAGGCCCACTAAGGCCCAATACTTCCCCGGGGGGTTCCAGTAACCCTTCCGGCACTCCGGTTTTCTCCGAAATCACCCGAAACACTTTCGGTGTCCGAATATAGCCATCCAATATATCGATCTTTATGTCTCGACCATTTCGAGACTCCTCGTCATGTCCGTGATCATATCCGGGACTCTGAACAACCTTCGGTACATCAAAATATATAAACTCATAATGAAACTATCATCGTAACGTTAAGCGTTCGGACCCTACGGGTTTGAGAACAATGTAGACATGACCGAGACACGTCTCCGGTCAATAACCAATAGTGGAACCTGGATGCTCATATTGGCTCCTACATATTCTACGAAGATCTTTTATCGGTCAGACCGCATAACAACATACGTTGTTCCCTTTGTCATCGGTATGTTACTTGCCCGAGATTTGATCGTCGGTATCTCAATACCTAGTTCAATCTCGTTACCGGCAAGTCGCTTTACTCGTTCCGTAATACATCATCCCGCAGCTAACTTATTAGTTGTAATGCTTGCAAGGCTTATGTGATGTGCATTACCGAGAGGGCCCAGAGATACCTCTCCGACAATCGGAGTGACAAATCCTAATCTCGAAATACGCCAACCCAACAAGTACCTTCGGAGACACCTGTAGAGCACCTTTATAATCACCCAATTATATTGTGACGTTTGGTAGCACACAAAGTGTTCCTTTGATAAACGGGAGTTGCATAATCTCATAGTCATAGGAACATGTATAAGTCATGAAGAAAGCAATAGCAACAAACTAAACGATCAAGTGCTAAGCTAACGAAATGGGTCAAGTCAATCACATCATTCTCCTAATGATGTGATACCGTTAATCAAATGACAACTCATGTCTATGGTTAGGAAACTTAATCATCTTCGATCAATGAGTTAGTCAAGTAGAGGCATACTAGTGACACTATGTTTGTCTATGTATTCACACATGTATTATGTTTCCAGTTAATACAATTCTAGCATGAATAATAAACATTTATCATGATATAAGGAAATAAATAATAACTTTATTATTGCCTCTAGGGCATATTTCCTTCAGTCTCCCACTTGCACTAGAGTCAATAATCTAGATTACACAGTACTGATTCTAACACCCATGGAGCCTTGGTGCTGATCATGTTTTGCTCATGGAAGAGGCTTAGTCAGCGGGTCTGCAACATTCAGATCCGTATGTATCTTGCAAATTTCTATGTCTCCCACTTGGACTAAATCCCGAATGGAATTGAAGCGTCTCTTGATGTGCTTGGTTCTCTTGTGAAATATGGATTCCTTTGCCAAGGCAATTGCACCAGTATTGTCACAAAAGATTTTCATTGGACCAGATGCACTAGGTATGACACCTAGATCGGATATGAACTCCTTCATCCAGACTCCTTAATTTGCTGCTTCCGAAGTAGCTATGTACTCTGCTTCACATGTAGATCCCGCCACAACGCTTTGTTTCGAACTGCACAAACTGACAGCTCCTCCGTTTAGTAAAAATATGTATCCGGTTTGCGATTTAGAATCGTCCGGATCAGTGTCAAAGCTTGCATCAATGTAACCATTTACGATGAGCTCTTTGTCACCTCCATATACGAGAAACATATCCTTAGTCCTTTTCAGGTATTTCAGGATGTTCTTGACCGTTGTCCAGTGATCCACTCTTGGATTACTTTGGTACCTCCCTGCTAGACTTATAGCAAGGCACACATCAGGTTTGGTACACAGCATTGCATACATGATAGAGCCTATGGCTGAACATAGGGAACATCTTTCATTTTCTCTCTATCTTCTGCGGTGGTCGGACATTGAGTCTTACTCAACTTCACACCTTGTAACACATGCAAGAACCCTTTCTTTGCTTGATCCATTTTGAACTTCTTCAAAACCTTTTCAAGGTATGTGCTTTGTGAAAGTCCAACTAAGTGTCTTGATCTATCTCTATAGATCTTAATGCTCAATATGTAAGCAGCTTCACTGAGGTCTTTCATTGAAAAACTCCTATTCAAGTATCCCTTTGTTCTATCCAGAAATTCTATATTATTTCCAATCAATAATATGTCATCCACATATAATATCAGAAATGCTACAGAGCTCCCACTCACTTTCTTGTAGATACAGGCTTCTCCAAAAGTCTGTACAAAACCAAATGCTTTGATCACACTATCAAAGCGTTTATTCCAACTCCGAGAGGCTTGCACCAGTCCATAAATGGATCGCTGGAGCTTGCACACTTTTTTAGCTCCCTTTGGATCGACAAAACCTTCTGGTTGCATCATATACAACTCTTCTTCCATTCAGGAATGCAGTTTTGACATCCATTTGCCAAATTTCATAATCATAAAATGCGGCAATTGCTAACATGATTCGGAGAGACTTAAGCATCGCTACGGGTGAGAAGGTCTGATCATAGTCAATCCCTTGAACTTGTCAAAAACCTTTTGCAACAAGTCGAGCTTTATAGACAGTAACATTACTGTCAGCGTCAGTCTTCTTCTTGAAGATCCATTTATTCTCAATTGCTTGCCGATCAACGGGCAAGTCAACCAAAGTCCACACTTTGTTCTCATACATGGATCCCTTCTCAGATTTCATGGCTTCTAGCCATTTTGCGGAATCTGGGCTCACCATCGCTTCTTCATAGTTTGTAGGTTCATCATGATCTAGTAGCATGACTTCCAGAACATGATTACTGTACCACTCTGGTGCGGATCTTACTCTGGTTGATCTACGAGGTTCGGTAGTAACTTGATCTGAAGTTTCATGATCATTATCATTAGCATCCTCACTAATTGGTGTAGGTGTCACAGAAACCAAATTCTGTGATGTACTACTTTCCAATAAGGGAGCAGGTATAGTTACCTCCTTCTCTAGAAAAACTCCGAATTTAGCAACAAAAGTCTTGCCTTCGGCTCTGTGATAGAAGGTGTACCCAACAGTCTCCTTTGGGTATCCTATGAAGACACATTTCTCCGATTTGGGTTCGAGCTTATCAGGTTGAAGATTTTCACATAAGCATCGCAGCCCCAAACTTTCAGAAATGACAACTTTGGTTTCTTGCCAAACCACAGTTCATAAGGCGTCGTCTCAACGGATTTCGATGGTGTCCTATTTAACGTGAATGCAGCTGTCTCTAAAGCATAACCCCAAAACGATAACGATAAATCAGTAAGAGACATCATAGATCACACCATATCTAATAAAGTACGATTACGACGTTCGGACACACAATTACGCTGTGGTGTTCCGGGTGGCGTGAGTTGTGAAACTATTCTGCATTGTTTCAAATGTAGACCAAACTCGTAACTCAAATATTCTCCTCCACGATCAGATCATAGAAACTTTATTTTCTTGTTATGATGATTTTCAACTTCACTCTGAAATTCTTTAAACTTTTCAAATGTTTCAGACTTATGTTTCATTAAGTAGATATACCCATATCTGCTTAAATCATCTGTGAAGGTGAGAAAATAACGATATCTGCCACGAGCCTCAATATTCATTGGACCACATACATCTGTATGTATGATTTCCAACAAATCCGTTGCTCTCTCCATAGTACCGGAGAACGACGTTTTAGTCATCTTACCCATGAGGAACGGTTCGCAAGTACCAAGTGATTCATAATCAAGTGGTTCCAAAAGTCCATCAGTATGGAGTTTCTTCATGCGCTTTACATCAATATGACCTAAATGGCAGTGCCACAAATAAGTTGCACTATCATTATCAACTCTGCATCTTTTGATTTCAACATTATGAATATGTGTATCACTACTATCGAGATTCATCAAAAATAGACCACTCTTCAAGGGAGCATGACCATAAAAGATATTACTCATATAAATAGAACAACCATTATTCTATGATTTAAATGAATAACCATCTCGCATCAAACAAGATCCAGATATAATGTTCATGCTCAACGCTGGCACCAAATAACAATTATTTAGGTCTAATACTAATCCTGAAGGTAGATGTAGAGGTAGCGTGCCGACCGCGATCACATCAACTTTAGAACCATTTCCCATGCGCATCGTCACCTCGTCCTTAGCCAATCTTCACTTGATCCGTAGCCCCTGTTTCGAGTTGCAAATGTTAGCAACGGAACCAGTATCAAATACCCAGGTGCTACTGCGAGCATTAGTAAGGTACACATCAATAACATGTATATCACATATACCTTTGTTCACTTTGCCATCCTTCTTATCCGTCAAATACTTGGGGCAGTTCCGCTTCCAGTGACCAGTCTGCTTGCAGTAGAAGCACTCAATCTCAGGCTTAGGTCCAGACTTGGGTTTCTTTTCCTGAGCGGTAACTTGTTTGTTGTTCTTCTTGAACTTCCCTTTCTTCTTCCCTTTGCCCTTTTTCTTGAAATTGGTGGTCTTATTGACCATCAACACTTGATGCTCCTTCTTGATTTCTACCTCCATGGCTTTTAGCATTGCGAAGAGCTCAGGAATAGTCTTATTCATCCCTTGCATATTATAGTTCATCATGAAGCTTTTGTAGCTTGGTGGCAGTGATTGAAGAACTCTGTCAATGACACTATCAACAGGAAGATTAACCCCCAGTTGAGTCAAGTGATTATGATACCCAGACATTTTGAGTATATGTTCACTGACAGAACTATTCTCCTCCATCTTGCAGCTATAGAACTTATTGGAGACTTCATATCTCTCAATCCGGGCATTTGCTTGAAATATTAACTTCAACTCCTGGAACATCTCATATGCTCCATGACGTTCAAAACATCATTGAAGACCCGGTTCTAAGCCGTAAAGCATGGCACACTGAACTATCGAGTAGTCATCAGCTTTGCTCTGCCAGACGTTCATAACATCTGGTGTTGCTCCTGCAGTAGGCTTGGCACTTAGCGGTGCTTCCAGGACATAATTCTTCTGTGCAGCAATGAGGATAATCCTCAAGTTACGGACCCAGTCCGTGTAATTGCTACCATCATCTTTCAACTTTGCTCTCAAGGAACGCATTAAAATTCAACGGAACAACAGCACGAGCCATCTATCTACATTCAAACATAGACAAGCAAGATACTATCAGGTACTAAGTTCATGATAAATTTAAGTTCAATTAATCATATTACTTAAGAACTCCCACTTAGAAAGATATCCCTCTAATCCTCTAAGTGATCACGTGATCTAAATCAACTAAACCATGTCTGATCATCACATGAGATGGAGTAGTATCAATGGTGAACATCAATATGTTGATCATATCTACTATATGATTCACGCTCGACCTTTCGGTCTCCGTGTTCCGAGGCCATATCTGTTATATGCTAGGCTCGTCAAGTTAAACCTGAGTATACCGTGTGTGCAACTGTTTTGCACCCGTTGTATTTGAACGTAGAGCCTATCACACCCGATCATCACGTGGTGTCTCAGCACGAAGAACTTTCGCAACGGTGCATACTCAGGGAGAACACTTATACTTTGATAATTTAGTGAGGGATCATCTTATAATGCTACCGTCAATCAAAGCAAGATAAGATGCATAAAAGATAAACATCACATGCAATCAATATAAGTGATATGATATGGCCATCATCATCTTGTGCTTGTGATCTCCATCTTCGAAGCACCGTCATGATCACCATCGTAGCATCGTTGTCGTATCGCCAATCTTATGCTTCCACGACTATCGCTACCGCTTAGTGATAAAGTAAAGCATTACAGCGCAATTGCATTGCATACAATAAAGCGACAACCATATGGCTCCTGCCAGTTGCCGATAACTCGGTTACAGAACATGATCATCTCATACAATAAAATTTAGCATCATGTCTTGACCATATCACATCACAACATGCCCTGCAAAAACAAGTTAGACGTCCTCTACTTTGTTGTTGCAAGTTTTACGTGGCTGCTACGGGCTTAGCAAGAACCGTTCTTACCTATGCATCAAAACCACAACGATAGTTTGTCAAGTTGGTGTTGTTTTAACCTTTGCAAGGACCGGGCGTAGCCACACTCGGTTCAACTAAAGTTGGAGAAACTGTTACCCGCCAGCCACCTGTGTGCAAAGCACGTCGGTAGAACCAGTCTCGCGTAAGCGTACGCATAATGTTGGTCCGGGCCGCTTCACCCAACAATACCGCCGAACCAAACTATGACATGCTGGTAAGCAGTATGACTTATATCGCCCACAACTCACTTGTGTTCTACTCGTGCATAACATCAACGCATAAAACCTAGGCTCTGATGCCACTGTTGGGGAACGTAGTAATTTCAAATAAATTCCTACGCACATGCAAGATCATGGTGATGCATAGCAATGAGAGGGGAGAGTGTTGTCTATGTACCCTCGTAGACCGGAAGCGGAAGCGTTAGCACAACGCGGTTGATGTAGTCGTACGTCTTCACGGCCCGGCCGATCAAGCACCGAAACTACGGCACCTCCGAGTTCTAGCACACGTTCAGCTCGATGACGATCCCCGGACTCCGATCCAGCAAAGTGTCGGGGAAGAGTTCCGTCAGCACGATGGCGTGGTGACGATCTTGATGTTCTACCATCGCAGGGCTTTGCCTAAGCACCGCTACAATATTATCGAGGATTATGGTGGAGGGGGCACCGCACAAGGCTAAGAGAACGATCACGAAGATCAACTTGTGCGTCTAGAGGTGCCCCCCTGCCCCTGTATATAAAGGAGCAAGGGGGAGAGGTCGGCCGGCCCTTGGGGCGCGCCAAGGAGGGGGGAGTCCTCCTAGTAGGAGTAGGACTCCCCTTTCCTAGTCCAACTAGGAAGAGAGAAGGGGGAAGGAAAGAGAGGGAGAGGGAGAGGGAAAGAGGGGCTGCACCCCCCTCCTCTAGTCCAATTCAGACTCCACATGGGAGGGGAGCACCACCTCCTGGGCTGCTGCCCTCTCTCTCCCCTCAGGCCCACTAAGGCCCAATACTTCCCCGGGGGGTTCCGGTAACCCTTCTGGCACTCCGGTTTTCTCTGAAATCACCCGAAACACTTCCGGTGTCCGAATATAGCCGTCCAATATATCGATCTTTATGTCTCGACCATTTCGAGACTCCTCGTCATGTCCGTGATCATATCCGGGACTCCGAACAACCCTCGATACATCAAAATATATAAACTCATAATGAAACTGTCATCGTAACGTTAAGCATGCGGACCCTACGGGTTCGAGAACAATGTAGACATAACCAAGACACGTCTCCGGTCAATAACCAATAGCGGAACCTGGATGCTCATATTGGCTCCTACATATTCTACGAAGATCTTTTATCGGTCAGACCGCATAACAACATATGTTGTTCCCTTTGTCATCGGTATGTTACTTGCCCGAGATTTGATCGTCGGTATCTCAATGCCTAGTTCAATCTCATTACTAGCAAGTCTCTTTACTCGTTCCGTAATACATCATCCCGCAGCTAACTTATTAGTTGCAATGCTTGCAAGGCTTATCTGATGTGCATTACCGAGAGGGCCCAGAGATACCTCTCCGACAATCGGAGTGACAAATCCTAATCTCGAAATACGCCAACCCAACAAGTACCTTCGGAGACACCTGTAGAGCACCTTTATAATCACCCAGTTATGTTGTGACGTTTGGTAGCACACAAAGTGTTCCTCCGGTAAACGAGAGTTGCATAATCTCATAGTCATAGGAACATGTATAAGTCATGAAGAAAGCAATAGCAACAAACTAAACGATCAAGTGCTAAGCTAACGAAATGGGTCATGTCAATCACATCATTCTCCTAATGATGTGATCCCGTTAATCAAATGACAACTCATGTCTATGGTTAGGAAACTTAACCATCTTCGATCAACGAGCTAGTCAAGTAGAGGCATACTAGTGACACTATGTTTGTCTATGTATTCACACATGTATTATGTTTCCGGTTAATACAATTCTAGCATGAATAATAAACATTTATCATGATATAAGGAAATAAATAATAACTTTATTATTTCCTTTAGGGCATATTTCCTTCAACCTATATACGGTATCTACCTGCCGTTCCAAGTAAATTTGTATGTGCCAAACTCTAAACCTTCAAATAAACATTCTGTTTTGTATGCTCGAATAGCTCATGTATCAACTAGGGCTGTCTGTATCTTTCATGCTAGGCGGGTTATTCTCAAGAGGAGTGGACTCCGCTCCTCACACACGAGAACATGGCTGGTCACCGGGATGCCCAGTCCCATGCTTTATGCAAATCAAATCAAAATAACAGCAAACAAAACTCCCCCCAGGATTCTTGTTAGTTGGAGGCACTCATTGTTTCGAGCACGCAGGGATTGATGCTTCACTAGTAGAAAAAGGGTCTTTTGCCCCGGTTCTAGAGGGCCTTTAGTCCTGGCTCTGGAACCGGGACTAAAGGATCGTTACTAAAGCCTCCCCCCTTTAGTCCCGGTTCTTACACGAACCAGGACTAAAGGCCGTCCACGTGGCCGCTGACTGGAGCTCCACCTTTAATCCCGGTTGGTAACACCAACTAGGACTAAAGGTATTTTTACGAAGAAAAATTGCAGTTTAGAATTTTTTGATTTTCAAATTTCTGAATTATTTTCCAATTTAATCTCTAATCACCCCTCAACACTGCTCAATTTAACCTCTAATCTCTAATCACCCCTCATCATTCCAAATCATCTAACTTCCCATCCGGTCACCCATCCTCTCACTTCTCCAGCCTGAGCACGCTTAACTTCCAGGTTCTATTCCCCCTCGTTTCCAAGTCTGCACTTGTTGTTTTCCTAACAATAGTAAGATGTCAATCCTATTAACCCTCAGCAGTTTAGCTTGAGCATGAAGTCACACGTTTCACTGTTTGAGTTTGAAACTATTATTCTAAAAAACAATAATTATTTAGTAACACTAATATTTCTTAAATAAGTAGTTTGACCAGATTTGACCAAAATTGAAAAATTGAAATAATTATTTAGTAACACTAATATTCTTGAATAATTATGTAGTAACACTAATATTTCTAGAATAAGTAGTTTGACCACAGTTTGACCAGATTTGACTAAAATTCTAAAAAACAATAATAATTATTTAGTAACACTAATATTCTTGAATAATTATTTAGTAACACTAATACTTCTTCAATAAGTAGTTTGACCAAAGTTTGACCTGATTTAACCAAAATTCAAAAAAACTGAAATTTGAGCATATCTTTTTTTCCTTTTGGAATTTGAGGATTCTAAAAAATTGCAAAGAGGCCGTAGGCAGTCAAAATCGGATGTGGATTTTTGTGCTGAACATTTTGATATATTATACGCTTTTTTCAACATCGTATGCAAAAGTTATAGCCGTTTTACTTTTTCATGACACTTTTTTGCAAAACATGTCCAAATTTAAGTTTTTTAATTTTCCTAACTAGTAGATGTAGTAATATAACTACATCTCGAAGGGTTTTATTTTTTGAAGTTTTTATCATGTTCTTTTGCTTTTTACAAAACTGAGAAGACGATCCACTAGGGGGTAGAGTTTGAAAATGGGACCTTTAGTCCCGGTTTGAGACACGAACCGGGACTAAAGGGCATTGCACCCTTTAGTCCCGGTTCGTGTCTCAACCCTGGACTAAAGGTCTAATCTTTAGTCCCGGTTTGAGATACGAACCAGGACTAAAGGGCATCACACCCTTTAGTCCCGGTTCGTGTCTCAAACCGGGATTAAAGGGCTCATTTGAACCGAGACTAATGCCTTTAGCCGCACGAACCGAGACCAATGCTCACATTAGTCCCGGTTCATGACTGAACCGGGACTAATGGGCTTACCTGTCCCGAACGAAAGCCCTGTTTTCTACTAGTGCTTGTTGGTGGTGAGGGAGTATAAACTTTACCATTCTGCTTGGGAACCGCCTATAATGTGTGTAGCATGGAAGATATCGAGATCTCTTGGTTGTTATGTTAACAATGAAAGTATACCGCTCAAAATATCATTCATATCTATTTTAAAACCGAGCTCTGGCACCTCTACAAATCCCTGCTTCCCTCCGTGAAGGGCCTGTCAAATTACTTTTATGCTAAGTCATCATCCTCTTATTAAAAAGCACCAGTTGGAGAGCACCGCTGTCATGTGCATCCATTACTATTAGTTTACATTGAGTATGACTTAACTGGACCTCTTTTACCATGAATTACAATGTCTAGTCAGTCCTTGATCTTTAATGGTGCTCTGCATTTATGTTTTGCGGTCTCGGAAAGGGCTAGCGCGATACCATCCTGTTATATCATATTATGATTGTTTTGAGAAAGTGTTGTCATCCGAGATTTATTGTTATTGCTCGCTAGTTGATTATGCCATTGATATGAGTAAACATGAGACCTAAATGTTATTGTGAATATGGTTAGTTCATAATCTTTGCTGAAAACCTGAATGCTGGCTTCACATATTTTCAACAACAAGAGCAAACAGAGTTTGTAAAAGTTTTTCTTTATCACATTCAGTTTATCAACTGAATTGCTTGAGGACAAGCAAAGGTTTAAGCTTGGGGGAGTTGATACGTCTCCGTCGTATCTACTTTTCCAAACACTTTTGCCCTTGTTTTGGACTCTAACTTGCATGATTTGAATGGAACTAACCCGGACTGACGCTGTTTTCAGCAGAATTGCCATGGTGTTATTTTTGTGCAGAAATAAAAGTTCTAGGAATGACCTGAAAATCAACGGAGAATTATTTTGGAATATATAAAAAATACTGGAAGAAAGATCCATGTCAGGGGGCCCACACCCTGTTCACGAGGGTGGGGGCGCGCCTTACCCCCTTGGGCACGCCCCCTGCCTCGTGGGCCCTTTAACGCTCCACCGACCTCAACCTTGACTCCATATATTCACTTTCAGGGAGAAAAAAATCAGAGAGAAGGATTCATCACGTTTTACGATATGGAGCCGCCGCCAAGCCCTAAACTCCCTCGGGAGGGCTGACCTGGAGTCCGTTCGGGGCTCTGGAGAGGGGAATCCATCGCCATCGTTATCATCAACCTTCCTCCATCACCAATTTCATGATGCTCACCGCCGTGCGTGAGTAATTCCATCGTAGGCTTGCTGGACGGTGATGGGTTGGATGAGATTTATCATGTAATTGAGTTAGTTTTGTTAGGGTTTGATCCCTAGTATCCACTATGTTCTGAGATTGATGTTGTTATGACTTTGCTATGCTTAATGCTTGTCACTAGGGCCCGAGTGCCATGATTTCAGATCTAAACCTATTATGTTTTCATCAATATATGAGAGTTCTTGATCCTATCTTGCAAGTCTATAGTCACCTATTATGTGTTATGATCCGTTAACCCCGAAGTGACAATAATCAAGACCACTACCGCTGATGACCGTAGTTTGAGGAGTTCATGTATTCACTATGTGTTAATGCTTTGGTTCGGTACTCTATTAAAAGGAGGCCTTGATATCCCTTAGTTTCCAATAGGACCCCGCTGCCATGGGAGGGTAGGACAAAAGATGTCATGCAAGTTCTTTTTCATAAGCACGTATGACTATATTCGAAATACATACCTACATTACATCGATGAACTGGAGCTAGTTCTGTGTCACCCTAGGTTATGACTGTTACATGATCGATCGCATCCGGCATAATTCTCTATCACCGATCCATTGCCTATGAACTTTCCATATATTGTTCTTCTCTCATTTACTTTTCCGTTACTATTGTTACCATCACTATAAAACACCAAAGATATTACTTTTGCTACCGTTACCACTACTATCATATTACTTTGCTACTAAATACTTTGCTGCAGATATTAAGTTTCCAGGTGTGGTTGAGTTGACAACTCAGCTGCTAATACTTGAGAATATTCTTTGGCTCCCCTTGTGTCGAATCTATAAATTTGGGTTGAATACTCTACCCTCGAAAACGGTTGCCATCCCCTATACTTGTGGGTTATCAGTCGCGTGGGCCAGTGATGGTGCAGAGGCTTGAGGACCCCGCGGAGGTGGTACATCACCGTGTCACCGAGGAGGACGAGCACGTCCGTCGCTACATAGTTGCGTTGGAGGGCAGGTTCTCCAATACCTGGGAGGTTCTTCAGGGATCTCACTGGAGCTATGATCCTGTGATGGTTCCTTCTCTTTGGGTGTCCACCGCCCGCGCCGATACCCGTCGTTCGCTACGATTTTAGCTGTATTAGTGATGTTATATGTATGATACTATTCGAGATCTATTAGTGATAATATTCGACGATGTACGGACGAAAGAGATGATTTAGTTTTGCTTATTGAATGAATGCTAATTTGAATACTACATTATTTCATGATTTAGATATGTGCTTTCCCATATGATGTAGATATAAACATGTATATCTTGTGTTGCTCAAATAGGATATGTGCTTGCCCAAGTGGCCGGCCATGTTTGCAGGTTACACCTCCTATTGTGGCCTATGTTTTGCCGGAGTGTTGATTAATTTCCGTTCTGGCAAATTTGAGGCGCTCGATATGTCCTTTTTTAGCAAAGGTCATGCTGGATTTTTTTCATGAATTCTGGCATGACTTGTGCTAGAATATGTAGGAAATATTGAGTGGTCTGGATTTTCTCGAAAAATAATTAAACGATATTTCAGGTTGACTTTAAATTTGTCGAGGCTTCATCACTGAAGGTCGAAAAATCAATGAGGGAGTGTATCCACCATATATGAGAGAGGACGAAGAAGCCCGACTGTTGTCGTGGGGGTCGTTTTTCCTTCTTCTCCTTGTGCTAGACCTTTGTTATGCACTAGGGGAAGGAGGAATAACGACCATCATCGACGGTCGAAAAATCTATGAGGGAGTGTATCCACCATATATGAGAGAGGACGAAGAATCCCGACTGTTGTCGTGGGGGTCGTTTCTCCTTCTTTTCCTTGTGCTAGACCTTTGTTATGCACTAGGGGAAGGAGGAGTAATGACCATCATCGATGGTCGCAAATGTCAGAGAGGAATCAGTGAGGGAGAGTCTCCACCATATAGACTCGGCAGACCGATAGTCAACCCGTGATGAATAATAATGATCTAATTTAATTTTTATAGTACATATATTGAATTGTACAAGTTTAATCTTTGAATTATGAACGTAGGAAATGTCGTCATCGGATGACGAAAGTGTCCCGGGGGAGTGCAGCTGGTGCAACGACGACCGAGGTCTGTGCGACAGGCCTCACCTGGACGAAGATCGGCGCTTCAGCATTAAGCTCCAGGAGACCTTCGATGTTGAAACGGTACGCAACGACGAAATGCGTTTTTTTCGTAATTAAGCAGGACTTCAACTATTTCAACGTGTAATTTTCATCTTTTACAATTTGAGTAGCTTATCCCATGCCATGCAAGACGCAATATCTTGGAGATGATGAGTTTTGAAGACCATGAAAATTTCGAAACAAAGAAAATTCACCTAAGAACCCATCATGATTTGGGTTTTGAAGTAAATCTGTATAATTTTGATAGCGTAACCCATTTTGCTTGCAAAAATTGGGAAGCACTTTGCAAGATGTATGGTTTTATGAGGGTATGCTTGTCACCATGGATCTTGGTGATCCTAACATCAACCAAGACAATATGGACATTTGGGTCCTTATTGATACGCTTCCAATTCTACCGCTCTGTGAGTTTCTTAAACATAGTTATTAACTAATTTATATTGTTCATTTCGAAATAGTTGACAACATATTTCCATTGACAATTTATTTTCATTGTTCAAACAATGTGCGGAACATGGTAGACAGAACCTACTACACCGATGGCTCTGAGTTAACTTATCAGGAGAAAAATCATCTGGTCGCATTTTGTACTGATCTTGAGAATTACAATATCTATTATAAAACTCCTTCACATTACGGTCAATACGTGCCACTAGTGCATGTGTTCAACTACGGTAACATTCATGGAGATGCCATGGTAAGATTTTTTAGTATTACGACATCCGTGCATCTTTTGCATAAATTCTTTTAAAACTTAACTACATTGCTAACTACGAAGTTATTACTATGTTTTTTAACAGAAAATCCTAAATGATTGTGTGCCTCGTCTGATATATCAGAATGGTCGCCTTGATGATTTGAACATACGGCCAGGTCATCCTACAAATATCACCTGTTCATATTGGATTTCTAAAAGAAGTGGAGACATGAAAATCAAAGAATGGAAAAATGTATGGACAGTTGTAAGGAGGTACTTGGAAGCAACATTGTGCGAAAGGCAAGAATTGTATACTGGATAATCTCCATTCTCCATAATGGAGAGTCAGGGCCTATCTTGTTTTATGCTATTTTACCTAAGAGAAGTTAGTACGTCCTAGTTAATAATACTCATGATCATGTGCTAAGAACAACTGAGTAGGATTGGTTAGATGACTATGATGATGATGATGTGGTATCGAGTAGAAGTTGTATGATCGATGATGATGAGTATGACTTGTTATTATGATACCAATGATGAGTTATTTATTATTATGATCGATGATGCATGATGCTAAGTTGTTATATGAGCATGATTACTTAATATATATAACAGTGGGTGAAATGAACCTGGATTAGATTCAAGTGAAGCCAACATGTGGTGCACATCAAAAGTACTACTAATCAAAACTAGGTCAAGTTTGGATTAGAGTAGTACTTTCGACATGCACCACATGTTGCCTCCACTTGAATCTACCCCACGTTCATTTCACCCACTTTTATATATAATAAGTAATCATGGTCATAAAATCATATGATGAAAGTACTGTATATAAAACCACACAATGAAAATAAGTTGTATTTTTAAAAATACAAGAAAATTTAGCTGCAGCGCTTTTTAGAACAAGCGCTACTGCTACTTACAAAGGAAAGCGCTACTGCTAACTAGGTATAGCAGTAGCGCTCCCTATCCAGCGCTACGGCTACTAGTTAGCTGTAGCACCTTAGTGGTAGCGCTTGGCCCAACGCTACTGCTATGCATATTTCAAGCGCTACTACTAGGGTTTTCTCTAGTAGTATTGTGGGGAATTTGGCACATCCGTAACGAAGGGATACACCATAAACCAGCGCCCCCAATGGAAGCGTCTAGGAGATATTGGATGAGTTACCTTGATTCATTGGTCGAACTTAAAATTGATCTATCTTCTGATCCGAGCAAAGGGAAGTCCTTAGTTACCTATGACATGCCACTTAAAAATTCACATGTGCTAATAGTTGAGTGCACTCCTGTCAAATGGTGTCCCCCTATGGCGGGTTGGGTGAAACTGAATACTGATGGGTACCCCGCTTAAGGATCTGCAGACATTCTAGCGAAAGATATTATAGGATCATGTTAGTGGATGAACGTTCGTCAGAAAAGATGATATTTATCAACGTTTATGGCATTTTTCTTCGAAAGAGCATGAGAATTTTTGGCATAGAAGGCAATATTTTTTTTAAACTGCCATGCACATGATTTTGATCAAACGGCTGTGTAGGCGTTTGTCAGCTAACATTACCCAAATTCTAAACCACCAACCTACGGTTTTTTTCCCTTTTATTTAATTTGCTTCAGCAGGGATAACTGGTACTCTTTCCGTCCCTTAATATAAGACGTCTTTACAAACTAACATATCTTACAAAAGCGTCTTAAATTGTGGGAACAAAGGGAGTATTAAAGAATTATCAGTCCACATATATTCATTTGAGTCTCAGTCAAAAAAAGTGTCCAATGATTATCAGTCGACTGATATTCATTTGAGTCTTAGTCACATTTCTATATCTGAATATTTCATGTCATGCTTGAATAATTTTAACAAATAATGAACTTATTTAAAATGCCTAAACTATTTTTAATACATAAATAATTTTAATGCATTAACGAGTTGGTCGTGGAAGCAAAGCAGGCCATTGCATGTCCCTATCAGGACCTCCGAATCGCCGACGGTGAACCTGGCAGTGAGTCGCCAGTGCTTATCGAAGAGGAAGACACGGCCGCCGCGCCGACCGAAGGAGGGCACGAACACGATTGTGTGGCTCGGGGCCTGTAATGCCACCAAATTCATGACAAATTAATAGAGGTGCTGATCAATCCAACTGACAAGGATAACTTCATACTTGTTATTGATCCTATATCGACTAGTTGCAAATCTTGAGCAGTAATCTACATGAGATGATTGAGGGATTATGAGCTTTAAACAGCTTAGAGTTTTAAACAGCTTAGAGTTTCTTTGCATCCATATACTTATAGCATCCCATGATTGTGACATCCATAGTAATTTTGTGTGGCGGAGATTGCAGAATGAGCATGACTTCATCATGAACTGAAATACATCTATGCCTCTGTTGATGGTGGAGTTCCAACAATGGCAGGCAAAAGGTCAGTCCCAAAATAAGTGACTTAAGTCATGCATCATGTACTGCTGCCTGCATTTTCAATGAAGAAGTCACTGTTGCAAGTATTGTGATGCTTCGACAACGGTATACGTGCACAGCAAATATGGACATCGCCATGCAACCAGACATACCATGTACATGGGATAAGAATATGCCATCAACGTCAACAAGATTATCGCCGCCGCCAAGAGATCACTCAAGGAACCAACTCGCAGTCCATGTTCGGTGTCGGGAACTCCACCCAACACCGATCGATGTGATCTCCTGGATGTCTACCTCAGAACGCATGGGACAGATGGCCGTTGCCACCTCGTGTAATGAACGATATACATCAATAAACCGTGCTATGGCCGGCAGCGACTATGCAAAAACATTGGGTTGTTCGAGGGCGCTGGTCATCGCCGGCGCCTTTCCAAGGTCGCAAACTTCTACCAAGGCATGGTCGTCTCTCATGAATTATCAAGCTCAGCTTTCCAGCTAACCAGTCTGCCGGTCCATTTGCTCGACAAATTATACTACGTCCTCCGTTTCTTTTTACTCCTCATATAAGATTTGTCTGAAGTCAGACTTTATAAACTTTGATCAAATTTATGTTGAAAAATATCAACATCTATAATATTAAAGTTATATATAATTTCATGATGCATCTAATAATATATAATTGGAATTGTAAATGTTGATATTTTTTCTATAAACATAATCAAATGTCATAAAATTTGACTTCAAATAAATCTTATATGTGAAGCAAAGAAGAAACGGAGGGGGTACGATGTAAGCTGCTAGTGTGTTGAACTCGATGTTCCCTAAAAAAGCACAATGCAAGAGAGAGAGAGAGAGAGAGAGAGAGAGAGAGAGAGAGAGAGAGAGAGAGAGAGAGAGAGAGAGAGAGAGAGAGAGAGAGAGAGAGAGAGAGAGAGAAACTAATGTGTTGAACTTATACGGTCAGTGAAGACCACGTACGCACGTACGTACGTACGTACTTTCACCTGATCGAGACCACCCACGGCGTATGAAACGAAGTCTGGACGACGACTAGCAGGGCGGCAAAGCCGATTCCTCGATGAAAATTGTACTACTCATTTTGATCCATAACCTCAGTTGCATCATTTGAATAGATTAATTAACTTGAGATTCATTATATATTGCACCAACGGCACCAAGTATAGTCTGTTGTTCAGGTCCTATCACTTGCCGTTTATGGTTATTATTATTTGGTTTCAAACTAGCCTTTCGTGTCACATTTGTTAATTCGAAAGTCAGCCTCTGGTGCGTCCATTGACCAATTAACCTGGCTAGGCGATGCTGATTCATCCGTTAACATATGGGAACAAGTGGAGGCGGCACACGTCGCTAGCTGATTACGTCCGCAGCTACGCATTTCTCTGTTTTTATTATAGTTTTGTTATAATCCGGGAGGCTGCAAGTCCTTCATCGAGGCATTTCTCTTAATCTACTACGCAAAAAGGAGGAAAAGGCCGGCCTATTCAAAGTAACAAAATAAAGCGGTACTGGCCAAATCGTTAGGCCAATTATTATTGTTTTTCTCTAGTTTCCTCCCCATCTTTGTAATATACTGATTATATATAATTTACCGTAGAAAAATTGTTCTATGGTGTGAGGTTTCAAACAAACAAAGAAAAACAAATCACTATTAGATGATATTGTTGATAAACAACATCGACATTGGCGCCCATTCATCTAATGTGGGCGTCAATGTCGATGTTGTTTATCAACAGTATCATCTAACGATGATTACAGGTATTAGTATGCGTGGAGATCGTCGAGGTAGGTTAGCAATTTAGACAGCTTCGGGCCCCGGAAAATATCATCCGGTAATAACCCTACATGTTGTTTGTGGCTAGATCTTATTATGTAGGCTCATGAGGGAGTCGCCGTATGAGCCGGCTCTCCTCTAGTTGTATCTAGCCCTAGAGATTCTGCCTTCTTGGGACGCCTTGCTCCTCCTTGTATAGGTGGAAGTGGCGGCTTACATGTAGAGTCCTAGTAGGATACAAACTAGTCTCATCTTATATTACAAGTTGGATATTATAGTTCGGGTGCTATTCAGATAGTTGGAGCCGGCCTGATGGGCTACCCCCATGTTCGGCCTCATTCTACCTGTGTGAGGGTACCTGTGTCCCATATCCATGACACAACCGCCTGCTCTGGAGCTAGGGCACCTGAGGGAACACAGGGATGCGGCGAGGGAGCCTCCAAGTGACGAAGCGGTCAACATTGCAAGAGGGGGAGATGAGAATAGGGGGATGAGAAGAGAAGAACCCCGTCGCCACCTACCTCTAGGGCTTTGTCTGGCAATGTCAACCAATGATGGCGAGGGAAGGAGGAGGCGGAGCGGAGGCAAGAGTTGGCGGCGATGGGGCATCTCCCGTGTCACGGTGGGAGCATGACGTGGGGCCAGTTATTTTTTCTAGATCGCTTCTTTTCTATCTATTTGTGTGAAGTGATACTCATGGGATGTGGTGTTTAGTTGTTCTTATACAACTACGCATCCTTTCCCCTCGCAGAGTGATGTCTCTGTCTCTTCTTTCATGTTATTTCTTTATTGTTTGTAATGCTTTTGTAGCTTAAAAACACATCGATTTTGTCCAGAGAGGGAGCTCCCTTCTTTAAAAAAGAAGACAAATATCTTGCTTTGCACTTATGCCAATTCCTCAAAACAAGTTTCTACCCTACTTTATATAAAAAGCAAACCACCGCATCCATACATCAAGTCCAAGGTTGAAAAAAACGTTAAATCCGCTAGACAACAACAGGAACATGCACACAAAAAAAGAAGAAGAGAAAAAGGCGATACTAGGCTAGCCAATGGATCAACGGCTAAGAGGCGAAGCACACCTATTGTTCCCCTTATATCTTATTATTGCCTTGGCTTAAATAGAAGAGGCTTGGTTGTCTTCCTTCATATCAGCAGCTGCTCTTGAATCAACAGGAACATTCCCGTTAATATATTGTTATTTAGAGATTGTTGTTACTGGTCTTGGTACACGGGAATTTTCTAAGATTTTTGCCGGAACTGAACGTTTTCATGTGAACTTTTGGGTTGTGAACAAATTCTAACCTAGCTATGATAGAGCATATATGCAAATATGCAATGACCGTCTCTTTTTATAATATAAAATCATATCAGCTCAAAACTCATGTCCATCTCTCACCCAACGAACCTTGTTTACCTTCCACTTCCTATCCTTGCCGCTGTGGCCTCCAAACGGTGGTTGTGGTGGCGGCGATTGAGAAGAAAACTTCCGCGAGGCCAATTGTGACTTATGAGTTTTAAAGAAGATGGACTCGGACTATTTTATGAAGGGCGGATTTTATCGCCTCAAAATAAAGAATCAAGAGGATAAAAACACATTGAGCACACACATCCGGCTTGAGTATAGATAGGATGCACACAACCGACACCAACGCACACACACAAAATATGCCGGCAAATAGCAAAGACATATAAGGCCAAAGATATGAGTAGGCAAAAAAACAAAAACAAAAGCGGCCAAATCTGTGATGGACAAACTACAACAATGACCTTATACACACCAACCATCTCATGACACCACAAGGACGACGATATTCTTCAGCAACAATGCCTTAAGAAAGCGAGCGATGCTCAAGTGCCACGGTCGACGGATCAACCACCAAAAGTCAAATTCTAAGCTTTCACCCTGAAGAGGCAGTCCAAACATATTTGAGCAATGCCCTCAACAAGATAACGATGCAAAAACATCGCCATCGCTAAGTATGTTGGTTCAGGTCAGACATATGCTTTCACCCCGGAGCTCGAGACCGGGTGCTCGAGTAGCACCACCATCTGAGTCGGTGTTGTTGCCACCACTTTTCCATGATCCAAGTAGCTACATGCGAGGTGCAATCCGCCACTGCACAACCATCCATTTGCGTCAAGCCGTCATCCATAGTTTGCACTCGCCGGCTCCAAGGCCATGCCCCCAAGGAGAAGAGAGGCGCAAGGATGCCTCCATCGCTCAATCCATAGGGTCAAAAGTGTCCTTCTGGAGCCAATCCATAGGTATAGGTAAGGGCACAACTCCATGACAAGACATTCAAGAAAGATTGCAGCCCACAGGCGTTGCCGTCGTGGGAACCAGCGAAGGCCGGAAAGGGAATTTCTCCCGGAGATGTGCCGCCACCACATGCCCATACCGGCCAACCACCGACTGCAGCCACCAACCGAGTGAGCCCGCCGTCCCACGCAAAGTGGCAGCACGCCACTGTGGCCCACCAGCAGGCCAGACCTGGCAGAGAATGGATGGATTCGCACCAAATCTGGCCCAGATGCTCCACCGCTCGTTGTTGCAGGAATGCCTTGCAACAGTCCCATCACTGCCCTCGCAGCTGACGGTTGCTGCCAAGCACCCGTAGTTACGCCGTCCGGTGAGCCGACGCGATCATCCCCGGGGCTGCCGCCCCGGGCTCCCAGAACCACCACCGGATCTGGCACACGAGTGCCCCACTACCTTCGTAGCAGGGGCCCGCCGTGACCGTGGCCAACGTCTGCAGCTGTGGTAGCGAGGCGAGGTTGGCTTGAATCCTCCTCTGGCGGCTAGGGTTGGATGCCCCGGTGCCGCGAGGGAGCGGTGGCACATGAGCTAGTCTATTGGGGTTGTTTTGCTGATGGACTCGGGATGACTCAGTGTTTATCATTTTCATGTCACCTTTGTAAGTCTTTTTATTTGGCAGCAGGCAATATAGTTTTTTTAACACAATACAGACGTAGACGATTATAAATACGACATTGAAACCGGACAATATAGTTATGGCGGTATGCATTCATGGTGCGGAGACCGGGAGGTTTGTCATTCTTTCTCGGGTTTTTTCGCAAATGTTAAGAAATATCTTTCGGTATTTTTCATTCGAAACTTGGAACTTATTTTAGTTATTTAGCAACTACTATCATGACTTTGTTCCTTTGACCATCTGGAAGCTACACATTTGCTTCACACTGAGAATTTGAAATTTTGGCGCTTACAAAAGGCCCTTCTGGAGGCAGATGTACAGCAGGCAGCTGGCAAGCGGGGAGTGATCCACAATAGACGAGAGTGAAGTCTCCAAGGAGATAGGCAAACACGAGGAGGACAGACTTGTACCCGGAGAAACAAACAAGAAGCAAAGCTGCTGCCCTTGGAACATCCCTATCTCAGCCTTGGTTTCTCACCACTGCATCCACCCACCCCCCAGCTCGCCTCCATCTTGCAGGGATTCAGCGCTAGCTCTTCGATCGACGCGCGGTTGTTCCACACGTCGTCCACCGTCTGAGGAAATGATCAACCGGTGCCTCTGCTGCGTCGCCCCCGGCGGCGACTCCGAGCCGGAGGCTGCCCCCAGCCGCCGCCGGAGGTACACATACACATGCTTGCATGCCCGTACGGTTGTTTAGTTCTTGATTCATTTGGTGAGACGGATTTGGCTGAGTTGCATGCGTTTTGGTGTGCGGTGTTGATGTGTTTGGGAGCAGGGATCCGTCGAGGAGGGGGTCCAAGAACAAGAACAGGAGCGTGGAGTTCCCCTGGGAGATGTACACCCTCAAGGAGCTCCTCCAGGCGACCAACAACTTCAACGAGAGCAACAAGCTCGGCGAGGGCGGCTTCGGCACCGTTTACTGGGGCCGCACCTCCAAGGGCGTCGAGGTACGCCGGTAAATTGATTATGTGATCCGTTCTTCGTTGCCGCCGCCGGCCGGCGATCTACCGGCGCGCGGTTGGCCTACAGGTCTCATGGATCGACATCGTACGTTCGTTCAGATTGCGGTGAAGCGGCTGAAGGCGATGACGGCCAAGGCGGAGATGGAGTTCGCCATCGAGGTGGAGATCCTGGGCCGTGTCCGGCACAAGAACCTGCTCAGCCTCCGCGGCTTCTACGCCGGCGGCGACGAGCGGCTCATCGTCTACGACTACATGCCCAACCACAGCCTGCTCACTCATCTCCACCCGCACCGCGGCACCCCGGCCTCCCAGCAGCATCCCCCGCTCGACTGGCCCTGCCGCCTCGCCATCGCGCTCGGCGCCGCCCAGGGCCTCGCGTACCTGCACCACGAGGCCAGCCCGCACATCATCCACCGCGACATCAAGGCCAGCAACGTGCTGCTGGACGCGGACCTCGTGCCCAAGGTGGCCGACTTCGGCTTCGCCAAGCTCATCCCGGAGGGCGTCTCCCACCTCACCACGCGGGTCAAGGGCACGCTCGGGTACCTGGCGCCGGAGTACGCCATGTGGGGGAAGGTCTCCGAGAGCTGCGACGTCTACAGCTTCGGCGTGCTGCTACTGGAGCTCGTCAGCGCGCGCCGCCCGCTGGAGAAGCTGCCGGGCGGCGTCAAGCGCGAGATCGTGCAGTGGGCGGGGCCGCTCGTGGAGCGCCGCAAGTGGGACCGCCTCGCCGATCCCAGGCTCACCGGGCGGTTCGACGCCGTGCAGCTCCGGGCAGTGGTCGAGACGGCCATGCTGTGCTCGCAGAGCAACGCGGAGGGCAGGCCGACCATGGCCGAGGTCGTCGAGATGCTCAAGTTCGGCGGCGAGCGGCGGAACAGGGAGATCGTGCCGGTGGCGGACGCCGCCAGCCAGGACACCACCGTGACCATGGACCGTGAGGACGACGTTACCGGCAGCAGCGAGCCGCTGGACAGGGGCCGCAGCTGGAAGCTGACGACGCTGAGGTGATACGACGATTACCATCTCCCACCATTTCGATCCATGCTTGCGTCACAACATTGCACTGCCTTACGATCCAATGGGATTAAGTTGCAAATTCATGATTAGTGGTTCTACTTAGATCGCATTTTGTTTATTAATGTCAATCAATTCAATTGCATAGCGTATGAAATTGGTGGTGGGTGGTGTTTGGTGATGGATGGAGATCGTACCAAGAGTTGTTAATCCTCGCATTGGCCTGCAAAGTTTTGTTTGTTTCCACAATATATTTCCTTGTTCGATGATATGTGATGTTTTTATTTATTTATTTGCCGGCCCGACCTACGTAGCTTGAAAGGTATACATTGGCTGTGTATACTTGTGATTATAAATAAAGATGTTAGTTCTATGCGTCCAGTCAAACTTGGTTTCCATTCTCTTGCTGAATATTTAAACAACAAGCACAAAGAGAATTGCATGATATTATAACTTTGTGAGTTTATAAGTTGGTCACATATTCGAGTAGTTATCATCAGAGTCAATGAAAGCTTCCATTTCCTATAAAAATAATTGTACTATGAATTCTGATGCGGTAATGTCCAAAAATATGGAGCTTATTATCTTAGGGCATATATATTTGGATGGTTTGACTTAAGAAGAATGGAGTGAGCATGGTCTTAGAATAGGTTATGCTTTGGTGGTATTAACATGAACCCATGGTTGCCGATCTCTGAAAATATGTGATAAATAGTTAAATAACATTTGACGAACAGATGACATTTAATTCAGTAGAGGAAACAATTTTTGCTTGTGCGTTAAGGAAGATTGTCAACTAATTAATAGAGGTAGCCATATATTTCCTTTCTTTCTGTTTTAGAAGAAGTTAACATCATTCTATTAGCATCTCTTACTCATAGTTTAAAAAATCAAACCGGTGAGCCTATCAGTTCTAATTTTTACCCGTCGAACTGCCGGTTCACTGGTTCAATCGCTGTTTTATTAGACAAAAAATGTATGCACAAATAGATAAAACAAGTTGATCTTCCAACATTTCACAAAAACTTCCATACGGCGAGATGGTTGATGTGCCAATCTTAAATCTGCATCTAGCTTCCTGGGTAACCTGGGTTTGATTCCCACCCATAGCAAATACTTTTTTCTATTTCATACATACATGCATGGTTCAATTGTTCCGGTTTTTTCCTCCCGGTTTACGTGAAAACTGGTTAAAAACCAGACAGTTCGATCGGTTCCGATCAGGCTGATTGCAGGCCGGTCCAATGAGCTTCAAAAACCGGGAGAGGCGCCAGTTCCGGGTTTTCTTCTGTCAGACCGGCGGTCCAGTCCGGATTTTTAAATTATGCTCTTACTAAAGTTGTCATGGAACGAAGCCTTAGAAGGAACTTGATTTATTTGTGCAATCATTGTTTTTCTTAACTTGGGTCGAGCATTTTATGTCACACTGTTGCCAAAAACCATTTTGGCCCATTAACAATAAAGGAGCATACAAACCTAACGAATATGAATTTAGAACAGATCTTAATACCATGTTGTCAGTCATGGAAGATGGTAGAGGTGAGAGAACAAGAGGATCTCATCGAGGATTATAAAGGCACATTTGTTACCTATATGCGGGTCTGCAAGATGGATAAAACCATATGTCCTCCTACGAGTGTATATTGATATATGAGGGTTTTGAAAGTACAAAAGCAAGCTAAATTGCATCTAAAATCTAGTTCTTGTAAAAAAAATGGTTGTGTGAATGACTTGAGACTTTGGTAGGGTCTCCTAGCATTTATATAGAGACGCCTTATTTGCCGCCAAGTCTTTAATACTCTTTGTTATTGATATGACACGATATGATGAAATCCTGGTTAAACTAGGTAAAGATCTTCTACTTACGATAGGATCTCGTTACCGCATCTATCTTTATCTAATCTGAGTACTTACCTTGGCACGATTACATGTGGACCCCAGGGGATCCTAGACACTCGTTGTCAGTACAATATGCTCAGGCTCTTACATTACACATCTTCGAGAATTAAAACTCTCTGCCGGTACACGAAATTAGGTTGTAGTTAGCAGGAAAGGAACCGACCAAGAATACCTTTCATACCACTCTTTCTCTGACCTTCCTCGGATAATATTTACTTGCATGGTTCTCGACTCATCGGGACCATTCATACGGGACACTTTTTGAGTTGCTACAAGAGCTTTCATGGGAAACAAGCATGCTCCAAGTGAGATATCCCGAGTCTTGAATTTGAATGTGAAAACTGTGGTTTGGCCTTCATTGGCTAGTTCTGACATCATTGTCCTATAGGTGTATCCTTCTTGAAGGCATTGCTTGTTATGCTTTGATTACTATCTATGGTGTTTAATGTGTGTGGATCAATGTTTGATTGAAAGGATTGTGGTTTTGTCATGCTACAATTGTTGTGAGATTTCCTGATGTTAGCTGTCATGTGACATACTACTAGAGAAGTTGACCTGAGTGTTCTAGTTTTTTCAGATTGGAAAGGTGTAAGTGCTCTCGAGTAGTACCAAAAATGTTTATTACATATTTAAAAGTTGCTCATCATGTTTTTTTAAAATTTCACACTTACTTTAAAAATGTTCATGTTTCAATTCGAAAAAATGTTCATGTAATTTGAAGAAAGTATTAATGCACTTTTATTATTTTGTATATACCCAGAACACTAGAGACTTACCCAATAGAATAGAGAAAATAAGAGAAAACAAAAGTGGGAAAACCTTAAAAAAGAATAGAAGGAAAAAATATGTGTTTTTTTCTCTTGATGAAACTTTAATTTTATTTATACACATAACCATTATAGGTATGCTGCTTTGGATCCAAGATCGATCCAAGAAAATACAAAGTAACTCCTATGACTAAGAATTACAATAAATAGATGATACGTCATGCATTGCTGCAGGAATCGGTTGAAATATATCTTGATTCGATTTGGCTGTATGTAATATGAATTTTACATCTATAAAACAAGGAACACATTGATTTACTATATTTAACTATTGAGTTGCGTCTTTTTCCATGCATATTTGCATTTTGAGATGGATCTTTCACATGCATGCGTTGCATGATGAGGTTGCATGTGTGCATGTTGAGAAAAATATGTAAGTGTGGGCTAACACTTTTAGTAAGATGATACCACGTGCGTTGTTGCCGTAATCTTATTAAAAGAAATGCATAGTTATGTGCTACATAAACAACTAAAACTAATGAAAATAAATTGTAAGAGTGTTTCTTGATATACACTTTAAATACATTAAAATCATCAAGCATATAAAAATTCATGTACCAAAGAGAAAAGATATATTATATTGTAGTTAAGAGAGTACCATTCTATACACACAAAAAGTGGAGGGTCGACTACATAGGTATACTCCAAGCACCCAACACAGATATCGTGTCCATGAGACAACAAAACTTAGTGCAAAATAATTAATTGATAACTTACATGCATGAAGTTGATATGGCATGGAAGTGTTGCATGGACATACTAATGCAAAAATGTAGTGTACAACTTACATGCATGTCTTGCTGATGTGGCATAATTATATATAGGAAAAATAGATAGTGTGTTGTGACATTTAGCAATAGAGAAAAAGAGTGTTATTATATAGGCATGCTCCAAGTGCCCAATACATATACGTGTCTATGAGAGCACAAAATGTAATGCAAAAAAAATAAACGATGATTTACATGCATGAACTTGTGAGTGCTGCATGGATATGCTATTGCAGAAAGGAAATATAATTTATAACTTACATGCATGAGATGCTGAAAGTGGCATGGTTGCATGGGTACGAAAAATAGGTAATGTGTTGTGTCACAGTTAAATCAAATGACATTTGAAACCCACTTAGAATCAACTAATATGTTGCAAGGTAAATGATTCTCATGTGTAGATTGGGCATATATTAGTGGATCTAGATAGTAGTATCATAATATCGACTAACTAGCAATGTGTTGTGTGGGGAACATATTAAGTATTTTATTAGATACGTAAATATTCTAACAGTTCAACATTGATCGAATAAGACATATACGGGGGCACGGGTGCGGCCACGGCCACGGCGGCGGCGGGGCGAGCAGGCCACAGCCATGGCGGGGCGAGCAGGGTAGGAGCGCGGCCACGGCCATGGCGGCTGCGGGCCACGGCCACGGTGGGGCGAGCAGGGTAGGAGCACGGCCATGCGGGGCGAGCAGGGTAGGAGCGCGGCCACGGCCATGGCGGCTGCGGGCCACGGCCACGACAGGGTGAGCAGGGGAGGAGCGCGGCCACGACCATGGCGGCAAGCTAGGTACAGGCGCGTGTGATTAATTTTAGGCGTCTGGTGGAGATGTAGCTGGGCAGTATATTTTTGGGTGTCTACTGGAGATGTTCGGTCATCCGGCGCACTAAAACGCTATTTTAGCAATGTAAAAAAGATTTAGCGCGTGGCTCCGTAAGGTGTCTGTTGGAGATGCTCTTAGACATTGTGGCAGAAACTAGGGTTCTACCCAGTCTAGGGCGTAGCCTGTAAGGGAAGGAGGGAGGAGGTCGGGGGAGATTGCGCGGCGGCCGGCGGCTGGGCGCCGTCCTTGCAGCTGGTGCGACGGCGGCGGACGCAAGAGGCGGCTAGGGTTAGGTCTCCCAGCTCCCTAAGGGAAGCCGAGCAAATACTGATTGCTTCTTGCTTCCTTAGATTGATACATCTCCTCTCCTTATATAGGGAGGTTTATTTGACTCCTAAGCAAACGATCCTAATACAATAATATAATTGGGCTAAGCACCTAATAATGATTAAGATACTTGGGCCATAACCCACTGGGCTAAGCCCCTAATATGTTGGTCATAACACTTCTCCCCGCCTGCACAAACAGCTCGTCCTCGAGCTGTAAGGTGGGGAAGCGCTTGCTGAACTCCTTGAGGTGATCAACCAGCGTCAAACACCTTCACGGCAGCTGGGGCGGCAAGGTCGGAGGCGATGGCGTCCTCCGGAATGTAGTCTGCAATCTCCAGGTAGAAGAGTCGCGGGCAGGCGTGGCCGGGCGTGTAAGGCTCGTCGCAGTTGAAGCACAACCCTTGGCGGCGACGCTCGAGTAGCTCGACCGAGGTGAGCCGGCGGAATGGGCGCACCGCGGTCACGGCGAGGGGTGCCGCGAAAGCCTGAGAAGGCCAACCTTGAGCGGAATCTGGCCAGGGTAGCGACCCAGTGGCCCGGGACGGTGACTACTGCTGGACGGCCACCGCGTAGTGCTCGAACACGCGGGCGTAGTACATGACCGTCTGGAGATCCTAGGGTCCCCGAAGCTCCACGTCCACGCGGATGTGATCCGGAAGTCCACCGACAAAGAGGTCGGCCCGCTGTTGCGCTGTCATGCCCGACGCGTGGCATGCGAGGGCCAGGAAACGGTCGGCAAAGTCCTGAACCATGGAGGTGAAGGGAAGGCGGCCTAGCTCTGATACGTCCATTTTGCATCATGCTTTTATATCAATATTTATTGCATTATGGGCTGTTATTACACATTATGTCACAATACTTATACCTATTCTCTCTTATTTTACAAAGTTTACATAAAGAGGGAGAATGCCGGCAGCTGGGATTCTGGACTGGAAAAGGAGCAAATATTAGAGACCTATTCTGCACAGCTCCAAAAGTCCTGAAACTTCACGAAAGATGTTTTCCAAATATATAAAAAATACTGAGAGCAAGAACCTCACCAGGGGGGGCCACACCCTTCCCACGAGGGTGGGGGCGCGCCCCTACCTCGTGGGCCCCCTGGTGGCCCTCCGGTGGCCATCTTCTGCTATATGGAGTCTTTCTATGGAAAAAATCATAAGCCATCTTCTCGGACGAAACTCCGCCGCCACGAGGCGGAACCTTGGCGGAATCAATCTAGGGCTCTGGCGGAGCTGTTCTGCCGGGGAAACTTCCCTCCCGGAGGGGGAAATCATCGCCATCGACATCACCAACGCTCCTCTCATCGGGAAAGGGCAATCTCCATCAACATCTTCATCAGCACCATCTCATCTCAAAACCCTAGTTCATCTCTTGTATCCAATTCTTGTCTCCAAGTCCGGGATTGGTGCTAGTAGGTTGCTAGTAGTGTTAATTACTCCTTGTAGTTGATGCTAGTTGGTTTAATTGGTGGAAGATCATATGTTCAGATCCTATATGCATATTAATACCCCTCTGATTGTGAACATGTTTATGCTTTGTGAGTAGTTACTTTTGTTCCTGAGGACATAGGAGAAGTCTTGCTATTAGTAGTCATGTGAATTTGGTATTTGTTCGATATTTTGATGAGATGTATGTTGTCTCTCCTCTAGTGGTGTTATGTGAACGTCGACTACATGACACTTCACCATTATTTGGGCCTAGAGGAAGGCATTGGGAAGTAATAAGTAGATGATGGGTTGCTAGAGTGACAGAAGCTTAAACCCTAGTTTATGCGTTGCTTCGTAAGGGGCTGATTTGGATCCATATGTTTCATGCTATGGTTAGGTTTACCTTAATACTTTTGTTGTATTTGCGGATGCTTGCAATAGAGGTTAATCATAAGTGGGATGTTTGTCCAAGTAAGGGCAGCACCCAAGCACCGGTCCACCCACATACCAAGTTATCAAAGTACCGAACGTGAATCATATGAACGTGATGAAAACTAGCTTGACGATATCCCCATGTGTCCTCGGGGGCGCTTTACATCTTATAAGAGTTTTTCCAGGCTTGTCCTTTGCTACAAATTATCTTATCACAAAACTATCTGTTACCACTTATTTCAGTACTTGCAGAGAATACCTTGCTGGAAACCGCTTATCATTTCCTTCCGCTCCTCGTTGGGTTCGACACTCTTACTTATCGGAAGGACTACGATAGATCCCCTATACTTGTGGGTCATCAAGACTCTTTTCTGGCGCCGTTGCCGGAGAGTGAAGCGCCTTTGGTAGGTGGAATTTGGTAAGGAAAATTTATATAGTGTGCTGAAATTTACTGTCACTTGTTACCATGGAAGGTAATCCTTTGAGGGGCTTGTTCGGGGTATCTTCACCCCGACCAATAGAGCAAAGAGTTTCTCCTCAACCTACTGAACCTACTAAAAATGAATATGAAAATGAAAATGCTTGCTTTGAAGTTCCTTCGGGTATGATAGAAAAACTGCTAGCTAATCATTTTTTAGGAGATGGAACAAAACATCCTGATGAACATCTAATATATGTGGATCAAGTTTGTGGATTATTTAAGCTTGCAGGTGTACCCGGAGATGTTGTTAAGAAGAAGGTCTTCCCCTTATCTTTGAGGGGAGATGCATCGACATGGTATAGGCTATGTGATGATATAAGGTCTTGGAACTACAAACGACTGAAATTGGAATTTCATCTGAAGTTTTATCCTATGCATCTTGTTCATCATGATCGCAATTATATATATAATTTTTGGCCTCGCGAAGGAGAAAGCATCGCTCAAGATTGGGGGAGGCTTAAGTCAATGTTATATTCATGCCCCAACCGTGAGCTCTCAAGAGAAATGATTATTCAAAATTCTTATGCTCGGCTTTCTGGTAACAATCGCACCATGCTTGATACTTCTTGTGCTGGCTCTTTTATGATGAAGACTATTGAATTCAAATGGGATTTATTGGAAAGAATTAAACGCAACTCTGAAGATTGGGATCTCGACAATGGTAAGGAGTCGGGTATGACACCTAGTTTTGATTGTGTTAAATCTTTTATGGATACTGATATTTTTCGTAAATTTAGCACTAAATATGGACTTGACTCTGAGATAGTAGCTTCTTTCTGTGAATCTTTTGCTGCTTATGTTGATCTCCGAGTGGTTTAAATATCATCCTCCCATAGAAGTAAAAGTATCTGCACCTATTAAAATTGAAGAAAAGACTATCACTTATAATGATCCTATTGTTCCTACTTCTTATGTTGAGAAACCACCTTTCCCTCTTAGGATAAAGGATCATGCTAAAGCTTCAACTGTGGTTCGTAAAAGCAATATTAAAACTTATACACCTCCTGAGCAAGTTAAAGTTGAACCTAATATTGCTATTGTTAAAGATCTCTTGTCTGATAATATAGATGGGCATGTTATTTATTTCTGTAATGAAACTGCTAGAATTGCTAAACCACATGATAAAGATAAACCTAGACCTGTAGTAGGCATGCCTGTTATTTCTGTTAAAATAGGAGATCATTGTTATCATGGCTTATGTGATATGGGTGCTAGTGCTAGTGCAATACCTTATTCCTTATACAAAGAAGTTATGCATGATATTGCACCTGCTGAGATGGAAGATATTGATGTCACAATTAAACTTGCCAATAGAGATACTATTTCACCAATGGGAATTGTTAGAGATGTTGAAGTCTTGTGTGGGAAAACTAAATATCTTGTTGATTTTCTGTTCTTGGTTCCCCACAAGATAGCTTTTGTCCCATTGTATTTGGTAGACCCTTCTTAAATACTGTTAATGCTACCATAGATTGCAAAAGAGATGTTGTTACTATCGGTTTAGATGATATGGCTCATGAATTTAATTTTTCTAAATTTAGTAGACAACACCGTAAAGAAGAATTACCTAGTAAGGATGAAATTATTGGTCTTGCTTCTATTGCCGTACCTCCTAGTGATCCTTTAGAACAATACTTGCTAGACCATGAAAATGATATGTTTATGAATGAAAGAAGGGAATTAGATGAAGTATTCTTTAAACAGGAACCTATGCTGAAAAACAATTTACCTATTGGAATCCTAGGGGATCCTCCTCCACCCAAGGGTGATCCCGTGTTTGAGCTTAAACCGTTACCTGATACTCTTAAATATGCCTATCTTGATGAGAAAAAGATATATCATGTTATTATTAGTGCTAACCTTTCAGAGCATGAAGAAGAAAGATTATTGAAAACTCTGAAGAAGCACCGTGTTGCTATTGGGTATACTCTTGATGATCTTAAGGGCATTAGTCCCACTCTATGTCAACATAAAATTAATTCGGAAGAAGATGCTAAACCAGTTTGTGATCATCAACACCGGCTGAATCCTAAAATGAAAGAAGTGGTAAGAAAGGAGATACTAAAGCTCCTTGAGGCAGGTATAATTTATCCCGTTGCTGATAGTCAATGGGTAAGCCCTGTCCATTGTGTCCCTAAGAAGGGATGTATTACTGTTGTTCCTAATGATAAAGATGAATTGATTCCTCAAAGAATTATTACAGGTTATAGGATGGTAATTGATTTCCACAAATTAAATAAGGCTACTAAAAAGGATCATTACCCCTTACCTTTTATCGATCAAATGCTAGAAAGGTTGTCCAAACACACACATTTTTGCTTTCTAGATGGTTATTCTGGTTTCTCTCAAATACATGTGTCAGCCAAAGATCAATCAAAGACTACTTTTACATGCCCTTTTGGTACTTTTGCTTATAGACGTATGCCTTTTGGTTTATGTAATGCACCTGCTACCTTTCAAAGATGCATGATGGCTATATTCTCTGACTTTTGTGAAAAGATTTGTGAGGTTTTCATGGACGACTTTCCCGTCTATGGATCTTCTTTTGATGATTGCTTGAGCAACCTTGATCGAGTTTTGCAGAGATGTGAAGAAACTAACCTTGTCTTGAATTGGGAAAAGTGCCACTTTATGGTTAATGAAGGTATTGTCTTGGGGCATAAAGTTTCTGAAAGAGGTATTGAAGTTGATAAAGCCAAGGTTGATGCTATTGAAAAGATGCCATGTCCCAAGGACATCAAAGGTATAAGAAGTTTCCTTGGTCATGCTGGTTTTTATAGGAGGTTCATTAAGGACTTCTCAAAAATTTCTCGGCCTCTGACTAATTTATTACAAAAAGATATACCATTTGTCTTTGATGATGATTGTGTAGAAGCATTTGAAATACTTAAGAAAGCATTGATCTCTACACCTATTGTTCATCCACCTGATTGGAATTTACCCTTTGAAATTATGTGTGATGCTAGTGATTATGCTGTAGGTGCTGTTCTAGGACAAAGAGTTGATAAGAAACTAAATGTTATTCAATATGCTAGTAAAACTCTAGAAAATGCTCAAAGAAATTATGCTACCACTGAAAAAGAATTCTTAGCAGTTGTATTTGCTTGTGATAAGTTTAGACCTTATATTGTTGATTCTAAAGTAACTATTCACACTGATCATGCTGCTATTAAATATCTTATGGAAAAGAAAGATGCTAAACCTAGACTTATTAGATGGGTTATCTTGCTACAAGAATTTGATTTGCATATTGTTGATAGAAAAGGAGCTGAGAACCCCGTTGCAGACAACTTGTCTAGGTTAGAAAATGTGCTTGATGACCCACTACCTATTGATGATAGCTTTCCCTGATGAGCAATTAAATGTCATAAATGCCTCTCATACTGCTCCATGGTATGCTGATTATGCTAATTACATTGTTGGTAAGTTTATACCACCTAGTTTCACATACCAGCAAAAGAAAAGTTCTTCTATGATTTGAGGCATTACTTTTGGGATGACCCACATCTTTATGAAGAAGGAGTAGATGGTGTTATTAGACGTTGTGTACCTGAGCATGAACAGGAACAGACCCTACGCAAGTGTCACTCCGAAGCTTATGGAGGACACCATGCTGGAGATAGGACTGCACATAAGGTACTGCAATCTGGTTTTTATTGGCCTACTATCTTCAAGGATGCCCATAAGTTTGTCTTATCTTGTGATGAATGTCAAAGAATTGTCAATATTAGTAGACATCAAGAAATGGCTATGAATTATTCACTTGTTATTGAACCATTTGATGTTTGGGGCTTTGACTATATGGGACCTTTTCCTTCCTCTAATGGTTATACACATATTTTAGTTGTTGTTGATTATGTTACTAAGTGGGTAGAAGCTATTCCGACTAGTAGTGTTTGATCATAACACTTCTATCAAAATGCTTAAAGAAGTTATTTTTCCAAGATTTGGAGTCCCTAGATATTTAATGACTGATGGTGGTTCACATTTTATTCATGGTGCTTTCCATAAAATGCTTGCTAAATATGATGTTAATCATAGAATTGCATCTCCTTATCACCCTCAGTCTAGTGGTCAAGTAGAATTGAGTAATAGAGAACTCAAATTAATTTTGCAAAAGACTGTTAATAGGTCTAGAAAGAATTGGTCCAAGAAACTTGATGATGCATTATGGGCCTATAGAACTGCATATAAAAATCCTATGGGTATGTCTCCGTATAAAATGGTCTATGGAAAAGCATGTCATTTACCTCTCGAACTAGAACACAAGGCTTATTGGGCTATTAAAGAACTTAATTATGATTTTAAACTTGCCGGTGAAAAGAGGTTATTTGATATTAGCTCACTTGATGAATGGAGAACCCAAGCCTACGAAAATGCCAAGTTGTTTAAAGAAAAAGTTAAAAGATGGCATGACAAAAGGATACAAAAGCGTGAGTTTAATGTAGGTGATTATGTATTGCTATACAACTCTCATTCAAGATTTTTTGCATGAAAACTTCTCTCTAAATGGGAAGGTCCTTACGTTATCGAGGAGGTCTACCGTTCTGGTGCCATACAAATCAACAACTTCGGAGGCACAAATCCGAAGGTGGTGAACGGTCAAAGAATCAAACACTATATCTCAGGTAATCCCATAAATTTTGAAACCAATGTTATCGAAACCGTAACCCCGGAGGAATACATAAAGGACACTTTCCGGAATGTTTCAGACCCCGAAAAGGAATAGGTATGTGGTACGGTAAGTAAACCGACTCCAAAACAGTTTTTAAGGCAATATTTCTCCGTTTTGGAATATTTAGAAAAATAGAAAAATAAGCAGCAGTCCAGGAAGGACACGATGGCTCCACGAGGGTGGAGGGCGCGCCCTACCCTACTGGGTGTGCCCCCCTACCTCGTGGGCACCTTGTGTGCTCTCCGGACTCCGTTTTCATACACGACATGTATTTTGGTCGGTAAAAATTCATTACATAATCTCCCTGGGGTTTTGACTCCCGTATCATGCAAAAATCTCTTGTTTGTGTTTCGAGCTGTTGCTGTTGCAGATTAGAGCAGGATGTCTTTGCAAGAGTCAGTCGGGGAGAGCCGGGTGTCTCATCCGGCACCGAGATCAACGAAAAACGATCATGTTGACCCCTTTGGGCCAGCAACGGAGGAAGAGATGGAGGCTAATTTGAAGAGGATAGATGCCATGGAAGAGGATCAAGAAGTCACTTCCCGCCTCCAAGCTGGATTCACAATGGGAGAACTGCAGAGCTCAGCTATTCCAAACTCGGTTATCCCTTCCAATGTTAGATTTCTTTCTTATGGGAATATGAAAAGGAGTGTCACTGGTTCTCCCACAGCTATGCAGCACCCTTGGGTGCAGGGAGCTTTGGCTGTTACAGGAAAACTCCGAAAGGAAATAATGGACCTCAAGCAGCAAGTCAACAAGCTTGAGGAGGAGAATCGTATCTTGAGGGGCATCATCGCCAAGAACATCACATCACCATCTCCGAAAAGAGAGACATAATCACATGGGTATGGGCACTCCACTTGGCAACTGCCAAGCTTGGGGGAGTGCCCCGGTATCGTATCACCATCACTTTTATCTTTATCATTTTTCTTAGTTCGATCCTTTTGGTAATATCTTGATCTAGTAGAATAACAGTTCTTAGTATGATCTAGTTGCGAGTTTTGCTTTATTATCCTTCTATGTAATCAAGTCTGTGAGCTATATAATAAAGATTAGTGTTGAGTCAAGGGCTTGATTATTTTGCCATGATCTTAGATGAATAAAAGAAAAGAGAAAGAAATAAAAAGAAACAAAGAGATCATATGAGTCTTATGGAGAGTAATGAGCTCACATAGAAAGAGTATGACGAACAAAAGTTGTTGAGAGTTGACAAACACAGTTTTGGTCATCATCACAATTAATAGGAAGTAATAAAGAAAGAGAGGTCTTCACATATAAATATACCATCTTGGACATCTTTTATGATTGTGAGCACTCATTAAAATATGACATGCTAAAGAGTTGACATTGGACAAGGAAGACAACATAATGGGTTATGTTTTCGTACATCTGAGATAAATTATATTGTCTTGGATCTTCCAACATGATGAGCTTGCCTTTCCCCCTCATGCTAGCCAAATTCATTGCACCAAGTAGAGATACTACTTGTGTTTCCAAATACCCTTAAACCAGTCTTGCCATAAGAGTCCACCATATCTACCTATGGATTGAGTAAGATCCATCAAGTAAGTTGTCATCGGTGCAAGCAATAAAAATTGCTCTCTAAATATGTATGATTGATTGGTGTGGAGGAAATAAGCTTTATACGAGCGTGTGATATGGAAGTAATAAAAGCGACAGACTTCATAATAAAGATCCATATCACAAGTGGCAATATAAAGTGATGTTCTTTCGCATTAAGATTTTGTGCACCAAATCATAAAAGCGCATGACAACCTCTGCTTCCCTCTGCGAAGGGCCTATCTTTTACTTTTATCTCCTACATTGCATAAGAGTGATCTTCACCCTTCCTTTTTATATTTTATCCTTTGGCGAGCACAATATGTTGGAAAGATCCTGGTATATATGGCTAATTGGATGTGAGTTTTCATGAACTATTACTGTTGACATTACCCTTGAGGTAAAACATTGGGAGGCAAAACTATAAGCCCCTATCTTCCTCTGTGTCCGATTAAAACTCCATACCCATAAGTATTGCATGAGTGTCAGCAATTGTGAAATATTATATGATAGTTGAGTATGTGGACTTGCTGAAAAGCTCTTATACATTGACTCTTTCCTATGTTATGATAAATTGCAATTGCTTCAATAACTGAGATTGTAGTTTGTTGGTTTTCAATGAAGTTTACGATTCATACTTGATATTATGATTGAATTTTTACTCTAGCATTAGAGATCATATGACAAGAATTATATAAGTTGCTGTTCTAAGAATGATCATGATGCCCTCATGTCCGTATTTTATTTTTATCGACACCTCTATCTCTAAACATGTGGACATATTTTTCGATTTCGGCTTTTCGCTTGAGGACAAACGAGGTCTAAGCTTGGGGGAGTTGATACATCCATTTTGCATCATGCTTTTATTACACATTATGTCATAATACTTATGCCTATTCTCTCTTATTTTACAAGGTTTACATAAAGAGGGAGAATGCCGGCAGTTGGGATTCTAGGTTGGAAAAGGAGCAAATATTAGAGACCTATTCTGCACAACTCCAAAAGTCCTGAAACTTCACGGAAGATGTTTTCCAAATATATAAAAAATACTGAGAGCAAGAACCTCACCAGGGGGGACACACCCTTCCCACGAGGGTGGGGGGCGTGCCCTACCCCCCAGGGCGCGCTCCCTACCTCGTGGGCCCCCTGGTGGCCCTCCGGTGGCCATCTTCTGCTATATGGAGTCTTTCGATGGAAAAAATCATAAGCCATCTTCTCGGACGAAACTCCGCCGCCACGAGGAGGAACCTTGGCGGAATCAATCTAGGGCTCTGGCGAAGCTGTTCTGCCGGGGAAACTTCCCTCCCAGAGGGGGAAATCATCGCCATCGTCATCACCAACGCTCCTCTCATCGGGAGAGGGCAATCTCCATCAACATCTTCATCAGCACCATCTCATCTCAAAACCCTAGTTCATCTCTTGTATCCAATTCTTGTCTCCAGGTCCGGGATTGGTGCTAGTAGGTTGCTAATAGTGTTAATTACTCCTTGTAGTTGATGCTAGTTGGTTTAATTGGTGGAAGATCATATGTTCAGATCCTATATGCATATTAATACCCCTCTGATTGTGAACATGTTTATGCTTTGTGAGTAGGTACTTTTGTTCTTGAGGACATGGGAGAAGTCTTGCTATTAGTAGTCATGCGAATTTGGTATTCGTTCGATATTTTGATGAGATGTATGTTGTCTCTCCTCTAGTGGTGTTATGTGAACATCGACTACATGAAATTTCACCATTATTTGGGCCTAGAGGAAGCCATTGGGAAGTAATAAGTAGATGATGGGTTGCTAGAGTGACAAAAGCTTAAACCCTAGTTTATGCGTTGCTAAGGGGCTGATTTGGATCCCTATGTTTCATACTATGGTTAGGTTTACCTTAATACTTTTGTTGTATTTGCGGATGCTTGCAATAGAGGTTAATCATAAGTGGGATGTTTGTCCAAGTAAGGGCAGCACCCAAGCACCGGTCCACCCACATACCAAATTATCAAAGTACCGAACGCGAATCATATGAACGTGATAAAAACTAGCTTGACGATATTCCCATGTGTCCTCGGGAGCGCTTTACATCTTATTAGAGTTTTTCTAGGCTTGTCCTTTGCTACAAAAAGGATTGGGCCACCTTACTGCACTTTATTTACTTTTGCTACTTGTTGCTCGTTACAAATTATCTTATCACAAAACTATCGGTTACCACTTATTTCAGTAATTGCAGAGAATACCTTGCTGGAAACCGCTTATCATTTCCTTCTGCTCCTCGTTGGGTTCGACACTCTTACTTATCGAAAGGACTATGATAGATCCCCTATACTTGTGGGTCATCAAGCTTCGCCAGGCGGCTCCCACGGATCGGGGGCCCAAAATGAAGGAGGCAGAGCTCGCGGAAGCGCTCCCAAGGGGGCATGCTGCCCTCGTCTTGCTCGAGGGCGTAGTACTAGGTCTGTGCCGCGCCGCGGAGGTAGTAAGAGGCGAGTCAGGTGCGCTCCGAGGCGAGGGTGCGCTGCCCGCGAAAGAACTGGTCGCACTAGTTGAGCCAGTTGAGGGGGTCCTCCGTGCCGTGATAGGTGGCGAAATCGATCTTGGTGAACCACGGTGGTGTGTGGGTCGGAGCGCCATGTTGAGCTGGCTCGAATGTGCGGAGCAGCGAGGCGGGTGGCGCCTGGTTGGAGTACTTCGGGTAGGGACCCGCGGAGCCGGATGGCCCGCCGAAGTGCAAAAACGGGGATCGGCTGCTCTAGAGCCGTGGTATAGACCGGCGATGGCGAAGACCCAGCCGCCCAAGCTGGTAGTGGTGACGGAGAGGGCGGGAACCGGACCTGGTGTATCGGCAGGCCGGCCGGTGACGGCAGTCGGGAGCTGGGCAGAGGTGGCACATGGAGTTGCAGCGGCTGCTGTGGAGAGTGGGCGGACGCGGCGGTAGCCGGGGTGGCAGTAGGGGGCCACTGCGGCCAGAGGGGAGCCGCGGCTGGGGGCGGCTGCAGGTGCAGCAGCGGCGGTGGCAGCCCGCTGTGGTGCCCCGCCTGGAACGGCAGCTGTGGTGTCCCGCCAATTGCAGGCGCACCCTGGGACGGCCACGGCAGCCAGAGCTGGGTTGCGGCTAAGGGCGGCTATAGGTGCAGCAGCGATGGGGGGCCGCTGGTGTGTCCCACCTGGAACGGCAGCAGGGGCGTCCTGCTCGGGTCAGACGCGTTCTGGATGGGCCAGTGCAGCGCCGGATGGCTGTAGGCGGGGGCGCAGCCGGTGAGGTGGCGTGCGGGCCGTTCAGGTACAGGGTGATGCCCTGGACGGCCGTCACGTGGTCCCGCAAGGTGCTGGACATCTAATTCGGCGTGAAGACGGGATCGTCGACGGCGGCGAGGTGACTGGGGCCGGCAGCGCGGAGGTGATCGAGGCCGGCGGCGTTGGGGACCCGGCCATGATCATCGGGTCGGTGGTGATGATGGGCAGCGGGGCGTGGGTGGGGATGACGACATGATAGAACGTGAGTCTCTGGATACCAAATTGTTAGAAACTAGGGTTCTACCCGGTCTAGGGCGTAGGTTGTAAGGGAAGGGGGAGGAGGTTGGAGGAGATTGCGCGACGGCCGGCGGCTGGGCGCCGTCCATGCGGCTGGTGCGACGGCGGCGGACGCAAGAGGCGGCTAAGGTTAGGTCTCCCGGCTCTCTAAGGGAAGCCGAGAAAATACTGATTGCTTCTTGCTTCCTTAGATTGATACATCTCCTCTCCTTATATAGAGAGGTTTACTTGACTCCTTGTGGGGACCCCTACTCATAAGTCATGGTCACCGAATGCACATGTACAGTGATCCCAGAGATCAATGCTCACTGAACACACAAAAGCTGAATAACAAGAGTCTTACATCCATACATATCGTCTTACACAATTTATGACCATTATGGTCAAGTCTTACATAGATAAAGCCTTAAGGGCTGAACATCAAATGAAACATAAGCAGCGGAAATCTTCATCGATAAGTAGAACCCATGCCATCTGCCTTAACCCTACAGGCATTCTGACTGGGAAACATCCTAGTTCGCATGTTCGTCTTCAAAGAACTCTTCTTCAAACTCCTGTTCTTCCATGCCTGGCCAATTAAATAACCAGTGGCAAGCCAATGAGTACTTTGAATGTACTCGCAAGCAACCCATGTTTTGGTTCAAGGTACAACAATGCATGATATAGGTAAATTTTGCGGAAAGCTAGTTTTTGAGTGCAGTGACATGTTCAACAACTTGTAAGACATGCATCAGGAGAATTCAAGTAACCATAAGGACAGATTACAGATATCAACATAAATAGAGTGGGCACCAACCCAACTCAATCATGTCAAGTCCTTTGACTTGACCCGAGTAGTTCTTCCCACTTATCCAAACACCCACACTGGTTTGAAAACATGTGGACGTAGTTTAAGCAGCACCGCCCAACTGTCCTTGACCGTGGACACGGCTATTCGAATAGTTTTACACTCTGCAGAGGTTGCACACTTTACCCACAAGATCCGGGGAACTTCCGTGTCATCCACGACCCGCGGTACCTCAAGTACCCGGGGTAAGCACCCGATCACTATCTTTCCCTAGACGACACTAACAAGGAGTCCACTCGTTGTTCCGTATCCTCATGATGTACATCATACGAGACTCACTCGAGATCGTAACATCCGAGAGGGGACACAACGGTGTATCCGGTGCCCTGTGAAAACAGTCATGGCCGCCCTACCTGGCACGACCCCGTCCCGAGAGAGAGCACCAACTCTCCCCCGTCACTAGTAATGCGGGCTCCAAGCTAGTATCGGCCTAAGTAATCAATAATGCCCTTTCCCATATAAGGGTAGAGTGGTTGCGCATGTAAGGTTGGGACAGTCGACAAATCTTAAATCTAATCCGTTTTCGAAAACAACACACACACTTGCCTCGGTACACCACTTCGTCATCAAGTGGTTACCCATATCATTGCCTCCCTTGGGCATAAGTGGCACCCGACGGGGTTTTCGAAAAGTCCTTTGAAAGTACTTGCCTTCTTCACCATGCATTTACCCGTCCCTTTTTGCGTAGCACTACTTTAGCATTCTATCTACTCCCACTGGCATAACCCTCATAAGGAGGTAGGGTCATGCACAATGCAAGTATCAACAAGGAGGAAATGAGGGCAACCCACCAAAGTGGCTCCCCTCTCATCATGATTCCGATGCAACAATAATAAAGTGCCATATGAAATGCATAAAAAGGGTTTCATAGACATGGTCAAAGGGCTGCTTGCCTGGCTCAACAAGGTCTTCTGGGTCTTCAAAGTCTTCTGGTCCAACTCCTTCGTCAGCAACGCAATCTATCGTCGCAAAATAATACGAGAAAAATAAGGCAATAATAAAACAGAAAAACCAAAGTGCTTAGAAAAATGTCAACTTATTTTTGTAAAATACTAGGTGGAAATCTAAGAAGGGGAAAATTCCTAGTTTTGGATTTGGAGTTACATAAGAGGGGATATGGATTTCCAAACAGAGATTAAACTGCTCAAATTTGAATTTAAATTTGAACAATACATAAAAGTTGGTTGGATTTGAATGGAAGTTGCACCATTAAATAGGTGGGATTTTTAGAAAAATATGGGAGTTGGAGTTATTGCATTTGGATTATTATTTAATCCTGTGGAATTTTTGCAATTTTCCAGAAAAAGGAAAAAGGGGAAGCTGCACTATGCAACTGGGCCAGAAGGGCCACAGTGCAGCAGGCCCAGAGAGATTCAGCCCACGCGAGGCTACCACGTCGAAGGCGTAAAGGCAAAATACGCCTTCAGCCGACGTAGCGAACCGGTGCGCGCGCGTGCATTTTAAACCTGACAGGCGGGGCCCAGGCGTCAGGGCGTGAGGCTGACGGACGGGCCCACGGCCGTCGTCGTCAACCCTAGGTCAGAGGGGCGGCGAGCTCACCGGCGTCGCTGTGGTCAACGGCGAGGCGATCCGAGCGCATCGGCTTGCTCAGGGCGGAGTCGCCGTTCGGGTGGAGGTGGAGGTGGTTGCCGGAGTGTAGGGGTTCGCCGGCGACGAGGTTCGGGGCGGAGGAGCGTCGGGCGTTGATGGCTCCGGCCGTTTCCAACTGCAAGAGAGAGGGGAAACAGAGGGGAAATGATCAGGAAGGTGCGGAGGGTCCAGATCGAGAGAGAGGAGGGGCGGAGGGAGCCCGTACCCCGAGATCGACGTCGACCCGAGGCGGCGGAGCTCGAGCTCGATCTCGAGCTCGGGTGCTCCTGGAGGAGAGTGGAGGGCACAGGGGGCCTTTTTGGAGTAGGTGGGGGCGAGTGGTGGTGATTGGGAGGCTCGGGGAGGCCTTTAAGAAGGCGAGCCACGGCTCACCGTAGACCCGTGCGCCGGCGAGGCTGTTGCCATTGCTGCAAGCCACGGGGGCTCACGTGGGCGTGTCTGGGGTGTTTGTAGGGGTGGTCTACGCCCAGAGGGAGGGAGAGAAGGAGCGGGGAAGCGTCAGGGCAGCGCGCGTGTGAGCGTGCTCATTGGAGCTCTCGGGCGGCCATGGTGCGCATGCGAGCAGGGGCAGGAGAGAGGGAAGGAGGAGGGGGCCGACCAGCTGTCATGTCCCAGACGCCGAGGCGTCTCGTCGGGCGTGCTGGGGAGGCCTGAGGTGGCCGGGTGTGCTTGGCAGGGGGCGGCTACAGTGCGGGAGCACACTGTAGCGCGCTCCAGAGCGCCCTAATGGCATGCCAAGCCATTTTCTATGCTTGTGTGCGCGCCCTGGCATGTCTGGTAGCTCTAGGGAGGAGTAAAGAAAGGGGGGAGAGCATAGGATGCCATGGATGGCCACTGGAGTGAGGAGAGAAGAGTAAGAAGAGTGAAAATGGGATGTCCAGAGAGAGAAAGTGAGGGTTTCACCCCCAAATAATTGATCTGAGGTCTTGCCATTGCTAATGGAGGTATAAGGTGACTAGATTAAGCTCTGGTAAAAAGTTGAGCTTACCAAGAATAGTGGAAGGGGTCAAAACAGTGGCTTTTGTAAAATGGCAGAAGGTGTTTGATAAGGGTTTGGGCAAGAAAATGAACTCCAATTGCCATGATACTTAACAGGATGGAATGACACTTAGAAATAGGGTGTGCCACCAAATTTGAGCTCATTTTGGCAAAGTAGCCAATGCAACTTTTGTAAACCCTAGAAATCAACAGAAAGGGGTTTGTGTAGATCTAGTCATGCAAAACCATTCTCCTTGATGCACCACTTTGTGTAGTGTCATCATTTGGTCATATGAACATGCTCACAAAAGTTGGGGTCTAGGGGAGAAAGTTGGTAGTACAAACTTGCTCAAATTTGGTTCTGAACAGAAAGGGTTATGGGGCATTTTGGTGGACCAAAATGACCTTGATTGCAGTGAGACTTTGCAAGATCATCACAATATGCATTTGTGACTTGCTGGATTTTTCTTGGATTTTTATGAAAATATTTCCTGTAGAAATATTTCAAATCCTTGAAATGAGCAGAAATGGTTTTGGGAGGTTTTGTCCAATATTTTGAACATGACCATGTGTTGAAACTCTTATATATGGGACATATATGTCCACTGAGTTTCCCTAAATTTTCTCAAATATTTTTAAAACATTAAAATAATTTTAACCTATTAAAGACCATTTCTGTCCTTAAGAAAAAGCCTTTAAATAAAATAGGAAAATAGCTTTTAAAATTATATTTTTGGGGTTTATGGGAATCCTATATCTAATAGGTTTCAAATATACCTTTTGAAATATTTTTCATACCCCAAATCAGGTACTTGCAGTGCAAACCTCAATCCAGGGGTTTTTGGAAAACTAATTTTTGAAAAAACGATTTGGCCAAATTATTTTTGTAAGAAAATACTATATTGTAGTATACACATGGCATGGTCATTGGGCAGAAGTTTGGTGCAAGGAGATTAAGTATAGAAGGTGGAGTTGTGTTGACTTTAAAGAGCACTTGAAAAGCACAGAGAGAAAACCAACTCCAAATAAAAGCCAAATAATGCAAAAGTTTTTGTTGGTCCAAATTTTCATGCTTTATTAATGCAAATGAAGAGTTACAAAATGCAGGGTGTGACAGACCTACCCCCCTTACAAGAATCTCGTCCCCGAGATTCCTAAACTAGGCTTTAAAGAGATACGAAAACTCGGATCTAAGGTAGTCTTCATGCTCCCAGGTTGCTTCTGCTTCAGTGTGGTTGCTCCACTGGACCTTGAAGTACTTGATCGCGTGGCTTCGAGTTCGTTGCTCAGCCTCATCCAAAATGCAGATGGGTCTCTCGCGGTAGGTCAAATTAGGCTGAAGGTCAATGGCTTGGTGGTTGACGTCCTTGTAAAGATCAGGCTTGCCTGGAACTTGGAGACATTTCCGGAGTTGTGACACGTGGAATACGTTGTGCACATCGGATAGTTCAGGTGGTAGTTCCAACTGGTAAGCCACTTCTCCCGTCGTGCAGTGATCTTGAAGGGGCCGATAAATCTTGGTGCGAGTTTTCCCTTAACATGGAAGCGCTGGGTTCCCTTGAGAGCTGTGACCCGGAGATAGACATGATCTCCAACTCGGAAGGTCATGTCTCTCCGACGAGAGTCAGCGTAGCTCTTCTGCCTTGACTTGGCAGTCTTCAAACGCTCTCTGCCAAGCTGGACTTGCTCTTCTTCTTCACGGAGGATATCGGGCCCAAAGACTAGTCCTTCTCCGGTTTCTGACCAATTGAGGGGTGTGCGGCACTTGCGCCCATACAACACCTCAAATGGTGCCATCTGGAGGCTTGACTGATAACTGTTGTTGTAGGAGAACTCGGCGAAAGGGAGGCAATCTTCCCACCTAGCTCCATATGCTAAGACACAGGCTCGGAGCATGTCTTGAAGTATCTGATTCACTCGTTCTGTCTGACCACCAGTCTGTGGGTGGAAAGCGATGCTGAAGGACAACTTGGTCCCCATGGCCTCTTGGAACTTCTTCCAGAATCTTGAGGTAAACTGGGTTCCTCGATCTGACACAATCTCCTTGGGAACACCATGAAGACTTACGATTCTATTGATGTAGAGGCTGGCTAGCTGGTTTCCCTTGTAAGTCGTTTTGACAGGAATGAAATGGGCTACTTTGGTCAAATGGTCGACTATGACCCAGATGGAGTCATGTCCCTTATTTGACCTGGGTAATCCAGTGATGAAGTCCATTCCGAATTTATCCCATTTCCATTTAGGCACCTTGAGAGGCTGTAACAATCCAGCGGGCCGCTGATGTTCAGCTTTGACCCTTTGGCATATGTCACACTTAGCGACGAAAGTGGCTATCTCTCTCTTCATGCCATGCCACCAGAATCTTCCCTTCAGGTCTTGATACATCTTGGTTCCTCCGAGGTGGATGGAATACAGGGTGTCATGAGCATCTTGCAAGATCAAATGCTTGTGCTCAATCTTGTTGGGTACGCAAATGCGATTCCCAAACCACACGATTCCTTGCTCATCCTCTGAGAATCCTCGAGCCTTGCCTGCCTTGATCTTCCTCTTGATGCCTTCAATACTTTCGTGTCCCTTCTGAGCTTCCTTAATATCATCCATCAGGGTAGGCTCGACTTCAAGGTTGGCTAAGAATCCTGGTGCAACCAGTTCCAACCCGAAGCTTTCAAGTTCTTCATACAAGGCGGGTAGCCTTTCCTTAAGCATAGCATTCAAGGAACAAGCCTTCCTGCTTAATGCATCTGCTACCACATTAGCCTTTCCAGGGTGGTATTGAACACTGAGGTCATAATCATTGATCAACTCTAGCCACCTTCTCTGCCTCATGTTCAATTCCTTTTGAGTGAAAATATACTTCAGACTTTTGTGATCCGTGTATATCTTACACCGCTTCCCTAGGAGGTAATGTCGCCATGTTTTCAGGGCATGAACTACAGCTGCCAACTCAAGGTCATGAGTAGCATAGTTCTCTTCATGAGGCCGTAGTTGCCTTGAAAGGTAAGCTATGACTCTGCCTTCTTGCATCAGAACACCTCCCAGTCCGGTCCTTGACGCATCACAATATATCACAAACTCCTTGTGTATATCTGGTGTGGCCAGAACTGGGGCGGTGGTCAATCTCTTCTTCAGCTCCTGGAAGCTTTCTTCACACTTCGGCGTCCATTCAAACTTCTTGTCCTTCTTCAAGAGCTGAGTCATGGGTCGTGCAATGCTTGAGAATCCTTCAACGAACTTGCGGTAATATCCCGCGAGTCCGAGGAAGCTTCTGACTTCCTTCACATTGCTTGGGGATTGCCATTCAGTCACGGCTTCAATCTTAGTGGGATCGACCGACAATCCTTCTTCAGTCAAAACATGACCCAAGAATCCAACTTCGCGCAGCCAAAATTCGCACTTGCTGAACTTGGCATACAGTTGGTGCTCTCGAAGCTTGTCTAGGACCATCCTCAAGTGTTGCTCGTGCTCTTCTTCCGTCTTCGAGAAGACAAGAATGTCATCAATGAAGACAACGACAAACTTGTCCAAATATTCCATGAAGACCTTATTCATGAGATACATGAAGTAAGTTGGGGCATTGGTCAATCCGAAGGACATGACCGTGCACTCATACAGGCCATATCTGGTTACAAATGCCGTCTTCGGAATATCTTGGGGTCTGATTTTCAGCTGGTAGTACCCAGATCTGAGATCAATCTTGGAGAACACCTTGGCCCCATTGAGTTGATCAAACAGATCTTCAATCTTGGGAAGTGGATACTTGTTTTTGATTGTAACTTCATTGAGGGAGCGGTAGTCAATGCATAAGCGGATGGTACCGTCCTTCTTTGCCACAAACAGAACAGGTGATCCCCAAGGGGAGGCACTAGGGCGGATAAATCCCTTCCTCAACTGCTCTTCCAGTTGCTTCTTCAATTCTGCTAACTCTTCCGATCCCATTCTATAAGGCTTCTTATAGATGGGTCCTGCTCCGGGTATGAGCTCGATGATGAACTCAATGTCTCGGTCAGGAGGCATTCCCGGTAGCTCATCAAGAAAGACATCGGGGTATTCGCATACTACCGGCACTTGCTCCAATCCAACTTCTGCAGAGAGTTGACTTGGGTGGCTTGAGCAGAGGAGGGGTTGGAGGCAAATTTAATTTCGACTCCTTGGTCATTGGTCACAGTGACGGTCCGGTTGGCACAATCTAACAAGCCTTGGTGCTTGATGAGCCAATCCATTCCTAAGATCACATCCAAGCCCTGTGATCTTAAGATGATAAGGTCTGCTAGGAAGTCTACCCCATTAATGACAATCCCGACTCCTTTACATCCTATCTTGGCTCTCATCTCTGCTCCGGGGGTTTGTACCACCATAGGGTTATTCAGGGGCGTAGGAGTCATGCCACTTTTTAATGCAAACTTTTGGGTGACAAATGAATGCGTGGCTCCAGAATCAAACAAGACAGTTGCAGGTGCTGAGTTGACAAGGAACGTACCCAGCACGACGTCCGGGTCTTCCTGGGCTTCTTCTGCAGTGACATGATTCACACGACCCTTGCCGTTGTTGGGCAGGTTGCGGGGAGCTTGGTTCCTTGGTGGCATTCCACGGCCTTGTCCTGGGTTCTGCGCATTGGGGCGCGGGGTGTCGGGCTTCTTGTTGGGGCAATTCTTGGAGTAGTGTCCTGCTTGACCACATCCGAAGCAAGTGACTTGATTGGGGTTGCTGCTCTTGCCGGCATTGGGGTTGTTGTAAGCTGGCCTGGGGTTGGCATACTGCTGAGGTGGATAGTTGGTGCGGGGTGCAGGAGCTCTTGGCTGCTGATAGGTTGGCTTGACCGGGGCTGGCTGCCACGGGCGAGGCTTCTGGTTGCTGGAGCTACCCTTGCTGATCATCTTGCGCTTACGGGTATCATCCAAAGCACGTCGCTTGTCCTCAAGCATGAGTGCCTTGTTCACCAGATCAGGAAAGGTCGGGCAGTCACACACAACAAGCGAGTACTGCAGAGTCTGGTTAAGGCCTTCCATGAAGCGCTCCCTTTTGGCAGCATCAGTGCTGACATCTTCAGGGGCATACCTTGAGAGAACACTGAACCTCTGCATGTACTCCTTGACAGTGTTGCTACCTTGCTTCAGGGCTCGGAACTCACGCTTCTTGATGGCCATGATTCCGGAAGGAATGTGGGCCTTGCGGAATTCTGCCTTGAAGTTATTCCAAGTGATGTTTTGCTCAACATGCATGGCCTTGAATCCATCCCACCAAGCTCTAGCAGTTCCCCCAAGACAGTGAGTAGCATATGCCACCCTCTCACGGTCCTCGGTGCATCCGACTAGTTCCAGCAGATCCTCAATGGTGCGGACCCAGTCGTCTGCATCCAGGGGTTCAGCAGTCTCAATGAAGGTGGGTGGTGCATGCTTCTTGAACTCCACCAGCATGGAACGTGCATTGTCGTTTCCTGCCGGCTGGCGGTTGACAGCTTGAGCGATCATCTGGAGGGCTGCAGTGTTGGCTTGGCGTTCCTCTCGGAAGGCTTGGAGAAGCTGAGCCATGTCCATGCTTGGAGGTGGTGGTGGTGGTGGAGCTTGTCCTTGGGTTTGGTCCTAACTGGCTCCTTCTTCGGCTTCTTGCTGCTGGGTAGAGGTACCAGTACGAGTTACAACAGGCATCCTGTTGGAGCGGTCAAGGTCTCATGATTGGGAAAGATGGGGAAAGCAATATAGATGGGATGCCTAGTACGGGGGTTGTAAGACACTAATTATATTCATGCAAGGGCCAAAAGGCCAAACACATTCATTAAAATCCAAATGGGTGATGTAGTCTCTTACAAGTTCCCGAAGGAAGTACGACGTCCATCAAACACATCAAAAGCAAACACAATACTACGTGGTTTCGTATGAACCATTACAAGGACTCGACTCCGCATAGGGGTACATGACCTATCCTACCATAGGGGTTACTAATGGGCATAGCCGGGTTGCGAATGGTGCCTAAGTGGTGGAATGCTCGGTCGCGTAGTCTGGCTCTTCTGGGTCTTCCTCCTCGCCATCGGCGGCCTGACTTCCCTCTTCACTCGAAGGGGTGGGGGAGTGGAGGAGCTCAACACGGCGTTGCTTCGCCGGTGGTGCGAAGAGCTTGCGGTATTCCTTTGCGCTCATGCGGTGTTACTGTGGTGGTTCTCCATCCTTTAGGGGTCTTCTGCCTCTGTATGCGATTGCGGGTTGTCCAGGGGGAGCACCTTCCTTCTTGATTCTATCCGTCTTCCCTTGTGCTTGAAGAAGTAGTGCCTTGGTCTCATGAAGTTCCTTTCGGAGTTCCATCGATTCAGAGGCCAAGCGTTGTGCCAAACTATCGGCACAAAGGCTGAAGTAGGTCTGGAATCGGAGTGGGAGTCCTTCTTCTAATGGTGGAGCTGGTGCACTGCTCTCATCCTCACCTTCCTTCCGATAAGGCAAGAAACGGGTTGCCAACTCGTCTGCCATCTCTGGAAGAAGGTCTTAGAGGCGGGTGAGTGCCTTGAGGGTTGCCGTCTCGATGGCAAGGACTAGTGTTGCCATCTGGGGTCCCTCGAAAAACCAGCTTGTTGGAGAGTCGTTGGCCTTCACGATCACTTCCACATGATACTCCGTCTCGGTGTCATTGATCCAATGCTCATGGTAGGTGAAAATGGGGGCTCGGTGGAACTGGCACTTCTTGAGGCTATCCTCGAGAAGCACGGGAAATCCTGTGGTCAGGAAGTCTTCAGGTACGGCAGCCATCTACAAAGGTTGAATGGGAGAGGTCAATAAGGGAAATATATCTTGGGTTGGGAAAGCTTTAGAAAAGAAGAGAAGTTTAGATGGTCTCAAGCTAACTAACGCCCATGCTAACTAAGGCTTCCTACAGTCAGGATGGCTCTGATACCAGCTCTGTGGGGACCCCGACTCATAAGTCGAGATCACCGAATGCACGTGTACAGTGATCCCAGAGATCAATGCTCACTGAACACACAGAAGCTGAATAACAAGAGTCTTACATCCATACATACCGTCTTACACAAATTATGACCATTATGGTCAAGTCTTACATAGATAAAGCCTTAAGGGCTGAACATCAATGAAACACAAGCAGCGGAAATCTTCGTCGATAAGTAGAACCCATGCCATCTGCCTTAACCCTACAGGCATTCTGACTGGGAAACGTCCTAGTTCGCATGTTCGTCTTCAAAGAACTCTTCTTCGAACTCCTGTTCTTCCATGCCTGGCCAATTAAATAACCAGTGGCAAGCCAATGAGTACTTTGAATGTACTCGCAAGCAACCCATGTTTTGGTTCAAGGTACAACAATGCATGATATAGGTAAATTTTTGCGGAAAGCTAGTTTTTGAGTGCAATGACATGTTCAACAACTTGTAAGACATGCATCAGGAGAATTCAAGTAACCATGAGGACAGGTTACAGATATCAACATAAATAGAGTGGGCACCAACCCAACTCAATCATGTCAAGTCCTTTGACTTGACCCGAGTAGTTCTTCCCACTTATCCAAACACCCACACTGGTTTGAAAACATGTGGACGTAGTTTAAGCAGCACCGCCCAACTGTCCTTGACCGTGGACACGGCTATTCGAATAGTTTTACACTCTGTAGAGGTTGCACACTTTACCCACAAGATCACTATCTTTCCCTAGACGACACTTAACATGGAGTCCACTCAATTGGTAGTAACCTCCGTGCCCATCATTTCACAACTTAAAAATTGTGGAGCCTTGCTCCCATATTCATCACATACCACTGGCACGGGGGTACCAATGGTGTGTCCGGTGCCCCATAAAAATGTTCTTGGCCGCCCTACCTGGCACGACCCCTTCCCGAGAGAGAGCACCAACTCTCCCCCATCACTAGTAATGCGGGCTCCAAGCTAGTATCAGCCTAGGTAATCAATAATGCCCTTTCCCATATAAGGGTAGAGTGGTTGCGCATGTAAGGTTGGAAGAACGGTCGCAACTTAAACCAATCCGTTTTTGAAAGCAACACACACACACTTGCCTCGGTACACCACTTCGTCATCAAGTGGTTACCCATCTCATTATCTCCCTCGGGCATAAGTGGCACCCGACGGGGTTTTCGAAAAGTCCTTTGAAAATACTTTGTCTCCATCACCATGCATATACCCGTCCCTTTTGCGTAGCACTACTTTAGCATCCTATCTACTCCCACCGGCATAACCCTCATAAGGAGGTAGGGTCATGCACAATGCAAGTATCAACAAGGAGGAAATGAGGCAACCCACCAAAGTGGCTACCCTCTCATCATGATTCCGATGCAACAATAATAAAGTGCCATATGAAATGCATAAAAAGGGTTTCATAGACATGGTCAAAGGGCTGCTTGCCTGGCTCAACAAGGTCTTCTGGGTCTTCAAAGTCTTCTGGTCCAACTCCTTCGTCAGCAACGCAATCTATCGTCGCAAAATAATAACGAGAAAAATAAGGCAATAATAAAACAGAAAAACCAAAGTGCTCAGAAAAATGTCAACTTATTTTTGTTAAATACTAGGTTGAAAACTAAGAAGGGGAAAATTCCTAGTTTTGGATTTGGAGTTGCATAAGAGGGGATATGGATTTCCAAACAGAGATTAAACTGCTCAAATTTGAATTTAAATTTGAACAGTACATAAAAGTTGGTTGGATTTGAATGGAAGTTGCACCATTAAATAGGTGGAATTTTTAGAAAAATATGGGAGTTGGAGTTATTGCATTCGGATTATTATTTAATCCTGTGGAATTTTTGCAATTTTCCAGAAAAAGGAAAAAGGGGAAGCAGCACTATGCAACTGGGCCAGAAGGACCACAGTGCAGCAGGCCCAGAGGGATTCAGCCCACGCGAGGCTGCCACGTCGAAGGCGTAAAGGCAAAATACGCCTTCAGCCGACGCAGCGAACCAGTGCGCGCGCGCGTGCATTTTAAACCTGACGGGCGGGGCCCAGGCGTCAGGGCGTGAGGCTGACGGACGGGCCCCATGGCCATCGTTGTCAACCCTAGGTCAGAGGGGCGGCGAGCTCACCGGCGTCGCTGTGGTCAATGGCGAGGGATCCGAGCGCACCGGCTTGCTCAGGGCGGAGTCGCCGTTCGGGTGGAGGTGGAGGTGGTTGCCGGAGTGTAGGGGTTCGCCGGCGACGAGGTTCGCGGCGGAGGAGCGTCAGGCGTTGATGGCTCCGGCCGTTTCCGACTGCAAGAAAGAGGGGAAACAGAGGGGAAATGATCAGGGAGGTGCGGAGGGTCCAGATCGAGAGAGAGGAGGGGCGGAGGGAGCCCGTACCCCGAGATCAACGTCGACCCGAGGCGGCGGAGCTCGAGCTCGATCTTGAGCTCGGGTGCTCCTGGAGGAGAGTGGAGGGCACAGGGGGCCTTTTTGGAGTAGGTGGGGGCGAGTCGTGGTGATTGGGAGGCTCGGGGAGGCCTTTAAGTAGGCGAGCCACGGCTCACTGTAGACCCGTGCGTCGGCGAGGCTGTTGTCGTCGCTGCAAGCCACGGGGGCTCACGTGGGCGTGTCCGGGGTGTTTGTAGGGGTGGTCTACGCCCAGAGGGAGGGAGAGAAGGAGCGGGGAAGCGTCAGGGCAGCGCGCGTGTGAGCGTGCTCATTGGAGCTCTCGGGCGGCCATGGTGCGCGTGCGAGCAGGGGCAGGAGAGAGGGAAGGAGGAGGGGGCCGACCAGCTGTCGTGTCCCGGATGCCAAGGCGTCTTGTCGGGCGTGCTGGGGAGGCCCGAGGTGGCCGGGTGTGCTTGGCAGGGGGCGGCTACAGTGCGGGAGCGCACTGTAGCACGCTCCAAAGCGCCCAAATGGCATGCCAAGCCATTTTCTATGCTTGTGTGCGCGCCCTGGCATGTCTGGTAGCTCTAGGGAGGAGTAAAGAAAGGGGGGAGAGCATAGGATGCCATGGATGGCCACTGGAGTGAGGAGAGAAGAGGAAGAAGAGTGAAAATGGGCTGTCCAGAGAGAGAAAGTGAGGGTTTCACCCCCAAATAATTGATCTGAGGTCTTGCCATTGCTAATGCAGGTATAAGGTGACTAGATTAAGCTCTGGTAAAAAGTTGAGCTTACCAAGAATAGTGGAAGGGGTCAAAACAGTGGCTTTTGTAAAATGGCAGAAGGTGTTTGATAAGGGTTTGGGCAAGAAAATGAACTCCAATTGCCATGATACTTAACAGGATGGAATGACACTTAGAAATAGGGTGTGCCACCAAATTTGAGCTCATTTGGGCAAAGTAGCCAATGCAACTTTTGTAAACCCTAGAAATCAACAGAAAGGGGTTTGTGTAGATCTAGTCATGCAAAGCCATTCTCCTTGATGCACCACTTGGTTTAGTGTCATCATTTGGTCATATGAACATGCTCACAAAAGTTGGGGTCAAGGGGAGAAAGTTGGTAGTACAAACTTGCTCAAATTTGGTTCTGAACAGAAAGGGTTATGGGGCATTTCGGTGGACCAAAATGACCTTGATTGAAGTGAGACTTTGCAAGATCATCACAATATGCATTTGTGACTTTCTGGATTTTTCTTGGATTTTTATGAAAATATTTCCTGTAGAAATATTTCAAATCCTTGAAATGAGCAGAAATGGTTTTGGGAGGTTTTGTCCAATATTTTGAACATGACCATGTGTTGAAACTCATATATATGGGAAATATATGTCCACTGAGTTTCCCTAAATTTTATCAAATATTTTTAAAACATTAAAATAACTTTAACCTATTAAAGACCATTTCTGGCCTTAAGAAAAAGCCTTTAAATAAAATAGGAAAATAGCTTTTAAAATTATATTTTTGGGATTTATGGGCATCCTATATCTAATAGGTTTCAAATATACCTTTTGAAATATTTTTCATACCCCAAATCAGGTACTTGCAGTGCAAACCTCAATCCAGGGGTTTTTGGAAAACTAATTTTTGAAAAAACGATTTGGCCAAATTATTTTTGTAAGAAAAATACTATATTGTATTATACACATGGCATGGTCATTGGGCAGAAGTTTGGGGCAAGGAGATTAAGTATAGAAGGTGGAGTTGTGTTGACTTTAAAGAGCACTTGAAAAGCACAGAGAGAAAACCAACTCCAAATAAAAGCCAAATAATGCAAAAGTTTTTGTTGGTCCAAATTTTCATGCTTTATTAATGCAAATGAAGAGTTACAAAATGCAGGGTGTGACACTCCTAAGGAAACGATCCTAATACGATAAGATAATTGGGCTAAGCCCCTGATGATTAAGATATTTGGGCCATAACCCACTGGGCTAAGCCCCTAATATGCTGGTCATAACACATTGTGATGGCATCAACCAACCTGCTGATTGGCCGATTCGGATTGGTCACCTGGTAATATATGTAGCTCTTGTTGTGTTGAGTATAATGTTGTTGGGCTACGTAGTAATTTCAAAATTTTCCTACGCACACGCAAGATCATGGTGATGCATAACAACGAGAGGGGAGAGTGTGATCTACGTACCCTTGTAGATCGATAGTGGAAGTGTTATGACAACGCGGTTGATGTAGTCGTACGTCTTCACGGCCCGACCGATCAAGCACCGAAACTACGGCACCTCCGAGTTTTAGCACACATTCAGCTCGATGACGATCCCCGGACTCCGATCCAGCAAAGTGTCGGGGAAGAGTTCCGTCAGCACGACGGCGTGGTGACGATCTTGATGTACTACTGTCACAGGGCTTCGCCTAAGCACCGCTACAATATTATCGAGGACTATGGTGGAAGGGGGCGCCACACACGGCTAAGAATATGATCACATGGATCAACTTGCGTTCCTGGGGTGCCCCTTGCCTCAGTATATAAAGGATGGAGGAGGAGGAGGCCGGCCAAGGCAATTGGTGCGGCCAGGATGTGGAGTCCTACTAGGACTCCAAGTCCTAGTAGAAGTCCACCAAGAGGGGAGGAAGGGAGAAGGAAGTGGAGGAGAAGGAAAGGTGGCCGGCCCCCTTTTCCCTAGTCCAATTCGGACCAGAGGGGAGGGGGGCGCAGCAGCCCCTTGGCCCTTTCTCCTCTTCCCACTAAAGCCCATCAAGGCCCATTGCTTCTCCCGTAACTACCCGGTACTCCGAAAAATACCTGAATCACTCGGAACCTTTCCGATGTCCGAATATAGTCGTCCAATATATCGATTCTTTATGTCTCGAACCATTTCGAGACTCCTCGTCATGTCCCGATCTCATCCGGGACTCCGAACTCCTTCGGTACATCAAACTCATAAACTCATAATATAACTGTCATCGAAACCTTAAGCGTGCGGACCCTACGGGTTCGAGAACAATGTAGACATGACCGAGACATGTCTCTGGTCAATAACCAATAGCGGGACCTGGATGCCCATATTGGCTCCTACATATTCTACGAAGATCTTTATCGGTCAGACCGCATAACAACATACGTTGTTCCCTTTGTCATCGGTATGTTACTTGCCCGAGATTCGATCGTCGGTATCCAATACCTAGTTCAATCTCGTTACCGGCAAGTCTCTTTACTCGTTCTATAATACATCATCTCACAACTAACTCATTAGTTGCATTGCTTGCAAGGCTTAAGTGATGTGCATTACCAAGAGGGCGCAGAGATACCTCTCCGATAATCGGAGTGACAAATCCTAATCTCGAAATACGCCAACCCAACATGTACCTTTGGAGACACCTGTAGAGCTCCTTTATAATCACCCAGTTACGTTGTGACGTTTGGTAGCACACAAAGTGTTCCTCCGGCAAACGGGAGTTGCATAATCTCATAGTCATAGGAACATGTATAAGTCATGAAGAAAGCAATAGCAACATACTAAACGATCGGGTGCTAAGCTAATGGAATGGGTCATGTCAATCAGATCATACATCTAATGATGTGATCCCGTTAATCAAACAACAACTCTTTGTCCATGGTTAGGAAACATAACCATCTTTGATTAACGAGCTAGTCAAGTAGAGGCATACTAGTGACACTCTGTTTGTCTATGTATTCACACATGTATTATGTTTATAGTTAATACAATTCTAGCATGAATAATAAACATTTATCATGAAATAAGGAAATAAATAATAACTTTATTATTGCCTCTAGGGCATATTTCCTTCAGTCTCCCACTTGCACTAGAGTCAATAATCTAGTTCACATCGCTATGTGATTAGCACCAATAGTTCACATCTTTATGTGATTGGTTCACATCTCCATGTGACTAACACCCAAAAGGTTTACTAGATTCAATAATCTAGTTCACATCGCTATGTGATTAACACCCAAAGAGTGATCATGTTTTGCTTGTGAGATAAATTTAGTCAACGGGCCTGCCAAATTCAGATCCGTATGTATTTTGCAAAATTCTATGTCTACAATGCTCTGCACGGGGATACTCTAGCTAATTGCTCCCACTTTCAATATGTATCCAGATTGAGACTTAGAATCATCTGGATCAGTGTCAAAAACTTGCATCGGCGTAACCCTTTACGACGAATCTTTTTGTCACGTCCATAATCGAGAAACATATCCTTATTTCACTAAGGATAATTCTGACCGCTGTCCAGTGATCTACTCCTAGATCACTATTGTACTCCCTTGCCAAATCAGTGCAGGGTATACAATAGATCTGGTATACAGTATGACATACTTTATAGAACCTATGGCCAAGGCATAGGGAATGACTTTCATTCTCTTTCTATCTTCTGCCGTGGTCAGGCTTTGAGTCTTACTCAACTTCACACCTTGTAATACAGGCAAGAACTCTTTCTTTGACTGCTCCATTTTGAACTACTTCAAAATCTTGTCAAGGTATGTACTCATTGAAAAAACTTATCAAGCGTCTTGATCTATTTCTATAGATCTTGAAGCTCAATATGTAAGCAGCTTCACCGAAGTCTTTCTTTGAAAAAACTCCTTTCAAACACTCCTTTATGCTTTACAGAATAATTCTACATTATTTCCGATCAACAATATGTCATTCACATATACTTATCAGAAATGCTATAGTGCTCCCACTCACTTTCTTGTAAATACAGGCTTCACCGCAAGTCTGTATAAAACTATATGCTTTGATCAACTCATCAAAGCGTATATTCCAACTCCGAGATGCTTGTACCAGTCCATAGATGGATTGCTGGAGCTTGCATATTTTGTTAACACCTTTAGGATCGACAAAACCTTCTAGTTGCATCGTATACAACTCTTCTTTAATAAATCCATTAAGGAATGCAGTTTTTGTTTATCCATTTGCCAGATTTCATAAAATGTGGCAATTGCTAACATGATTCGAACAGACTTAAGCATAGATATGAGTGAGAAACTCTCATCATAGTCAACACCTTGAACTTGTCGAAAACCTTTTGCGACAATTCTAGCTTTGTAGATAGTAACACTACTATCAGCGTCCATCTTCCTCTTGAAGATCCATTTATTTTCTATGGCTTGCCGATCATCGCGCAAATCCATCAAAGTCCATACTTTGTTCTCATACATGGATCATATCTCAGATTTCATGGCCTCAAACCATTTTGCGGAATCTGGGCTCATCATCGCTTCCTCATAGTTCGCAAGTTCGTCATGGTCTAGTAACATGACTTCCAGAATAGGATTACCGTACCACTCTGGCGCGGATCTCACTCTAGTTTACCTACGAGATTCGGTAGTAACTTGATCTGAAGTTTCATGATCATCATCATTAGCTTCCTCACTAATTGGTCTAGGTGTCACAGAAACCGGTTTCTGTGATGTACTACTTTCCAATAAGGGAAGAGGTACAGTTACCTCATCAAGTTCTACTTTCCTCCCACTCACTTCTTTCGAGAGAAACTCCTTCTCCAGAAAGTTTCCGAATTTAGCAAGAAAAGTCTTGCCTTAGGATCTGTGATAGAAGGTGTACCCAACAGTAACTTTTGGGTATCCTATGAAGACACACTTTTCCGATTTGGGTTTGAGCTTATCAGGACGAAACTTTTTCACATAAGCATCACAACCCCAAACTTTTAAGAAACGACAACTTTGGTTTCTTGCTAAACCATAGTTCATATAGTGTCATCTCAACGGATTTAGATGGTGCCCTATTTAACGTGAATGCAGCTGTCTCTAATGCATAACCCCAAAACGATAGTGGTAAATCGGCAAGAGACATCATAGATTGCACCATATCTAATAAAGTACGGTTACGATGTTCGGACACACCATTACACTATGGTGTTCCAGGTGGCGTGAGTAGTGAAACTATTTCACATTGTTTTAACTGAAGGCCAAACTCGTAACTCAAATATTTTACCTCTGCGATCATATCGTAGAAACTTTTATTTTCTTGTTATGATGATTCTCCACTTCACTCTGAAATTCTTTGAACTTTTCAAATGTTTCAGACTTGTGTTTCATCAAGTAGATATACCCATATCTGCTCAAATCATCTGTGAAGGTCAGAAAATAATGATACTTGTCGCGAGCCTCAACACTCATCGGATCGCATACATCAGTATGTATTATTTCCAATAAGTTAGTTGCTTGCTCTATTGTTCCGGAGAACGGAGTCTTAGTCATCCTGCCCATGAGGAATGGTTCGCAAGCATCAAGTGATTCATAATCAAGTGATTCCAAAAGCCCATCAGCATGGAGTTTCTTCATGCGCTTTACACCAATATGACCTAAACGGCAGTGCCACAAATAAGTTGCACTATCATTATTAACTTTGCATCTTTTGGTTTCAATATTATGAATATGTGTATCACTACGATCGAGATCCAATGAACCATTTTCATTGGGTGTGTAACCATATAAGGTTTTATTCATGTAAACAGAACAACAATTTATTCTTTTACTTAAATGAATAACCGTATTACAATAAACATGATCAAATCATATTCATGCTCAACGCAAACACCAAATAACACTTATTTAGGTTCAACACTAATCCCGAAAGTATAGGGAGTGTGCGATGATGATCATATCAATTTTGGAACCACTTCCAACACACATCGTTACTTCACCCTTAACTAGTCTCTGTTTATTCTGCAACTCCCGTTTCGAGTTACTAATCTTAGCAACTGAACTAGTATCAAATACTGAGGGGTTGCTATAAACACTAGTAAAGTACACATCAATAACATGTATATCAAATATACTTATGTTCACTTTGCCATCCTTTTTATCCGCCAATCACTTGGGGTAGTTCTGCTTCCAGTGACCAGTCCCTTTGCAGTAGAAGCACTTAGTCTCAGGCTTAGGATCAGACTTGGGCTTCTTCACTTGAGCAGCAACTTGCTTGCCATTCTTCTTGAAGTTCCGCTTCTTCCCTTTGCCCTTTTCTTGAAACTAGTGGTCTTGTCAACCATCAACAGTTGATGTTTTTCTTGATTCCTACCTTCGTTGATCACGAAGAGCTTGGGAGTTGTTTCCATTATCCCTTGCATATTATAGTTCATCACGAAGTTCTACTAACTTGGTGATGGTGACTAGAGAATTCTGTCAATCACTATCTTATCTCGAAGATTAACTCCCACTTGATTCAAGCGATTGTAGTACCCAGACAATCTGAGCACATGCTCACTAGTTGAGCGATTCTCCTCCATCTTTTGGCTATAGAACTTGTTGGAGACTTCATATCTCTCAACTCGGGTATTTGCTTGAAATATTAATGTCAACTCCTAGAACATCTCATATGGTCCATGACGTTCAAAACGTCTTTGAAGTCCCGATTCTAAGCCGTTAAGCATGGTGCACTAAACTATCAAGTAGTCATCATATTGAGCTAGCCAAACGTTCATAATGTCTGCATCTGCTCCTGCAATAGGTCTATCACCTAGCGGTGCATCAAGGACATAATTTTTCTGTGCAGCAATGAGGATAAACCTCAGATCACGGATCCAATCCGCATCATTGCTACTAACATCTTTCAACACAATTTTCTCTAGGAACATATCAAAATAAACACAGGGAAGCAACAACGCGAGCTATTGATCTACAACATAATTTGCAAAATACTACCAGGACTAAGTTCATGATAAATTTAAGTTCAATTTAATCATATTACTTAAGAACTCCCACTTAGATAGACATCCCTCTAATCCTCTAAGTGATCACGTGATCCAAATCAACTAAACCATGTCCGATCATCACGTGAGATGGAGTAGTTTCATTGGTGAACATCACTATGTTGATCATATCTACTATATGATTCACGCTCGACCTTTCGGTCTCCGTGTTCCGAGGCCATATCTGTATATGCTTGGCTCATCAAGTATAACCTGAGTATTCCGCGTGTGCAACTGTTTTGCACCCGTTGTATTTGAACGTAGAGCCTATCACACCCGATCATCACGTGGTGTCTCAGCACGAAGAACTTTCGCAACGGTGCATACTCAGGGAGAACACTTCTTGATAATTTAGTGAGAGATCATCTTATAATGCTACCGTCAATCAAAGCAAGATAAGATGCATAAAAGATAAACATCACATGCAATCAATATAAGTGATATGATATGGCCATCATCATCTTGTGCTGTGATCTCCATCTCCGAAGCACCGTCATGATCACCATCGTCACCGGGGCGACACCTTGATCTCCATCGTAGCATCGTTGTCGTCTCGCCAATCTTATGCTTCCACGACTATCGCTACCGCTTAGTGATAAAGTAAAGCATTACAGCGCGATTGCATTGCATACAATAAAGCGACAACCATATGGCTCCTGCCAGTTGCCGATAACTCGGTTACAAAACATGATCATCTCATACAATAAAATTAGCATCATGTCTTGACCATATCACATCACAACATGCCCTGCAAAAACAAGTTAGACGTCCTCTACTTTGTTGTTGCAAGTTTTACGTGGCTGCTACGGGCTTAAGCAAGAACCAATCTTACCTACGCATCAAAACCACAACGATAGTTTGTCAAGTTGATGCCGTTTTAACCTTCGCAAGGACCGGGCGTAGCCACACTCAGTTCAACTAAAGCTGGAGAAACAGTCACCCGCAAGCCACCTATGTGCAAAGCACGTCGGGAGAACCGGTCTCGCGTAAGCGTATGCGTAATGTCGGTCCGGGCCGCTTCATCCAACAATACCGCCGAACCAAAGTATGACATGCTAGTAGGCAGTATGACTTATATCGCCCACAACTCACTTGTGTTCTACTCGTGCATATAACATCAAACCATAAAACCTAGGCTCGGATGCCACTGTTGGGTAACGTAGTAATTTCAAAATTTTCCTACGCACACGCAAGATCATGGTGATGCATAGCAACGAGAGGGGAGAGTGTGATCTACGTACCCTTGTAGATCGATAGCGGAAGCGTTATGACAACGCGGTTGATGTAGTCGTACGTCTTCACAGCCCGACCGATCAAGCACCGAAACTACGGCACCTCCGAGTTTTAGCACACGTTCAGCTCGATGACGATCCCCGAACTCCGATCCAGCAAAGTGTCGGGGAAGAGTTCCGTCAGCACGACGGCGTGGTGACGATCTTGATGTACTACTGTCGCAGGGCTTCGCCTAAGCACTGCTACAATATTATCGAGGACTATGGTGGCAGGGGGTGCCGCACACGGCTAAGAATATGATCACATGGATCAACTTGTGTTCCTGGGGTGCCCCTTGCCTCAGTATATAAAGGATGGAGGAGGAGGAGGCTGGCCAAGGCAATTGGTGCGGCCAGGATGTGGAGTCCTACTAGGACTCCAAGTCCTAGTAGGAGTCCACCAAGAGGGGAGGAAGGGAGAAGGAAGTGGAGGAGAAGGAAAGGTGGCTGGCCCCCTTTTCCCTAGTCCAATTCGGACCAGAGGGGAGGGGGGGCGCAGCAGCCCCTTGGCCCTTTCTCCTCTTCCCACTAAAGGCCATCAAGGCCCATTGCTTCTCCCGTAACTACCCGGTACTCCGAAATATATCCGAATCACTCGGAACCTTTCCGATGTCCGAATATAGTCGTCCAATATATCGATCTTTACGTCTCGACCATTTCGAGACTCCTCGTCATGTCCCCGATCTCATCTGGGACTCCGAACTCCTTCGGTACATCAAAACTCATAAACTCATAATATAACTGTCATCGAAACCTTAAGCGTGCGGACCCTACGGGTTCGAGAACAATGTAGACATGACCGAGACACGTCTCTGGTCAATAACCAATAGCGGGACTTGGATGCCCATATTGGCTCCTACATATTCTACGAAGATCTTTATCGGTCAGACCGCATAACAACATATGTTGTTCCCTTTGTCATCGGTATGTTACTTGCCCGAGATTCGATCGTCGGTATCCAATACCTAGTTCAATCTCGATACTGGCAAGTCTCTTTACTCGTTCTGTAATACATCATCTCACAACTAACTCATTAGTTGCATTGCTTGCAAGGCTTAAGTGATGTGCATTACCGAGAGGGCCCAGAGATACCTCTCCGACAATCGGAGTGACAAATCCTAATCTCGAAATACGCCAACCCAACATGTACCTTTGGAGACACCTGTAGAGCTCCTTTATAATCACCCAGTTACGTTGTGACGTTTGGTAGCACACAAAGTGTTCCTCCGGCAAACGGGAGTTGCATAATCTCATAGTCATAGGAACATGTATAAGTCATGAAGAAAGCAATAGCAACATACTAAACGATCGGGTGCTAAGCTAATGGAATGGGTCATGTCAATCAGATCATTCATCTAATGATGTGATCCCGTTAATCAAACAACAACTCTTTGTCCATGGTTAGGAAACATAACCATCTTTGATTAACGAGCTAGTCAAGTAGAGGCATACTAGTGACACTCTGTTTGTCTATGTATTCACACATGTATTATGTTTCCAGTTAATACAATTCTAGCATGAATAATAAACATTTATCATGAAATAAGGAAAGAAATAATAACTTTATTATTGCCTCTAGGGCATATTTCCTTTAAATGTATATTAGGAAGTAGATGATAGACTAGGATTTGTTCCTACCTTGTCTTGTACTCCAAGTTGATCATTGTACTCCTATATATATGCCCACGAGGCTCAAGCAATACAACGAACTATTCCACCAATTCCCTCTCTTCCTTCTAACATGGTATCAGTTTCCGGGTTCTAAACCCTAGCCGCCGCCACTTCCGCACCCGCGCGCCGCCCCTGGGGCGGTCAGCCTCCATGACCACCGCTGGGGGTCGCGCCCGTACCTAGGGTTCGTCCGCCGGCCATGTTGGTCGGCTGCCCTAGAGAGTCTTTTCCCCGAGCCCTTGCTCCGGGGTTTTCTCTCTCCCGCCGGTCAACTTGATCGGTGGTTTCTTTTTGGTCTTCCGATCTATTCTTGAACGGTTTGCGTCGCCCACCGCCATCGTCGACCCCGAGCGCTTCTACTCCGACCCCGGCGTGACCAGACGGCCTCTCCTCCGACCCGGCGGCCACGCGCGCCGAGGCGGCCCGTCACGGCCAATCGCCGTCCGCGCATTGGTCCGCCCGTCGCCCTGCGCCAGCCGTCACCGCTCTGCTCTGACCGAGACACCTGCATCGCCCCGACCCGGCGGCCTCGCGCCATGCGACGACCAATCATAGCCATCTCTTGCTGTAGGATCGAAAGTATGTCTAGAGGGGCGTGATTAGACTACTTGACCAATTAAAAATCTATCCTTTTCCCAATTTTAGTCTTTGGCAGATTTTAGCTATCTTGGCACAAGTCAAGCAATCTTAACACAGTTCAAGCAAGCATGCAAAGAGTCTATGAGCGGCGGAAAGTAAAGCATGCAACTTGCAAGAATGTAAAGGGAAGGGTTTGGAGAATTCAAACGCAATTGGAGACACAGATGTTTTTGTCGTGGTTCCGATAGGTGGTGCTATCGTACATCCACGTTGATGGAGACTTCAACCCATGAAGGGTAACGTTGCGCGAGTCCACGGAGGGCTCCACCCACGAAGGGTCCACAAAGAAGCAACCTTGTCTATCCCATCATGGCCATCGCCCACGAAGGACTTGCCTCACTAGTGGTAGATCTTCATGAAGTAGGCGATCTCCTTGCCCTTACAAACTCCTTGGTTCAACTCCACATCTTGTCGGAGGCTCCCAAGTGACACCTAGCCAATCTAGGAGACACCACTCTCCAAGAAGTAACAAATGGTGTGTTGATGATGAACTCCTTGCTCTTATGCTTCAAATGATAGTCTCCCCAACACTCAACTCTCTCTCACAGGATATGGATTTGGTGGAAAGAAGATTTGAGTGGAAAGCAACTTGGGGAAGGCTACAGATCAAGATTCATATGGTGGGAATGGAATATCTTGGCCTCAACACATGAGTAGGTGGTTCTCTCTCAGAAAATGTGTATTGGAAGTGTAGGTATGTTCTGATGGCTCTCTCCTTTTATGAAGAGTGGGTGGAGGGGTATATATAGCCTCCACACAAAAACTAGCCATTACACACAATTTACCAATCTCGGTGAGACCGAATTAAGAAACTCGGTCGGACCGATTTAGCAAACCTAGTGACCGTTAGGATTTTCGGTGGGACTGAGATGCAACTCGGTAGGGCCGATATGGTTAGGGTTAGGGCATAACGTAATCTCGGTGTGACCGATTACACAAACTCGGTGGGACCAATTTTGGTAATAAGCTAACCAGAGAGTTGGTTAGGTAAACTCGGTGGGACCGATTTGCTCATTTAGGTGGGATCGAAATGTTACAAAAGGGAAACAGACAGTTTACATTGCAATCTCGGTAGGACCGATCGCTTATCTCGGTAGGACCGAAACGTTACGAAGGGAAACAGAGAGATTACAACCCCATCTCGGTGTGACCGAGATCCCTATCGGTGAGACCGATTTGCCTAGGGTTTGTGGCAGTGGCTATGACATCTGAACTCGGTGGCGCCGGATAGAAAGAATCGGTGGGGCCGAGTTTGACTTTTGGTTTAGGTCATATGTGGATGTGGGAAGGTAGTTGAGGGTTTTGGAGCATATCACTAAGCACTATGAAGCAAGAACCTCATCAAGCAACACCTCATCCCTCATTGATAGTATTGGCTTTTCCTATCGACTCAATGTGATCTTGGATCACTAAAATATAAAATGTAGAGTCTTGAGCTTTGAGCTTGAGCCAATATTTTTGTCCTTAGTATTTTGAGGGGTCCACTTTCCTCATCCATGCCATGCCATTCATTGAGCTTTTCCTGAAATATTAATCTTGGAATAATGTTAGCTCAATGAGCTATATGTTGTTAGGAATTACCAAAACCACCAAGGGATAGTTGCACTTTCAATCTCCCCCTTTTTGGTAACTGATGACAACATATAGATCAAAGCTTCGACGAATGATAATAAGAGTGAAAAACATTGTCGCTTTGAGAAGTATGTGAAAAGCAAGAGCTCCCCCTAAATTTGTGCATAGTTTATGATTTGCTTTGGACTGCAAATGCACAGAGAGTTAGGCTCATGGGTTACTCTTCCATGTCACATACATCTTGGTGGAGCGCTCAAAATGATAATAATTAAATACATGCACTCATCACCAAGCAAAGTGAATGATCATATAGGGATAAAATGATAATGTCATCCAACAAGCATTAATGTAGCATATGATCAAACACACATGATCATCCAAGTATCACACAGACAGAAAGTATCTCAATCAAGCAAATAAAGTTCAACCACCAAGGCAAGAGAGAATAAAAAAGCAACACTCTCTCTCTCGAAGCCTATGATCTATACATTTTTCTCCCCCTTTGGCAACAAGTTACCAAAAAGTTCATAGAAAATGCATAGAACTAAATCGGCTCTCAGGCTTGGTCTTCAGGTGGTGGTGTCCGGAGAACTCCAAGAACGAAGGCTTCAGTCGATGTAGATGGAGCTGGTGGAGTAGGTGCTGGAGCTGGTAGCACTGAAGCTGTAGCTGGTGCAGATGAAGTTGCTCTGGTGTCTGGAACAGGCACTGCAGCAGATCTCTGAGCTCTAGGCACTCTGGCAAATGCATCAGTGGTTGTCTTGCCCTTCCTCTCCTGCATATCATCCTGAAGTTGCTCCACAACAGACTGGATCTCAGTTACCTTCACATCCATGTCATAGAACTTCTGCTCCACGATCCTTTCCAAGCTCTCCTGGTTTTGAGTCAGGGTGGCCAGCCCTTTCTCAATCCTTAGAGTGGATGCAATCAAGTATCCAAGCTGATCTTGCTTGCTCTTCAGAAGATATTGAGATGCCTCTTCCATGGTTGGCATCTTTGCAGCTTTCTCAGCCTTTGCCTTCTCCCTCTTTGCTTGAGCGTGCACAGAAGATGGTTCATCCTCATTCATAACCACTTGGTTGTCCTCAAAGTCTGGATAGATAGGCATGTGCTCCTTGTCCAACAAGTATGTGCCAGTGCCCATCTTGGAGTTAATCAACTCCTGGATCTGTGGTGCATACCCACAACTTCTCTTTTGGTCAGCAGTTGTCCTCTTGATAGTTTCAACTATAAGACTCATGACCTTGAACTTTTGTGGCACATCAAATATATGTAGCAGATTGATGGAGTGGCCTATGATCATTTTGTGATCACTAGACTTGGGCAGAAGAGTGTGCCTGAGAATCCAATTGATAGTAGGCAGTCCTGATAGCAGGTGTTTCACTGATCCAAATTGGTGAGTCTCAAGATCTGCATCAGGAATCTCCTTGTACATGCTAGCCATGGAGTTGTGATCCTTCTTATTCTTGGCATAGACATCCAAGTCATCTTCATTCTCCTCAGGAGCATTGATCAATTGAGCCCATTCTGCTACTGTTGACTGGTATCTAGTGCCTTCAGACATCCAGACTATCTTGCCATCTGGGTAGAAGTGAGCTGTGGAGTAGAACTACATGATAAGCTCATCATTCCACTTTGTGAGCTTCTGAGCCACAAACTCATCAACTCCACAAGCCTTGAAACTGTCATATACTCCTGGATAGTGTTCTTCATTCTCCTTGTTGTACTCCCAGTTGACCCATCTCATGTCACATACTATTGGTTTCTTGTCAAGCAACATTGTCTCATAAAAATCATGTTGTTCTTTGGTATGGAACCTGTAGTCCACAACAGTTCTCCTTCTAGTGGCATATGGATCTGACTCTCTCCATAGCCTCAATCCTGAGTCCTTCCTAATCTTCATGTTTTCTGCTACAGGATGAGCATCATTATGATCTGGAATTTTTGGCTTTAACTTCCTCAAACAAGTGTCTCATCATCTTCTTCTTTAGCAACAGTTTCAGGCACTGGGGCCTTGTTTTTCTCAACAGCTGGAATATTTCTGGTACTCCTCTTTGGTGCAGTTTTGGGTTTTGGAGCAGCTGGCTTTGGAGCTTCTTTGGGCTTAGATGAAGCAACCCCTGATCTTATGGCATCTCACATAAGTTTCCGTGCCTTAGGTGCTGGTGCAGCATCTTCTTCCTCTTCCTCTTCAGAGTCTCTCATGATTGAAGATCTCCCAAGCACTCTGGCAGTGGTCTTCTTGACCCTCTCTTTCCTTTTCTTTTCTGCCACAACCTGCTCTTTGGGTGCAAATCCCAAAGTCTCTTGAGTAGATGCTCTGGCTTTAGACATTGGAGCTCTCTTGGCAGGAACCTTTTGCTTCATACCTGGCTTGGTGGCAGCAGCAGTGCTATATTCCTTTTTAACCACTTTCTTCTTGAAAGTGGCCTCATCCTCAACTGCCACATAGTCTTCATCCTCAGATTCAGAAGTTTTCTTCTTTCTGGCCCTGGTGGCAGCTTTTGGCAAGTTGTTGGGTGTGCTCCTGCTTCCATCATCTGAGCTACTAGAGGGACTAGTGCCCTCACTCATGTGAACCTGCTCCTCTGACTTGTTCTGACTGTCACTTTGATCAGACATAATGCAATCTCTGACAGCTGACCCTGTGAATAGATTATAGATGAGGTAGAGTGGATGAGCATCGCCAAATACAGAGGTTTTTGCAAAAGAATGAATCAAAAACTTAGTTTTAGTTTTCTTCAGAAAGCATTTCGGATCGACCAATTTGTAAACTCGGTGATACCGAAGCAGCTGTTGGAATCTAAACTAGTGAACTCGGTCAGACCGAGTCACAGTTCGGTGGCACCAAGACTGCTAGGGTTTCACAAAGTCCTGAACTCAGTCACACTGATTTGCAATTCTCGGTCAGACCGAGAATCACATGTGCAATGGCCTGAGCCGAATTGGTGGTACCGAGTTCCACAACTCGGTTGGTCCGAGATGGTTTTGGCGGAAACCTAACCCTAAATTTTCAAATCATCTCTAATCTACGGAGTGTTTTGACTGGATAAGATAGTTTCCATCATGGCAAGATTCATGGCGAACACAATGTGCTAGGAATAAGATAAGGATAGCACAGTGATCTAGTTCATACCTTAGTTCGGCGATGAACTTGCAACAGCGGCAACGGCGGGGATGATTCCCATTGACGGTGCCGGAGACCAGCGGCAGGAGGCAACTGGCGACGAGGAGGACGATCCGGAGACCCTGGAGGCAGAGCGGGCTAAGCGCGGGCAAAAGAGTTCGGAGAAAATTTACAAAATTTTGCCCGTGGGTATATATAGCCCGACCCTGTCGGTGTGACCGAGTGGAACAACTCGGTGGCACCGAGATGCATAACTGCAAGCAGTTGCTGCAACTCGGTGTGACCGAAATGTTCAAATCGGTTTCACCGAGATTGAAAACCTAGATCGACTTAGTGATCTCGGTATGACCGAAATGGGTGAATCGGTCAGACCAAAACGCACAAAGAAGTTTTGGAAGTTTAAGTCTATGACGAATCGGGGACTCCGAGTGCTCCTCACACAGAGTGGTTCGAATCTGACTTGATCAAATTTTGTGATGTAGCATGAATAGAGTTTGAGACGAGAAAAGCATAGATAGCTAGAGAAGGTTCTTAGGCATTCTTGTCCATCCACTTGGCAAGAGAAAAAACAAACCAATCAATCAAAACAACAAGTGGATGTCCTTGAATGAGTAAATTATGCAACCAACATGCTCACACAATAAAATGGCAATTGAAATATGTGGCAAAGCATGCACAACCAATTCTAGCATCTATCAAGCAATTGGCGATGACTAGGTCATCTATATATGAGTATATTGACTTAGGAGTCAAATGAGAACATTTGATCATAGGTCATACTCATCGTTTAAGCACAAGTGGGGTTACCACTTTTACATAAAGCGTTGTTGTTTCACACCATTAGAGTTGCTTTAGCTCAATTCTTAGAGTAAAGCTCCCCCTAGATGTGAGATCCCCCCTAAGAGGGATGAACTAACCTTGGGTTTTGTCGATGATGACTTCATGTAGATGTTGAAGATGTGGATGCTCAATGTTGATGTAGATCATTTGGAGCTATCCTTTGGAGTGAGTTGCACTTTCAATACCTACACGGGTTAGTCCCACAAGGAACAAACAAGGATATCCATAGACATAGAGTGATGCACACACAAGATGATGTCTATGAAAGCTTTAGGTTACCTTGTCCCTTGTCTTACCAACAAGAGGGTTTGTGACTCCTTGAACTAGTGCAAGATGTGGAAGTTGATTGCACTCGTTCTTGCCAAAATGATAAGAGTGAAGTATGTTGGCGGAGTCACCCTCAAGAACTCTCTAGTTCTTCTTCTTCGGGATCCACACCATCTTGATGGGAATCCTCGGAGTTGTAGTTGTACTTGATGAAGTGGAACTTGATGTAGTCTTGGGAACCCACTTGACCAAGGCCTTAGGAGCTTCTTCAAATGCATCAATTTCCTCTTGAAGCTTGTCCTTGCCTTTTTGCTTGTGGTCTTGTGGTGGAAGATCATCTTGAGCTTGTGTCCCTTTGAAAGAAGTAGGATCATACTTCTCTTGTTGAGGAACAAACTTCGTCTTGGGGTATTGATCTTCTTCCCACTCAACTCCATTGGCATTGAACTTTCGTTCAAAACCAACACCTTGGTTCTTCCGATGCCTTCCTTGCTTGCGTACAATTTCCTCGAATTGCTTACTCCCGGCAAGGCTCTTGTAAACACCTTTCTCTATAATTCCCTTCAATAAGCTATTTTCTTGCTCAAGTGTAACTTGGCTAAGAGAATCATTAGTGGAATCAAGAGAACTACTAGAAGCAACAACATTGGATTTAGCATGATTATTGTTACTACTAGAGGAAGAATCTTTCTTGTTCTTGTTACTAGACTTGACTTGAGGCATGTAAGTGGATAAGAGTAAACGCTTGGCAATGTAAGAAGAACTTTTCTTGCGAAGATCATCATTGATTGCCTTCAAGAACTCATGCTCTTGCTCAAGGTTGAGCTTTTCAAAACGTAATTTCTCATGAGTCCTTAAAAGTTCTCGATGATCTCCTAAGATAGTTTCATGAGCTAACTTAAGAGTGTTTAGTTCTTTAGTTAGAGACTCAATCTTCTCCTTATCATTGTCATTCGTTTCATCTTGATTAGCATGATTAATTGACGTTTCATCATAGTATTCATCACTAGAGTTGTCAACAAGTAAATCATCATCACCTAACAAGTCATCTTCATCACTATTGAAATCAACATACTCGGGGTGTGATACCTTTGGACCTTTGGCCATGAAGCATCTTCCAATTCCTTCATTTGGTGAATCAAATATGTCGTAGGAGTTGGTTGACACAAGTGCTAGACCGGCAACACCTTCATCTTGAGTATATTCGGAGTCGGAGTGATAGCTTCTCTCGGAGTGATTGTCGGAGTCGGAGCCGGATACCCATTCACCAACATGAGCTTGATGTCTTCGTTTTGTGTAGCTCCTTGATGACTTGTCCTTTCTTTCCGAATCCTTGCTTCTCCGTGAGGGTCTTCGTTCATAACGATCATCTCTACTCCTTCTTTCTCTAGGTGGTGATTCTTCTCTTCTACTTCTTCTTTTTGGAGAATCTTCTCTTCTTTTGTGGGGTGCCGTACACTCATTGGAATAGTGTCCGGGCCTTCCACAATTGTAGCAGTTTCGCTCTCGACTAGAAGATCTTTTGTCATTGTAGGACCTTGACTTGGAGCTTCTCTCTTTGCTTCTACTCTTGTAGAATTTGTTGAAGTTCTTCACCATTAAGCTCAATTCTTCATTGAAGGTTTGTTTCTCACTTGATGATGTGGGGGCTTCGCATGAGGCTTTGTAAGCACCACTTGATTTGTTGTGAAGTTCCTCCTTATCCTTGAGTGACATCTCATGAGCAACAATTCTTCCAATGACTTCCGTTGGCTTGAGATCTTTGTAATCAGGCATCATTTGAATCAATGTGCACACGGTATCATATTTTCCATCCAAGGCTCTTAGGATCTTCTTGATGATGAATATGTCGGTCATCTCTTCACTTCCTAAGCCGGCAATCTCATTTGTGATAAGAGCAAGCCTAGAGTACATTTCAGTGACACCTTCACCATCCTTCATTTTGAACTTGTCAAGTTGACTTTGAAGCACATCCAACTTGGATTCCTTGACGAAGTCGGTACCTTCATGCATGTCAATCAAAGTATCCCAAATTTCCTTTGCATTCTCAAGACGGCTGATTTTGTTGAATTCTTCGGGGCACAATCCGTTGAAGAGGATATCACAAGCTTGAGCGTTGTATTGCAGCATTTTCAACTCTTCTGCGGTGGCTTCACGATTCGGTTCTCTCCCATCAAAGAATTCACCTTGCAAGCCAATACACACAATAGCCCAAACGGCGGGGTTATGTCTAAGAATATGCATTTTCATCTTATGCTTCCAACTAGCAAAACTAGTAACATCAAAGTAAGGACCTCTACGGTGATAATTTCCCTCGCTAGACGCCATACTCTCCTAGGTTGTGAAACCAAGGCTATGACCACCAAAAGCTATGGAAATCAAAGCAAATGGAGACCAAAGCTCTGATACCACTTGTAGGATCGAAAGTATGTCTAGAGGGGGGTGATTAGACTACTTGACCAATTAAAAATCTATCATTTTCCCAATTTTAGTCTTTGGCAGATTTTAGCTATCTTAGCACAAGTCAAGCAATCTTAACACAAGTCAAGCAAGCATGCAAAGAGTCTATGAGCAGCGGAAAGTAAAGCATGCAACTTGCAAGAATGTAAAGGGAAGGGTTTGGAGAATTCAAACGCAATTGGAGACACGGATGTTTTTGTCGTGGTTCCGATAGGTGGTGCTATCGTACATCCACGTTGATGGAGACTTCAACCCACGAAGGGTAACGGTTGCGCGAGTCCACGGAGGGCTCCACCCACGAAGGGTCCACGAAGAAGCAACCTTGTCTATCCCATCATGGCCATCGCCCACGAAGGACTTGCCTCACTAGCGGTAGATCTTCACGAAGTAGGCGATCTCCTTGCCCTTACAAACTCCTTGGTTCAACTCCACAATCTTGTCGGAGGCTCCCAAGTGACACCTAGCCAATCTAGGAGACACCACTCTCCAAGAAGTAACAAATGGTGTGTTGATGATGAACTCCTTGCTCTTGTGCTTCAAATGATAGTCTCCCCAACACTCAACTCTCTCTCACAGGATATGGATTTGGTGGAAAGAAGATTTGAGTGGAAAGCAACTTGGGGAAGGCTAGAGATCAAGATTCATATGGTGGGAATGGAATATCTTGGCCTCAACACATGAGTAGGTGGTTCTCTCTCAGAAAATGTGTATTGGAAGTGTAGGTATGTTCTGATGGCTCTCTCCACGAATGAAGAGTGGGTGGAGGGGTATATATAGCCTCCACACAAAAACTAACCGTTACACACAATTTACCAATCTCGGTGAGACCGAATTGAGAAACTCGGTCGGACCGATTTAGCAAACCTAGTGACCGTTAGGATTTTCGGTGGGACTGAGATGCAACTCGGTAGGACCGATATGGTTAGGGTTAGGGCATAACATAATCTCGGTGTGACCGATTACACAAACTCGGTGGGACCGATTTTGGTAATAAGCTAACCAGAGAGTTGGTCAGGTAAACTCGGTGGGACCGATTTGCTCATTTAGGTGGGACCGAAATGTTACAAAAGGGAAACAGAGAGTTTACATTGCAATCTCGGTGGGACCGATCACTCATCTCGGTAGGACCGAAACGTTACAAAGGGAAACAGAGAGATTACAACCCCATCTCGGTGTGACCGAGATCCCTATCGGTGAGACCGATTTGCCTATGGTTTGTGGCAGTGGCTATGACATCTGAACTCGGTGGCGCCGGATAGAAAGAATCGGTGGGGCCGAGTTTGACTTTTGGTTTAGGTCATATATGGATGTGGGAAGGTAGTTGAGTGTTTTGGAGCATATCACTAAGCACTATGAAGCAAGAACCTCATCAAGCAACACCTCATCCCTCCTTGATAGTATTGGCTTTTCCTATCGACTCAATGTGATCTTGGATCACTAAAATATAAAATGTAGAGTCTTGAGCTTTGAGCTTGAGCCAATATTTTTGTCCTTAGTATTTTGAGGGGTCCACTTTCCTCATCCATGCCATGCCATTCACTGAGCTTTTCCTGAAATATTAATCTTGGAATAATGTTAGCTCAATGAGCTATATGTTGTTAGGAATTACCAAAACCACCCAGGGATAGTTGCACTTTCACTCGCGCGCCGGCCCACCTGTCGATCCACATCACCCGCCTCCGCCTCGTCTGCACGGAAGCCCGGTGGTCTACCTCGCCGGCCTCGTCCTCGGTTGCGTCGTGACGGCTGCGTCGGCTACCTCAACTCGGGTGCCGCTACTCCGTTGGTCGCTCGGGCCTCGTTGCCCGGGTGCCGGCATTGCTTTGGCAGCCCAGGTGCTGGTGCTGACAAGCTTGTCCACACGACGCCCCACGCCGTCCGTCGTCGCCGGCTTAATCTTGGACTCCGCCGCCACCATGCCTCCACCGAGCGGCGTCCCCGACCTCGCGTGCGATCGGCTTGATCGCACGCTCGCCACCGCGATCCGCCTCATCTACGCCGCGCGACCGACCTAGCCCGTCGGTTACGCACGCCTCCGTAGGTCCCATGAAGATCGTCCACGAGTTCAGCGCGCCTCTCCACCGATCGAGCATCGGGCTGCCGCTGCGTCGCCCCATCGGGCCGCAGCGCCGTCGCCCCGTGGTTCTCTTCGCGGCTGCATCGACTCATGCGTCGCTGCTGCGTTGCCCCTTCGGGTCGTAGTGTCGTGATACACGCTCCCCGCCGCCGCCCCGAGGCCATCCCCGCGGTTGCACCGACTCGCGAACCGTCGTTGTGTCGCCCCTTTGGGCCGCAGCGTCATGGACCGCGGTCCTCGCCGCTGCCCAGAGGTCTTCCTGTCGTCGCCCTGACCCGCCTGCCGCCGCTGCGTCGCCCCTTCGGGCCGGAGCACCGCGGCCCGCGGTCCGCTCCGTCGTCACCGCGCGTCGACCTCCCGTGGTATGCGTCGCGCCTTCTTCCTTGGCCCGGGAACGCCACCATCTGCGCCGTTCTTCGTCACGCTGTCAGGGTTCTTCTCCTACTTCGAGCACCGCCGCCGCACTCCTAAACTAGCCGCCTCCGCTGTCAGGCCGCCGCCGCCACTCTTCTTTGGCCGCCGCCGCTACCTTCATAGCCGCCGCCGCCCGTCCACCCCCTTCGTCTTCGTCCAAGCACCAGCCCATTGCCAGCGTCTCCATCATCTACCCCGACCACTTCGTCTACTCCGACCACTGTTGGCGACATTGGCCTCATGCTGATTGGCACCGCAACCGTCGTCGAGTCCTTCTCTGCTGGCCTCTCCGACTTCTTCGACATGGCGTACAGCTCGTGCAGGTCCCAGTCTATGCATGCCCAGTGCTGGCAATACCGATGCGTGCCTTCATCCATGACATGTCCCTGGGCCTGACAAGCCTGGTGCGGCACTTCGTCAACTTTGTCTTCGTCCGTCTACGCATGCCTGGTGTTGGCAACACAGGTGCGTGCCTTTGTCTACGATGTGTCCCCGGGTTTGGCAAACCTGCCGCGACGCGTCATCGACAACATCTCCTTACCGGCGCACCCCTACTCCGACACCACTGCGACCATGCTAACTCAGCGCCCCCTTGCGCCCGCGGCTCCACGGCGACTTCCTCGACACCGGCTACCCCGACTCGACATCGACCACAGAATTCTCCGCACGGCTATCTTGACCACGGCTCCACCACCCACGCTCTCGGCTACATCAACAAACGGCACAAAGGGCCACCGCTTGCTTGAGCAACCTCGTCGGTTTCCATTCTAGCCACGACTCCGCAATGCGTCGACTATTGCGACTGTGGGGGGTGTCCGTCGGCTTGCCTTCGGATTCTTCTCCAGTCTTACCGTCTGCGTCGCTACCGTTGTGACTGCGGGGGAATGTTGAGTATAATGTATATTAGGAAGTATATAGAATAGACTAGGATTTGTTCCTACCTTGTCTTGTACTCCAAGTTGGTCATTGTACTCTTATATATATGCCCACGAGGCTCAAGCAATACAACGAACTATTCCACCAATTCCCTCTCTCCCTTCTAACATGTTGTATGTTGAGATTATGTAGAGTACGAGGTTTGAGTTTGGTCTAGATGTAGAAGGTCACCGTTTCTACTATGAGTGTTATACCACGTGAAGTTTAGTTTCCTTGGTTAGTACGGTCCGTGTTAGGTTAGATCACGGGATATCTTGAATTCCCTTGCTAGGTGTCGGGCCGAAAATCCGCCCTCCATTTCCCGCGTTCGAGCCGTCGCCCTCCTCCAGCCTTGCTCCTATTCGCGTCGTCACCCTTGTCCGCCATCCATTGTCGTAGATGCCAATGCCAAGTACCCCGTCCCCCAACATCGACATGGATGATGTCTCAGCAGAGGGGGTCCTGTTCGTGACCATTAGTTGCAAGACGGAGAACGTCGCCTGAAGGGAGCAGCAAAGAAAGCATCACGAGCGGGAAATGACGGAGAAGGCAACTACAGAAAGGGTTGGAGCAGAGATGGACGTGATCAGGACATGGACTGTGGCGCGTCCGGTCTGGCGACTCCACTAATTCGTTGGTCGTGGCCACGGGAAGGAAGAATCCGTCGGCACAGCGTGAGTCCGTTCAGGCCTCCTAGTGGCCAAGCATCCCGGATATCTTGTTGGACACCAAGGAGACAGTGTACGGGCCGTTGCAACCCCAAAGGAAGCCGACACGGGCAATGTTGGCACCAGGCGTGCCACATACGGTTCAACGATATACTCGATCAAGAGTAGATGCAATATTTGCCCCATATTCCATTTGCATTGGATGCTTCATTTGTTGCGCGTACCATTGGACCAATATAGTGATGATAGCTTAATTGTGATCCATATGCATGTTGTAGGGCGAATTCATGCTAACATGATTAATGAAGGTCAAGAGCCTATGCATTTTAATTTGGGAGATACAATTCACCTCTGTTCGAAGTCAGGCAAACATCGCGCACTAATAAAAAGAAGAAGGTAGTCCAGCCAAGAGGTCCGACGGTCACAACCTTTGAAGATGTGTTGTTGGTTGAATCTTGGTTGGCCGCAAGCATGAATCAAATATGTGGAACGAAGCAAAAGGGCATCAAGTATTGGCAACATCCAAAAACTCTACCATGAGCAAAATCACTATGTGGGCCGCACCCTATCCATACCACCCGCAATGAGGGTCTCTCCAACATAGATGGCCCACCATCCAAGAGATCGTCAAAAAGTTTGTTGGTTACTATACAGAAGTGGTTCGCCAAAATTAAAGTTGTACTGGAGTCCAAAGCCATGCAACTTTAGCATCGAGTTTGTAACAATAAACCGACAAGAAGCCATTCGCTTTGTCACATTGTTGGTTGAAGTTTAGTGGAGAACCAAAGTGGCAAACCATCGTTAAGGAGCTTAAAAACAGCTACAAGAAGAGGAAGAAAAAGGATGGGTCCAGGTCCAATCAATTTGTTGGATTGGATGACGAGGGAGAGCAAAGTGATGGGCGAACGTACAAGCTATCATGCCAAAGAGGAATCGACAAGTGAAGGCAAACAAGTAGGATAAAGAGAGGGTCACGTGTGATCGCGCGTCAAGCAAAATGTCCACCACATGGATATGCATTTTTCGCTAAGGAGGTGAGGAAGGAGGATAGATACAAAATCCTCGTAGATGTGCAAAGGAAGAAGATGGAATTCAACCGAGAGAGGGTGCAATAGAAGTTGAACATAGCGAGGAAGAAAATATAATTGGATAGATAAGAAAAAAAAGGGCAAATAGGAGCTTGAAAAGGCGGAGATAATGCAGGGAATTAAACTTTAGAGAGAGAAGTTGAGGCTTGCGATAGTGACAGATTAGTTTAGGAACATTTTGTAGGACACTAGCCTATTAGATGACGAAGGCAAGAAGTGGTTGATCAACATGGAGAAGATGATCAACAAGCGGAACAATAGAGGCGTTTGATTCATTATTGTATCGCCTATCTATGTATGAATTGTTGAATTTATTTGACATGCGTTGAATTGTTGTTTATTTTTGTGTTGTTGAATTATGAACTGATGAATTTGTGCTATATGATGGACATACATGGATTTACCTGAATATGATGATTGACATATGAAGAGTGTGGTTGTCCAAAAGGAGGAGTCGGTAATTGTTTTCCGCAGGCGCGCCCGGCTGTAGATGCTTTTAGTTCCCCCATCTGCACGTGATATTGTACACATTGCCTGCTCAAACGCTCATTGTAATGCTGGGCCTGGCCCATGTGGGGGAACGATGCAGGCAAGCGGGGCATCCAGCTCACTGCAAGTGGTATATAGAGGTACCCGTCGTGCATTTCAAAGGGAGCAACTAACTGGAGATTACACCTTACGGGGGTTTTCAGGGTCAATTTTGGTGACCTGGGAGTACCCTGTGTCTAGCCTTTCGTCACATGTCGCATGCTGCATGTTCTTTTAGGATTTCATTTTTTTTCTGTATGTGTTTTTGTGTTTTTAGATGAGTTTTTCCGGGGCTTTTTTAGGTTTTCGCCTTGTTTTTCTTAGTTTTTGGAGAAATGTTTTTTGTATAAAAAAATATATCATGTTTCACGACAGGTGCAGATTGGCTTCTGCGGGAAGCACGGTTGTGCTCCGTGCTTCTCAAAAAGAAAAAAAATGCTTTCACTAGAAATACAGATTTGCTTCTCATGAAGTTGTAGATTTTCTTGCGTGCTTCTCTGGAAAAAAAATTGTGCTTTCATAAGAAGCACATATTTGCTTCTCATGAAATTATAGATTTACTTGCGCAAGAAGCATAGTAGTGTTTCTCAAGAAATAAATCTGCTTCCACAAGAAGCATAGATTAGCTAGAAGTAAAGACTTGCTTCTCGTGGAAGTACATGTTTGCTTCCACGAGAAGCACAACTGTGATTCTTGGGAGAGCAATTGTGCTTCCTGCTCCGGTTTATTTCTCCGTTTTTCCATCATTTGTTTGTTTTATTGCCATTTTCTTTGTTTTCGTTTTTTACCCTTTTGATTTATTTTGTTGTTTTTCGTGAAAGAAAAAGTTTGTTTCCAGCGTGGAATCTAGTTTTGAAGATCTCGATGTGATAAATCAAACGGTGACAACAGTTTAGGATTTTGACGCATGGTTTAAGAGATAAAACATTTTGAATAAATGAATCTAAAAAGGGGGAATACTCTCAGGTTACGACAAATGATGCACATACAGTTCACCAGTTGTCAATGCATGAAGAGGATGATTGGTTTTATGCCAAAAATTGGCATGCCAATATTTGCCAAATGTCAAATATTGGCTAATGCTTGGTTGCTTACCATGTTTACTTGCTAACCTCACAAGAAATTGACAAATTTTGTCATTTTTGATATTGCCAATTGTTGGCTTGCCAAGTATTGGCAATACCAAATGTTGGCATCAAATTAATTATCCTCAAAAAGGTGAGAGTGACTTTTACAAAGGATAACCCTTAACTAATGATATCGCTTAGTAAAGCTGTTCAAACCAACATGGGCCTTTCCCGACCAGAGCCAATGTCTTGCCCTGCCTAAACACAACCTGCCAGGTTGCGTTGGCTTGACCTAGGCCTGATCGCGGGAAAGTATCTGGTGTACCGGTGCTTATGGTGCTATTGGACGCCCATAGCGTGTTAAAAAATGTTCGAAAAATAGCACATTCACACAACATCGGTCTATATATTGGTAAACTTTTAATTCCAAATTTGAAACATTGATCAAGGTATGAAAAACACAAAATCAACACCGAATAGTACACAACATAAGTTGGACTTTAATTTTGGCCCATTATCACATTGATGCTAAATTTATCATTTATGTATCTTGTCCAATGTTTTGAATTTTTTATTTAATTTTTTGCGACAACATAGGCAAATGCTGTGTCAATGTGATACATTTTTTCAGATTTTCTGAAACATTTTTTAACACGCTACGCCGTTTGGTGCATCGATAACACCACAAGCATATGTGCATCGGATACTTTCCGTCTGATTGTTCCCTAAAGTTGTTCGTAGATGCCATGCCCAAGGAGGCCCTATCACACTATGCATCCAATAGTGACCTCGCCGCATAGGGAAGCCCAAATTTGGGCAAGCCCATTTATGTAGCAACATGTCATTGTAGCGGTTCGGCTCAATTACTATAGCAGCGTGTGTTTTTAAGTAGCATGACATTTTCTTTCATATTCATTTTTCTAAAAGAATTAGAACATTTGTTTTGGAAAATGGAAATAATTTTTTAGAACATGAATATTTTTAAATTTCCTCTGATGATTTTCAGAAATGCGAAAATTTGGAAAATACAAATATTTTTTGAAATTCTTAATATTATTTGGAAAAATGTTTTTTTAATTTCAAACCTTTTCTGAAAGCACAGACATTTTTAAAATTACCATACTTCTTTTGAAAAACGGGAAGAACTCTTGAAAGACATGGACATTTTTTTCAAAATCGAAATACATTTTGTAGGAGTACTTCCGAACATTATTTAAAAAAACAAAATTTGAAATTTCTGAACCTTTTTTATTAAAAAAAGGAAATCGCCAAAAAAAAGGAAATATACATAGAAAACCGAGCCAGAACATTCCACAAGGTTCCCTAATCCGGTAAAGCCAAACAGAAACCTTCTGGAAAGTTCGCAAAATCGAATTCGGCGCACCACGAGCGCTCGCCTCGCTTGTTTGCTTGAAAAGGCAGCTATTTGACGCTGAATGCGTGAAATGAGATTTGCCCGTGCCCACGCGCAGTCACGCGCGCGCCTCGGCCTCCACCGCCTGCGCTTTGCGAGGCCTGCACAGCACAGCTTGGGCGGCCCTCCTGCGACGCGACACGCGAAGGCCGACACGTCCGCGTAGTAGGTTGTCGCCGCCAAGGACACTATCCGATCGATCTGTCGACGAGATTTGTTCCCTTTTTTTTTCTGCGTAATGACAAACCAACGTCACCGCTTCCGAACTTCCGCGGACAGGACCATCTTATCCTGACGAGAACCTCCACAACTCGCCGATCGATCGCTTCGACCAACGTGTTTTTTGTTTGCGGTCGCGACGAATTTATTGGCACGACGGACAGATCTCACCGTTAAGTGAAGCATGCAACCAGTGGCGAATCTACAGAGAAAATAGAGGGTGGGCTGGGTGTCTATTTCATGCGAATATATGTTGTGTTGGGCTCACAAATAGCTGGATTGGGCCTTTAAACTAGTAGTAAAAACTAATTTTGCAAAGCTGGAGGAGGGGCTTAAGCCTGTTAAAGTCCCCCTAGTAGATTCGCCTATGCATGCAACCAAAGTCCATGCATGCTTGTTAAAAAAAATAACCCCAGACGAACAAATATGTAAGTAGAATGCAAATCTTTTCCCCTGAAAAAGTGCAAAACATTTTTTCTTTTCTTTTAGAAAATATACTGCCACCAGGAAAAACACGACATACTACAACACTTGTTATAGAAAAGAGGGAGTACCGTGGAAAACACGACGTGCCAGACGGCGGGGCAAAGTGCATGTTCACTCCAAGCTAGCTGCTGGTAAGGGCATCTCCAACGGCACCTTCCATAATGTTCGCGGACAAGGGGATCAATCTGCGCGGATACGAGAGACGACCATCCGACGCTGGCAACATACATTCGAACAACAATTCAAATTAACTAAATAAAATTTGTTCAAGCACGGCCGGATTTCATTACATTTCGGACATATACTTCACCTAAAAGCGGTGTTGGTCCGGCTGTGGAGGTATAATTAATTTATCTAATGTATGATCGCCGGCGCCCGTTTTCCATGTCCGTCTGTGAGCCCCAAGAACTGATGCTTTGCCTTCTCCAGTTCCGCCTTGGCGCTCTCGAGCTCCGCCACCAGAGCCCCAAGAAGTGAAGTTGTCCGCCTCCACGTCGCCGTCAAGCGGCTAATCGGTCGACGATGTTCAGCCCACCAAGCTTGGCTTCAACGGGAAGGGAGGAGCGGTGGCCTCTTTGGGACCCAAGCAGCAGCGACCTACCATGCTCTACTCTTCCTCGTTGTCGGCGGCACCCACGGACGTGTCAACTTCGTGGTCGTGGCGGCATGGCATGTCCTCGGCGGAGCCGATGATGTCCTCCGCCTCATCGTCGGTCTTGCCCACACTTCGTCCGCCGCCTCGTCGAACTCCTTGTAGGCGGCCTCCAGTTCCGCCGGCGCTCGGTACCGCCAACGTGTGAGGCAGATCTCGTGGGCGGAGCGGTACGACTCGAGCAGCGCTGCCTGCTGCGCCAAGTCCATGTCCTCTGCGATCTCTCTGCCGGCATTGAGCCGCACCTCCGCCTGCTGGTGCTCCTAGAGGAGCAGGTGCTTGTAGCGGCGGTGGCCGGCGCCTCCCGGAACTGCTCCTCCTACTCTTCCTGCACCATGTCCATATAATGGGAACGAGCCTCGTCGATGGTCCGGGTGAAATGCACCGGCGAGGAGGGTGACGCCGGCTTGTCCTCCATTTGGGCGCCGTCGGCCTCCGGCTGCCTACCGGACTACCCGCCGGTAGCATAGCGGCCATCTCCTTCTTCTGCTCTGGCGACAGTCTATCCGAGAGGGCTTTGGCACGCAAGGAGGCCATGGTTCGGAAGAGGAGAAAGGGGCCGAAGGAGTACGAATGTGGCTATGGCCGGGGCTGCGGTTTATATAGCGGGTGAGGCGGCAATGGTGGGCAGCAGAGGGACGGACGGGTGGCGCCCGAGTAGCCGCCTCGGCAAACGCGTGTCATTAATGCGGGCGGGAGATGGACGGCCGGCCGGCCGGCGTGTTGTTTGAATGCGGAGCGATCACAGGAAACGGCGCGCGTCGCTCTCGTTACCTGCGTGCCGCTTCAATGTCGGCATCAGCGAGAGGTCGCATCTGCTCTGACCGGACATGATAGCGGCGCTGATACTTTGGAGCAGCGCTGACCGTTTCGGGCGGGAAGCATGCAAGGAGAGGGTTTCGGTGGACCAGGGCGCGGGCGTGGCAGCGATCTGGACCCCGACAAATCCCTACGTTTGTCTTCAGTTTGTGAGAGAAAGTGCACCCGGACTGCCCTGTAGACCGATATAACCCGCGTTGGATAGCACAACATGCATGGATTCGTGTGCGGGTGTTTTGAGGATGGGCGTTGGAGACGCTCTAACATTCATTTCAGAACACATATTTGTAAGAACAACTCCAATAGCCACGCTATATAAACGCCGCGCTGGAAAATTAGGGTTTTTTGCTCGCGTGCAACCGCTCCGGGAGCTCCAGCGGAGGCGCAAAAACTGCGTGCGCAGCATAAATAGTTCAGCGCGCGAGCGGAAACGGCATCGCCTGCCTTTTATTTGTTGCGCCCACTCCCGCGCGCTGCACACTCGAGCGCCCCCCCCCCAATCCAGGCGCCGCCCGCACCACCCCATTTGTTCCAGCGACCATTCCGGCGCTTCTCGGCCTATCCCTGCGCTGTCGCTGCTTCCTCCGTCTCCCTCTAGTCGCCGCCACCCCTCACGCGCGCCATTCCTCTGACGAACAGCGCCAGGCCGCCCACTGCCGCTCGGCGCCCACAAGGTGTTCGACAAAACACTTGCAAGGTATGTATTGCTTCAACTTCACTTTTTTACATGAATTTGGTGCATGTTGTTTGTAGTTTTTATAGACCAGTTTAAATTCAACATTGTAGATGAGTTTGTCATATGATTCTTTCGAAGAAGAATTTGATATCGAAGAGGAGGAGGATCTTGCAATGATCCTAACTATGCATATCAATAAAAAATCGAAGCACGGTGGTTCGGTTATGGTTCGGAAAAAAATTTAGAGGGATAAGATCGATGCCGACAACAGATTGATGAGACACTATTTTGTGGATAATCTCGTGTACCCTGAGTCGTACTTCCGGCGCCGGTTTAGGATGAGCACCGAGTTATTCAGGCGCATTGCGGAGAAACTTGCGAGCCATGATCGGTTTTTTCAGCAAAGGCGGAATGCCGCCGGAGAGCTCGAGCATATCACCTTTCAGAAGGTGACAGCCGCTTTGCGTATGTTGGCGTACGGTATTCCGGCCGATCTACTTGATGACCACTTGGCCATGGGTGAGAGTCAAGCCATCATGTGTGTCAAGCGGTTCGCAGTCGGAATTATGCAAGTGTTTGGCCAGGAGTATTTAAAATCTCCCAATGCTGAAGACGCTGCAATGCTTTTGGAGATGAACAAAGCTCAGCGTTTCCAGGTATGCTTGGCTCAATAGATTGCATGCATTGAAGTTGAAAGAACTGTCCTAGGACATGGCATGGGAAATTCCACGGCCAAAGAAAGGGTTCCACTATAATCCTTGAAGCGGTGGCCAATCAAGAGACTTGGATTTGGTATAATCCTTGAAGCGGTGGCCAATCAAGAGACTTGGATTTGGTATGCTTTTTTTGGAATGCCTGGATCTTTGATTGACATCAATATTATTAATCGATCACCACTCATGAATAGGATTGCAAATGGTGAACTGCCACCGGTGCAGTATATAGCAAATGGTCATACATACAACTATGGCTACTATCTTACGGATGGCATCTACTCAAAGTGACAAACATTTGTGAAGCTGTTGAAAAAACCGGATGGTAAGAAAAATCTAGATTTCCACAATGCTCAGGCGGCGGCTAGGAAAGATGTGGAGAGAGCTTTTGGGATTTTGCAAGCCCAATTTGTCATTGTGAGAGAGCCGGCTAGATTTGGGATCAAAAGATGCTTTGGTGGATCATGCACGCTTGTGTGATTATGCACGACATGATCATTGAGAATGAGCGTGGCCAAGATTTAGACTACTTTCGATATGAGCTCTTGGGACATCCCGTGCGAGTGCGGCGGAGGGCTGCGAGGGTGGCTCGTTTTGTTGCCTTCTATCATGTCATTCGACGTGCCGAAACACATGATGATCTTCAGAAGGATTTCATCCAGAAGTGGTAGGCATGGAATGGCCGACAAAGAGCATCATGATTTGTATGTTTGACGTTATATTGTTGAACTATTTGTTGTATTGCAAGATAAACTATTTGTTTGAGTTGTAATAATAAAATTGAACTATTTATTATTGATTTATTTTGTTTGTGTTTGATCTTCTTGGTTGTGTTTGGAGTGTATATATTGTTTATGCTGAAAGCGTGTTTTTTTTTGCGGCGGCTATTGGAGCGGCTCGCGTGTGCTATAATTTGCCGTGGCCACTCGAGCAAGTGCTCTTCGCCGCGCAAAAGCTCATCATTCCGATGATGTAAACGCATTTTTAGCGCGCCGCGAGGCTGTTGAAGATACTCTAAGGGTTGATTATTGATTGCACGCACCTGTGGTTGGGGCATACATTTCAAAACGTAATCAAGCAGTAATCTGATGATAATTGTGACATCCACAGGGAACAGCATGATTGAACCAAACCTCTAAAATGAACTGTTTATCCATGTACTGCACTGTCGTCCCTTTATTCTTGCAAGCACACGAGAGTGACGATTAACAGCAGATTACTTTCGATTTACACATGCGCAAGCACATTAAGGAGCTAGAGGCGTTTGCCAAGGGAGGAGCATGCAAGGCGATGCATGGAGGATGGCCGGAGCTCAGGCCCAGTTCTTGATGTAGCTGCTGTAGTGGTCCTGGACGTTCACCACGTCGTAGTACCGGTCCCAGAGCATGACGCCGCCGTAGTTGGCCGCCTTCTGCACGATCGGCATGGTGATCTCCCAGAGCGCCTTGGGGTGCAGGTAGCAGCTGGCCTTCTCCGACGCCGTGAGGCCGAGGTGGATCTCGCTGCCCGGGTACGCCGCCGTCCACCTGCCCCACGCGTCCTCGATGAACGCCGTGCACTCCGGGTAGTCGTAGAACCTGACGTGGATGCGCTCGAAGACCCCCGTCGAGAGCGCCGGCGCCGCGAGCCGGTCCGGGAACGCGTAGCGCGGCGTCGCCGTCAGCCGCGGCGCCTTCCCCCCGCGGGCCTTGCGCCTGGCCAGCTCCCTCGCCAGCGCGTCGTAGTGCTCCGCCGGCCCGCCGCGCTCCAGGAAGAGGTCGACGCCGTCGAGACTCGCGCGGCCGAACGGGCGGCGCACGCCCCTGCGCCTGCCGCCGAGGTAGGAGAACCAGAGGTGGTCGGCGAGGTCGAGCGCGGACCGGTTGGTCGGGAGCGCGTAGTCGCCGCCGTAGCCGCCGATGGAGAGGGAGACGGTGATGCCCATGGACTGGCAGTGCCTGATGTCGCCCCCGATGCCGGCGAGCGGGTGGCCGGAGAGGTCGAGGCGGTACTTGCCGTGGCCGTAGACGTTGAGGAAGGACATGATGACCGCGGTGTAGAGGCCGGCGTCGCAGGCTTCCCTGAGAGAGCCCTCGTCCTTGTTCCGGCCCCAAAAGACGGTGAGCTGGCCGGTCTTGCCCGTGGCGGCGGCCGGAGCGGGGAGGAGGCCGTGAACGGAGAGAACCGCGGCGATGACCAGGAGGGAGGAGGCCGGACTCCGGCGTGCCAGCGCCATTTCTGATTACTACCTACTCTGAAGATCGAATTAGCTAGCTCGCTAGAATGTGCTTTATATATATAGAAGATGGATTATTGATCACGGCGCGAGTCGAGATGTGGGAGTGCAGCTAGGTGGCTTTCGATATCTCCCCGTGTGTTGCGGCCATAGGTGGCTAAGTTAGCTGGGCTCACTTAGCTGGCTTGCCGGCGTTCATGGGGAAATCGTTCCACATATGGGAAGCGCACTCAGCTTGATCGCGCTAGGAGTAGTAGGATAACAAATAACATGACTAAGCGGAGCTGAAAAGCACATCGAGGAGGTTACGAGATGAGAAATGGAGCACCGCCGCGGCAATCCGGAATAAATGCATGTCGACGAGTGAGACCGACGAGACGACGAGAACAAGCCAACAATGCAACGTGGTGAAGGTCCACGCATCAATGCCGTTCTTTTCCCACTCACCCAAAGAACACTTGAGCATGTATTGCTTTTCTGCGTTTTGCTTTACTGTCCAAAAGATGAACTGAGCAGATTTGCCTTGCTCGTCAACTAAATTTATCATTCTCAACGAATATAATTTGCCATGAAAATGTTCGGTTTGCCGTGCCTAAAAATCAGACATTCGCTGAATATTCGCGTCCAAGATCAATTGTCTGACATTTTTATTTGCTCCGGTTAGTTTTTCCCAAAACATTTGGAAGCAAGGGCACCATATGTGGGTAGTTATAAAAAAAATCAGTTAAGGTCATTATTTTGCGACTAATCATTTAAGGCTAATTAAGTGCGATTTGCTATCAACTGCTTCCTAATTTGACTTTTCATATTTTTAAGAAATTAATGTTGGATGTTAAGGAAACTATAAAACTCTATAATAGCTTTCTCAACATATACTATTTTTCCTCTTTATTAAGCACATTTGCAACCAATAATATCCAACTTTGCTACCAACGAAATAAAAACTTAAGAAGCTATCTAGCGATCGTTCACCAAGAGGCCAACTCCAGTGAACGCCTCCCTCGCCATTGTATGTATCTTGACGGATGCCCGATGCCACGTAAGTCGGTTGGAGCCGTTCGACGTTTCATGTTTTCCTAGCGAAGTTTCTTTTTTTTTTGGCATAGGTCAGCTGGAGCCATTATAGTTTCACGCTTTCCTCGTATATGTTCTTTTTATTTCTCCAAAAAATGCAGACCAAGGTGCACGCCGAGGGCACTTACCACTCGACCACAGAGGGGGGGGCGCTGTGGAGATTTGCGTTAAACTCATATATGTACTATAACCCTAACTTTTGTCGTTCGACTTATTCAACTAGAAAAATCCCGAAAATCCAGAACGTTTTAACATTTTTTGAAGAATTTTTTCTATTTTTAGAGAGGTCTTTTTATAAACTTTCCCATTTTTAATTATAGGTAGCATGGACATTTCTTCTATTAATCTTTAAACCATGACAATTTTGTCTTCCAAAACATGGAAATTTTTAGGTCTATTTTATGATGCCCGATGGCAAGCTTTTGGAATTTTATCAAGTATTAATGGAAATTTTGGATTTTTTTTACTTTCTCACATGGCAATTTTTATTATTAAGAGTATGGCGCTTTAATAATTAAAAACATGGCATTTTTATTATTAAGAGGATGGTAGTTTTATTACACATGGCATTTTTTATTACTATTAACATGACATTATTATTATTATTAAGAATGATGGTTTCATTATTAAGAGCATGTCAGTTATTATTATTACAATATTATTATTATTATTGTTAACATGTCACTTTTATTGGAGGATGGTTACTTTATTATTAAAAATATAATAGTATTATTATTTCATAGCATGGCACTTTTATTATTTTCTCATTGCATTTGTATTATTAAGAGGGTGGTAATTTTATTATTAATAATTTAGCCTTTTGTAATTGGCACAAAAAAATATTTACAACATGGCATTTTTTCTTTTTTATGGCAAAATAAAGAAAAAAATGTTCTTTAAAACATGACATTTTTTGCATAGTGAAGCATCACCATGAAAATTCATAATTTTATTTATTTTAAATCACACAACATGTTCTTTCAATCATACCATTTGTAAATTTATAAATTAGAGAAATGTCAGGTTTTATAAAGTGGCGTGTGAACTTTCATATTTTTTAGATCATGGTCATGATAAATTAACCATTTCTCTAATTTTAGAAGATTATTTATTTATTCATTGTTCATGGTGTTTTTATTAAAGAAAATAGTTAACTGGACCTATGGGACTATTGGGGGTTCGCCATGGCCTTCCCTTGGCGAACGATCAAGGGGTTTTTATTAAAAGAAAATAGTTAACTGGGCCTATGGGCCTATCGGGGGTTCGCCATGGCCTTCCCTTGGCGAATGATGAAGGGTGTTCGTTGGTCGACCACCCCTGGCGAACAAATCAGTGGATGGGAGCTCCTCCCTGGCGATCGGTAGTCAGATATTAGTGTCCATAAAAATGGACCCGAATAACTGGGGAACGTTCCTAAGGAAAGGGGGTCCTAGCAAACCCATCGTTCGAGTGAACGAAAATGTTTGCTAGGGGAAACCCACCCAGCGAACCATCCCCCCTCCATGCACGTCTGTAAGCCTCTAAGTTGGGCCAAATAAATCCCATTTTGCTGTTACTTATTGCCCAAACTTAAAAACTGCTATGCGCCTCATTTTAAAAAGCTATAACAACAGCAAAAATGCCTTGATGTACATAAATCAAAACGCCAATCATGTTCAAAAAATGATCATATTGTTGTATATCCGAAAAAAATCAACTTACAGAAAAAAAGAAAAAAGAAATTGACATGCTGATTTTTTTAAAAGAACCTCAACATTGCCATCCCACTGCCCATTATTGGAAAAAATGACAAAAACATTAAAAAATTTCCATGTGTCCATCAATAATAAAAGTGTCATCCTGTTAATAAAAAATGTCATGTACTTTATAATAAAAATGCTATGCCATCGAAAAAATCTACTCTCAATAATAAAAATAACATCCTCCTAATAAAAAATATGTCATCCTCTTAAAAATCATGTAACTAAAAAAAATTTCATGCTGTCAAAATGTCATGTCATTAATAATAAAAATAAAAAATTCATTGATTTGCTCATAAAAAGTAAATTTACAAAAATGGGATAAGTACAGTAAAATTACCATGATATTAAAATTGAGGTTTTTTTTGCAATTTTGGTATATTTGTGGAGCTACAGTAGATAAGTTTTCGACATGTTCAAAAAAATTGTTGTGGTATCTCCAAAAATAAAGAATGCCTTGATAAAAGAGAATTTGACATGTTATTTATTGTAAAATTGCCATGATGCACACCGAAACCATCCATGAGAATAGACAACTGACATTAATGGCAAAATGTGTGTGACTTCAACATGATGGCAAAAAATAGTTTTAAAAAGTAGGTTTTGCTTTTGAGAAGGCATAAAAATGCATGTCGATAAAAATGTAACAGCAGTATATATAAATTTTTTACCAAGATGTGTTAAAAAATTCCATGCTAAGTTCAATATATTTGTCATGTTCCAAATAATAAAATTGCCATGGTGTTAATAAAAGAATTCATGCTATGTACAATAAAACTACCATGGTCTAGTTAATAAAAGTGTCATGATCTACCAAATTAAATGCCATGGTCTAAAAAGTAAAAATGTCATGCTCTAAAAAGAAAAAATGCCATGCTACCTACAATGAAAGTTTACAAATGGCAACATTAGAAAAGTTTTGTTAAAGAAGAGCAACAATTTGCCATGTTCAAATATTATAAGCCATGACAATTATATGAATTTGCCATGTTAATAAATTATTTTCACATGTTGGAATTAAGAAAAACTCTAGGGAATTTCCATGTTAAAACATTATTTGTCTTTAGGAGTTTTCCATCTAGGGAATTGCCATGTTAAAACATTATTCTCCTTTAGGAATTTCCCATGTGTACATTGTTTGCATATGTAACTTACCATATACCTAGTACAAAGATTTGTCCTGGCAAAAAAAAATTGCTTCCAGATCCTATGAGTTGATACTATCACAAAACAAAAAAATAATTGCTCATCAATCATTTGAACAATAACTTACTGATGCGTGATACATTTGCCATGCCACTTCACAAAAAAAGCCATAGGACCAAATACAATTTGCTCTGAAGAAAGGCCATTTTCACTAAACAAAAACGAACATCTTTTTGAATTTTCCATATGGTTTTATTTTGCCATGTTTCGATTTTTCCATAAGATATTTTTCAGAAATTAGCCATGTCATGTGACCAATACAATTTTCTGTAAAATAACCGTGTTTGAGTAAACAAAAACTGCCATGTTTGACTAAACAAAAGCTGTCATGTTTTGAATTTCCCATATGATTTTTCAGCCATGTTTTTTACTTACCCATATGATTTTTTAGAGATTTGCCAAGCCACGTCACACAAAAGTTCCATGTTTTTAGAACAAATTCATGTTAATCTTACGGTGGATCATTTCTACATTTTTTTCCATGGTTGTAGCCCTGGAAGCACTAGCTAGACCAACACAAAATCAACGATACCGACAACGACATAGCAATAAATACTACATGGCCCACTAGATGCGCCAACAAATCGGCATGCATAAATTTGAACATAAAAAACTAATTCTTCACATGATCAACATCACCGCTATAGATACAATAGATAAACCATAATCATGTAGGGTAGATCACATGGCTATTGTATTGAACATCTAAACACATCAAGATGGGTATATTACAACTTTGGCTACAGTCGTGAACCATAGTCTAGGGATGTGATACGTCTCTAACGTATCTATAATTTTTTATTGTTCCATACTATTATATTATCTGTTTTGAATGTTTTATATGCATTAATATGCCATTTTATATGATTTTTGGGACTAACGTATTAACCTAGAGCCCAGTGCCAGTTCCTGTTTTTCCCTTGTTTTAGAGTTTCGCTGAAAAGGAATACCAAATGGAGTCTAAACGAAATGAAACTTCCGCGATGATTTTTCTTGGACCAGAAGACATCCAGAGGGCTTGGAGTGCACGTCAGGAAAGCCACGAGGTGGCCACAAGGTCGGGAGGCGCGCCCAGGGGAGTAGGGCGTGCCCCCACCCTCGTGGGCCCCTCGTGACTCCACCGTCCTATTTCTTCCGCCTATATATTCTCAAATATCCCAAAAACTTCCAGGAGAGCCACGAAACCATTTTTCCACCGCGGCAACCTTCTGTACCCGTGAAATCCCATCTAGGGGCCTTTTTCGGCATTTTGCCAGAGTGGGATTCGATCACGGAGGGCTTCTACATCAACACCATTGCCTCTCTGACGAAGCATGAGTAGTTTACCACAGACCTATGGGTCCATAGCTAGTAGCTAGATGGCCTTTTCTCTCTTTTTGATTCTCAATACAAAGTTCTCCTTGATGTTCTTAGAGATCTATTCGATGTAATACTTTTTTGCGGTGTGTTTGCCGAGATCCAATGAATTGTGGATTTATGATCAGCTTATCTATGATTATTATTTGAATCTCCTCTGAATTCTTATATGCATGATTCGATATCTTTGCAAGTCTCTTCGAACTATCGATTTGGTCTGGCCAACTAGATTGGTTTTTATTGCAATGGGAAAAGTGCTTAGCTTTCGATTCAATCTTGCGGTGCTCGATCCTAGTGACAAAAAGGGAGCCGACACGTATTCAGGCCCGGCCCTGATGGGGGGCGGGGGGCGGCCGCCCTGGGCGCCCAAAGTCCAGGGGGCCCTCCCTAGCCTATGGGCTTGCGCTAAGAAATCTATGGGCTGTGGCCACGCGTGGACGATGGATGATGTCTTCCTATTCCTTTTTCTTTTGCGAGAATTGATTCCTTCCTATTCCATCATGTAGCGATCCGTAAATCCTGCGCCATATACCATACACAAGACACGAGTATGCCGCCGTCATGTTTGCTATAATAAACCTGCCATTCTGCTCGTTTCCTCCTAATCCCGATCGCGAGAATGTCTAGCCAGTATTCAGTATGCGACCTTCAGGCGATCGACAAGCACACGCACATCATCACCGATCCGTCGAGCTCTAAATCCATACGCGAACGAGTACACATCCCTGAACCCTCGATCACCGACGCCGGCCAATCGAAGGTATATTATATTGTCGTTCTCTAATCCCTACTCCACATACGTACGTTACTAGCATATACATGATGCATAGCTGTGGCACGGTTCAACCATTGATGCCATTGATTAATTAATTAATTATCTTCGCCATGGTGAAAAATAAAAAAAATGTGTTTGACTTGTAACTGATGCTTCAATGAACCCAAATGCTGAGTTGGTGATAGTTGCCATGGAGGAAGAGGAAAATATTAAAAGAAATATTGGATCTGAACAAGAGAAAACTGTTGCTACTATTGATGAACATCTAGCTTAGCCTTTTTCTAAATTAAACATTGTAAAATTCACTTTGTTAGTTGGTGTAATGCTATGGAGATTTTCGAGCATCTCAGTGAATTAGTTGTTATACTAATGTCTCTATTGTTTACCTTATTTACAATGCCCATCTATCTGACTGTCACATCGGCTGAAAGAAGCTTTTGAAAGTTAAAATTATTGAGGAAGGTGAACAATGACTCATTATAGAATTCAAATGGTTTGGCAACAATATGCATCAAGAAGTTATTGGAAGAGATTGACATGGACCCCGTCATAAGTGACTTTACATAGAAAAATAATAGAATTGTTTAAGGTAATATGCATAATTATTTCATATGCATACTATTTTTTCGATGCATTTAAATGTTTATAGGTAATTTTTATATATAAGTATATTCATTACTATTATTTGTTGTTTATACAAAGGGCCCCGAGATTTAGATTCGCCCTGGGCCCCCAAAATCTCAGGACCGACCCTGCACGTATTGTATTGTTGCCACCGAGAATAAAAAGATGGGGTTTTCATCATATTTCTTGAGTTAATTCCTCTACATCATGTCATCTTTCTTAATGCTTTACTCCGTTCTTTATGAACTTAATACTCGAGATGCATGCTGGATAGCGGTCGATGTGTGGAGTAATAGTAGTAGATGCAGAATCGTTTCGGTCTACTTGACACTGACGTGATGCCTATATTCATGATCATTGCCTTAGATATCATCATAACTTTGCGCTTTTCTATCAATTGCTCGACAGTAATTTGTTCACCCACTGTAATATTTTCTATCTTGAGAGAAGCTTCTAGTGAAACCTATGGCCCCTGGGTCTATTTTCCATCATATAATCTTCTACTTTCCATCATATAAGTTTCCGATCTACAATTTTAGTTTCCTATTTACCTTCTTTGCAATCTTTTACTTTCCGTCCATAAACCAAAAATATTACTTTACCATTTATTCATCTATATCAGATCTCACTTTGCAAATAACCATGAATGGATTGACAACCCCTTTATCGCGTCGGGTGCAAGTTAGTGTTTGTTTGTGCAGGTATTCGGTGGCTTGTGTGTTGTCTCCTACTGGATTGATACCTTGGTTCTCAAAACTGAGGGAAATACTTACTCTACTTTGCTGCATCACCCTTTCCTCTTCAAGGAAAAAACCAACACAAGCTCAAGAGGTAGCAGGAAGAATTTCTGGCGCCGTTGCCGGGGAGATCTACGCCAAGCCGAGACATACCAAGTACCCATCATAAACTATCATCCCTCGCATTACATTATTTTCCATTTACCTCTCGTTTTCCTCTCCCCCACTTCTAAAACGATTTTCAAAAAGATTTGCCTTTTCTTTGCCCCTTTTCCGTTCGTCTTCTTCATTTTCTCTTTGTTCGCTTGTGCGTTAGATCTTTTATCTTGTCGTCATGGCCAGTCCTCCCATCCTTGTTAGAACTACCGATAATGAGGTCCTCAACTTTAAACAAAGGGAAGGAGAGAATTTAAAAGATGCTTGGTATAGAATTTGCAATGCTCAAAACATATCTACTCGAAAGCAATCTACTTTTGTTCTTCTTCGCAATTTTTACTAGGTGTTACTCCTTGGATTAAATATGTTCTAGATACCATTACTGGGGGAAATTTCTTGGGGAGCCATACTTTCGATTCCTACAATGCCATGATAGATTTGCTAGGCCCACCACCTCTTTTGGTCAATGGAACTGTTTTAACCTTGGAACATGTAATGCAAAGATTGGATATTACTGAAAATAAAATTGCTACCATAGAGTTGATTGAAAAATTGGATAAAAGGATTCATATCAGATTACTCAATATGGATCTAAGGTAGGAGTTACTCTAAAGAACCTTAGGGAAAAGGAACCCATAGTTAATGAAAAGATAGATCAAAATTCTACTAGAATTGGCAAACTAGAAGATATTATTACCAACTTAGGTTCCGCTTTTTCCTCTGTTAAAACTACTCCAAATCTTCCTCCCACTAAGATTGCCAAGTTTACTTACGTTCCTAAGAATAAGGGTGAATCTTCTAGTAAGGAAAATGAAGATCTCAAAACAATAAGTGTTCATCCCAATTTTTTCGATATTATTAAGGAACCAATTGCTACAAGTGAATTTCTTGATTTCTTGCCTAGGAGTTTGATCATTAACAAAATTAAAGAACCTCCTAAGGGTTATAGGTGTGAGATTGAAGAATTGCATATCGAAGATGAGAATACTTAGATCTATTCATGTTTTATGCCTAGCTAAGGGCGTTAAACAATAGCGCTTGTTGGGAGGCAACCCAACTTTATTTTTATCTTTGCTTTTTAGGTTCTGTTTTGCATTAAATAATTCATCTAGCATCTGGTTAGATGCTTTTTTGTGTTTTAATTAGTGTTTGTGCCAAGTAAGACCTTTCAGGTAGCTTATGGTGATAGTTGATTTGATCTTGCTGAAAAACAGAAACTTTTGCGCTCATGAAAACAATTCTCGTTTTTAACAGGAGAGAGATAAAATACTGATTCCTTTTGCATAAGATTAATAAACAAATTTCTTAGGTCGTACTAATTTTTCATACTTTTTGGAGTTACAAAAGTATTCTAAATATCCAGATTACTACAAACTGTTCTGTTTTTGACAAATTCTGTTTTTCACATGTTGTTTGCTTATTTTGATGCATCTATGGCTAGTATCGAGGGGGGGGGGGTATGAACCATGTAAAAGTTGGAATACAGTAGATAAATATAAATAAAGAATGAGTTCACAACAGTACCAAAAATGGTGATTTATTTTCTTATACTAACGGAGCTTACTAGATTTTCTGTTGAGTTTTGTGTTGTGAAGTTTTCAAGTTTTGGGTAAGGATTTGATGGACTATGAAATAAGAAGTGGCAAGAGCCTAAGCTTGGGGGTGCCCAAGGCACCCCAAGGTAATATTCAAGGACAACCAAGAGCCTAAGCTTGGGGATGCCCCGGAAGGCATCTCCTCTTTCGTCTTCGTCTATCGGTAACTTTACTTGAGGCTATATTTTTATTCACCACATGATATGTGTTTTGCTTGGAGCGTCTTGTATGCTTTGAGTCTTTTATTTTTAGTTTGTCACAATCATCCTTGTTGTACTCACCTTTTGAGAGAGACAAGCATGAGTCGTGATTTATTAGAATACTCTATGTGCTTCACTTATATCTTTTGAGCTAGGCAAATATGCTCTAGTGCTTCACTTATATCTTTTTAGAGCACGAGGTGGTTTTATTTTATAGAAATTGATGAACTCTCGCACTTCACTTATATTATTTTGAAAGTTTTTAAAACAACATGGTAATTTGCTTTGGTTATAAATTTAGTCCTAATATGATAGGCATCCAAGAGGGATATAATAAAAACTTTCATATAAAGTGCATTGAATACTATGAGAAGTTTGATTCCTTATGATTGTTTTGAGATATGAAGATGGTGATATTAAAGTCATGCTAGTGAGTAGTTATGAATTTGAGAAATACTTGTGCTAAAGTTGTGAGTCCTGTAGCATGCACGTATGATGAATCGTTATGTGATGAAGTCGGAGCATGATTTATTTATTGATTGTCTTCCTTATGAGTGGCGGTCGGGGACGAGCGATGGTCTTTTTCTACCAATCTATCCCCCTAGGAGCATGCACGTAGTACTTTGTTTCGATGACAAATAGATTTTTGCAATAACTATGTGAGTTCTTTATGATTAATGTCAAGTCCATGGATTATACGCACTCTCACCTTTCCGCCATTGCTAGCCTCTCTAGTACCGCACAACTTTCGCCGGTACTGTAAGGACATATTTCTCCCTAAGTGTTTTGGTGATTGATGACAACGCATTTACGGACTAATCGTGTGCCATGAGTATTCCAGACACTTCTTTGCTAGGCACAAGATGATTGGGTGCCCCTCGAAGACTGACGAAGACGGCGTCTTTTCTACGTTTCTTTTTGGTGGATTTGAGTCGTAGGAAAGCCGTACTATTAAGAGGGGGTCCGCGTTGGAAAGGTTTGGTTGGAATCATCACGTACACGTCTCCTTTTGTCCCCTCCCTCCTCCTTGGAGCTTCCTCCATTTTCCTGCCTCCTTTGACTGGCTGCTGTTGTGGTTGCGGTAGTACTGCTCCTGGATCAACGGTAGTACCATAGGCACCCACGATAGTACCGCGCGGTAGAGCGGTAGTACCGCTGGTGCCCACGGTAGTACCGCTCCCCTGGAGCCGCACTACCGGTGCCCACCAGGCTAGTGCCGCCCCCTTTGCGGTAGTAGGAGCGGATGTAATTTTTTACATCCGCACCTGCCGCGGTAGTACCGCTTTCGCCGTGCGGTAGTACCACGCTATGCGGTTAGGCAGTAGTACCGCCCTCGGCAGTACTACTGTGTCGGGTTTTTGCTACTTCCGTTTATTTGCGGAAGTAGGCACGGAAGTTCCCCTTCCCCCTGGCTGGGACTTTTGCCTTGCGGTAGTACCGCATGGGGGGCGCGGTAGTACCGCGTGTGCGGAAGTACTGCCCCCAGCTTTGCGTCTATTTCTGTGCTGGGGTCGCGGCAGTACCGTGGGTCGGTATGGTAGTACCGCACTGCCGTGCGGTAGTACCGCTTGCTTGCAAGCAGTAGTATCGCGCGGCCTTGCGGTAGTACCGCTGGCCAGGCGCGGTAGTACCGCTGGCCGCGGGCTGGTTGGTGGGTAACGGTTGGATCTTTTCCACACACTATATAAGGGGTCTCCTTCTTCCCCGTTGACTCACCTCTTCCACCATTAAAGCTCCATTATTGCTCCAAGCTCCATTTTCGCCCGATCTCACTCCCTAGCCAACCAAACTTGTTGTTTTGCTCTAGTGTGGTTGAGAAGGCCCCGATCTACACTTCCACCAAGAGATATTTGATTCCCCCTACTAATCCCTTGCGGATCTTGTTACTCTTGGTTGTTTGAGCATCCTAGACGGTTGAGGTCACCGCGAAGCCATAGTCCATTGTGGTGAAGCTTCGTGGTGTCGTTGGGAGCCTCCAATTGAGTTGTGGAGATTGCCCCAACCTCGTTTGTAAAGGTTCGGTCGCCGCCTCCAAGGGCACCAATAGTGGAATCACGGCATCTCGCATTGTGTGAGGGCGTGAGGAGATTACGGTGGCCCTAGTGGCTTCTTGGGGAGCATTGTGCCTCCACACCGCTCCAACGGAGACGTACTTCCTCTCAAAGGGAAGGAACTTCGGCAACACATCCTCGTCTCCACCGTCTCCACTCTTGGTTATCTCGTGCCTTTACTTGTGTAGCTTATTTGTTTCATATATCTTGCTTGCTTGTGTTCCTATTCGTGTTGCATCATATAGGTTGCTCATCTAGTTGCATATCTAGACAACCTACTTTGATGCAAAGTTTAAATTGCTAAAGAAAAGCTAAAAATTGTTAGTTGCCTATTCACCCCCCCTCTAGTCAACCATATCGATCCTTTCAATTGGTATCAGAGCCTCGTCTCTTTATTAAGGACTTTACCGTCCAAAGAGTATGGTTGATACCGTAGACGGTGTGGAGGAACACTCCGGTGTGAATCCTATCTCGTCTACGGGCGATGGGGGAACCTTCGGTCTCTCGTGAGGAGTTCAATGTGGCCTTGGAGACATTGAAAACCTCCATGACGACCGAAGTTGAAAGCATGTTTACTAAATTTCTTGAGGGGCTTAAACTATCCACCGCACCGTTGAAAGTGGGTGATCCCGCCAACAAGGTGACGGATGCTATCCCCGACAAGGGGGAAGCTAGTAGTGAAAAGGCTCCTTCTTCTAGTGGTAAGAATGGCACCGGCATCTTTGCCCATGTGGAACCACCACTTGTTTATGGTGGACCGATTCCTTCCACTCATTTGAATCATGCCGGTCCTCCTCCTAAGATTGTGAAAAATGAGGACTTTGATTCTTGGGTTTACCGCTTTAAACGTCATTTAAATCATGTGAACACTAACCTTTGGAGAATCATTGAAGAAGGTTTTTATCCGCATGATCCAAGCAACTTCACTCCTCGAGAAGCCGCGGATAATCAATTCAATGAGAATGCTCTCTTCATCATTCAAGATGCAATTCCACCCGAAGACCTACCTCATCTTCGTCCCTTTGCCTTGGCCAAAGATGCATGGCGTTGTGTTGTCTCTCTCTACCGGGGAAGCGCAAGCATTCAACGCTCCAATTATGAAGTGGTACAAGATGAGGCCGATGAGTTTGCAATGAAAGAAGATGAAGAACCTCGTGAGCTTTATCGGAGAGTAACCAAACTCGCGGTCTCACTACGAGATCACGGGAGCAAGGACACGGATGACAATTGGATCAAGCGCAAATTCCTCAAGGCAATGATGCCCTATCACAAGGCCATGTCCTCCGTCATTCGTCAAAGACCGGACTTCCACACTTTGACCTCAAGCGAAGTGTTGGATGAGTTTGTGGCCATGAACATTTTGGACAAGACCGCCGACAATGCGGTGCTCCGTTCTCAACGGGCAAAGAAGCCTAACCTAGCATTGAAGGCCAAGCTCACCGTGGAAGAAGAAGAAGAGGAAGAAGAGGAGAGCAACCCCGAAGATATGAAGTATGCATATCATGAACACATGGCACTTGCTTCAAGGCAATTTTGGAGCAAGAAAAACTCGAGGCCAAACTTTAGCAAAAGCAACTCGAGTGGCACAAGGGGCAAGCAACGTGTAAGGACTTGCTACAATTGCGGCAACGTGAGTCATTTCGTTGCGGAATGCCCGTATGAGAAGAGGGAAGACAATGGTGGCAAGCTCATCCGAAAGGACAAGGCCAAGTCGTTCCCCAACAAGAACAACTTCACCAAGAAGACTCCTCCCAAGGCTTTGGTTGTGCAAGAAGAGTACAATGAGGATGATGACGATGATGAAGATGGTGAGTCGGTTGCCATGGCCTCCGTTGCCATTGCAACAACGTCACGGGTGTCTCTCTTCGACTCACCCAATGAGAGCATCACCGCCAAGTGCCTCATGGCTAAAGCCACCAACAAGGTAACCTCCAACATCAAAACTACCATCATTAATCATCCTTCCCCGACGGATAGCATTAATGAACTTGAGGGAGCTAATGTGGAGGCTAACGAGTTTGAGGCCTTTATGGGCAAACTCAAGGGAAAATCCAAGAAGCACTTTGTTGCTCTCTTGGAACAACTTGGTGAAGCCAATGACATGATCGAGGCTCACGAAGACACCATCTCTAAGATGGAAGGGCATAGTCGTGACTATGCCGATGAGATTTCGGATCTTTCCAATGCTCTTGAGGAAGAGCGTGGTCTTCGTTTGGCTCTTGAGGAGTCACACAACGTTGATCATGCTAAGTTAAAGAAAGATTATGATCATGTCCTCATTGTTTCTCGTGTGCTAAATTCCGAGAAGGCCAAACTCGGGGTTGATCTTGCTAGACTCAAAGAGGAGTTTGATATACTTGACAAGGCCCACAAGGCCTTGAAGGGTATTCACGCTAGTCTCAAGGAGTCTCATGATCAACTCCAAGTGAAGCTAACTAAGGAGAAAGCAACTTTTCCTCATATGGTTTTAATTGATAATGCAAATGCTACTAACCCGTGTTGTGAGCATATACATCTTGTTGAGGAAAATGCGAAGTTGAAGGAGCAACTTGAGAGAGGTCTTGCGACTTGCATACAAGGCAAGAAGAACCTCAACGATCTCTTGATCAACCAAAAGGGAGGTGTGGCCAAGGAAGGGGTTGGGTACGTGCCCGACTCCAAGAACAAGAAGAAGAATGACAAGACCAAACGACCTCCTCCCCTCATGCAAACTTTGTGAGGGAGGGAGAGAGTGCCCCGAGGAGAAGAAGAAGAACAATGTCAAGAAGGGCAATGCCACCCCTCTCAACAAAGCCGGCGATTTTAACCCTTCTTATGTGTTATGTCGTGCTAGTGATGGGCATGTTTATGCCAAATTTGTTGGTTCTCTTCATGAATACATTGAATGGTCTATTTGGGTTCCAAAAACCCTTGTTACTAACATCAAAGGACCCATTACAAAATGGGTACCTAAAACCAAGCATTGATCTCTTGTAGGTGTTTGCTTCCGGTGGGGGATCATGGTTGCTCGATAGCGGAGCTACAAATCATATGACCGGAAGCAAGGACTTGGTGGTGGACGTGCACAAGGTTCCATCTATGCCCACCAATGTCGAGTGGGGTGACGCCTCATCTTCTAAGGTATTGGGACTTGGCAAGGTGGTCATCTCTCATGATCTCACGATCGAGAAGGTCATGCTTGTTGAGTCCTTGCATACAATTTACTTTCCGTTCGTCAACTTGCTATCATGGGCTTTGCCACTTTCTTTGATATCGATACCGTGGCCCTCTTGTGGAGCAAGACTCTTAAAGTAGCTTTTGTTGGGCATGTCGAGAACGGTCTATATGTGATTAACTTTTCGGAGCGACCCACTAAGACCGCGACATGCCTAATGGCTAAAGTTGATGTGGGATGGCTTTGGCATCGCCGTTTAGCCCATGTCAATATGAGATCTTTGCAAAGTCTCCTCAAGGGGGACCATGTCCGTGGACTAACGAATGTTAGTTTTGCTAAAGATCGTGCTTGCAGTGCCTGTATCGAAGGAAAGCTACATGAGAAGGCTCACCCTCCCATGACTATCATTTATTCAAAGAGGCCTTTGGAGCTCCTTCACATGGATCTCTTTGGGCCTCCATCCTTCGATAGTCTTGGAGGTAGGAAGTATTGCTTGGTGATTGTGGATGACTACTCAAGGTACACGTGGGTGTATTTCTTCAAGAGGAAGAGCGAGACCCAACAAACCGTCATTGACTTTGCAAATGAAGCACAAGTCAACACAATGCAAAGATCTTGACAATAAGAAGTGACAACGGCACCGAGTTCAAGAACTACACCTTGGATGAGTTTCTTAGTGACGAGGGAATCAAGCATCAATATTCCGCACCCTACACCCCTCAACAAAACGGTGTTGCGGAGAGGAAGAACCGGACGTTGATGGATGCGGCAAGGACCATGATGGCGGAGTTCAAGTCTCCGTACAACTTTTGGGCCGAAGCCATCAACACCGCGTGTCATGCATCAAATCGGCTCTACCTCCGCAAGGGCTTGAACAAGACTCCATATGAGATACTCACCGGTAACAAGCCCAACCTCAAGTACTTCCGGGTATTCGGGTGTAAGTGTTTCATTCTCAAGAAAGGTGTTCGGTTGTCTAAATTTGAGGCTAGAGCTTATGAGGGCATATTTGTTGGTTATGCTACAAACTCTCATGCTTACCGTGTCCTCAATAAATCCACGTGACTTATTGAGGAGACGTGTAACGTGGAGTTTGATGAGAATAATGGCTCCCAAGTGGAGCAAAGTGGAACTTGTGATGTAGGTGATGAAATTCCTCCTCAAGCCATAAGAAGAATGGGTGTTGGTTTTATCCTACCCATTGAGGAACCCCTTGTGGCCGAAGGAGAAGGACAATGCTCCACTCAAGTGGAGCCATCACCAACCCAAGGCCCACACGCTTCCGAAGAACAAAGTGAAGGCCCTCAACCTCATGAACAAGACCAAGGGCAAGATCATACTCAAGACGGTGTGGACACACCAAGTGATGCCCAAGTTAAGTTCTCTCCCCCGAGCAAGTTCAATATCAAGAACAAGTTCATGACGGTGCTCAAGATGATCAAGTAACCGCTCCTCAACTCACCACCGAGGAGGAATTAGAGCGTCGTGCCGCCAAGGTTGCTTCCAAGCTCTCCACCAAGGATCATCTCATGACGAATGTGCTTGGAAGCTTAAGAAAGGGGGTAAGCACTCATAGACAATTAGCAAATTATTGTGAGCATCACGCGTTTGTATCTTGTGTGGAACCCCACAAGGTCTATGAGGCGCTAGAAGATCCGGATTGGCTCAATGCCATGCATGAAGAACTCAACAACTTCGAGCGCAACAAAGTGAGATTGGTGCCAAGACCGACCGGAAATCACAATGTCTTAGGAACCAAGTGGATATTTAAGAACAAGCAAGATGCCCATGGGATCATCATTCACAACAAGGCTCGTTTGGTAGCACAAGGCTACTCCCAAGTCGAGGGTATCGACTACGGTGAAACCTTTGCTCCCGTTGCTCGTCTTGAATCCATTCGCATGTTGATTGCATATGCTTCTCATCATAACTTTAAGTTACAACAAATGGATGTGAAGAGTGCTTTTCTTAATGGTCCCATTAATGAATTGGTTTACGTCAAGCAACCCCCCGGGTTCGAGGATCCCTACTTTCCCGATCATGTGTATCAACTCGATAAGGCACTCTATGGCCTTAAACAAGCCCCACGTGCGTGGTATGACCACCTTACCGAGTTGTTACAAGACCGTGGTTTTGAAGTTGGGCTAATCGACCCCACTCTTTTTACTAAGAAGGTCAAAGGGGAGTTGTTTGTGTGCCAATTATATGTTGATGATATTATCTTTGGTTCTCCTAACAAAGCTTTCAATGAGGAATTTGCCGCTCTCATGACCTCAAAGTTCGAGATGTCCTCCATGGGAGAGTTGAAGTTCTTTCTAGGGTTCGAAGTGAAGCAAAGAAGAGAAGGAACCTTCATCAATCAATCCAAATACACTCAAGACATGCTCAAGAGATTCAAGCTAAGTGACGTCAAGCCGGCTTCCACTCCAATGCCCACCAAGTGCCAACTTGACTTAGATCCCAATGGTAAAGTGGTGGATCAAAAGGTATATCGTTCCATGATTGGATCCTTGCTTTACCTTTGTGCATCTAGACCGGACATCATGTTGAGTGTGGGAATTTGTGCACGGTTTCAAGCCGCACCTAAGGAAAGTCACTATGTGGCGGTCAAACGAATCTTTCGATATTTGGCTCATACCCCAAACTTTGGCTTATGGTACCCAAGAGGATCAAACTTCAAGCTTGTAGGGTACTCGGATTCCGATTGGGCGGGAGACAAAGTGGATAGGAAGTCCACTTCCGGAGGGTGCCAATTCCTTGGTTGCTCTTTGGTAAGTTGGTCTTCCAAAAAGCAAAGTTGTGTGTCTCTCTCGTCCACCGAAGCGGAGTATGTGGCGGCCGGTAGTTGTTGTGCACAACTCTTATGGATGAGGCAAACTTTAAAGGATTACGGTGTCACTTGTGACAAAGTGCCTCTTTGGTGTGACAATGAAAGTGCCATCAAGATCTCTCTCAACCCGGTGCAACACTTCAAGACGAAGCATATTGAGATCCGGTATCACTTCATCCGGGATCACATTAGGCGAGGAGAGATCGAGCTCAACTATGTCAACACTCATGATAACCTTGCAGATATCTTCACGAAGCCCTTGGATGAAGCAAGATTTCGCGAGTTAAGGCATGAGCTAAATATCATCGATTCGAGCAATGTTGCTTGAACCCTTGCACACCCTACCATACTCAACGTGTTGTCCTATTTAGATGTAGGCATGGACATAGGGGGAGTGATGTTCTCTCAATGAACTCTCCCTCCCCCCATTATGCATAAATCAATCAAGTCTTTCACATTAGCCATGTTTGATGGTACTTGTGCTTCAAAGACGAATTTTGGTAATGGACCCAAGGATAATTCTTCGCGGTGCCATACCAATTGACTCAAACATAGGTGGCTACGGCCACCGCCCTCTCTTTTGGAGAGGTGGTGTCTCGTGGTTGGTTCGTTTGTCGTGTGCCTCTCTGGTTTTGTGTGTTGCGTGGTCTTGTGGTGTCGTGTTGGCTCGGAGTGGTTTGTGCAAAGATCCAATTTTTCGCGCTCGAAACGTGCATCTTCTTGAGCCCACGGTACTACCGCGTCTGGGCGCGGTACTACCGCTTTGGGAGGCACGGTACTACCGCTCTGGTGCGGTACTTTGGAAGTACCACGCCGGGCGGTACTACCGTGTCTGGGCACGGTACTACCGCGCCGTCAAGGGCGCGTGGGGGTTATGACTCAGGCAGGGGAGTTCCAACTCCCCATACCCATTCATTGTCTCTCTCTCCACATCTCTCCCTCTCAAGAACGGCGCCGGAGGCCCTCGTCGGATCTCCGTCTCCGGCCACTCTCCTTGGATTCCGACCGGTGGGATCGTTCCCCACCACTTCCTCTTGCCATGGACCAAGGTTTTTCCCCAAATCCCTCTTTTTCTTGGCTGTTCTCTTGCTTCTAGGTTTTTGGGGAGAAACTTGTCGTTCTTGAGATTTTAGGCCAAATCTATGCAAGAGTAGGATGTAGGAGAGTCGTGATGCGTAGGAAACATACTTGATATGCTGTCTTGTGGTAGCTTTGTCCAACCGTAGTATCGCCGTGGTTTCGCGGGCTTTTTCAGATTTGAACCAGTTCAGATCTGACGCGGTGCAGTACTACCGTGCCCGATGCACGGTAATACCGCTCTTGCGGTACTACCGCCCGTCAGGTGCGGTACTACCGTACCATGCGGTACTACCACTCTGCAGACGCGGTACTACCGCGCCGGCCGCGGTGCTAAGGTCGTACTACCGCTCCTACACCCGGTACTATCGTGATCTTGCACGGTACTACCGCGTCTAAGAGACGTACTACTATCTTAGCTCCGCAGCTCTTGGCAGTACTACCGTAGGGATCAAATCTCTCTCTAGGCATTTATCATGTGTGCTTTCTGCTTATTTCACTTGCTTTGTTGTGGTCTTTGCATTAATCTCTCTTGGCTGTTGTGGGTGTTTTTGCGTTCTGTGTCTCAGGTGGTGGCTCTCGCCGTTCCAATCCCAGCCGTGACACTGGCTCCAAGCATCTGCGCAACCCCCAAGATGAAGCCCCAGAGGGCTCCAATGCCCCCAAGCGCAATGTCAAGACCACTACCAGCAAGAAAAAGGAACCGGCTAAGGGCATGGACGAGATTTCAACCACTGAGTATGTCGAGCGCCGGAAGATCAATCCCTATGTGAATCGTCGGGCTATCCTCAGAGGCACCGAGTTGTTCTGGACCAAGCAACAGGCTCTCATCTATCTGGATGTGATCAAGAACAAGCAGAATACCTTCATGGATGTCAAGTGGATAGACATGCATCACCTGCGGAAGGACAAGTTTCGTGACTATTTTGGAGAGGCTCTGGACTTGGTGGAGCAGTTTGCTATTGAGCCGGTGATCTCCTTTCACCTTGACTATGACCCTGAGCTCATCTGTCAGTTCTTTGCCTCAGTGTACTTTCATCCCGGGGAGGAGCGGAGGATGACCTGGATGACCAATGGCCGTCAGCTGTTTGCTACATGGAAAGAGTTCATGGATCTGCTGCACATTCCTGATGACGGGCTTCACACCCCCGTTGGCGTTCGCCCCCATGCCAACTCTGAGTCTGCCAACAAGAACCAGCTTCAGCCCTTCCTTGTTGAGAAGGTACTCCCCAATGGCAAGTCATCTTGGGTGTTGAACTCCTTTCTGGATATCATGCATCGCATCTTCCGCAACACTCTGTTCCCACGCATTGGCGACAAGGACAAGGTACATGAATATCTAGTGGACATGTTGCTCTTGTGTGCAGAGGCATGTTCTTCTCAGACTCAGCCACTTGATGTCTCACACATCATGTGGTGTGAGCTTTGGTTTGCGGTGTTCACTCGCAAGGTACCTATCTATGGACCGTACCTGTTTTTGCTGCTCTCCACCACTTGGGAGAAGACGTATCCAGGTGATGAGTTCCTTGCTCCAGACTGGATTCGCCATGAGTCCATCAGCCTCCGCGTCAAGCCCAACTGGGCCAACACCACTACCCGTGCTGAGGCATCTTCTGCTAGGAGGGCTGCTGGTGAGGGGGAGGTTGCTGCTGCTGAGACTGTTGCTGAGGACCGTGCTGCTAGGTCCACCACTTCTTCCTCTGAGCCGTCATGGGCCAAGAAGCCGAAGGACAAGATGAAGACTCTCTTCTGCATGCAGGCGAAGGGATAGTACAGGGCTCACGTGACTGACAAGGAGAGTCGCCGCCGTGACAAGAAGGTGATGAGCCTCTTTGGAGAGGGTGTGTCTGGCGAGTCTGAGGACGTCATCACACCTGAGACTGCCTGGATGTCAAAGCAGGGCTACAAGTGGACCAGTTCAGAGGATGACCCCGAGGAGACTATCCCCACCGCTGAGTCTGACGAGGAGCAGTGGGACGACTTCTCTGCCTGAGCCACCCCGTGTGTGTAGGTGTCCTCTCTGCCTTTTTGGCGTCTCGATGCCAAAGGGGGAGAGAGTGTAGGGATTTGCGTTGTGTCGTGCTTGGTGTGTTTGTTTGCTTTGTCGTTTGGCTTGCTTGCTTCGTTTGCTTTTGTTTGGTTTGTGCCTTCGAGACCTATCCTCCATATGGTGTAAGACATATGCACTCTATCTATCTTAGTTATCCTATGTTTGTACTATCTTGTCTAGTGATAGATATGCCTTATCTCTATAATATAGGGGGAGCTCTGTTCCTATTCATGCTCATCTAGGTGGCACACATTTAGGGGGAGCCCGTCTATATTATAGAGAGGAGGGGTTTGCATTTACTTAATAGTACTTTCCTTGTGCAAATCCTGTTTTGTCATCAATCCACCAAAAAGGGGGAGATTGTAAGGACATATTTATCCCTAAGTGTTTTGGTGATTGATGACAATGCATTTGCGGACTAATCGTGTGCCATGAGTATTCCAGACACTTGTTTGCTAGGCACAAGACGATTGGGTGCCCCTCGAAGACTGACGAAGACAACGTCTTTTCTACGTTTCTTTTTGGTGGATTTGAGTCGTAGGAAAGCCGTACTATTAAGAGGGGGTCCGCGTTGGAAAGGTTTGGGTGGAATCATCACGTACACGTCTCCTTTTGTCCCCTCCCTCCTCCTTGGAGCTTCCTCCATTTTCCTGCCTCCTTTGACTGGCTGCTGTTGTGGTTGCGGTAGTACTGCTCCTGGATCAACGGTAGTACCGTAGGCACCCACGGTAGTACCGCTCCCCTGGAGCCGCACTACCGCTGCCCACCAGGCTAGTGCCGCCCCCTTTGCGGTAGTAGGAGCGGATGTAATTTTTTACATCCGCACCTGCCGCGGTAGTACCGCTTTCGCCGTGCGGTAGTACCACGCTATGCGGTTAGGCAGTAGTACCGCCCCTCGGCAGTACTACTGTGTCGGGTTTTTGCTACTTCCGTTTATTTGCGGAAGTAGGCACGGAAGTTCCCCTTCCCCCTGGCTGGGACTTTTGCCTTGCGGTAGTACCGCATGGGGGGCGCGGTAGTACCGCACGTGCAGAAGTACTGCCCCACGCTTTGCGTCTGTTTCTGTGTTGGGGTCGCGGCAGTACCGTGGGTCGGTGCGGTAGTACCGCTTGGTTGCAAGCAGTAGTACCGCGCGGCCTTGCGGTAGTACCGCTGGCCAGGCGCGGTAGTACCGCTGGCCGCGGGCTGGTTGGTGGGTAACGGTTGGATCTTTTCACACACTATATAAGCGGTCTCCTTCTTCCCCGTTGACTCACCTCTTCCACCATTAAAGCTCCATTATTGCTCCAAGCTCCATTTCCGCCCGATCTCACTCCCTAGCCAACCAAACTTGTTGATTTGCTCGGGAGTGGTTGAGAAGGCCCCGATCTACACTTCCACCAAGAGATATTTGATTCCCCCTACTAATCCCTTGCGGATCTTGTTACTCTTGGTTGTTTGAGCATCCTAGACGGTTGAGTTCACCGCGAAGCCATAGTCCATTGTGGTGAAGCTTCGTGGTGTCATTGGGAGCCTCCAATTGAGTTGTGGAGATTGCCCCAACCTCGTTTGTAAAGGTTCGGTCGCCGCCTCCAAGGGCACCAATAGTGGAATCACGACATCTCGCATTGTGTGAGGTCGTGAGGAGATTACGGTGGCCCTAGTGGCTTCTTGGGGAGCATTGTGCCTCCACACCGCTCCAACAGATACGTACTTCCTCTCAAAGGGAAGGAACTTCGGCAACACATCCTCGTCTCCACCGTCTCCACTCTTGGTTATCTCGTGCCTTTATTTGTGTAGCTTATTTGTTTCATATATCTTGCTTGTTGTGTTCCTATTCGTGTTGCATCATATAGGTTGCTCATCTAGTTGCATATCTAGACATCCTACTTTGATGCAAAGTTTAAATTGCTAAAGAAAAGCTAAAAATTGTTAGTTGCCTATTCACACACCCTCTAGTCAACCATATCGATCCTTTCAGGTACCATAAACCCACCATATACCTTCCTCAAAATAGCTACCATACCTACCTATTATGGCATTTCCATAGCCATTTCCTCAAAATATTGTCATGCAACTTCCCACCGTTCCGTTTATATGACACGCTCCATTATTGTCATATTACTTTGCATGGTCATGTAGTTGACATCGTATTTGTGGCAAAGCCTCCGTTCATAATTCTTTCATACATGTCACTCTTGATTCATTGCACATCCCGGTACACCGCCGACGGCATTCATATAGAGTCATATTTTGTTCTAAGTATCGAGTTGTAATTCTTGAGTTGTAAGTAAATAAAAGTGTGATGATCTTCATTATTAGAGCATTATCCCATGTGAGGAAAGGATGAAGGAGACTATGATTCCCCCACAAGTCGCGATGAGACTCCGAACGAAAAAAAGAGGCCAAAAAATGAGAGAAGGCCCAAATAAAAAAATGAGAGAAAAGAGAGAAGAGGCAATGTTACTATCCTTTTACCACACTTGTGCTTCAAAGTAGCACCATGATCTTCATGATAGAGAGTCTCCTATGTTGTCACTTTCATATACCAGTGGGAATTTTCATTATAGAACTTGGCTTGTATATTCCAATGATGGGCTTCCTAAAATTGCTCTAGGTCTTCGTGAGCAAGCGAGTTGGATGCACACCCGATTAGTTTTTGTTTTGAGATTTTGTAAACTTATAGCTCTAGTGCATCCATTGCATGACAATCCCTACTCACTCACATTGATATCTATTGATGGGCATCTTCGTAGCCCGTTGATACGCCTAGTTGATGTGAAACTATCTCCTTTTTGTCTTCTCCACAACCACCATCTATACCACCTATAGTGCTATGTCCATGGTTCACGCTCATGTATTGTGTGAAAGTTGAAAAAGTTTGAGAACATTAAAAGTATGAAACATTTGTTTGGCTTGTCATCGGGGTTGTGCATGATTTAAATATTTTGTGTGATGAAAATGAAGCATAGCCAGACTATATGATTTTGTAGGGATAAGCTTTCTTTGGCCATGATATTTTGAGAAGACATAATTATTTTGTTAGTATGCTTGAAGTATTATTGTTTTTATGTCAATATTAAAAAAATTGTTTCAAATCATACGTATCTGAACATTCATGCCACAATAAAGAGAATTACATGGATAAATATGTTAGGTAGCATTCCATATCAAAAATTCTGTTTTTATCATTTACCTACTCGAGGACGAGCAGGAATTAAGTTTGGGGATGCTTGATACGTCTCCAACGTATCTATAATTTCTTATTGTTCCATGCTATTATATTATCTATTTTGGATATTTTATATGCATTAATATGCTATTTTATAATCCCTCCGTTCCTTGATATAAGGTGTATAAATTTTTGAGAAAAAGTCCGAAATATAAGGTGTATTGCGTTACACCACTCGTTTGGATAATTTTTTAAGGGATTTGATTACATTTCCTTATATAGGGCAAGCTCCTCTATTTTTTCATGTCAATTAATCAGGTGTAATCTCGCCCAAAACTTGTGAAATGTTCCCTCAATATGCGTTCTTTAATTTCCGTGCCAAAAACTATACACCCTATATTTAGGAACGGAGGGAGTATGATTTTTGGGACTAACCTATTAACCTAGAGCCCAATGCCAGTTCCTGTTTTTTTTTTCTTATTTTAGAGTTTCGCAGAAAAGGAATACCAAACAGAGTCCAAACGGAATGAAACTTTCGCGATGATTTTCTTGGACCAGAAGACATCCAGAGGGCTTGGAGTGCACGTCAGAAAAGCTACGAGGCGGCCACAAGGTTGGGAGGCGTGCCCCCACCCTTGTGGGCCCCTCGTGCCTACACCGACCTATTTCTTCCGCCTATATATTCTCAAATATCCCAAAACCTTCCAGGAGAGCCACGAAACCATTTTTCCACCGCCGCAATCTTTTGTACCCGTGAGATCCCATCTAGGGGCCTTTTTCGACGTTGTGCCTGAGGGAGATTCGATCACAGAGCACTTCTACATCAACACCATTGCCTCTCCAATGAAGTGTGAGTAGTTCACCACAGACCTACGGGTCCATAGCTAGTAGCTAGATGACTTTTTCTCTCTCTTTGATTCTCAATACAAAGTTCTCCTTGATGTTCTTGGAGATCTATTCGATGTAATACATTTTTGCGGTGTGTTTGCCGAGATCTGATAAATTGTAGATTTATGGTCAGCTTATCTATGAATATTATTTGAATCTCCTCTGAATTCTTATATGCATGATTTGATATCTTTGCAAGTCTCTTCGAACTATCGATTTGGTTTGACCAACTAGATTGATTTTTCTTGCAATGGAAGAAGTGCTTAGCTTTGGGTTCAATCTTGCGGTGCTCGATCCTAGTGACAGAAGGGGAACCGACACGTATTGTATTGTTGCCATCGAGGATAAAAAGATGGGGTTTTCATCATATTGCTTGAGTTAATTCTTCTACATCATGTCATCTTTCTTAATGTCTTACCCCGTTCTTTATGAACTTAATACTTTATATGCAAGCTGGATAGCGGTCGATGTGTGGAGCAATAGTAGTAGATGCTGAATCATTTCGGTCTACTTGACACGGACATGATGCCTATATTCATGATCATTGTCTTAAATATCATCATAACTTTGCGCTTTTTCATCAATTGCTTGGCAGTAATTTGTTCACCCACCGTAATATTTTCTATCTTGAGAGAAGCCTCAGGTGAAAACTATGGACCCCAGGTCTATTTTCCATCATATAATCTTCTATTTTCCATCATATAAGTTTCTGGTCTACAATTTTAGTTTCCTATTTATTTTCTTTGCAATCTTTTATTTTCCGTTCCATAAACCAAAAATATTACTTTACCATTTATCCATCTATATCAGATCTCACTTTGTAAATAACCGTGAAGGGATTGACAACCCATTTATCGCGTTGGGTGCAAGTTGGTGTTTGTTTGTGCAGGTATTTGGTGGCCTGTGCGTTGTCTCCTACTGGATTGATACCTTGGTTCTTAAAACTGAGGGAAATACTCACTCTAGTTTGCCGCAGCACCCTTTCCTCTTTAAGGGAAAAACCAACATAAGCTCAAGAGGTAGCAGGATGCACTACTCACAACTCATCTTGGAGTGCGAGGATCGAGGTTGGTGATGATGAAGATGGATTCCCCCTATGGCTGAGTTCTGGGCCAAGGCTGAAAACAATTATTGCCTTGCAAATGTGATTCCGCGGCGATGGCAGAAAAATGCACGATAATTAGGTTTGGGGGTTTTGAGAAGTACATAGGTCATTGGGAGTCGGAGGTACCCAGGGGAGTGCCCATTGGCCACAAGCACCCCTATAAGGTGGGCTTCTACATGTGGCGCCTACTCCATGTGGGCCCCATCGGAGGTAGGCCGGCCTAGCCCTGTTGGTCTTCTCCTGACAGGAAACTTCTAGAACCCATTTTTTTGATATATTATTTTCTCGGACTTTTTCTGTGGTGTTTTTCTGGAATGCTAAAGCACCAAGAATTGTAATTGGAACCGGCACCAGATACTGGATTAATATTTTATTCCAAAAGAATCAATAAAAGGTATGCCTGGAGTGTATGTAATTGATAGCGATGCAGCATCAATTATACAAAAATTATAAATATGTTGGAGACAAAGCATCTATGCGCAAATGTACTATTGCATAGAATATAGGTAAGTGTCGATCAACTCGGCGTATTCGTACCATATGTATGAGTTTTGTTCATCAAAATTGTTATTATATTTTTATAACTTTCTCAATATCATGTCAAGATTACATGGAATTTTGTAATGTTTTTACACCAATTCTTGTCCCAAAAGGCATAAGAATCTACAATTATTTTACGTAATTGGCTATCCATCTGTAACAGCCATTCATTGATGACTCCACAAATTTAACACTAAAGACCTTTACCACTAGAAAAAGGCTTATAGTTGGACCCAGATTAGTAGCGGCGAGGAATGGTACCCACCACTGCTATTTCAGAAACTTAGCAGTGACAAAGAAAAATTGTCACCGGCTACTGTTACATGGACAGCAGTGACGGGCAAGAATGACCATCCATCACTCATATTTTTTTTATAAATTTAGCTGTGGGAAAAAAGCAGCACTGACGGGCGACTAACTTGAGTCCGTCGTTTGTTTGCCAGGTACTCCCTCCGTTCCATATTACTCGTCGCTGATAAAAGTTTGCTCATCACAACAATATTTCATAGACTCGCGCTAATTTTTTCCAGAAATTCTGAAAGTTAGCAGTGGCCGGCACCCACGCCCGCCACAGATATAGTATGTAAGAAAAATGCTTGAAAAAAATATATTTACTCAACACAGAATGTCTCAAATTTAAGCAGGGGACTTCAAATGGTGTGTATTAAACATAAAAAAGTTTGAAGCTGAAATGATGAAGAAAAATTGAGTTATGTGTGGTAGGCGGCAGTTTCTGTTTGAAACATTGACACTTCGCCAGAGAGTATTCAGTTTGTACACGAAGACACGAAATGCATCAACTTTTTGTCATGGTGCTATCAAAAGTTTACCATACCCTACAGGGGTCATATGAAGACACCATACCAAGTTTCATCCGTTTCCGACATCGTTTGCACGTTATGTTGAACCGGACTTTTTTTGCCCTTTTTAATGCCTCGAAAATGAGTTAATCTACATCTACACTATTTATAAAAGATCAAACATAATCTTTTTTAAACACACCCAATAAAATGTACACGGACTAATTACCATCGTATGATTAGGCCTACAATACTTAATCCAGCGGCTAGCCTTAACCTAATATGTTCCCTGTGTGCATTTAACAATTTACATAGACTGATCGCACTCCACCGCGTACCAAAAGACCCCACGCCCCCGTCGGCAACTCCTACAATTATGCAGGGCATGCAATCTTAATTGCCACCAATTAACCTCTCTTCCTTAATTACCGCTTGCCTCTCAACCTAATCCATCTCTCCGAACGCAGCCTATATCAGAAATCACGAAAGAGAGAAAATCTCCAAGGGTCTGCAAGCCGCCCTCACTACCAGCGAGCGCCGCCGTCGGGGCGCGTGAGATGCATGTCGTTGCCAGGCACGCGAGCCACCGCCGGGGACGCGCGAGCCACCTTCTTCCGAGCACCCACGCGTCGTCGCCCACTGCTCAACTGACGCGCCGCGCGTTTGGCCCCTGATTCGTCGCCTGATCTCGTGGCGCCTCACCCACCGGACCTCACCCCACCATGCCGGACGACCCTGCTTTCTCTCTGGGTCTGAATGATTCCTTATATTCTCGCCTCTGCAACTTCTGGTTTGTCGTTATCAACAAAACAAATCTGCACATTCTCTTGTATCCCCGCCTCCTTTGGTAAGAGGTGTCTCAAATCCTAACCTCATTGGCATGATCCTATTTGTCATTACAGCACGAGCAAGAGGTTCAATCCCCCAGGTTCATGATGCATATATGGGTGAGTTTTGAATTTTGTTTAATATTGAGAGAATATTGGTTTTCTCCTTCTGTTCTTAATGTGCACCTCCCATCATCAGGATTTGCTCCACAACATGGTGGCTGTACATGCTTGCAATGGCACGGTGATAGCAAGGAATCCCAGTTGCACTTCTCTTCCTCTATTCAGGTGTGCTCACTTCAATTTTCTGATGTATTATGTTCTACACGTTGGCCAATTGTTATCTCTGGGCTACTTCATCTCTGCGTTTTTTAGGAATATTCTGTGTGTGATTGCTACCAGATCTACTGAAAATCAAAAGTCTCCTGTAATATTGCCACTTCAATGTCAGGGATTTACATTATTTTCCTTGTACGCATTTGTGCTACAGATTTTAAAAATAGTGATATTGCTGCTATTTTACAAGTTAGTCCTGCCACTGTGATGCATGAGTGTTGGCAACTATAATTCGGTCAGCGTTTACTCTGAAAGAAGGAACTACAAGTGTTTTGTAGTCATAGGACTTCTTGTGTTATGAGAGTAACTAGCATGTGTTATTGAAATATAACAATGTGATTTGATGTCATATCTATGAAAATAGACGTACTTGAGACTTACTTTGCTAAGAGGTATGCTCCCTTGGCTGCATCAATTGTGAATTCAGTCCATGGCAACTTGAATTTCTGCATTTGTATGTCTGCTAGAATTGTGCACAAGTTGTTTGTCTTGTGTGATGTTAACTGTTAGGGATGGCCAGATGTAGAAGCTGATGTTAATGCCTGCTCAACGGCCATCATGAGATGGCGTGAGAGGCGATCCATTTGGGAGACCGGGGATGGAACATCAGGCAGCACTGGAGTACATCAATTTCCTGGGAATTTGTCTCTCGAGAAGATCACAGGGGGAGAGCTCGATTCAGTATGCATCTAGCAAGTGCCTTCATCCTCACACCACCATGACAGGAGGTGCTCGTCACCATTTTCTCGCGCCACCATGAGATGAGAAGGGTTTTGCGGTTGTGGAGTGAAGTGAAGTGGGAACCACACGGTAAGTACTATAAATATATTGTAATATGATACATGCTTGCGAAGTGTCTTTTCTTTTTTGTGTTTTACTGCGAAAGTATTATTGATCTCCTATGTTGTGTGTTGACGAAAGAGCAACCTAAATGATGTTTCAGTAACGAATATGAATAAAGTGAAGACATCTCAAAGGAGATGAACAATGTTGTACAAGTAAATTTATTGGACTATAGCAATAGAAAATTTTATTGCTTCATTTATATTTTCCCTTCCCGATGTATTTTTACTTGTTATCAGCTTAGAATAGATGATATCTCACAATCAAATTTGAAGTTACTCTTTCTCGCAATATTTTTTGAAGTTACTCTACAAAATTCATAACACGGTTGGGCATTATAGTCCATTACATTATGTTCCATTTCTCCACCATTATATGCTCCTTATTTGTGGTCGCATTCCTTTAACCAATTGTTTATTCATTTACATTTTTTTCTGCTTGTATTATGTTCTGTCAGCTGTACTGGACTGCATGCCCACCATTGATCTTCCTTTGAAGAACTTCTCATTGTTTCTCAAATTACATACATGATGATAGCTAGCTGAATATGATGTTTAGCTTTATCTTCAAGCACTTAGAGTGTCTTCAGTTGAATCTTTGAATTCATGTTTGTTGTGGTTAATTTATGCGGGTGCGATTCGTAATACATATATTTTTGAATGGAGCATTGGTCAGACGAGCATTGCACGTGCAATCTTACTAGTGCTTTAAAATAGCAAACCAACTCAAAAAATGACCAAATTGGAGCATGAGACATCCAATGGTGTGTATTAAGCATAGACAATGTTCAAAGTTAAAATGATGTAGAAAAATTGAGTTATGTATGGTAGGCGACTGTTTATGTTTGAAACCCTGATGCTTCATCGGGGAGTGTTCAGTTTGTACACGAAGTGAATCATGTTTTTGCCATTACGCTACAAAAAATTTACCACACCTGATTTTTATTGCTACTATAACACCAAAAAAATATTTTAACATTCAAAAAATGAATAATTTAAATTAGGTATCAGTAGCACCAAATGCCTTGGTACACGTGATACTTTTACCCAACCATGCTGTCATCCACCTACCAATTTTGGGGATCCAATCCACCCCTATTTCCTTGCCAAATCTAGGGGTGCAATGGGGAATTAAGTGATGTCTTACAATGCATAGGGTTAATAGTAGCTAGTTTTCGATGTAAGAGTGTCAAACTCAGGGGGCGACCGCTTGCCCTTTGTGATGGTATTGCGACGTACCTGCGAGTTTTTCCCTGATTCCACATAGAAGAGTCGTTTCAATTGAATTGGTTATGAGCGAGTAATAACATAAGAGAGAACTTTTAAGGGTGTAACAAGGATGAAGGCATTCTCGGAGTTTCCGGATTCTCCGGTGCGATATGTATATGTCAGTGTGGAGCCAAAGGGATAGAACCATTATTTTCTTCTTTTGTTTCTTTCATGAAAGAGAGAAAGAGGGATAGAGGCAGTGAGGGAGGCAGAATAGTTTTAGGGCTATGGTTGGAGTAACAAGCAAAATATGGTTGCTCTTAAAATAGAGAATCCCCCTAAAATGGAGAGTTTTAGCGAGTGGAAAGAGCTAGCTTCTGAAGTTTAAATAATTTTGCCCTACTTTTAAAATCAAAAAGTCGCTTCTACAAATGACAAATGAAATCCGCGTCTTTATTTCAACTTGATTTAAAAAAAAGACTTTGATGACTTTTTTCTATCTATCTGTGTGCAACTATCTACTGCAATTCAACTCTAGTGTGTAATGCACTTTCAGAAAAATATAGTAATTTACACCATATTTTTGAACGCTGGTTCATTCGCTTTTGTACAACGGTCTACTATTTTTTTACTGGGTGCACCTTTTTTGGGTCGGTTGTAATTTATTTTTAGACAACATGTATTGCATATTTAGGAAGAGTCTATTAAATTTCTCCTAAGAGCATCTCTAGCAGACCCCGTATAAGTGGTCAAACCCGCAAAATAACCCTTTTTGCAGTTCCAGTCGAAAAAACAAGTCCGAACAGACTCTTTAATCGTCCGACCCTTAAATTTTTTAAGGGGCTCTGTAAACACGAGCCCGAAACCCTCATATCTACAGTTTTGAGGACAACTTTACCAGCGCCCCGCATACCGATCAATGTTGGCGGTTGAGGAATTTCTGCTTCCGCCAATGCCATGAAGCTCGCCCGGCCGCCCGCCCGCCGTGCCCGGCCGCCTGCGTGGATGCGAGCAAGCTAGCTAGACGGGCGCGCTAGCTGAATCGATTCGAGCTAGCTAGCTAGCTACGGCCACGCTACCTAGTTGTGAATCGATGCGAGCAAGCAAGCTAGCTAGCTATGGCCGCGCTAGCTAGCTGAGTCCGGCCACGCGCGCCAGGCCGCCGCCGCGCCTCCTTGGCCTCCGCCCGCGCGTCATGGCTGTCCCGCGTCTCTCTCGTCCGTTCGTCCACCAGCCTCAGCTCTGGCCATGTCTTCCTTGTCCGCACGTCGGTCGCTGATTGATTTCAAATTAGCGTGAGAAAAGGAAGAGAAAGAGTTATATTCAGAGAATATTTTTTTACGGGTTGATTATATGGGGTCTGAGTCTGATTTCACCCGCGCCGGCCTGTATATGCACTTTTCCGCGAACTGCAAAACACTTATGTGGGTTGAGATTTTACAGGGTCTGCTAGAGATGCTCTAATAGTCTTGAACAAGAAAATAGTAGAAGAAAAGTAACAAAAGCCAAGAAATAACTAGCTAATGAGAAGGGTTAGCATTTTGGATATTCTTTTTTTGAGATCCTCATTTTGGATATTCATGCTACAGTTAACTCGTAGCTGCTCAAAGAATCGATATAGTTGACTAGAGGGGGAGGGGTGAATAGGCAACTAACAATTTTAGCTTTTCTTTACCAATTTAGACTTTGCATCAAAGTAGGTTGTCTAGATATGCTACTAGGTGAGCAACCTATATGATGCAACAACAATAAGTACATAGCAAGCAAGGGAAACAACACAAAAGCTTGCACAAGTAAAGGCATGAGATAACCAAGAGTGGAGCCGGTGAAGACGAGGATGTGTTACCGAAGTTCCTTCCTTTTGAAGGGAAGTACGTCTCTGTTGGAGCGGTGTGGAGGCACAATGCTCCTCAAGAAGCCACTAGGGCCACCGTATTCTCCTCACGCCCTCACACAATGCGAGATGATGTGATTCCACTATTGGTGCCCTTGGAGGGGGTGACTGGACCTTTACAAACAAGGTTGGGGCTCTCTCCACAACCGAATTGGAGGCTCCCAACGAAACCACGGAGCTTCACCACAATGGAATATGGCTCCGAGGTGACCTCAACCGTCTAGGATGCTCAAATACCCAAGAGTAACAAGATCCACAAGGGATGAGTGGGGGAATCAAATTTCTCTTGGTGGAAGTGTAGATCTGGGCCTTCTCAACCAATCCCTAGACAATCAACAAGTTTGATTGGCTAGGGAGAGAGATTGGGCGAAAATGAGCTTTGGAGTAACACTGGAGCTTGGGGGAAACGAGGTTAGTCAACTTGGAGAAGAAGACCTCCTTTTATAAGGGGGGAGACAATCCAACCGTTACCCCCGCTCAACCCCGCACAGGGCGGTACTACCGTTGGGGGAGGTGGTACTACCGTTGTGGCCAGTGGTACTACCATTCCACCTCGCGGTACTGCCGCGCAGTGAGAAGAGAGCGAGAAGTAGAGCAGGACCTGGACCCAGGGCGGTACTACCGTGGTGATAAGGGCGGTACTACCCCCTATGAGCGGTACTACCGCCTCTACTGCCGCAACAAGTGCTGCAAAACCCGACACAAGAGGAGAACCCTCGAATCGAGGCGGTAGGAGCACAGAGCCGCAGCGGTACTATGGCTGAGAGCTCCAAGCGGTACTACCGCTGTGGAGCGGTACTGTCTCTTGTAGCTCTTGAGCAGTACTACCGCTGTGGAGCGGTACTACCACTGGGACCAGATCTCAGGTAGAAGGCCGCAAGGGAGCCTTCAACGAAGGGGAAAAGCTCAGAGGGTGCAAAGGGGATGTGTACGTGTTGATTCCACCCTAGCCTAACCAATGCGGACCCCCTCTTGATAGTACGGTGACTCTTACGACACAAGACCACCAAAACTGAAGTCTTTGCTTCAAACTCCGAGGGGAGGGAATCGTCTTGCTAAAGGATGAATCTCTGAAATACTCAACGCACATGATTAGTCCGCAAATATGTTGTCATCAATCACCAAAACTACTTAGAGAGAAACATGCCTTAACAATCTCCCCCCTTTTGTTGGATTGATGACAACACATGATTTGCACAAGAAGGTAAGACAAGAAAGTAGATGAACCCAAGAACTACAAAATATAGATGGAGCTCCCCATGAATGTGTGCACCTAAGAAGAGGAGACAAAGTAAAGCAAAGCACATACATCGGGATCAAAACTCCCCGTATATTTTATAGCCTGACAACATTAGCAACGGGTAATGGAATATATAGAGCTAGGAAGCATAAGGTACTTGAAAAACTAGATTATACAAGGATAAAGGAAGCATATGTCTCACACCATATGAAAGGTACCGGTTCTCACCAACATAAACCAAACAAGTGCCAAACACGAGAAAAGAGAAAAGATTTGCGAGAAAGACAGGCAAGGCAAACACGCCAGACAAACACACGCTCACAACTCGACACGAAAAATCCCTATGCTCTCTCCCCCTTTGGCATCGAGACACCAAAAAGACAAAGAGTGCTGCTCCAGGTGATAGCAAACTGAGGGGCTCCATCATCACATCCCGGCGGGTTCGTCTGCACTGCCATCCTCAGTCGAAAACTGCTCGGTGTCTAAATTGGTCCATGGACAATGCTGTTGAATCCACTCCTCCTCATCAGTGATCTTGCCCTCAGACCCGCTGGCAACGGTCGCACCCAACTGACGCATGAGCTCCTTGTGACGACTCCTGGCCTGCTTCTCAGCCACATGAGCCATGTACTGAGCATGAGACTCCATGCAGAAGAGTTTCTTCATCTTGCTCTTGAGCTTCTTCGCCCAAGAGGGCTTTGCTCTAGAAGGCTCATAGTCATCGTCATCATCAGCATCAGCCTCGGTCTCCATGTCAGCAGCTCCAGGCGGAACGCTAGAACTTGGAGCTGCGGTGTCCCAGTTCTCCTTCTTCCTCAGACGCTTGATCTCATGAGAAACTAGATCCCCAGTCTCCAACAACACCTTAGGATAAACACGCTCCCAGGCCTTCTCAATGAGCAACATGATAAACGGTCCATAGATAGGGCACTTTTGCTCAGAGATGGCGGAAACCAACTCAAACCACATGACATGAGAGATATCCAAAGAGTCTCCAGTGTTTTCTTCCTTCTCATGTTGACAGAAAAGAAGCATGTCCACAAGGAAAGAGTGTACCATATCCAAGTTGCCAATGCGAGGGAAGAGGGTCTCCCTGAAGATGCGATGGATGATGTCTAGAAATGCAGGCAGGTCATAGGTCTCCTTCTTAGTCATTGGGTGAATCCTCAAGGTACAGTATGGCCAGAGAGATTGCTTGTGAGTGGAAGTTGCATTGCGGTGAGGACAAAAGCCAACTGGGTTCTCAAGACCTTGATCCTCAACTTCAAGAAGCTCCATGAAGGCCTTCCACTTACAGAAAGCAGCCTGCCATTTGTCATCCAAATCAGAGTCCTGTCCTCATCTGTTCCAAGATGGACGGTGGCATAAAACTGAGCCACCAAATCTGCATCAAAGTCCTTGTTGAACTGCATGATCCTATGGATGTTCAACTGAGAGCACATCTGAAGAGCCTCCCCAAATATTCTTCTTGGATTTGATCACATAAAGGCAACGTCGATGGAGCGAACATCAACACAAATATTCTTCTTGGATTTGATCACATCAAAGTAGATGGCATACTGAAAGCGGTTCCAGAACGGGCGGTTGACCAAGGCTGGTTCTTGAGTGACCTCATAGGGGTTGCGCCGACGCTTCTCCCAGAAATCCTTGGCAGACAACTCTGTCACAGACTTGGTCCTTGGCTTGGGCTTGGACGCACTCATCTTCTTCATTTGAGGAGGAGGCGGTGTTGGGGAACGTAGTAATTTCAAAAAAAAATCCTATGCACACACAAGATCATGATGATGCATAGAAACGAGAGGGGAGAGTGTGTCCACGTACCCTCGTAGACCGAAAGCGGAAGTGTTAGCACAACACGGTTGATGTAGTCGTACGCCTTCACGATCCGACCGATCAAGTACCGAACGCACGGCACCTCCGTGTTCTGCACACGTTCAACTGAATGACGTCCCTCGAACTCCGATCCAGCCGAGCTTTGAGGAAGAGTTCCATCAGCACGACGACGTGGTGACGATGATGATGTTCTACCGACGCAGGGCTTCGCCTAAGCACCGCTACAATATTATCGAGGTGGATTACGGTGGAGGGGGCACCGCACACGGCTAAGAGATCCAAGAGATCAATTGTTGTGTCTCCAAGGGGTGCCTCCCTCCCTGTATATGAAGGAGTGGAGGAGTGGGAGGGGGCTGGCCACCCTAGGCACGCCCCATGAGGAGTCCTACTCCCACCGGGAGTAGGACTCCCCCCTTCCATGTGGGAGTAGGAGAGGAGAGGGAAGAAGAGAGAGGGGGAAAGGGAAGGGGGGCGCCGCCCCCTCCTTGTCCAATTCGGACTGGGGGGGGGGGGGGAGGGGGCGCGCGGCTGCCCTTGGTCGCCCCTCCTCTTCTCCACTAGGGCCCAATAGGCCCATTAGTCTCCCGGAGGGTTCCAGTAACCCCCCAGTACTCCGATATATGCTCGAAACTTGCCGAAACCATTCCGGTGTCCGAACATAGTCGTCCAATATATCGATCTTTACGTCTCGACCATTTCGAGACTCCTTGTTATGTCCGTGATCACATCCGGGACTCCAAACTACCTTCAGTACATCAAAACACATAAACTCATAATATAACCGTCATCGAACTTTAAGCGTGCGGACCCTACGGGTTCGAGAACTATGTAGACATGACCGAGATATGTCTCCGGTCAATAACCAATAGCAGAACCTAGATGCTCATATTGGCTCCCACATATTCTACGAACATCTTTATCGGTCAAACCGCATAACAACATACGTTGTTCCCTTTGTCACCGGTATGTTACTTGCCCGAGATTCGATCATCGGTATCTCAATACCTAGTTCAATCTCGTTACCGGCAAGTCTCTTTACTCGTTCCGTAATACATCATCCCGCAACTAACTCATTAGTTACAATGCTTGCAAGGCTTAAGTGATTTGTATTACCGAGTGGGCCCAGAGATACCTCTCCGACAATCGGAGTGACAAATCCTAATCTCAAAATACGCCAACCAAACAAGTACCTTCGGAGACACCTGTAGAGCACCTTTATAATCACCCAGTTACGTTGTGATGTTTGATAGCACACAAAGTGTTCCTCCGGTAAACGGGAGTTGCATAATCTCATAGTCATAGGAACATGTATAAGTCATGAAGAAAGCAATAGCAACATACTAAACGATCAAGTGCTAAGCTAACGGAATGGGTCAAGCCAATCACATCATTCTCCTAATGATGTGATCCTGTTAATCAAATGACAACTCTTTGTCTATGGTTAGGAAACATAACCATCTTTGATCAACGAGCTAGTCAAGTAGAGGCATACGAGTGACACTCTGTTTCTCTATGTATTCACACATGCATCATGTTTCTGGTTAATACAATTCTAGCATGAATAATAAACATTTATCATGATATAAGGAAATAAATAATAACTTTATTATTGCCTCTAGGGCATATTTCCTTCAGTCTCCCACTTGCACTAGAGTCAATAATCTTGATTACACAGTAATGATTCTAACACCCATGGAGCCTTGGTGTTGATCATGTTTTGCTCGTGGAAGAGGCTTAGTCAACGGGTCTGCAACATTCAGATCCATATGTATCTTGCAAATCTCTATGTCTCCCACCTGGACTTGATCCCGGATGGAGTTGAAGCGTCTCTTGATGTGCTTGGTTCTCTTGTGAAATCTGGATTCCTTTGCCAAAGCAATTGCACCAGTATTGTCACAAAAGATTTTCATTGGACCCGATGCACTAGGTATGACACCTAGATCGGATATGAACTCCTTCATCCAGACTCCTTCATTTGCTGCTTCCGAAGCAGCTATGTACTCCGCTTCACATGTAGATCCCGCTACGACGCTTTGTTTAAAACTGCACCAACTAACAACTCCACCGTTTAATAAAAACACGTATCCGGTTTGCAATTTTGAATCGTCCGGATTAGTGTCAAAGCTTGCATCGACGTAACCATTTACGACGAGCTCTTTGTCACCTCCATAAATGAGAAACATATCCTTCATCCTTTTCAGGTATTTCAAGATGTTCTTGACCGCTGTCCAGTGATCCACTCCTGGATTACTTTGGTACCTCCTTGCTAAACTAATAGCAAGGCACACATCAGGTCTGGTACACAGAGTTGCATACATGATAGAGCCTATGGCTGAAGCATAGGGAACATCTTTCATTTTCTCTCTATCTTCTATAATGGTCGGGCATTGAGTCTTACTCAACTTCACACCTTGTAACACAGGCAAGAACCCTTTCTTTGCTTGATCCATTTTGAACTTCTTCAAAACTTTGTCAAGGTATGTGCTTTGTGAAAGTCCAATTAAGCATCTGATATATCTCTATAGATCTTGATGCCCAATATATAAGCAGCTTCACCAAGGTCTTTCACTGAAAAACACTTATTCAAATATCCTTTTATGCTATCCAGAAATTCTATATCATTTCCAATCAACAATATGTCATCCACATATAATATCAGAAATGCTACAGAGCTCCCACTCACTTTCTTGTAAATACAGGCTTCTCCAAAAGTCTGTATAAAACCATATGCTTTGATCACACTAACAAAACGTTTATTCCAACTCCGAGAGGCTTGCACCAGTCCATAAATGCATCGCTAGAGCTTGCACACTTTGTTAGCTCCCTTTGGATCAAAAAAACCTTCCGGTTGCATCATATACAACTCTTCTTCCAGAAATCCATTCAGGAATGCAGTTTTGACATCCATTTGCCAAATTTCATAATCATAAAATACGCCAATTGCTAACATGATTCAGACAGACTTAAGCATCGCTACGGGTGAGAAGGTCTCATCATAGTCAATCCCTTGAACTTGTCGAAAACCTTTTGCAACAAGTCAGCTTTATAGACAGTAACATTACCGTCAGCGTCAGTCTTCTTCTTGAAGATCCATTTATTCTCGATGGCTTGTCGATCATCTGGCAAGTCAACCAAAGTCCACACTTTGTTCTCATACATGGATCCCATCTCATATTTCATGGCCTCAAGCCATTTTGCGGAATCTGGGCTCACCATCGCTTTTTCATAGTTCGTAGGTTCGTCATGGTCTAGTAACATAACCTCCAGAACAAGATTACCGTACCACTCTAGTGCGGATCTTACTCTGGTTGACCCACGAGGTTCAGTAACAACTTGATCTGAAGTTTCATGATCATCATCATTAACTTCCTCACTAATTTGTGTAGACATCACAGGAACCGGTTTCTGTGATGAACTACTTTCCAATAAGGGAGCAAGTACTGTTACCTCATCAAGTTCTACTTTCCTCCCACTCACTTCTTTTGAGAGAAACTCCTTCTCTAGAAAGGATCCATTCTTAGCAACGAATGTCTTGCCTTCGGATCTGTGATAGTGTTGGAGATATGCCCTAGAGGCAATCATGTATGATGATATTTCCTATGTGTTTATGAATAAAGATAGTCCTTGGACATTATCAATGATGTGTATCAGCAAGTACGCGACTTGTTTGTGGGACCATACATTGTATGATGACTGTCCTAAAAGGTCCCTAGTTGAAAGGGTTGTGTGGACGCGCAGCCAACTAGACTAGCATATGACACGGTCGATGGCTTGGTCTCACTAGCCATGGAGCATTGGATGCTAACCGGCTAATAGGGACTTGGAAGAATCTGGTCGGACTCGACGTAGTCGGATCCGAGTCGAGATAAGGTCCAAGTCGGACAGACCCAACTATGAGACGCATCGATATGTCATCTGTGAGTCTCTAGTACAACATATGTTCTATGTCCTAAGACCTGAGCTGGCGCATGTACTCGGGATGGTGACAGACTTGCTTTGGGCCGACCAAATGCTACTCCGTAACTGGGTAGTTATAAAGGTAGGTTTCGAGTTTGTCCAGAACCATGCTGCGAGACGTGGTCGAGCAACAGGATTTGCCCCTCCGATCAGGGGAGATATACTCTGGGCCCCTCGTGTGATCCGACTAGGATAAGCATGGCCATGCGACAAGGATTATGAGATAATCTGGTTTGTGGTCGGCATCACTGGAACGAGAAAGAGGTCGGGCTAGCACAAGGATGACAGACTCGCCTTGAGCTCGACAACATATATCGTGTGGCAAAAGGAATGGAAGTGTGATGTACAGGTTCGCTAACCAGCTTTATAGTCTGCTTGGTGTTCGACATGCCTTGCTAGAGGCCGCTACCAATCGTGCAGTTTGGAGGTGATCCGAACTGCGACCAAGCCGACTTGAACCTAAGGGGTCATGCGCTTAAGGGAAGGAACCTACGAGGTCGGATCCGAGGACACTGGTCGGATGTGATCCGAACTGTATTCCGATTGTGGCCGAGTAGACTTATGGGCTTTAGGGTCCGTGCGAGGCCCAAGTGTTGAGCCCGTGACGGACGCCTATATATAGTGGAGGTGCCGCACACTCACGCGGCTGATAGCTTCAGCGCTGTCACTAGGGTTTGCATGTGTTGCGAATAGACACCTCCACTCGCCGCCGGTTGTGTGATCGGACCTAGTAGTCCACCGCACGATGTTCCTCCTGCACGCGTGGATACCGTTAGAGGCGGTGCACTTGCGCCGCTCCGGCGAACCTGTACGTGGGAACCGACCACCGGTTGTACGAGGGAGATCGAATGGGGAGGAGACGATCCACGCGGATGCGCTGCCCCAACTCTTCTTCCGCTGCACGGCACTACGCATCTAGTGGTAACAAACTGTGATCCATCTCCCGCAGCATGTTCTTGGTTGTTCCGCGCATAGGAAATTTTAATTTGCAGTCGACGCACCCTACCGTAGATCCCAACAGATAGAAAGTGTACCCAACAGTTTCCTTTGGGTATCCTATGAAGACACATTTCTCCGATTTGGGTTTGAGCTTATGAGGTTGAAGCTTTTTTCAGATAAGCATCGCAGCCACAAACTTTAAGAAAATACAACTTTGGTTTCTTTCCAAACCATAGTTCATAAGGTGTCGTCTCAACGGATTTTGATGGTGCCCTATTTAATGTGAATGCGTCCGTCTCTAAAGCATAACCCCAAAATGATAGCGGTAAATCAGTAAGAGACATCATAGATCGCACCATATCTAGTAAAGTACGATTACGACATTCGGACACACCATTACGCTGTGGTGTTCCGGGTGGCGTGAGTTGCGAAACTATTCTGTATTGTTTCAAATGTAGACCAAACTCGTAACTCAAATATTCTCCTCCACGATCAGATCGTAGAAACTTTATTTTCTTGTTACGATGATTTTCAACTTCACTCTGAAATTCTTTGAACTTTTCAAATGTTTCAGACTTATGTTTCATTAAGTAGATATACCCATATCTGCTTAAATCATCTGTGAATGTGAGAAAATAATGATACCCGCCGCGAGCCTCAACATTCATTGAACCACATACATCAGTATGTATGATCTCCAGCAAATCAGTTGCTCGCTCCATAGTTCTGGAGAACGGTGTTTTAGTCATCCTGCCCATAAGGCATGGTTCGCAAGTACCAAGTGATTCATAATCAAGTGATTCCAAAAGTCCATCAGTATGGAGTTTCTTCATGCGCTTTACACCAATATGACCCAAACGGCAGTGTCACAAATAAGTTGCACTATCATTATCAACTCTGCATCTTTTGGCTTCAACATTATGAATATGTGTATCGCTACTATCGAGATTCATCAAAAATAGACCACTCTTCAAGGGTGCATGACCATAAAAGATATTACTCATATAAATAGAACAACCATTATTCTCAGATTTAAATGAATAACCGTCTCACATAAAAAAAGATCCAGATATAATGTTCATGCTCAACGCTGGCACCAAATAACAATTATTTAGGTCTAAAACTAATCTCGAAGGTAGATGTAGAGGTAGCGTGCCGACGGCGATCACATCGACTTTGGAACCATTTCCCACGTGCATCGTCACCTCGTCCTTAGCCAGTGTTCGCTTAATCCGTAGTCCCTGTTTTGAGTTGCAAATATTAGCAACAAAACCAGTATCAAATACCCAGCTGCTACTGCGAGCTCTGGTAAGGTACACATCAATAACATGTATATCACATATACCTTTGTTCACCTTGCCATCCTTCTTATCCGCCAAATACTTGGGGCAGTTCCGCTTCCAGTGACCAGTCTACTTGCAGTAGAAGCACTCAGTCTCAGGCTTAGGTCCAGACTTGGGTTTCTTCTCTTGAGCAGCAACTTGTTTGCTGTTCTTCTTGAAGTTCCCCTTCTTCTTCCCTTTGCCCTTTTTCTTGAAACTGGTGGTCTTATTGACCATCAACACTTGATGCTCCTTCTTGATTTCTACCTCCGCAGCCTTTAGCATTGCGAAGAGCTCGGGAATTGTCTTATCCATCCCTTGCATGTTATAGTTCATCACGAAGCTCTTGTAGCTTGGTGGCAGTGATTGAAGAATTCTGTCAATGATGCTATCATCCGGAAGATTAACTCCCAGTTGAATTAAGTGATTGTTATACCCAGACATTCTGAGTATATGCTCACTGACAGAACTATTCTCCTCCATCTTGCAGCTATAGAACTTATTGGAGACTTCATATCTCTCAATCCGGGCATTTGCTTGAAATATTAACTTCAACTCCTGGAACATCTCATATGCTCCATGATGTTCAAAACGTCGTTGAAGTCCCGGTTCTAAGCCGTAAAGCATGGCACACTGAACTATCGAGTAGTCATCAGCTTTGCTCTGCCAGACGTTCATAACATCTGGTGTTGCTCCTGCAATAGGTTTGGCACCTAGCGGTGCTTCCAGGACGTAATTCTTCTGTGCAGCAATGAGGATAATCCTCAAGTTACGAACCTAGTCCGTGTAATTGCTACCATCATCTTTCAACTTTGCTTTCTCAAGGAACGCATTAAAATTCAACGGAACAACAACATGAGCCATCTATCTACAACAACATAGACATGCAAAATACTATCAGGTACTAAGTTCATGATAAATTTAAGTTCAATTAATCATATTACTTAAGAACTCCCACTTAGATAGACATCCCTCTAATCATCTAAGTGATCACGTGATCCAAATCAACTAAACCATAACCGATCATCACGTGAAATGGAGTAGTTTTCAATGGTGAACATCACTATGTTGATCATATCTACTATATGATTCACGCTCGACCTTTCGGTCTCAGTGTTCCGAGGCCATATCTGCATATGCTAGGCTCGTCAAGTTTAACCTGGGTATTCTGCATATGCAAAACTGGCTTGCACCCGTTGTAGATGGACGTAGAGCTTATCACACCCGATCATCACGTGGTGTCTGGGCACGACGAACTCTGGCAACGGTGCATACTCAGGGAGAACACTTTTACCTTGAAATTTAGTGAGAAATCATCTTATAATGCTACCGTAAATCAAAGCAAAATAAGATGCATAAAAGGTAAACATCACATGCAATCAATATAAGTGATATGATATGGCCATCATCATCTTGTGCTTGTGATCTCCATCTCCGAAGCACCGTCATGATCACCATCGTCACCGGCGCGACGCCTTGATCTCCATCATAGCTCATTGTCGTCTCGCCAACTATTGCTTCTACGACTATCGCCACCGCTTAGTGATAAAGTAAAGCAATTACAGGGCGATTGCATTGCATACAATAAAGCGACAACCATATGGCTCCTGCCAGTTGCCGATAACTCGGTTACAAAACATGATCATCTCATACAATAAAATATAGCATCATGTCTTGACCATATAACATCACAACATGCCCTGCAGAAACAAGTTAGACGTCCTCTACTTTGTTATTGCAAGTTTTACATGGCTGCTATGGGCTGAGCAAGAACCGTTCTTACCTACGCATCAAAATCACAATGATAGTTCGTCAAGTTAGTGTTGTTTTAACCTTCTCAAGGACTGGGCATAGCCACACTCGGTTCAACTAAAATTGGAGAACTGACACCCGCCAGCCACCTGTGTGCAAAGCACGTCGGTAGAACTAGTCTCGCGTAAGCGTACGCGTAATGTCGGTCCGGGCCGCTTCATCCAACAATACCGCCGAACCAAAGTATAACATGCTGGTAAGCAGTATGACTTGTATCACCCACAACTCACTTGTGTTCTACTCGTGCATATAACATCTACGCATAAAACCAGGCTCGGATGCCACTGTTGGGGAACGTAGTAATTTCAAAAAAAATCCTATGCACACGCAAGATCATGGTGATGCATAGCAACCGGAGGGGAGAGTGTGTCCACGTACCCTCATAGATCGAAAGCGGAAGTGTTTGCACAACGCGGTTGATGTAGTCGTACGTCTTCACGATCCGACCGATCAAGTACCGAACGCACAGCACCTCCGAGTTCTGCACATGTTCAACTCGATGACGTCCCTCGAACTCTGATCCAGCCGAGCTTTGAGGGAGAGTTCCGTCAGCATGACGACGTGGTGACGATGATGATGTTCTACCGACATAGGGCTTCGCCTAAGCACCGCTACGATATTATCGAGGTGGATTATGGTGGAGGGGGGTACCGCACACGGTTAAGAGATCCAAGAGATCAATTGTTGTGTCTCCAAGGGGTTCCTCCCTCCCCGTATATAAAGGAGTGGAGGAGGGGGAGGGGGCCGGCCACCCTAGGCGCGCCCCATGAGGAGTCCTACTCCCATCGGGAGTAGGACTCCCCCCTTCCATGTGGGAGTAGGAGAGGAGAGGGAAGGAGAGAGAGGGAGAAAGGAAAGGGGGCGCCGCCTCCCTCCTTGTTTAATTCGAACTGGGGGGAAAGGGGCGCGCAGCTGCCCTTGTCCTCCTCTTCTCCACTAGGGCCCAATAGGCCCATTAGTCTCCCTGGGGAGTTTCGGTAACCCCCCGGTACTCCGGTATATGCCCAAAACTTCCCAAAACCATTCCGGTGTCTTAACATAGTCGTCCAATATATTGATCTTTACGTCTCGACCATTTAGAGACTCCTCATTATGTCCGTGATCACATCCGGGACTCCAAACTACCTTCGGTACATCAAAACACATAAACTCATAATATAACCGTCATCGAACTTAAGCGTGCGGACCCTACGGGTTCGAGAACTATGTAGACATGACCGAGACACGTCTCCGGTTAATAACCAATAGCAGAACCTGGATGCTCATATTGGCTCCCACATATTCTACCAAGATCTTTATCGGTCAAACCGCTTAACAACATACGTTGTTCCCTTTGTCATCGATATGTTACTTGCCCGAGATTCGATCGTAGGTATCTCAATACCTAGTTCAATCTCGTTACCGGCAAGTCTCTTTACTCATTCCGTAATGCATCATCCCACAACTAACTCATTAGTTACAATGCTTGCAAGGCTTAAGTGATGTGTATTACCGAGTGGGCCCAGAGATACCTCTTTGACAATCGGAGTGACAAATCCTAATCTCGAAATACGCCAACCCAACAAGTACCTTCGGAGACACCTGTAGAGCACCTTTATAATCACCCAGTTACGTTTTGACGTTTGGTAGCACACAAAGTGTTCCTCCGGTAAACGGGAGTTGCATAAGCTCATAGTCATAGGAACATGTATAAGTCTTGAAGAAAGCAATAACAACATACTAAATGATCAAGTGCTAAGCTAACGGAATGGGTCAAGTCAATCACATCATTCTCCTAATGATATGATCCCATTAATCAAATGACAACTCTTTGTCTATGGTTAGGAAACATAACCATCTTTGATCAACGAGCTAGTCAAGTAGAGGCATACCAGTGACACTCTGTTTGTCTATGTATTTACACATGTATCATGTTTCCGGTTAATACAGTTCTAGCATGAATAATAAACATTTATCATGATATAAGGAAATAAATAATAACTTTATTATTGCCTCTAGGGCATATTTCCTTCAGGCGTAACACTTGATGAGGCCGCTGTTATCTCAGAGGTGCGGTAGCGCTTGGAAGTTGCACGCCCGGGGTTGACACGATGCGCATGCTACTTAGAAGGACCATCACCTGGAACCAAACACACGGACACACGAAGCAGCCAGGAAGAATGAGCATAAGCCACCAAACACAGCAAAAGAGATCAAAAATTGGCAGGAATTGGATGGAATTGGGAAACCAGCGGTAGTACCGCGATCCATAAGCGACTGTACCGCCCTAACGGTAGTACCGCTCCAATGCGAGTGGTAGTACCGCTTAAGATGGGGAACCGGCGGTTCCCTACTACCGTGGTCAAATCCGGCACTACCGGGATGCCAAATTCAAAAATACTCCTACCAATTATCAGTCCAAAAAGTCTAGTCGCCTTCTCCAACCTACTCAAGCCTTGATTTAGCCAAAAATCGAGAGATGCAACCACTATTGCCCCTAAGACACTAGATTCGAGATCTAGACAAGAGGAGAAGAGGAACGGGGGCAATACCGACATCCATGGCAAGAGGATGGGGTGGGGTCGACTCCATCGAAGGAAATGGAGAGGGACGGCCAGGAAACGACGGCCCGCCGGAGCCCTCCCGCGGTGAGTCGACGCTGGAGAGACAAAAAGGAACGAGTGGGCGGTGCGAATGGGTATGGGGGAGACGAAACCTCCCCCTGCCCCGACATAACCCCTTGGTCCCGCCCCTCAACGGTAGTACCGCTCGGGTTGGGGTAGGACCGCTTGTCAACATAAGCGGTAGTACCACGCACCACCAGCGGCAGTACCGCCCAGCAAGACCCAAAGACTAGACACCAAATGGCTAGCTCAAAAAGAAGGGAAAAACAAAAAGGCAAGAAGAGGGAACCAAAACACAACAACGAGAACACTAGCGAGAGGACAAAAAACACACACCTCTTCAAGAGAGGGCGGTGGCCGAGGCCACCTATGTATGAGTCAAGAGGTATGGCGTCGCGAAGATTTTAACCTTGGGCCCATGACCAAAACTCGTCTTTGAGTCACAAGTACCATCGAGAATGGCTAATGTGAAAGACTTGATCAATTTATGCATAATGGGGGGAGGGAGAGTTCATTGAGAGAACAACACTCCCCCTATGTCCATGCCTATACCTAAACAAGACAACAAGTTGAGAATGGTGGAGTGTGCAAGGGTTCAAGAAACATTGCTCGAATCAATGATATTTAGCTCATGCCCTAATTCGCGAAATCTTGCTTCATCCAAAGGCTTCGTGAAAATATCTACAAGGTTATCATGAGTGTTGACATAGTTGAGCTCGATCTCCCCTCGCCTAATGTGATCCCGGATGAAGTGATACCGAATCTCAATATGCTTCGTCTTGAAGTGTTGAACCGAGTTGAGAGAAATCTTGATGGCACTTTCATTGTCACACCAAAGAGGCACTTTGTCACAAATGACACCGTAATCCTTTAAAGTTTGCCTCATCCAAAGAAGTTGTGCACAACAACTACCGGCGACCACGTTCTCCGCCTCGGCGGACGAGAGAGACACACAACTTTGCTTCTTGGAAGACCAACTCACCAAAGAGCAACCAAGAAATTGGCACCCTCCGGAAGTGGACTTCCTATCCACTTTGTCTCTCACCAAATCGGAGTCTGAAAAACCTACAAGCTTGAAGTTTGCTCCTCTTGGGTACCATAAGCCAAAGTTTGGGGTATGAGCCAAATATTGAAAGATTCGCTTGACCGCCACAAAGTGGCTTTCCTTAGGTGCGGCTTGAAACCATGCACAAATTCCCACACTCAACATGATATCCGGTCTAGATGCACAAAGGTAAAGCAAGGAGCCAATCATGGAGCGATATACCTTTTGATCCACCGCTTTACCATTGGGATCTAAGTCAAGTTGGCATTTGACGGGCATTGGAGTGGAAGCCGGCTTGACATCATTAAGCTTGAATCTCTTGAGCATGTCTTGAGTGTATTTGGATTGGTTGATGAAGGTTCCTTCTCTCCATTGCTTGAATTCGAACCCGAGAAAGAACTTCAACTCTCCCATCATGGACATCTTAAACTTGGAGGTCATGAGTGCGGCAAATTCCTCATTGAAAGCTTTGTTAGGGGAACCAAAGATAATATCATCAACATATAGTTGGCACACAAACAACTCCCCTTTGACCTTCTTCGTAAAAAGAGTGGGGTCGATTTTCCCAATTTCAAAACCGCGATCTTGCAAAACTCGGTAAGGTGGTCATACCACGCACGTGGGGCTTGCTTAAGGCCATAGAGTGCCTTATCGAGTTGGTACACATGATGGGGGAAATAGGGATCCTCGAACCCGGGGGGTTGCTTGAGATACACCAACTCATTAATGGGACCATTAAGAAATGCACTCTTCACATCCATTTGTTGTAACTTAAAGTTATGATGAGAAGCATAAGCAATCAACATGCGAATGGATTCAAGGCGAGCAACAGGAGCAAAGGTTTCACCGTAGTCGATACCAACCGGGCCTTGTTGCGAATGATAATTCCATGAGCGTCTTGCTTGTTCTTGAATATCCACTTGGTTCCAATGACATTGTGGTTCCCCGTTGGCCTTGGCACCAATCTCCACACCTTCTTGTACTCGAAGTTGTTGAGTTCTTCATGCCTGGCATTGAGCCAATCCGGATCTTCGAGCGCCTCATAGACCTTTTGGGATTCAACACAAGAGACAAACGCGTGATGTTCACAATAGTTTGCCAATTGTCTACGAGTTCTTACCCCCTTTCGAATGCTTCCAAGCACATTTGTCATGAGATGTCCCTTGGTTGAGAGCTTGGAAGCGATCTTGGCGGCACGACGCTCCAATTACTCCTCAGGGGTGAGTTGAGGAGCGGTCACTTGATCATCTTGGGCGCCGTCTTGAGCTTGTTCTTGATCTTGAGTTTGATATTGATCTTGAACTTGCTCGGAGGAGAGAACTTTACCTTGGGCATCACTTGGTGATTCAACACCGTCTTGAGATTGATCTTGCCCTTGGTCTTGTTCATGATGTTGAGGGCCTTCACTTTGTTCTTCGGAAGCGTGTGGGCCTTGGATTGGTGATGGATCCACTTGAGTGGAGCATTGTCCTTCTCCTTCGGCCACAAGGGGTCCCTCAATGGGTAGGATAAAGCCAACTCCCATTCTTCTTATGGCTTGGGGAGGAATTTCATCACCTACATCACAAGTGCCACTTTGCTCCACTTGGGAGCCGTTATTCTCATCACACTCCACGTTACACGTCTCCTCAATGAGTCCCGTGGACTTATTGAGGACACGGTAAGCATGCGAGTTGGTAGCATAACCAACAAATATGCCCTCATAAGCTCTAGCCTCAAATTTAGATAAACGGACACCTTTCTTGAGAATGAAACACTTACACCCAAACACCCGGAAGTACTTGAGGTTGGGCTTGTTACCGGTGAGTATCTCATAAGGAGTCTTGTTCAAGCCCTTGCGGAGGTAGAGCCGATTGGATGCATGACAAGCGGTGTTGATGGCTTCGGCCCAAAAGTTGTATGGAGACTTGAATTCCGCCATCATGGTCCTTGCCGCATCCATCAACGTCCGGTTCTTCCTCTCCGCTACACCATTTTGTTGAGGGGTGTATGCTGCAGAATATTGATGCTTGATCCCCTCATCACCATGGAACTCATCCAAGGTGTAGTTCTTGAACTCGGTGCCATTGTCGCTTCTTATTGTCAAGATCTTTGCATTGTGTTATCGTTGGGCTTCATTTTCAAAGTCAATGACGGTTTGTTGGGTCTCGCTCTTCCTCTTGAAGAAGTATACCTAAGTGTATCTTGAATAATCATCCACAATCACCAAGCAATACTTTCTACCCCCAAGACTATCAAAGGATGGAGGCTGATACGTCCATTTTGTATCATGCTTTTATATCAATATTTATTGCATTATGGGATGTTATTACACATTATGTCACAATACTTATGCCTATTCTCTCTTATTTTACAAGGTTTGCATAAAGAGGGAGAATGCCGACAGCTGGGATTCTGGCTGGAAAAGGAGCAAATATTAGAGACCTATTCTGCACAGCTCCAAAAGTCCTGAAACTTCACGGATGATGTTTTCCAAATATATAAAAAACATTGAGCGCAAGAACTTCACCAGGGGGCCACACCCTGCCCACGAGGGTGGGGGCGCGCCCTACCTCCTGGGCGCGCCCCCTACCTCGTGGGCCCCCTGGTGGCCCTCCGGTGACCATCTTCTGCTATATGGACTCTTTCGATGGAAAAAAATCATAAGCCATCTTCTTGGATGAAACTCCGCCGCCACGAGGCGGAACCTTGGCGGAACCAATCTAGGGTTCTGGCAGGGCTGTTCTGCTGGGGAAACTTCCCTCCCGGAGGGGGAAATCATCGCCATCGTCATCACCAACACTCCTCTCATCGTGAGAGGGAAATCTCCATCAACATCTTCATCAGCACCATCTCATCTCAAAACCCTAGTTCATCTCTTCTATCCAATTCTTGTCTCCAAGTCCGGGATTGGTGCTAGTAGGTTGCTAGTAGTGTCAATTACTCCTTGTAGTTGATGCTAGTTGGTTTAATTGGTGGAAGATCATATGTTCAGATCCTATATGCACATTAATACCCCTCTGATTATTAACATGTTTATTCTTTGTGAGTAGTTACTTTTGTTCCTGAGAACATGAGAGAAGTCTTGCTATTAGTAGTCATGTAAATTTGGTATTCGTTCGATATTTTGATGAGATGTATGTTGTCTCTCCTCTAGTGGTGTTATGTGAATGTCGACTACATGACACTTCACCATTGTTTGGGCCTAGAGGAAGGCATTGGGAAGTAATAAGTAGATGATGGGTTGCTAGAGTGACAGAAGCTTAAACCCTAGTTTATGCGTTGCTTCGTAAGGGGCTGATTTGGATCCATATGTTTCATGCTATGGTTAGGTTTACCTTAATACTTTTGTTGTATTTGCGGATGCTTGCAATAGAGGTTAATCATAAGTGGGATGCTTGTCCAAGTAAGGGCAGCACCCAAGCACCGGTCCACCCACATACCAAATTATCAAAGTACCGAACGCGAATCATATGAACGTGATGAAAACTAGCTTGACGATATTCCCATGTGTCCTCGGGAGCGCTTTACATCATATAAGAGTTTGTCCAGGCTTGTCCTTTGCTACAAAAGGATTGGGCCACCTTGCTGCACTTTATTTACTTTTGTTACTTGTTGCTCGTTACAAATTATCCTATCACAAAACTATCTGTTACCACTTATTTCAGTACTTGCAGAGAATACCTTGCTGGAAACCGCTTATCATTTCCTTCTGCTCCTCGTTGGGTTCGACACTCTTACTTATCGAAAGGACTACGATAGATCCCCTATACTTGTGGGTCATCAAGACTCTTTTCTGGCGCCGTTGCCGGGGAGTGAAGCGCCTTTGGTAGGTGGAATTTGGTAAGGAAAAATTTATATAGTGTGCTGAAATTTACTGTCACTTGTTACTATGGAAAGTAATCCTCTGAGGGGCTTGTTCGGGGTATCTTCACCCCGACCAGTAGAGCAAAGAGTTGCTCCTCAACCTACTGAACCTACTGAAAATGAAAATGCTTGCTTTGAAATTCCTTTGGGTATGGTAGAAAAACTGCTAGCTAATCCTTTTTTAGGAGATGGAACAAAACATCCTGATGAGCATCTAATATATGTGGATGAAGTTTGTGGATTATTTAAGCTTGCAGGTGTACCCGGAGATGTTGTTAAGAAGAAGGTCTTCCCTTTATCTTTGAGGGGAGATGCATCGACATGGTATAGGCTATGTGATGATATGGAGTCTTGGAACTACAAACGATTGAAATTGGAATTTCATCAAAAGTTTTATCCTATGCATCTTGTTCATCGTGATCGCAATTATATATATAATTTTTGGCCTCGCGAAGGAGAAAGCATCGCTCAAGCTTGGGGGAGGCTTAAATCAATGTTATATTCATGCCCCAATCATGAGCTCTCAAGAGAAATGATTATTCAAAAATTTTATGCTCGGCTTTCTGGTAACAATCGCACCATGCTTGATACTTCTTGTGCTGGCTCTTTTATGATGAAGACTATTGAATTCAAATGGGATTTATTGGAAAGAATTAAACGCAACTCCGAAGATTGGGACCTCGACAATGGTAAGGAGTCAGGTATGACACCTAGTTTTGATTGTGTTAAATCTTTTATGGATACCGATATTTTTCGTAAATTTAGCACTAAATATGGACTTGACTCTGAGATAGTAGCTTCTTTCTGTGAATCTTTTGCTGCTTATGTTGATCTCCCCAAGGAGAAGTGGTTTAAATATCATCCTCCCATAGAAGTAAAAGTAGCTGCACCTATTAAAGTTGAAGAAAAGACTATTACTTATAATGATCCTATTGTTCCTACTTCTTATGTTGAGAAACCACCTTTCCCTGTTAGGATAAAGGATCATGCTAAAGCTTCAACTGTGGTTCGTAAAAGCAATATTAAAACATATACACCTCCTGAGCAAGTTAAAGTTGAACCTAATATTGCTATTGTTAAAGATCTCTTGTCTGATAATATAGATGGGCATGTTATTTATTTCTGTAATGAAACTGCTAGAATTGCTAAACCCCGTGATACAGATAAACCTAGACCTGTGGTAGGCATGCCTGTTATTTCTGTTAAAATAGGAGATCATTGTTATCATGGCTTGTGTGATATGGGTGCTAGTGCTAGTGCAATACCTATTGACTTATACAAAGAAATTATGCATGACATTGCACCCGCTGAGTTAGAAGATATTGATGTCACAATTAAACTTGCTAATAGAGATACTATTTCACCAATGGGAATTGTTAGAGATGTTGAAGTCTTGTGTGGGAAAACTAAATATCCTGCTGATTTTCTTGTTCTTGGTTCCCCACAAGATAGTTTTTGTCCCATTATATTTGGTAGACCCTTCTTAAATACTGTTAATGCTACCATAGATTGCAAAAGGGATGTTGTTACTGTCGGTTTAGATGATATGACTCATGAATTTAATTTTTCTAAATTTAGTAGACAACACCGTGAAGAAGAATTACCTAGTAAAGATGAAATTATTGGTCTTGCTTCTATTGCCGTACCTCCTAGTGATCCTTTAGAACAATATTTGCTAGACCATGAAAATGATATGTTTATGAATGAAAGAAGGGAATTAGATGAAGTATTCTTTAAACAGGAACCTATTCTGAAAAACAATTTACCTGTTGAAATCCTAGGGGATCCTCCTCCCCCCAAGGGTGATCCCGTGTTTGAGCTTAAACCGTTACCTGATACTCTTAAGTATGCTTATCTTGATGAGAAAAAAATATATCCTATTATTATCAGTGCAAACCTTTCAGAACATGAAGAAGAGAGATTATTAAAAACTCTGAAGAAGCACCGTGCTGCTATTGGGTACACTCTTGATGATCTTAAGGGCATTAGTCCCACTCTATGTCAACATAAAATTAATTTGGAAGAAGATGCTAAACCAGTTCGCGATCATCAACGCCGACTGAATCCTAAAATGAAAGAGGTGGTAAGAAAGGAGATACTAAAGCTCCTTGAGGCATGTATAATTTATCCCGTTGCTGATAGTAAGTGGGTAAGTCCTGCCCATTATGTCCCTAAGAAGGGAGGTATTACTGTTGTTCCTAATGATAAAGATGAATTAATCCCTCAAAGAATTATCACTGGTTATAGGATGGTAATTGATTTCCGCAAATTAAATAAGGCTACTAAAAAGGATCATTACCCCTTACCTTTTATCGATCAAATGCTAGAAAGATTATCCAAACATACACATTTTTGCTTTCTAGATGGTTATTCTGGTTTCTCTCAAATACCTGTGTCAGCCAAAGATCAATAAGAGACTACTTTTACATGCCCTTTTGGTACTTTTGCTTATAGACGTATGCCTTTTGGTTTATGTAATGCACCTGCTACCTTTCAAAGATGCATGATGGCTATATTCTCTGACTTTTGTGAAAAGATTTGTGAGGTTTTCATGGACGACTTTTCCGTCTATGGATCTTCTTTTGATGATTGCTTGAGCAACCTTGATCGAGTTTTGCAGAGATGTGAAGAAACTAATCTTGTCTTGAATTGGGAAAAGTGCCACTTTATGGTTAATGAAGGTATTGTCTTGGGGCATAAAGTTTCTGAAAGAGGTATTGAAGTTGATAAAGCCAAGGTTGATGCTATTGAAAAGATGCCATGTCCCAAGGACATCAAAGGTATAAGAAGTTTCCTTGGTCATGCCGGTTTTTATAGGAGGTTCATCAAGGACTTCTCAAAAATCTCTCGGCCTCTGACTAATTTATTACAAAAAGATATACCATTTGTCTTTGATGATGATTGTGTAGAAGCATTTGAAATACTTAAGAAAGCATTGATCTCTGCACCTATTGTTCAGCCACCTGATTGGAATTTACCCTTTGAAATTATGTGTGATGCTAGTGATTATGCTGTAGGTGCTGTTCTAGGACAAAGAGTTGATAAGAAACTAAATGTTATTCAATATGCTAGTAAAACTCTAGACAATGCTCAAAGAAATTATGCTACTACTGAAAAAGAATTCTTAGCAGTTGTATTTGCTTGTGATAAGTTTAGACCTTATATTGTTGATTCTAAAGTAACTATTCACACTGATCATGCTGCTATTAAATATCTTATGGAAAAGAAAGATGCTAAACCTAGACTTATTAGATGGGTTCTCTTGCTACAAGAATTTGATTTACATATTGTTGATAGAAAAGGAGCTGAGAACCCCGTTGCAGACAACTTGTCTAGGTTAGAAAATGTGCTTGATGACCCACTACCTATTGATGATAGCTTTCCTGATGAGCAATTAAATGTCATAAATACTTCTCATACTGCTCCATGGTATGCTGATTATGCTAATTACATTGTTGCTAAGTTTATACCACCTAGTTTCACATACCAGCAAAAGAAAAAGTTCTTCTATGATTTGAGGCATTACTTTTGGGATGACCCACATCTTTATAAAGAAGGAGTAGATGGTGTTATTAGACGTTGTGTACCTGAGCATGAACAGGAACAGATCCTACGCAAGTGTCACTCCGAAGCTTATGGAGGACACCATGCTGGAGATAGAACTGCACATAAGGTACTGCAATCTGGTTTTTATTGGCCTACTCTCTTCAAGGATGCCCGTAAGTTTGTCTTATCTTGTGATGAATGTCAAAGAATTGGTAATATTAGTAGACGTCAAGAAATGCCTATGAATTATTCACTTGTTATTGAACCATTTGATGTTTGGGGCTTTGACTATATGGGACCTTTTCCTTCCTCTAATGGTTATACACATATTTTAGTTGCTGTTGATTACGTTACTAAGTGGGTAGAAGCTATTCCAACTAGTAGTGCTGATCATAACACTTCTATTAAAATGCTTAAAGAAGTTATTTTTCCAAGGTTTGGAGTCCCTAGATATTTAATGACTGATGGTGGTTCACATTTTATTCATGGTGCTTTCCGTAAAATGCTTGCTAAATATGATGTTAATCATAGAATTGCATCTCCTTATCACCCTCAGTCTAGTGGTCAAGTAGAATTGAGTAATAGAGAACTCAAATTAATTTTGCAAAAGACTGTTAATAGGTCCAGAAAGAATTGGTCCAAGAAACTTGATGATGCATTATGGGCCTATAGAACTGCATATAAAAATCCTATGGGTATGTCTCCGTATAAAATGGTCTATGGAAAAGCATGTCACTTACCTCTCGAACTAGAACACAAGGCTTATTGGGCTATTAAAGAACTTAATTATGATTTTAAACTTGCCGGTGAGAAGAGGTTATTTGATATTAGCTCACTTGATGAATGGAGAACCCAAGCCTACGAAAATGCCAAGTTGTTTAAAGAAAAAGTTAAAAGATGGCATGACAAAAGGATACAAAAGCGTGAGTTTAATGTAGGTGATTATGTATTGCTATACAACTCTCGTTTAAGATTTTTTGCAGGAAAACTTCTCTCTAAATGGGAGGGTCCTTACATTATCGAGGAGGTCTACCGTTCCGGTGCAATAAAAATCAACAACTTCGAAGGCACAAATCCGAAGGTGGTGAACGGTCAAAGAATCAAACACTATATCTCAGGTAATCCCATAAATGTTGAAACCAATGTTATTGAAACCGTAACCCCGAAGGAATACATAAAGGACACTTTCCGGAACGTTTCAAACTCCGAAAAGGAATAGGTATGTGGTACCGTAAGTAAAACGACTCCAAAACAGTTTTTAAGGCAATATTTCTCCTTTTTGGAATATTTAGAAAAATAGAAAAACAAGCAGCAGTCCGAAAAGGACACGAGGGCTCCACGAGGGTGGAGGGCGCGCCCTACCCCCTGGGCGCGCCCCCTACCTCATGGGCACCTCGTGTGCTCTCCGGACTCCGTTTTCTTACAGGACATGTATTTTGGTCGGTAAAAATTCATTATATAACCTTCCGAGGGTTTTGACTCCCATATCATGCAAAAACCTCTTGTCTTTGTTTTGAGTTGTCCTGCTACAGACAAAGCAATATGTTGTCCCATGATTCGGAAGGAGAAAGCTATGAGGTTGATTACCTTGCAGATCCTAAGGTCTATGGGGATGTGGAGCATTATGGTTGGACCACGGAAGAAGAAGAAGACTATGAACCCAAGGGAAAGGAGGAGACGAGCTCAGATGAAGATGAAGTCCCACTACCTCTACCTAGGGACATGCATGTGGAGTTCAAAAAGTCAAGCCTCCCGGATAGAGTAAAGAAACCTAAGATCGAGTTTATCCCTTTTCGCCTCTTGCAGGAAAACAAGCAAGAACTATGCAAAAAGGTACTGAGCCTGGAACGGGAGATCGAGGACCTGAGGGACCGAAATTCTGTCCTCAAACGCAAATTAAGGAAGAAGCCTACGCCATCAACAAAATCACCACCGTCTCCTCCAACAAAGAAGAATTGAGTATCTGGTATGGGCACTCCACTTGGAAACTGCCAAGCTTGGGGGAGTGCCCCAGTATCGTATCACCATCACTTTTATCTTTACCGTTTTTCTTAGTTCGATCCTTTTGGTAATATCTTGATCTAGTAGAATAAAAGTTCTTAGTATGATCTAGTTGTGAGTTTTGCTTTATTATCCTTCTATGTAATTGAGTCCGTGAGCTATATAATAAAGATTAGTGTTGAGTCAAGGGCTTGATTATTTTTTCCATGATCCCAAGTGAATAAAAGAAAAGAGAAAGAAATAAAAAGAAACAAAGAGATCATGTGACTCTTATGGAGAGTAATGAGCTCACATAGAAAGAGTATGATGAATAAAAGTTATTGAGGATTGACAAACATAGTTTTGGTCATCGTTGCAATTAATAGGAAGTAATAAAGAAAGAGAGGTCTTCACATATAAATATACTATCTTGGACATCTTTTATGATTGTGAGCACTCATTAAAATATGACATGCTAAAGAGTTGACATTGGACAAGGAAGACAACACAATGGGTTATGTTTTCTTACATCTGAGATAACTTATATTGTCTTGGATCCTCCAACATGTTGAGCTTGCCTTTCCCCCTCATTCTAGCCAAATTCATTACACCAAGTAGAGATACTACTTGTGCTTCCAAATACCCTTAAACCAGTTTTGCCATGAGAGTCCACCATACCTACCTATGGATTGAGTAAGATCCATCAAGTAAGTTTTCATCGGTGCAAGCAATAAAAATTGCTCTCTAAATATGTATGATTGATTGGTGTGGAAGGAATAAGCTTTATACAATCGTGTGATATGGAAGTAATAAAAGCGACAGACTGCATAATAAAGGTCCATATCACAAGCGCATGACAACCTCTGCTTCCCTCTGCGAAGGGCCTATCTTTTACTTTTATCTCCCACACTGCAAAAGAGTCATGGTGATCTTCACCCTTCCTTTTTACATTTTATCCTTTGGCAAGCACAATATGTTGGAAATATCCTAGTATATATGGCTAATTGGATGTGGGTTTTCATGAACTATTACTGTTGACATTACCCTTGAGGTAAAACGTTGGGAGGCAGAACTATAAGCCCCTATCTTTCTCTATGTCTGATTAAAACTCCATACCCATAAGTATTGTGTGAGTGTCAGCAATTGTGAAAGACTATATGATAGTTGAGTATGTGGACTTGCTGAAAAGCTCTTATACATTGACTCTTTCCTATGTTATGATAAATTGCAATTGCCTCAATGACTGAGATTATAGTTTGTCAGTTTTCAATGAAGTTTACGATTCATACTTGATATTGTGATTGAATTATTACTCTAGCATAAGATATCATATGACAAGAATTATATAAGTTGCTGCTCTAAGAATGATCATGATGCCCTCATGTCCGTATTTTATTTTTATCGACACCTTCATCTCTAAACATGTGGACATATTTTTCGATTTCGGCTTTTCGCTTGAGGACAAGCGAGGTCTAAGCTTGGGGGAGTTGATACGTCCATTTTGCATCATGCTTTTATATCAATATTTATTGCATTATGGGTTGTTATTACACATTATGTCACAATACTTATGCCTATTCTCTCTTATTTTACAAGGTTTACATAAAGAGGGAGAATGCCGGCAGCTGGGATTCTGGCTGGAAAAGGAGCAAATATTAGAGACCTATTCTGCACAGCTCCAAAAGTCCTGAAACTTCACGGATGATGTTTTCCAAATATATAAAAAACATTGAGCGCAAGAACTTCACCAGGGGGGCCACACCCTGCCCACGAGGGTGGGGGCGCGCCCTACCCCCTGGGCGCGCCCCCTACCTCGTGGGCCCCCTAGTGGCCCTCCGGTGACCATCTTCTGCTATATGGACTCTTTCGATGGGAAAAAAATCATAAGCCATCTTCTCGGACGAAACTCCGCCGCCACGAGGCGGAACCTTGGCGGAACCAATCTAGGGTTCTGGCGGGGCTGTTCTGCCGGGGAAACTTCCCTCCCGGAGGGGGAAATCATCGCCATCGTCATCACCAACGCTCCTCTCATCGGGAGAGGGCAATCTCCATCAACATCTTCATCAGCACCATCTCATCTCAAAACCCTAGTTCATCTCTTGTATCCAATTCTTGTCTCCAAGTCCGGGATTGGTGCTAGTAGGTTGCTAGTAGTGTTAATTACTCCTTGTAGTTGATGCTAGTTGGTTTAATTGGTGGAAGATCATATGTTCAGATCCTATATGCACATTAATACCCCTCTGATTATGAACATGTTTATGCTTTGTGAGTAGTTACTTTTGTTCCTGAGGACATGGGAGAAGTCTTGCTATTAGTAGTCATGTGAATTTGGTATTCGTTCGATATTTTGATGAGATGTATGTTGTCTCTCCTCTAGTGGTGTTATGTGAACGTCGACTACATGACACTTCACCATTGTTTGGGCCTAGAAGAGGGCATTGGGAAGTAATAAGTAGATGATGGGTTGCTAGAGTGACATAAGCTTAAACCCTAGTTTATGCGTTGCTTCGTAAGGGGCTGATTTGGATCCATATGTTTCATGCTATGGTTAGGTTTACCTTAATACTTTTGTTGTATTTGCGGATGCTTGCAATAGAGGTTAATCATAAGTGGGATGCTTGTCCAAGTAAGGGCAGCACCCAAGCACCGGTCCACCCACATACCAAACTATCAAAGTTCCGAACGCGAATCATATGAACATGATGAAAACTAGCTTGACGATATTCCCATGTGTCCTCGGGAGTGCTTTACATCATATAAGAGTTTTTCCAGGCTTGTCCTTTGCTACAAAAGGATTGGGCCACCTTGCTGCACTTTATTTACTTTTGTTACTTGTTGCTTGTTACAAATTATCCTATCACAAAACTATCTGTTACCACTTATTTCAGTACTTGTAGAGAATACCTTGCTGGAAACCGCTTATCATTTCCTTCTGCTCCTCGTTGGGTTCGACACTCTTACTTATCAAAAGGACTACGATAGATCCCCTATACTTGTGGGTCATCAGAGGCCCAAAGATATCCAAGTGAAGGAGCTCCAAAGGCCTCTTCGAGTAGATGATAGTCATGGGAGGGTGAGCCTTTTCATGAAGCTTTCCTTCGATACAAGCACTGCGAGCACGATCTTTAGCAAAACTAACAGTTGTTAGTCCATGGACATGGTCCCCCTTGAGAAGACTTTGCAAATATCTCATATTGACATGGGCTAAACGGCGATGCCAAAGCCATCCCATGTCAACTTTAGCCATTAGGCATGTCGCGGTCTTAGTGGGTCACTCCGAAAAGTTAATCACATAGAGACCGTTCTCGACATGCCCAACAAAGGCTACTTTAAGAGTCTTGCTCCATAAGAGGGCCACGGTATCAACATCAAAGAAAGTGGCAAATCCCATGAGTGCAAGTTGACGAATGGAAAGTAAATTGTATGCAAGGGACTCAACAAGCATGACCTTCTCGATCGTGAGATCATGAGAAATGACAACCTTGCCAAGCCCCAATACCTTAGAGGACGAGGCATCACCCCACTCGACATTGATGGGCATAGATGGAATCTTGTGAACATCCACCACCAAGTCCTTGCTTCCGGTCATATGATTAGTGGCTCCACTATTGAGCAACCATGATCCCCCCACCGGAAGCAAACACCTACAAGAGATCAATGCTTGGTTTTAGGTACCCGTTTTGTAATAGGTCCTTTGATGTTAGTAACAAGGGTCTTAGGAACCCAAATAGACCATTCAATGTACTCATAAGGAGAGCCAACAAATTTGGCATAAACATGTCCATCACTAGCACGGTACAACACATAAGAAGGGTTAAAGTCGTCGGCTTTGTTGGGAAGGGAAATGTTGCCCTTCTTGGCATCACCACCCTTCACGGTGTTCTTCTTCTTCTCCTTAGTAGCACCCTATCCCTCCTTCACAAAGGTTTGCTTGAGAGGGGGAGGTCGTTTGACCTTGTCATTCTTCTTCTTGTTCTTGGACTTGGGTGCGTACCCAATCCCTTCCTTGGCCACAACTCCCTTTTGATTGCTCAAAAGGTCGTTGTGGTTTTTCTTGCCTTGTATGCAAGAAACCAAGGACTTTCTCAAGTTGCTCCTTCAACTTAGCATTCTCCTCAACAAGATGCACATGCTCACAACATGGGTTAGTAGCATTTGCATTATCAATTAGCATCATATGAGGAAATGAGGCTTTCTCCTTAGTTAGCTTTACTTGAAGTTGATCATGAGACTATTTGAGGCTAGAATGAGCACCCTTCAAGACCTTGTGAGCCTTGTCAAGTAGGTCAAACTCCTCTTTGAGCCTAGCAAGATCAACCCCAAGCTTGGCCTTCTCAAAGTTTAGCACATGAGAAACAACAATAGCATGATCATGATCTTTCTTTAACTTAGCGTGATTATCGTTGTGTGACTCCACAAGAGCCAAATGAAGACCACGCTCTTTCTCAAGAGCATTGGAAAGATCCAAAATCTCATCGGCATAGGCATGACTATGCCCCTCCATCTTAGAGATGGTATCTTTGTGAGCCTCGATCATGTCATTGGCTTCACCAAGTTGTTCCAAGAGAGCAATGAAGTGCTTCTTGGATTTACCCTTGAGTTTACCCATAAAGGACTCAAACTCATTCTCCTCCACATTAGATCCATCATGTTCATCAATGCAATCTGTCAATGAAGGATTATTAATGATGGTAGTTTTGATGTTGGGGGTTACCTTGTTGGTGGCTTTAGCCATGAGGCATTTGGCGGTGATGCTCTCATTGGGTGAGTCGAAGAGTGACACTCGTGGAGTTGTCGCAATGGCAACGGAGGCCATGGCAACCGACTCACCATCCTCATCAACATCATCATCCTCATTGTACTCTTCTTGTACCACCAACGCCTTGGGAGGAGTCTTCTTGGTGAAGTTGCTCTTGTTGGGGAAAGACTTGGCTTTGTCCTTTCGGATGAGCTTGCCACCATTGCCTTCCCTCTTCTCATACGGGCACTCCGCAACAAAATGGCTCACATTGCCACAATTATAGCAAGTCCTCACACGTTGCTTGCCCTTCATGCCACTTGAGTTGTTCTTGTTGAAGTTGGGCCTTGAGTTTTTCTTGCTCCAAAATTGCCTTGAAGCAAGAGCCATGTGTTCATGATAGGCATACTTTGTATCTTCGGGGTTGCTCTCCTCTTCTTCTTCTTCGTCCTCTTCTTCCACAGTAACCTTGGCCTTTAATGCAAAGTTGGGCTTCTTTGCTCTTTGAGAACGTAGCACCGCGTTGTCGGCGGTCTTGTCCAAGATGCTCATGGCCACAAACTCATCCAGCACTTCACTTGAGGACAAGGTGTGGAAGTCCGGCCTTTGACGAATGACGGAGGACATGGCCTTGTGGTAAGGCATCATTGCCTTGAGGAATTTGCGCTTGATCCAATTGTCATCCGTGTCCTTGATCCCATGATCTCGGAGTGAGACCGTGAGTTTGGTTACTCTCCAATAAAGCTCACGAGGTTCTTCATCTTCTTTCATTGCAAACTCATCGGCTTCATCTTGCACCACTTCATAGTTGGAGCGTTGAATGCTTGTGCTTCCCTTGTAGAGGGAAACAACTTGATGCCATGCATCTTTGGCCATGGCAAAGGGATGGAGATGAGGAAGATCTTTGGGTGGAATTGCATCTTGGATGATGAAGAGAGCATTCTTGTTGAATTGATTATCTGCGGCTTCTATAGGAGTGAAGTTGCTTCGGTCATGCGGATAGAAACCTTCTTCAATGATTCTCCAAAGATTAGTATTCACATGATTTAAATGACGCTTAAAGCGATAGACCCAAGAATCAAAGTCCTCATTTTTCACAATCTTAGGGGGAGGACCAACATGATTCAAATGAGTGGAAGGAATCGGTCCACCATAAACAAGTGGAGGTTCCACATGGGCAAAGATGTCGGTGCCATTTTTACCACTAGAAGAAGGAACTTGATCACTAGTAGCTTCCCCCTTGTCGGAGTTAGCATCCGTCACCTTGTTAGTGGGATCACCCACTCTCAACAGTGCGGTGGATAATTTAAGCCCTTCTAGGAATTTATTAAACATGCTTTCAACCTCGGTCGTCATGGAGGTTTTCAATGTGTCCAAAGCCACATTGAATTCCTCACGAGAGACCGCGGTTCCCCCATCGGCCGTAGACGAGATCAGATTCACACCGGAGTGCTCCTCTACACTGTTGGTGTCAACCATACTCTTCGGACGGCAAAGTCCTTAATAAAGAGACGAGGCTCCGGTACCAATTGAAATGATCAATATAGTTGACTAGAGGGGGGGGGTGAATAGGCAACTAACAATTTTAGCTTTTCTTTACCAATTTAAACTTTGCATCAAAGTAGGTTGTCTAGATATGCAACTAGGTGAGCAACCTATATGATGCAACAATAATAAGTACACAAGCAAGCAAGGGAAACAACACAAAAGCTTGCACAAGTAAAGGCACGAGATAACCAAGAGTGGAGCCGGTGAAGACGAGGATGTGTTACCGAAGTTCCTTCCTTTTGAAGGGAAGTACGTCTCCGTTGGAGCGGTGTGGAGGCACAATGCTCCCCAAGAAGCCACTAGGGCCACCGTCTCCTCACGCCCTCACACAATGCGAGATGTTGTGATTCCACTATTGGTGCCCTTGGAGGCGGCGACCGGACCTTTACAAACAAGGTTGGGGCTGTCTAGACAACCGAATTGGAGGCTCCCAACGAAACCACGGAGCTTCACCACAATGAAATATGGCTCCGAGGTGACCTCAATGGTCTAGGGTGCTCAAACACCCAAGAGTAACAAGATCCGCAAGGGATGAGTGGGGGGAATCAAATTTCTCTTGGTGGAAGTGTAGATCTGGGCCTTCTTAACCAATCCCTAGACAATCAACAAGTTTGATTGGCTAGGGAGAGAGATTGGGCAAAAATGAGCTTTGGAGTAACAATGGAGCTTGGGGGAAATGAGGTTAGTCAACTTGGAGAAGAAGACCTCCTTTTATAAGGGGGGAGAGAATCCAACTGTTACCCCCGCTCAGCCCCGCACAGGGCGGTACTACCGCTGGGGGGGCGGTACTACCGTTGTGGCCAGCGGTACTACCGTTCCACCTCGCGGTACTGCCGCGCAGTGAGAAGAGAGCGAGAAGTAGAGTAGGACATGTACCCAGGGCGGTACTACCGTGGTGATAAGAGCGGTACTACCACTTATGAGCGGTACTACCGCCTCTACTGCCGCAGCAAGTGCCGCAAAACCCGACACGAGAGGAGAACCCTCGAATCGAGGCGGTAGGAGCATGGAGCCGTAGTGGTACTACTGCTGAGAGCTCCAAGCGGTACTACCGCTGTGGAGCGGTACTGTCGCTTGTAGCTCTTGAGCGGTACTACCGCTAGGGTTCGCGGTACTACCACTAGGACCAGATCTTAGGGAGAAGGCCGCAAGGGAGCCTTCAACGAATGGGAAAATCTCAGAGGGTGCAAAGGGGATGTGTACGTGTTGATTCCACCCTAGCCTAACCAATGCGGACCCCCTCTTGATAGTACGGTGACTCTTACGATACAAGACCACCAAAACTGAATCGAAAGGGCTACACCATCTTTGCTTCAACCTCCGAGGGGAGGGAATAGTCTCGCTAAAGGATGAATCTTTGAAATACTCAATGCACATGATTAGTCCGCAAATATGTTGTCATCAATCACCAAAACTACTTAGAGAGAAACATGCCTTAACAGCTGCTACTTCCAAGCCCACATTGGTAACGTATAGAGCCCATTAGATTTGTCATACCAAATATGCCCATAGGCGTGTTATTGAAAGTAGCTCGAGCTCACATAACCTAACAATAGAAATTTCGACGCCGATTCCAATTCGACGCTCAAGGCACCAGGTGAAGGCTATTTGGTAGCTGGCACACACCCTCGCCCTAGCATGCCTAGAAAATGGGCCAGCCCATGTAGCATGTAACATTCTGTTTACGAAAGCTATTCCACCACAGTTTGGTGAAGCTTCTAGCCATTTTGTTTGTTTTCATGTTGTTGGTAATCGTTGCATGGAAAATAAAAAAATTCTATGCACACATAATGATCTGTCCATGGAGATGCATAGCAATGAGGGGAACAGTGTGTCTACGTACCCTCGTAGATCGTAAGCGGAAGTGTTTCACAATGCGGTTAATGTAGTCGAACTTCTTCTCACATCAACCGATCAAGTACCGAATGCACGACACCTCCGCGTTATGCACACGTTTAGCTTGGTGACGTCCCTCGCCTTCTTGATCCATCAAGATGTCGAGGTAGTAGATGAGTTCCGTCAGCACGACGGCGTGGTGATGGTGATGGTGAAGTGATCTCCGCAGGGCTTCGCCTAAGCACTACGAAAATATGACCGGGAATGTAAATGATGGAGGGGGCCGCCGCACACGGCTAGCAATTGATCTGGTGTGTGCTAGGCGCCCCCCTCATATATATAGGTGGGAGGGGAGGGGGAGGGGAGAGGCCAGGAGGCACCCCAAGAAGGACTGAATCCTACTTGGGATCCTCTCAAGCCGCACCCCTGCCATATATGTCAAAGGGGGAAGGAAAGAATGGGGAGAGGGAAGGAAGGGGGATCCTATGAAGGACATATGCCCTAGAGGCAATAATAAAGTTGTTATTTATATTTCCTTATATCATGATAAATTTTTATTATTCATGCTAGAATTGTATTAACCGAAAACTTAGTACATGTGTGAATACATAGACAAACAAAGTGTCCCTAGTATGCCTCTACTTGACTAGCTCGTTAATCAAAGATGGTTAAGTTTCCTAGCCATAGACATGTGTTGTCACTTGATGAATGGGATCACATCATTAGAGAATGATGTGATGGACAAGACCCATCTGTTAGCTTAGCACTATGATCGTTTAGTTTATTGCTATGGCTTTCTTCATGACTTATACATGTTCCTCAGACTATGAGATTATGCATCTCCCGAATACCGGAGGAACACCTTTTGTGCTATCAAATGTCACAACGTAACTGGGTGATTATAAATATGCTCTATAGGTGTCTCCAATGGTGTTTGTTGAGTTGGCATGGATCGAGGTTAGGATTTGTCACTCCGTGTATCGGAGAGGTATCTCTGGGCCCTCTCGGTAATGCACATCACTATGAGCCTTGCAAGCAATGTGACTAATGAGTTAGTCACAAGATGATGCATTATGGAACGAGTAGAGAGACTTGCCGGTAACGAGATTGAACTAGGTATGATGATACTGATGATCGAATATCGGGCAAGTAACATACCGATGACGAAGGGAATAATGTATGTTGTTATGCGGTTTGACCGATAAAGATCTTCGTAGAATATGTAGGAACCAATATGAGCATCCAGGTTCTGCTATTGGTTATTACCGGATATGAGTCTTAGTCACGTCTACATAGTTCACGAACCCGTAGGGTCCGCACGCTTAATGTTTGATGACGATATGTATTGTGAGTTATGTCATTTGATGTACCAAAGGTTATTCGGAGTCCCGGATGTGATCACGGAAATGACGAGGAGTCTCTAAATGGTTGAGACATAAAGATTGATATATCGGAAGGTTATGTTTGGACACCAGAAAGGTTTCAGATAGGTTCGGGCATTTTCCGGAGTACCGGGGGGCGGGGGTTACCGGAACCCCCTGGGGGGGTTAATGGGCCTTCATGGGCTTTAGTGGAAGAGAGGAGGACGCGGCCAAGAGGAGGGGCACCCCCCCAAGCCCAATCCGAATTGGGAGGGGGCCGGCCCCCTTTCCTTCTCTCCCTCTTCCCGTTCCTTCCCCTCCTAGTTGGACTAGGAAAGGGGGGAACCTAGTCCTAGTAGGAGTAGGATTTCCCCCTTGGGGCGCACCCCATGAGGCGGTCGGCCCCTGATACGTCTCCGTCATATTTACTTTTCCAAACACTTTTTGCCCTTGTTTTGGACTCTATCTTGTATGATTTGAATGGAACTAACCCGGACTGACGCTGTTTTCAGCAGAATTACCATGGTGTTGTTTTATGTGCAGAAAACAAATATTCTCGGAATGACCTGAAACTCCACAGGAGGTCTTAGAAAAAATAAAAAAAAATCCTTGCCAAATATGAAGACCATGGGGCCCACACCCTTCTCACAAGGGTGGGGGCGCGCCCCCCTACCTAGTGGGCCCCCTGTTGACCCTCCGACGCCAACTCCAACTCTATATATTTGCTTTCGGAGAGAAAAAAATCAGAGAGAAGAAATCATCGCGTTTTACGATACGGGGCCGCCGCCAAGCCCTAAAACCTCTCGGGAGGTCTGATCTGGAGTCCGTTCGGGGCTCCAGAGAGGGGGATTCGTCGCCATCGTCATCATCAACCATCCTCCATCACCAATTTCATGATGCTCACCACCGTGCGTGAGTAATTCCATCGTAGGCTTGCTGGACGGTGACGGGTTGGATGAGATTTATCATGTAATCGAGTTAGTTTTGTTAGGGTTTGATCCCTAGTATCCATTATGTTCTGAGATTGATGTTGCTATGACTTTGCTATGCTTAATGCTTGTCACTAGGGCCCGAGTGCCATGATTTCAGATCTGAACCTATTATGTTTTCATGAATATATGTGAGTTCTAGATCCTGTCTTGCAAGTCTATAGTCACCTACTATGTGTTATAATCCGGCAACCCCGAAGTGACAATAATCGGGACCACTCCCGGTGATGACCATAGTTTGAGGAGTTCATGTATTCACTATGTGCTAATGCTTTGTTCCGGTTCTCTATTAAAAGGAGGCCTTAATATCCCTTAGTTTCCAATAGGACCCCGCTGCCACGGGAGGGTAGGACAAAAGATGTCATGCAAGTTCTTTTCCATAAGCACGTATGACTATATACGGAATACATGCCTACATTACATTGATGAATTGGAGCTAGTTCTGTGTCACCCTATGTTATGACTGTTACATGATGAACCGCATCCGGCATAATTATCCATCACTGATCCGGTGCCTACGAGTTTTCCATATACTGGTTTACGCTTATTTACTTTCCCGCTGCTACTGTTACAATCACTACAAAATACCAAAAACATTACTTTTGCTGTCTTTACTTTTGTTGCCGCTACCACCACTATCATATTACTTTGCTACTAAACACTTTGCTGCAGATACTAAGTTTCCAGGTGTGGTTGAATTGACAACTCAGCTGCTAATACTTGAGAATATTCTTTGGCTCCCCTTGTGTCGAATCAATAAATTTGGGTTGAATACTCTACCCTCGAAAGCTGTTGCGATCCCCTATACTTGTGGGTTATCAAGACCTTTTTCTGGCGCCGTTGCCGGGGAGCATAGCTCTATTCTTTGAGTCACTTGGGATTTATATCTGCTGGACACTATGAAGAACTTGAGAGATCCAAAAACCAAGATCTATCCCTCAACTATGAGGGGAGGTAAGGAACTGCCATCTAGCTCTGCACTTGATTCACCTTCTGTTATGAGTAAGTTTGTGACACCTACACCTGCTTCTGCTATTCGTTCTGATATGTCGCATGTTATTGATGATGCCACTTCTTCTATGCATGATACTTGTGATGAAACTGCTTCTATGCCTGATACTACTATGCCCCTAAGTGAATTTCTTGATGAACAAATTGCTATGGCTAGAGAAAGAGAAATTATTGAATCTGAATACGATGATGATAGTGATGATGAAAATATGCCTGTTATTCCTGAGGGTTATTTATTTGATCAAGATGCTTCTTTAGATATTTTAGCTTGCAGAGATAGATATGAGCTTAAGAGGTTATTAATTAAATGGAACAAAGAATCACTTAGAGATAAAATGAAACCCGATCCTGCTTTTGCTACTTCACCTATATGTGTTCCTGATAAAGATTATGAATTCTCTGTTGATCCTGATATAATTACTTTGGTTGAATCTGATCCGTTTTATGGCTATGAATCTGAAACTGTTGTGGCACATCTTACTAAGTTAAATGATATAGCTGCCCTGTTCACTAATAATGAGAGATCACGTTACCTCTATTTACTCAAAATATTTCCGTTCTCATTAAAGGGTGATGCTAAGATATGGTTTAATTCTCTTGATCCTGGTTGTGTGCGTAGTCCCCAGGATATGATTTATTACTTCTCTGCTAAATATTTCCCTGCTCATAAGAAACAAGCTGCTTTGAGGGAAATATACAATTTGTGCAAATTAAAGAAGAGAGTCTCCCACAAGCTTGGGGGAGGCTTCTCAAGTTACTTAATGCTTTGCCTGATCATCCTCTTAAGAAACCTGAAATACTTGATATCTTTTATAATGGACTAACCGATGCTTCCAGAGATTACCTGGATAGTTGTGCTGGTTCTCTTTTCAGGGAAAGAACACCGGATGAAGCTGAAATTCTATTGAATAATATGTTGACAAATGAAAATAATTGGGCACCTCCTGAGCCAGCTCCTGAGCCATCTCCTGCTCCAATTACTGAGCCTATTCCTAAACCAACTCCGAAGAAGAGAGGTGTTCTATTTCTCAGTCCCGAAGATATGCAAGAGGCAAAGAAATCTATGAAAGAAAAAGGTATTAAAGCTGAAGACGTTAAGAATTTACCTCCTATTGAAGAAATACATGGTCTTAATTCACCGCCTGTTGAAGAAACATATGATCTCAATTATTTATTTACTGAAGAACCTCCTGATCCCGATATCCCGACACAGGTAGTAAAGGTAAATTCTCTCTATAGATATGATAAAGCTGAAGTCCCTCCTACTAAAATTGCTAGTCAGTGCTTGGATGAGTTTGATAACTTTATGTTTAAGCAAGACGACTTCAATGCTTATTTTGGTAGACAATTAAAAGAAAATGCTTATATGATTAGACGCTTGGGTGATTATATGGCTGATATTAAAGGTGAACTTAAACTTGTTAGCAAACATGCTTCTATGGTTACCACTCAAGTAGAACAAGTACTTAAAGCTCAAAAAGAAGTGCTTGATGAAATGAATAGTAAGAAAAATGATTATGCTGTTAGAGTGGCTACTAGAACTGGTAGAATGACTCAGGAACCTTTGTATCCTGAAGGCCACCCTAAGAGAATCGAGCAAGATTCTCAGAGAAATAATATTGATGTTCCTAGTTCTTCTAAAAAGAAGAAGAAGAAAAATGATAGAACTGTGCAAACTTCTAGTGAACCTATTGCTGAACCACCTGATAATCCAAATGATATATCTATGTCTGATGCTGAAACACAATCTGGTAATGAACATGAACCTAGTAAAAATATTAATGATGATGTTCATGATGATGCTCAACCTAGTAATGACAATGATGTAGAAATTGAACCTGCTGTTGATCTTGATAACCCACAATCAAAGAATCAACGTTATGATAAAAGAGACTTTGTTGCTAGGAAACATGGTAAAGAAAGGGAACCTTGGGTTCAGAAACCCATGCCTTTTCCTCCGAAACCATCCAAGAAAAAGGATGATGAGGATTTTGAGCGCTTTGCTGAAATGATTAGGCCTATCTTTTTGCGTATGAGATTAACTGATGTGCTCAAAACAAATCCTTATGCTAAATATATGAAAGATATCATTACTAATAAAAGAAAGATACCGGAAGCTGAGATTTCCACCATGCTTGCTAATTATACTTTTAAGGGTGGAATACCAAAGAAACTTGGAGACCCCGGAGTACCTACTATACCTTGCTCCATTAAAAGAAATTATATTAAAACTGCTTTATGTGATCTTGGAGCCGGTGTTAGTGTTATGCCTCTCTCTTTATATCGTAGACTTGACTTGAATAAGCTGACACCTACTGAAATATCTTTGCAAATGGCTGATAAATCAACTGCTATACCTGTCGGTATTTGTGAGGATGTGCCTGTTGTGGTTGCAAACGTTACTATTTTAACGGACTTTGTTATTCTTGATATTCCCGAGGATGATAGTATGTCTATTATTCTTGGAAGACCTTTTCTTAATACTGCAGGGGCTGTTATTGATTGCAACAAAGGCAATGTCACTTTTCATGTTAATGGTAATGAGCATACGGTACACTTTCCGAGGAAACAACCTCAAGTTCATAGTATCAACTCTATTGGAAAAATTCCATCGATTATATTTGGAGGTTTTGAATTTCCTCTTCCTACTGTCAAGAAGAAATATGATATTCTTATTATTGGGGATGTGCATATCCCCGTTGAGGTAACTTAGTGTTATTCGAAATTTCTCCGGTTTCATGATTATCGGAATGAGTTTGTTAACAAGACTTGATCAACCTTGTTAGTGGATTCTTTTTGATGAGCATGAGATGGATGAAACTAGAAGCACAAACTTCTGTACCCTCTTTATATTTTCTGTTATTTATATTAAATAAAGTAAAAAATAGTATTTTTCTGTCTGTTTCCTGATTATCCGTGCAATATAAAAATATCCCGAAAATAAAAGTCCTCAGAATGCCATGCCAATTTAATATGATTTTTTCGGGAATATTTGAGGATTTACTGTGCAAAAATTACCGCGGGTGGAGCTGCCACCTGGCCACGAGGGTGGTGGGCGCCCCCCCCCCTATAGGGCGCGCCCCCTGCCTCGTGGGCCCACGGTGGCCCTCCTCCACTTATCCCAGCACCCATCTTCTTCCTCTATCTCACACAAACCCGAAAAACCAACTCAAGCACGAGTTCCAGCCACTTTTGCTGTGATTTTCGATCTCCTTGCTCAAAGCACCTCTCGCAAAACTGCTTGGGGAGATTGTTCCTTGGTATGTGACTCCTCCATTGGTCCAATTAGTTTTTGTTCTAGTGCTTTATTCATTGCAAATTTGTGCTGCATAGGTGACCATGTTCTTGAGCTTGCATGTCAAATTTATATGGTTCCAAGTAGTTCTAATGCTTGATATAGGCTCTAGGCACTTGTAGGAGTAGTTGCTATCAGTTTTATTGAAGTTGGTTCACTTTTTGTTTGAAGTTACTAAAAATTTCAGATTGTTTCAGAAAAATGATGAGGAGATTATTGAGGGGCTCATCAAGCCAAAGCTCAAAGGAAAAGGCACCGAAGCCTAAGTATAATTTGCCACGCACCGCGGAGATTCGGGCGTGTGAATGGCCTTCTGAAGATTTCTTGAGAGCAGCCGGTATCTATGAAGATTTTCATGAATTGGCTCACAATGCAGGCCTCACCGCTTTCCTCCACGACCAATGCGATCAGTATCTCTTACTCACAAATACCTTTGTGCAAAACTTTTATTTTCATCCTAGGAACTCACCACCTACGGTGGAATTTCATTTATATGATGAGCCTAAGGAGATGTCACTTTATGATTTCTGTCGGATTTGTTTAGTCCCTTTTGAGGGCAAGACAGAAGAACCACATCATGATGATGTGGCTGGGTTTATTGATAATATCACTGTAGGAGAAACCAGGAAGGTTTCCGATGCACGAATCACTAGCATACATTTTCCTGTTTTGCGTTACTTTGCATTATTTGCTAGTCGTTGTTTAATTGGACGCGGAAATTCTGGAAACCTTAGTATCCCTGATTTAATTATTCTGCTCCAAGGTTTATATAGTGATAACACTTTTAGTTTGGGCGGTATTATTGCTAGACGGTTAAATATGAACCGTACTAAGGGCCCCATCTTTGGAGGCATTTATGCCACACGCCTAGTCGCACATTTTAACATACCTATTAGGCATGCTGAGAAGGAAGAAAAAGTGCTACCCCGTGTTTATCTAGATCATAAAAGTATGGTGGCACATGATTTTATTGTTAAGAATAGGGCAGGGGAGCTTAGATATCAATTGTTCTTTAATAAACATCATCCTGAGACTATTACCTTGCCTGCTCCTTCTTTGTTTGATTTGACTGTAGGCACGTACCTTGTTCCGTTGACGGCTATTCACGCCTACCGGAACCCTGCACCAGTCGAGGAGCCAGAACAGGAACCACAAGATGAGCCTCCGCGACAATCTGTTTATTCTTGGGATCCAGAGATGACTGTCAGCCAGTGGCAGTCAGAGTCTTCTTCTTCATCACAGTATGATCCCAACTATTCCTCCTCATCACAGTACGACCCCAACAACTATTATTATGGATATCCGCCAGGCCAGCCGTGGCCATAGACCAACTTAGGCCAAAAGCCTAAGCTTGGGGGAGTACGTATTTCTCACCGACATTACATTTATGTTCACACACACTCATTGCTAGATGTCGGTGCTCATACTTTTTCACTGTAATATCCATGCTAGTTTATTTTCTTTTTCCTGCTTTCTTCTTGTGTGTTTAGTAAACCTTAAGAAAAACCAAAAAAATTAGTAGTAATTTACTTTCCTGCTGTAGTAGTAATAATTAAAAAGAAAACCCAAAAATATTTCCCGTTCTTCTTTTGCTTGTTGGGAGCTTTCCCGTGTAAATAGTTTTATTTCTTTCTTTTCTTTGGGGGTCAGTAGGAGAAGACCATAATTAAATTGTTGAAGTGGCTCTTATATGCATTATTGTTGATTTAACCAAGAGCCCATATTGCCTTGTCTTCTCCTGTTTATTGAATGCTCGCAGATTCCAGCTTAGTCCAATGCACGTGCACTCTTATTATTATTCACACCGTTCGGTCGTGCAAGTGAAAGGCAATTATGATGATATATGATGGACTGACTGAGATGAGAAAAGCTGGTATGAACTCGACCTCTTTTGTTTTTGTAAATATGATGAGTCCCGTCGTTCTTGATTCAGCTTATTATGAATAAACATGTTTGCAATGACAATTAGAGATCATAGTTGCTTGTGCCATGCTTGATTAGCTATGAGTTATAATGATTTACCTTGTATGCCAACATGCTATTGAGATGATTATGATGTGGTATGATGGGGTGGTATCCTCCTTTGAATGATTTAAGTGACTTGACTTGGCACATGTTCACGCATGTAGTTGAAACAAAATCAACATAGCCTTCACGATATTTATGTTCATGGTGGATTATATCCTACTCATGCTTGCATCCAATGTTTATTAATTTTAATGCATGTACATGGCTGTTGTCGCTCTCTAGTTGGTCGCTTCCCAGTCTTTTGCTAGCCTTCACTTGTACTAAGCGGGAATACTGCTTGTGCATCCAATCCCTTAAACCCCAAAGTTATTCCAGATGAGTCCACTATACCTTCCTATATGCGGTATCTACCTGCCGTTCCAAGTAAATTTGTATGTGCCAAACTCTAAACCTTCAAATAAACATTCTGTTTTGTATGCTCGAATAGCTCATGTATCAACAAAGGCTGTCCTTATCTTCCGTGTTAGGCGGGTTATTCTCAAGAGGAGTGGACTCCGCTCCTCACTCACGAGAAAATGGCTGGTCACCGGGATGCCCAGTCCCATGCTTTATGCAAACTAAATCAAAATTAATTGCAAACAAAACTCCCCCTGGGACCTGATGTATGTTGGAGGCACTCGTTGTTTCGAGCAAGCCATGGATTGATGCTTGTTGGTGGAGGGGGAGTATAAACTTTACCATTCTGTTTGGGAACCGCCTATAATGTGTTTAGCATGGAAGATATCGCCATCTCTTAGTTGTTACGTTGACAATGAAAGTATACCGCTCAAAATACAATTTATCTCTATTTCAAAACCGAGCTCTGGCACCTCTACAAATCCCTGCTTCCCTCTGCGAAGGGCCTATCCATTTACTTTTATGTTGAGTCATCACCCTCTTATTAAAAAGCACTAGCTGGAGAGCACAGCCGTCATTTGCATTCATCACTATTAATTTATGTTGGGTATGACTATGATTGGATCTCTTTTACCATGAATTACAATGTCTAGTCAGTCCTTGATCTTTAAAGGTGCTCTGCATTTATGTTTTGCGGTCTCAGAAAGGGCTAGCGAGATACCATCTTGTTATATCATATTATGATTGTTTTGAGAAAGTGTTGTCATCCGAGATTTATTATTATGACTTGCTAGTTGATTATGCTATTGATATGAGTAATTGATGAGACCTGAGAATTATTGCAAATGTGGTTAGTTATGATCTATGCTGAAAACTTGAATGCTGGCTTGACATAGTTACAACAACAAGAGCAAACAGAGTTTGTAAAAGTTTTTCTTTCTTTCTTTCAGTTTGTCAACTGAATTGCTTGAGGACAAGCAAGGGTTTAAGCTTGGGGGAGTTGATACGTCTCCGTCGTATCTACTTTTCCAAACACTTTTGCCCTTGTTTTGGACTCTATCTTGTATGATTTGAATGGAACTAACCCGGACTGACGCTGTTTTCAGCAGAATTACCATGATGTTGTTTTATGTGCAGAAAACAAATATTCTCGGAATGACCTGAAACTCCACGGGAGGTCTTAGAAAAAATAATAAAAAATCCTCGCCAAATATGAAGACCAGGGGGCCACACCCTTTCCACGAGGGTGGGGGCGCCCCCCTAGGGCGCGCCCCCTACCTCGTGGGCCCCCTGTTGACCCTCCGACGCCAACTCCAACTCTATATATTTGCTTTCGGAGAGAAAAAAATCAGAGAGAAGAAATCATCGCGTTTTACGATACGGAGCCGCCGCCAAGCCCTAAAACCTCTCGGGAGGGCTGATCTGGAGTCCGTTCGGGGCTCAGGAGAGGGGGATTCATCGCCGTTGTCATCATCAACCATCCTCCATCACCAATTTCATGATGCTCACCACCGTGCGTGAGTAATTCGATCGTAGGCTTGCTGGACGGTGATGGGTTGGATGAGATTTATCATGTAATCGAGTTAGTTTTGTTAGGGTTTGATCCCTAGTATCCATTATGTTCTGAGATTGATGTTGCTATGACTTTGCTATGCTTAATGCTTGTCACTAGGGCCCGAGTGCCATGATTTCAGATCTGAACCTATTATGTTTTCATGAATATATGTGAGTTCTAGATCCTATCTTGCAAGTCTATAGTCACCTACTATGTGTTATGATCCGGCAACCCCGAAGTGACAATAATCGGGACCACTCCCGGTGATGACCATAGTTTGAGGAGTTCATGTATTCACTATGTGCTAATGCTTTGTTCCGGTTCTCTATTAAAAGGAGGCCTTAATATCCCTTAGTTTCCAATAGGACCCCGCTGCCACGGGAGGGTAGGACAAAAGATGTCATGCAAGTTCTTTTCCATAAGCACGTATGACTATATACGGAATACATGCCTACATTACATTGACGAATTGGAGCTAGTTCTGTGTCACCCTATGTTATGACTGTTACATGATGAACCGCATCCGGCATAATTATCCATCACTGATCCGGTGCCTACGAGTTTTCCATATACTGGTTTACGCTTATTTACTTTTCCGTTGCTACTGTTACAATCACTACAAAATACCAAAAACATTACTTTTGCTGTCTTTACTTTTGTTGCCGCTACCACCACTATCATATTACTTTGCTACTAAACACTTTGCTGCAGATACTAAGTTTCCAGGTGTGGTTGAATTGACAACTCAGCTGCTAATACTTGAGAATATTCTTTGGCTCCCCTTGTGTCGAATCAATAAATTTGGGTTGAATACTCTACCCTCGAAAGCTGTTGCGATCCCCTATACTTGTGGGTTATCACCCCTCCTACTCCTTATTGGGGAGGGCACCTAGACCACTGATTTTTAGCTTGTGCGATTGCCACTCTACAGATTCCTCTTGGTCATATTGTCATTGTTAGGCGAAGCCTAGTCGGTAACTTATCCCCCACCAGCCGTCGTGCTGAGAACTCTCCTCGGCCTCAGCTGATCTAGAGTTTGAGGGACGTCACCGAGCTGACGTGTGCAGATCGCAGGTTGCCTTCGGTATTGATCGGTTGGATCACAAGACGTTCGCTACCTCGCCGCGTTACTTACGCTTCCGCTTACGAGGATTATAAAACTCTCCCCTCTTGTTGCTATGCATCTCCTAGATAGATCTTGCGTGATCGTAGGAATTTTTTTGAAATACTGCGTTCCCCAACAGTGGCATCCGAGCCAGGTCTATGCGTAGATGTTATATGCACGAGTAGAACACAAAGGAGTTGTGGGCGTGGGTATATACATATTGCTTGTCGTCACTAGTTGTTTCTTGATTCGGCGGTATTGTTGGATGAAGCGGCCCAAACCGACATTACATGACCGCATTCATGAGACTGGTTCTACCGACATGCTTTGCACACAGGTGGCTGGCGGGTGTCAGTTTCTCCAACTTTAGTTGAATCAGATTCAATGAACAGAGTTCTTTCTGAAGATCAAAAAGCAATCACTATACCACATTGTGGTTTTGATGTGTAGGTAAGAACGGTTCTTGCTAAAAGCCCGTAGCTGCCACGTAAAACTTGCAACAACAAAGTAGACGACGTCTAACTTATTTTTGCAGGGTATGTTGTGATGAGAATCATGAGATATAAATTGTTGTATGAGATGATCATGTTTTGTTAAAGTTATCGGCAACTGGTAGGAGCCTTATGGTTGTCTCTTTATTGCATAAGATGCAAGCGCCATATAATTGCTTTACTTTATCGCTATGCGATAGCAATAGTTGCAAAAGCAATAGTTGGCATGACGACCATGTGACGACACGTTGATAAAGATCAAGATGATGGAGATCATGGTGTCATGCCGGTGACGATAGAGATCATGATGGTACTTTGGAGATGGAGATCAAAGGCACAAGATGATGATGGCCATATCATGTCACATATTTTGATTGCATGTGATGTTTATCTTTTATGCATCTTTTTTTGCTTAGTACGATGGTAGCATTATGAGATGATCCCTTGCTAAAATTTCAAGCTATAAGTGTTCTCCTTGAGTATGCACCATTGCGACGGTTCTTCGTGCTGAGACACCACGTGATGATCGGGTGTGATAAGCTCTACGTTCACATACAATGGGTGCAAGCCAGTTTTGCACATTTAGAATACTCGGGTTAAACTTGACGAGCCTACCATATCAGATATGGCCTCGGAACACTGAGGCCGAAAGGTCGAACGTGAATCATATAGTAGATATGATCAACATAGTGATGTTCACCATTGAAAGCTACTCCATCTCATGTGATGATCAGACATGGTTTAGTTGATTTGGATCAGTGATCATTTAGATGACTAGAGGGATGTCTATCTAAGTGGGAGTTCTTAAGTAATATGATTAATTGAACTTTAATTTATCATGAACTTAGTCCTGATAGTATTTGCATAACTATGTTGTAGATCAATAACTCGCGATGTAGCTCCCCGTTTATTTTTGATATGTTCCTAGAGAAAAACTATGTTGAAAGATGATAGTAGCAATTATGCGGACTAGGTCCGTGATCTAAGGATTATCCTCATTGCTGCACAGAAGAATTATGTCCTTGATGCACCGCTAGGTGATGGACCTATTGCAGGAGCATATACAGACGTTATGAACGTTTGGAAAGCTTGGTATGATAACTACTTGATAGTTTAGTGCGCCATGCTTTACCGCTTAGAACCGGGACTTCAAAAACGTTTTGAACACCATAGAGCATATAAGATGTTCCAAGAGCTGAAGTTGGTATTTCAGACGCATGCCCGAGTCGAGAGGTATGAGACCTCTGACAAGTACTTTGCCTACAAGATGGAGGAGAATAGCTCAACCAGTGAGCATGTGCTCAGATTGTCTGAGTACTACAATCGCTTGAATCAAGTGGGAGTTAATCTTCCAGATAAAATAGTGATTGACAGAGTTCTCTAGTCACTATCACCAAGTTACTAGGACTTCGTGATGAACTACAATATGCAAGGGATGATGAAAACGATTCCCGAGCTCTTCGTGATGCTGAAATCGATGAAGGTAGAAATCAAGAAAAGCATCAAATGTTGATGGCTGACAAGACCACTAGTTTCAAGTAAAAGGGCAAGGGAAAGAAAGAGAACTTCAAGAAGAATGACAAGCAAGTTGCCACTCCCATGAAGAAGCCCAAAGCTAGACCCAAGCCTGAAACTGAGTGCTTCTACTATGAAGGAAATGGTCACTGGAAGCTGAACTACCCCAAATACTTGGCGGATAAGAAGGATGGCAAAGTGAACAAAAGTTTATATGATATACATGTCATTGATGTATACTTTACTAGTGTTCATAGTAGTCCCTGGGTATTTGATACTAGTTCAGTTGCTATGACTAGTAACTCGAAACAGGAGTTACAAAATGAACAAAGACTAGTTGATGGCAAGGTGACGATGTGTGTTGGAAGTGATTCCAAGGTTGATAAGATCACCATCGCACACTCCCTTTACCTTCGGGATTAGTGTTGAACCTAAAATAAATGTTATTTGGTGTTTGCGTTGAGCATAATATGATTGGATCATGTTTATTGCAATATGGTTATTCATCATTTAAGTCAAAGAATAATTGTTATTCTGTTTACATGAATAATTCCTTCCGAGGTCATACACCCAAGGTGAATGGTTTACTGAATCTCGATCGTAGTGATACACATATTCATAATATGGATGCCAAAAGATGCAAAGTTGATAATGGTAGTGCAACATATTTGTGGCACTGCCGTTTAGGTCATATTTGTGTAAAGCGCATGAAGAAACTCCATGCTGATGGGCTTTTGGAATCACTTGATGCTTGTGAACCATGCCTCATGGGCAAGATGACTAAGACTCCGTTCTCCGGAACAATGGAGCGAGCAACTGACTTATTGGAAATAATACATACTGATGTACGCGATCGATGAGTGTTGAGGCTCGCGGCGGTATCGTTATTTTCTGACCTTCACAGATGATTTGAGTATATATGGGTATATCTACTTACTGAAACACAAGTCTGAAACATTTGAAAAGTTCAAAGAATTTCAGAGTGAAGTGGAAAATCATCGTAACAAGAAAATTAAGTTTCTACGATATGATCGTGGAGGTGAATATTTGAGCTATGAGTTTCGTCTTCATTTAAAACAATGTGGAATAGTTTCACAACTCACGCCACCTGGAACACCACAACATAATGGTGTGTCCGAACATCGTAGCCGTACTTTATTAGATATGGTGTGATCTATGATGTCTCTTACCGATTTACCGCTATCGTTTTGGGGGTTATGCATTAGAGACATCTGCATTCATGTTAAATAGGGCACCATCTAAATCCATTGAGACGACATCGTATGAACTATGGTTTAAGCAAGAAACCTAAGATGCCATTTCTTAAAGTTTGGGGCTGCGATGCTTATGTCAAAAAGCTTCAACCTGATAAGCTCGAACCCAAATCAGAGAAATGTTTCTTCATAGGATACCCAAAGGAAACTGTTGGGTACACCTTCTATCACAGATCCAAAGGCAAGATATTTGTTGCTAAGAATGGATCCTTTCTAGAGAAGGAGTTTCTCTCGAAAGAAGTGAGTCGGAGGAAAGTAGAACTTGATGAGGTAATTGTACCTTCTCCCGAAATGGAAAATGGTTCATCATAGAAATCAGTTCCAGTGATGCCTACACCAATTAGTGAGGAAGTTAATGATGATGATCATGAAACTTCAGATCAAGTTACTACCGAACCTCGTAGGTCAACCAGAGTAAGATCCGCACCAGAGAGGTACGGTAATCCTGTTCTAGAAGTCATGTTACTAGACCATGATGAACCTACGAACTATGAGGAAGTGATGATGAGCCCAGATTCCGATAGATGGCTTGTGGCCATGAAATCTGAGATAGAATCCATGTATGAGAACAAAGTGTGGACTTTAGTGGACTTGCCCGATGATCGGCAAGCCATTGAGAATAAATGGATCTTCAAGAGGAATATGAACGCTGATAGTAGTGTTACTATCTACAAAGCTCGAGTTGTCGAAAAGGTTTTTTACAAGTTCAAGGTGTTGACTACGATGAGATTTTCTCACTTGTATCGATGCTTAAAGTCTGTCTGAATCATGTTAGCAATTGCCACATTTTATGAAATCTAACAAATGGATGTCAAAACTGCATTCCTTAATGGATTTATTAAAGAAGAGTTGAGGGAGTCCTGGATTAGGGGGTGTCCGGATAGCCGGACTATACCTTCGGCCGGACTCGTGGACTATGAAGATACAAGATTGAAGACTTCGTCCCATGTCCGGAAGGGACTTTCCTTGGCGTGGAAGGCAAGCTTGGCAATATGGATATGTAGATCTCCTAACATTGTAACCGACTTTGTGTTACCCTAGCCCTCTCCGGTGTCTATATAAACCGGAGGGTTTTAGTCCGTAGGGCGAACATACAATCATACCATAGGCTAGCTTCTAGGGTTTAGCCTCCTTGATCTCGTGGTAGATCTACTCTTGTACTACCCATATCATCAATATTAATCAAGCAGGACTTTGGGTTTTACCTCCATCAAGAGGGCCCAAACCTGGGTAAAATATTTTGTCCCCTGCCTCTTGTTACCATCCGCCAAGATGCACAGTTCGGGACCCCCTACCCGAGATCCGCCGGTTTTGACACCGACATTGGTGCTTTCATTGAGAGTTCCTCCGTGTCGTCACTTTTAGGCCCGATGGCTTCTCTGATCATTAACAATGATACGATCCAGGGTGAGACCTTTCTCCCCAGACAGATCTTCGTATTTGGCGGCTTTGCACTGCAGGCCAATTCGCTTCGCCATCTGGAGCAGATCCAAAGCTACGCCCCTGGCCATCAGGTCTGATTTGGAAGTTTGAGCTACACGGCCGACCTCCACGGAGACTTGATCTTCGACGGATTCGAGCCGCAGCCCAGCACGCCACACTGTCACGATGGCCTGATCTAGCTCTGCCGCCGAACAGTGCCCTGGAGGCCGCACCCGCATCAGCTCCGACCCTTAATTCGGAGCCAACTGCGCCAATCGAGGATGGGTGGTTGGACACCGCCTCGGGGGCTGCAATCTCTACGGCGATCGAGCCGAACACCAGCCCTATTTTCTGCGAAGCCCGTGACTCCAAGGAGCCGGACTCCTCTCCAAACTCCGAGCCCTCCGCGCCCCTACCGATCGAACCCGATTGAGCGCCGATCATGGAGTTCACCGCCGCGGACATCTTTCAGCACTCGCCCTTCGGCGATATTCTGAATTCACTAAAGTCTCTCTCTTTATTAGGAGAGCCCTGGCCGGACTATGGTCAGCAAGGTTGGGATGCGGATGATGAAGAAATCAAAGCCCACCCACCACCCACTTCGTAGCCACTGTCGATGATTTAACCGACATGCTCGACTTCAACTCCGAAGACATCGATGGTATGGACGCTGATGCAGGAGACGATTAAGAACCAGCGCCTATAGGGCACTGGAAAGCCACCTCGTCGTATGATATATACATGGTGGACACCCCAAAAGAAGGCAATGGCGATGGAACAGCGGAGGATGACCCCTCCAAGAAGCAGCCTAAGCGTCGGCGTCAGCGGTGCCGCTCTAAATCCCGCCAAAGCAAAAACGGTGATTCCGGCACGAGAGATAATAACACCCCAGGCAGTGCCGAAGACAACCACCTCCAGCAAGATTCAGCATAGGAGGATGGAGAAGCCAGCCCTCATGAGAGAGCGGCAGATAGAGAGGTCGAGGACGATAATTATATGCCTCCCTCCGAAGACGAGGCAAGCCTCGATGACAACGAATTTGTCGTGCCGAAGGATCCCGTCGAACAAGAGCGTTTCAAACACAGGCTTATGGCCACGGCAAGAAGCCTCAAGAAAAAACATCAACAACTTAGAGCTGATCAAGATTTGCTACCCGACAGATAGACTGAAGTCCTTGTGGCCGAAGAGTATGAACTCGAACGCCCCTCCAAGAGCTACCCAAAGCGCAGGTTGCTACCCCGATTAGAGGAGGAAGCACCTAAACCTACATCACCAGCGCAAGATGCGGCCGACCGGCCACCCCGTGGCCGTGACAGAGAGGCCTCTTAGCCCTCCACTCAAGCCGCACCCCGGCGCCGCTGAAAAAATACCAAGGCACGGCAAAATGCGCCAGACCCGCAAGATATATTGGAGGACAAGGCAAGGCAAACAAGATTGATCTACGGATCGCATGGGCGCCCCACGGCACGAGACGGTAATCGTCACTCCGGATAGAGTAAATCCGGCCGGGCCAAACACAGTAGACAAAGCTCGTTTGAGCTGCGTCATGATATAGCCCAATACAGAGGCGCCACACACCCACTATGCTTCACAGATGAAGTAATGGATCATCAAATCCCCAAGGGTTTCAAACCCGTGAACATCGAATCATACGATGGCACAACAGATCCTGCGGTATGGATTGAGGACTATCTCCTTCATATCCACATGGCCCGCGGTGATGACCTACACACCATCAAATACCTCCCACTCAAGCTTAAAGGACCAGCTCGGCATTGGCTTAACAGCTTGCCAGCAGAATCAATTGGTTGTTGGGAGGACCTGGAAACCACATTCCTCGACAATTTCCAGGGCACTTATGTGCGACCACCAGACGCCGATGACCTTAGCCACATAATTCAGCAGCCAGAGGAATCGGCCAGACAATTCTGGACATGGTTCCTAACCAAGAAAAATCAAATCGTCGACTGTCCGGACGCAGAGGCCCTAGCAGCCTTCAAGCATAACATCCGCGACGAGTGGCTTGCATGGCACCTAGGACAGGAAAAGCTGAAATCTATGGCAGCCCTCACGACACTTATGACCCACTTTTGCACGGGAGAAGACAGCTGGCTAGCTCGCGGCAATAACATGACCAAGAGCCCTGGTAATTCGGATACCAAGGACAGCAGTGGCAGGTCGCGTCGCAACAAGCAAAAGCGCCGCATTAACGGCGACAATGCTGAGGATACGACAGTTAATGCTGGATTCAGAGGCTCTAAACCCGGTCAGCGGAAAAAGCCATTCAAAAGAAATACTCCAGGCCCGTCCAGTTTGGACCGAATACTCGACCGCTCATGCCAGATACGTGGCAACCCCGAAAAACCAGCCAATCACAACAACAGGGATTGTTGGGTGTTCAAGCAGGCAGGCAAGTTAAATGCCGAAAGCAGAGACAAGGGGCTGCATAGCAATGAGGAGGAGGAGCCCCGCCCGCCGAACAACAGTGGACAGAAAGGTTTTCCCCCACAAGTGCGGACGGTGAACATGATATACCCACGTCCCCAAGAGGGAGCGGAAGCGTGCGCTAAGGGACGTATACGCGATGGAGCCAGTCGCCCCAAAGTTCAACCCATGGTCTTCCTGCCCGATCACTTTTGATCGAAGGGACCACCCCACTAGCATCCGTCATGGTGGATTCGCCCCATTGGTTCTAGACCCAATTATTGACGGATTTCACCTCATTAGAGTCCTTATGGACGGCGGTAGCAGCCTGAACCTGCTTTACCAGGATACAGTGTGGAAAATGGGCATCGATCCCTCGAGGATCAAACCCACTAAAACAACCTTTAAAGGCGTCATACCAGGTGTAGAGGCCAACTGTACAGGCTCAGTTACACTTGAAGTGGTCTTCGGATCTCCGGATAATTTCCGAAGCGAGGAGTTAATCTTCGACATAGTCCCGTTCCGCAGTGGCTATCACGCACTGCTCGGACGAACCGCATTTGCCAAGTTCAATGCGGTGCCGCACTACGCATACCTCAAGCTCAAGATGACAGGCCCTCGAGGAGTCATCACGGTTAATGGAAACACCGAACGCTCTCTCCGAACGAAGGATCATACGGCGGCTATCACAGCGGAAGTACAAAGCAGCCTCTCAAGGAAATTCTCTAGTCCGACCATTAAACATCTGGACACCGTCAAGCGCGCCCGGAGTAACCTACAACTAGACCGCCTGGCACGTTCCGAGCAAGCGCAGCAATGCGGCCCCAACCCCAGCCCTCGCGAACTTGCGAAACCAGTGTTGCGCGTACATAACTATGCTCTGGAAATACCATGGGCATAGGGGGAGGGGCACCATCACGGCACGCCCGAAATGCGACTTAAACCGCACTAGGGGCTGCCGATTTCTTAATTTTCTCTTATTTTCAGGACTCCATTCTTCGGAAGGCTTGTCCGGCAGTACAATTGCCGCACAAACGATACAACCAGGGAAGCAGAAAGCTACGCCGCACTATGGAACTCTAAGGTGGTATCTATAACGAGCAGTATACTTGTTTCACATAACATTCCGCAGCTCGCCCCTGGAAAGGACATGTTAAATAGTCCCATCTTTTGCTTATTGCACTATTTGTATCGTTCTGCTTTGATCGCAGCCCTTTTAAATAAACAATGCATAGCTTCTGTCTATTATTGCATTACTCTTTTTTATGAATATATGTTCATTAATGACATGTTGCACCCGTACACTTTGGTACGGCAATACGCCAGGGGCTTAAGTACCCCACAATACGGTGTGAGAAGTCCGAACACTTTCACAAGTGCGGCACCCCGAACTTATAGCATTATATGCATCGGCTCCGAATCATGTCTTGGGTCAATAATTGGGTTTGCCCGGCTCCTATGTTTTGGTACCTTACGTTCCGTTATATCGGCTAAGGTAGCACTAGGAGAACTACTGCAATTGTGCCCCAGTTGAGCTGGGCTAAGCACCTCAGTAGAGAAAGCTAAAACTGACCGTCATGGTGAGGCGAGAGCTAGTCGCTGTTCGAGAGGTTTTCGAGTCCCTAAAGACTTATGCCGCTTAGAGCGAGGAGTTGGCTTTGTCCGGCCTAGGCGTGGATAGCGCCCCGAACTCGGTCTTCCGAACACTAGGGGCTTCGCCGAAATTTAAAATTATAGAATTCTATGGCTAAGTGAGAGTGTTCAAGCATTATAGTCTGATTGCCTTGTTCGTTGTGTTGAGCGCCTCCCTCGAAGGACCCAAGAATGGGAAAAAGAGCGCTCATGTTTATCCCGAACACCCCAGCACTCGTGGCACGGGGGCAGAAGCCGATGACTCGCCATCTCTCAAATTTGATAAACGGCCGCACAGAAGGTAATATTTTAAATTCAAAAGCGTTGCTTAGAGCATATGAACAAGTTTTCAGCGTACAGGATCACAAATGGGAGTTTACTCAAAAATTAGATCTTTGGAGCATTCATCCGCTATAAGGCGGGCACCCTTCAGGACACCCTCATAATACGCTTCCGGGACGCAATGCTCCTTGCCCGGCGGTGGCCCGTCCTTCACCAGCTTCTCCGCATCCATCTTGCCCCAGTGCACTTTAGCACGGGCAAGCGCCCTACGGGCACCTTCGATGCAGACGAAGCGCTTGATTACTTCAAGTCATGGACAGGCATCCACCAGCCGCCTCACCAGCCCAAAGTAGCTCCCAGGCAGAGCCTCTCCAAGCCAAAGCCGAACCACGAGACCCTTTATGGCCTGTTCGGCCACCTTGTGGAGCTCGACCATTTGCTTCAGCTGGTCGCTCAAAGGCACCAAGTGTCCGGCCTCAGCATACTGAGACCAGAACACCTTCTCCGTCGAGCTCCCCTCCTCGGATCGGTAGTAGGCGGCGGCATCAGACGCACTATGGGGTAAATCTGCGAATGCCCCTGGAGAGCTCCGGACTCGGGTAAGTAACAAGTAATTCACTTTCACGTGCTTGCTTTGCATAATGAATGCCTTACCCGCCGCTATCTTCTTCATTGCTTCAATTTCTTGGAGGGCTTTCTGGGCTTTGGTCTTGGCAGACTTCGCGCTTTCGAGGGCTGCCGCAAGCTCGGATGCTTGCGTCTTTGAATCAAGCTCCAAACTCTCGTGTTTTTCACGAGAGCCTGGAGCTCTTTCTACACCTCCTCTACCCGCGCCTCCTGCTTCCCTCTCTTTGTGCGCTCCGCGGCCGCTCTGTTTTCGGCCTCGGACAACACTTTCTTAAGGGTTGCCACCTCGGTCGTGGCCCCTATAATAGCACATTGATCCTGTCATTTTTTGCAACCACATCTTCTCTATATACTTGCGCAAGGTATTACTTACCTTCCTTCTCCTCGAGTTACCTCTTGGCATGGCCGAGCTCGTTCTCGGACCGCGCGAGGTTTTGCTTCAGCATATCCACCTCCACAGTTAGTGCGGCGGAGGCCAGCAGCGAAGCCTGCATATGCATATTGACTTGATTATGTTAGACTCCTGCGAATGTTATTAGATCCTCTCTTCGGCTTTTCTTTCCGAACACCGAACAGAGCATCAGGGGCTACTGTCTATGCGGTAATATTTTTACATATTCTTTACTTACCTCAAAGCCTATTAGAAGGCTGGCACAGGCTTCAGTCAGTCCGCTCTTGGCGGACTAAACCTTCTGGATCACCGCACTCATAATAGTGCGGTGCTCCTCGTCGACGGAGGCGCCGTGAAGCACCTCCAGCAAATTGTCCGGTGCCTCCGGTTGGATGGAGGTCGCCGGCTCGGTAGGCTTGCTCCTCTTGGAAGGAGGGCCTACCGGAGTCCGGGACCGTTGAGGGTTCCAGCGTGGTGTCCGGCTCAAGGCCTGACTTGGAGCCCTTGGGGGTTCTATCCCCTTTACGCCTAGAGTCCGGGAGGTCGCCTTGCGGCGCCTCTAGGACCACCTCCTCCTAGCTTGGAACCTGTTGGGACGCCACCGCAGCGTCATCCGTAGGATAGGGGAGGTAGCCGTGGAAGCGAATTCACATCCGACAAATCCAGGGAACCGCTCGACAACACATCGAGCCGGTCTTTGGGTGGACTACATAAACATGTTCGACGTAAGGAAAAGCTGTGCAATGGGGGAATATTATGAATCACTCTGGTAACCGAATACTTACGATCTTGCCAGGGGCTTGGCCTTGTGTGGCCACTCCTCTTCGCCGTCGTCGGCATTGGTGGAGTAGTCCGGAGGAGGGGCCTTCCCCTTCTTGGACCCTTCGGCCTCCCCAGTTGGGGCGGCCTTCCTTTTCTTCCCTCCCCTCGCTGGAGGGGGAGAGGTCTCTTCTTCCTCCTCCTCGTCTTCATGGGAGGAGTGCGCCTTGGAGTCGTCGGATGATGAATCCGACACCTCCTAGCGCCGGGCACTCTTTCAAGTCCCCGTGGACTTCTTCTTGGCCTTCTTCTCCGGCACCACATAGGGTGCCTGAACCAGCAGCTTCGCCAAGCAAGCGTCCGCTGGGCCTTCGGGCAAAGGAGCCGGACAGTTGATCTATCCGGAAGTCTCCTGCCAATCCTGTCAAAGGTAAGGGAGCTTAGATCCCGCATGGAGTCAAACTATGAAAAACTAATACCCTGTAAAAGGTAAAAACAGCTTACCGCACGAGCGTGACACTGCGTGCAGAATCCGTGATCCTCGGTAGCGGATGTGGGGGCCTCGGCGCCCTTGAAAAGCACCTTCTAGGCATCTTCGTACATCATGTCGAAGAGCCTGCTCAGAGTTCGGTGCCGCGCCGGGTCGAACTCCCACAGGTTGAAAGCCCGTTGTTGACACGGAGGATCCGGCAGATGAGCATAACCTGGACTATGTTGACAAGTTTGAGCTTCTTGTCCACCAGGGTTTGGACGCATGTTTGGAGTCCGGTCAGCTCTCCTTTTTTACCCCATGATAGGCCCGTCTCTTTCCAGGAGGTGAGCCACGTAGGGGGTCTAGATCGGAACTCGGGGGCTGCGACCCATTCAGGGTCGCGCGACTCGGTGATGTAAAACCACCCCGATTGCCACCCCTTTAGGGACTCCACGAAGGAGCCCTCGAGCCATAGGACGTTGGGCATCTTGCCCACCATGGCGCCTCCGCACTCCGCCTGGGTGCCGCGCACCACCTTCGTCTTGACATTGAAAGTCTTGAGCCATAGGCCGAAATGGGGGCGGATGCAGAAGAAAGCCTCGCACACGACGATAAACGCCGAGATGTTGAGGAAAAAGTTCGGGGCCAGATCGTGGAAATCCAGGCCATAGTAGAACATGAGCCCCCAGAGAAATGGGTGGAGAGGGAAGCCCAGTCCACGGAGGAAATGGGGGAGGAACACCACCCTCTCATGGGGCCTAGGGGTGGGGACGAGCTGCCCCTCTTCGGGAAGCCGGTGCGCAATGTCGTTAGACAAGTATCCGGCCTTCCTCGGTTTTTTGATGTGTCCCTCCGTGACGGAGGAGACCATCCACTTTCCTCTCGCTCCGGACATGGCTGGAGAAGGTTGAGGTGGGGTGTGCGGACTTGGGCGCTGGAGCTCGAGTGCGCGGAAATGGATAGGCAAAGGAGGAAGAAGGCGTGGATGAAAAGATGGATCCTTATCCCCTTATATGGGCGGACGCGACTATGCGTCCCCACCAGCCTAGTAAAACTCGCTTATCTCCCAAGCGCTGTAATCAATGGCGCGATTGGGTTACCCACGCCCGTATTGATGAGAAACCCGGAATAAGGGGACACGATCTCTGCTTTGACAAGACGTGCCAAGGAAACCGCCTCGCTAAACGCGCCGAGGTGGAACAGTAAAACGATTCGAATAAAGATTTGGCCATGGTGTGATGTCACGCTATGGAATACGTCAGTAGATTAGATTTGTGTAAATATTATTCTCTCTATGGAAATATGTGGAAACTTATTTTGCAGAGCCAGACACTACCTTTGTGTCCAAAATCTTCTATGAAGTACTTGGAGGAGGAACCCGCCTTGCAATGCCGAAGACAATCTGCGCGCCGGACTCGTCGTCATTGAAGCCTGGTTCAGGGGCTACTGAGGGAGTCCTAGATTAGGGGGTGTCCGGATAGCCGGACTATACCTTCGGCCGGACTCGTGGACTATGAAGATACAAGATTGAAGACTTCGTCCCGTGTCCGGAAGGGACTTTCCTTGGCGTGGAAGGCAAGCTTGGCGATACGGATATGTAGATCTCCTACCATTGTAACCGACTCTGTGTAACCCTAGCCCTCTCCGGTGTCTATGTAACCGGAGGGTTTTAGTCCGTAGGGCGAACATACAATCATACCATACGCTAGCTTCTAGGGTTTAGCCTCCTTGATCTCGTGGTAGATCTACTCTTGTACTACCCATATCATCAATATTAATCAAGCAGGACGTAGGGTTACCTGGGTAAAACATTGTGTCCCCTGCCTCCTGTTACCATCCGCCTAGACACATAGTTCGGGACCCCCTACCCGAGATCCGCCGGTTTTAACACCGACAAGAGTTGTATATGATACAACCAGAAGGTTTTGTCAATCCTAAAGGTGCTAATAAAATGTGCAAGCTCAAGCGATCCATCTATGGACTGGTGCAAGCATCTTGGAGTTGGAATATATGCTTTGATGAGTTGATCAAAGCATATAGTTTTATACAGACTTGCGGTGAAGCCTGTATTTACAAGAAAGTGAGTGGGAGCGCTACAGCCTTTCTGATAAGTATATGTGAATAACATATTGTTGATCGGAAATGATGTAGAATTTAATGGAAAGCATAAAGGAGTGTTTGAAAGGAATTTTTCAAAGAAAGACCTCGGTGAAGTTGCTTACATATTGGGCATCAAGATCTATAGAGATATATCAAGATGCTTGATGAGATTATTCAATGAGTACATACCTTGATAAGGTTTTGAGGTAGTTCAAAATGGAATAGTCAAAGAAGGAGTTCTTGCCTGTATTGCAAGGTGTGAGTTGAGTAAAGACTCAAAACCCAACCACGTCAGAAAATAGAAAGAGAATGAAAAGTCATTCCCTATGTCTCAGTCATAGGTTCTATGAAGTATGCTATGTTGTGTACCAGCCCTATTGTATTGAAGCAAATATGCCCTAGAGGCAATAATAAAGTTATTATTTATTTCCTTATATCATGATAAATGTTTATTATTCATTCTAGAATTGTATTAACCGGAAACATGATACATGTGTGAATGCATATACAAACAAAGTGTCACTAGTATGCCTCTACTTGACAAGCTCGTTAATCAAAGATGGTTATGTTTCCTAGCCATAGACATGAGTTGTCATTTGATTAACAGGATCACATCATTAGGAGAATGATGTGATTGACTTGACCCATTCCGTTAGCTTAGCACTTGATCATTTATTATTCTGCTATTGCTTTCTTCATGACTTATACATGTTCCTTTGACTATGAGATTATGCAACTCCCGTTTACCGGAGGAACACTTTGTGTGCTACCAAACATCACAACGTAACTGGGTGATTATAAAGGTGCTCTACAGGTGTCTCCAAAGGTACTTGTTGGGTTGTGTATTTCGAGATTAGGATTTGTCACTCCGATTGTCGGAGAGGTATCTCTGGGCCCACTCAGTAATGCACATCACTATAAGCCATGCAAGCATTGTAACTAATGAGTTAGTTGCGGGATGATGTATAACGGAACGAGTAAAGAGACTTGCCGGTAACGAGATTGAACTACGTATTGAGATACCGACGATCGAATCTCGGGCAAGTAACATACCGATGACAAAGGGAACAACATATGTTGTTATGCGGTTTGACCGATAAAGATCTTCATAGAATATGTAGGAGCCAATATGAGCATCCATGTTCCGCTATTGGTTCTTGACCGGAGACATGTCTCGGTCATGTCTACATAGTTCTCGAACCCGTAGGGTCCGCATGCTTAAAGTTTCGATGACGATTGTATTATGAGTTTTTGTGTTCTGATGTACCGAAGGTAGTTCAGAGTCCTGGATGTGATCATGTACATGACGAGGAGTCTCGAAATGGTCAAGACATAAAGATCGATATATTGGACGACTATGTTCGGACACCGGAATGGTTTTGGGGAGTTTCGGACATATACCGGAGTACCGGGGGGTTACTGGAACCCCCCCGGGGAGTTTAATGGGCCAAGATGGGCTTTAGTGGAGAAGAGGAGGGGCGGCTAGGGCAGGCCGCGCCCCCCTCCCCCTCTAGTCCAAATTGGACAAGGAGGGGGCGGCGCCCCCCTTTCCTTCCTCTCTCTCCTTCCCTTCCTTTCCCCCTCCTACTCTAACTAGGAAAAGAAGGGAGTCCTACTCCCGGTGGGAGTAGGACTCCTCCCTGGCGCGCCCTCCCCTGGCCGGCCGCCTCCTCCCCCCGGTCCTTTATATACGGGGGCAGGGGGCACCACTAGACACAACAGTTGATCTCTTGATCTCTTAGGCGTGTGCGGTGCCCCCCTCCACCATATTCCACCTCGATCATATCGTAGTGGTGCTTAGGCGAAGCCCTGCGTCGGTAGCAACATCATCACCGTCATCACACCGTCATGCTGACGGAACTCTCCCGTGAAGCTCTTCTAGATCGAAGTTCGCGGGACGTCATCGAGCTGAACGTGTGCTGAACTCGGAGGTGCCGTACGTTCGGTACTTGGATCGGTAGGATCGTGAAGACGTACGACTACATCAACCGCGTTGTGCTAACGCTTCCGCTTTCGGTCTACCAGGGTACGTGGACGATACTCTCCCCTCTCGTTGCTATGCATCACCATGATCCTGTGTGTGCGTAGGATTTTTTTTGAAATTACTACGTTCCCCAACAGTGGCATCCGAGCCTGGTTTTATGCGTAGATGTTATATGCACGAGTAGAACACAAGTGAGTTGTGGGCGATACAAGTCATACTGCTTACCAGCATGTCATACTTTGGTTCGGAGGTATTGTTGGATGAAGCGACCCGGACCGACATTATGCGTACGCTTACGCGAGACTAGTTCTACCGACGTGCTTTTCACACAGGTGGCTGGCGGGTGTCAGCTTCTCCAACTTTAGTTGAACCGAGTGTGGCTACGCTCAGTCCTTGAGAAGGTTAAAACATCACTAACTTGACGAACTATCGTTGTGGTTTTGATGCGTAGGTAAGAACGGTTCTTGCTTAGCCCGTAGCAGCCACGTAAAACATGCAACAACAAAGTAGAGGACGTCTAACTTGTTTTTGCAGAGCATGTTGTGATGTGATATGGTCAAGGCATGATGCTAAATTTTATTGTATGAGATGATCATGTTTTGTAACCGGGTTATCGGCAACTGGCAGGAGCCATATGGTTGTCGCTTTATTGTATGCAATGCAATCGCCCTATAATTGCTTTACTTTATCACTAAGCGGTAGCGATAGTCGTAGAAGCAATAGTTAGCGAGACGACAACGATGCTACGATGGAGATCAAGGTGTCGCGCCGGTGATGATGGTGATCATGACGGTGCTTCGGAGATGGAGATCACAAGCACAAGATGATGATGGCCATATCATATCACTTATATTGATTGCATGTGATGTTTATCTTTTATGCATCTTATTTTGCTTAGATCGACGGTAGCATTATAAGATGATCTCTCACTAAATTTCAAGGTATAGGTGTTCTCCCTGAGTATGCACCGTTGCAAAAGTTCTTCGTGCTGAGACACCACGTGATGATTGGGTGTGATAAGCTCTACGTTCAAATACAACGGGTGCAAAACAGTTGCACACGCGGAATACTCAGGTTAAACTTGACGAGCCTAGCATATGCAGATATGGCCTTGAAACACTGAGATCGGAAGGTCGAGTGTGAATCATATAGTGGATATGATCAACATAGTGATGTTCACCATTGAAACTACTCCATCTCACGTGATGATCGGACATGGTTTAGTTGATATGGATCACGTGATCACTTAGAAGATTAGAGGGATGTCTATCTAAGTGGGAGTTCTTTAAATAATTTGATTAACTAAACTTTAATTTATCATGAACTTAGTACCTGATAGTATTTTGCATGTCTATGTTGTTGTAGATAGATGGCCCGTGTTGTTGTTCCGTTGAATTTTAATGCGTTCCTTGAGAAAGCAAAGTTGAAAGATGATGGTAGCAATTACATGGACTGGGTCCGTAACTTGAGGATTATCCTCATTGCTGCATAGAAGAATTACGTCCTGGAAGCACCGCTAGGTGCCAAACCTGCTACAGGAGCAACACCAGATGTTATGAACGTCTGGCAGAGCAAAGCTGATGACTACTCGATAGTTTAGTGTGCCATGCTTTACGGCTTAGAACCGGGACTTCAACGACGTTTTGAACGTCACGGAGCATATGAGATGTTCTAGGAATTGAAGTTAATATTTCAAGCAAATGCCCGGATTGAGAGATATGAAGTCTCCAATAAATTCTATAGCTGCAAAATGGAGGAGAATAGTTTTGTCAGTGAACATATACTCAGAATGTCTGGGTATAACAATCACTTGATTCAACTGGGAGTTAATCTTCCGGATGATAGTGTCATTGACAGAATTCTTCAATCACTGCCACCAAGCTACAAGAGCTTCGTGATGAACTATAATATGCAAGGGATGGATAAGACAATTCCCGAGCTCTTCGCAATGCTAAAGGTTGCAGAGGTAGAAATCAAGAAGGAACATCAAGTGTTGATGGTCAACAATACCACTAGTTTCAAAAAAAAGGGCAAAGGGAAGAAGAAGGGGAACTTCAAGAACAACAGCAAACAAGTTGCTGCTCAAGAGAAGAAACCCAAGTCTAGACCTACCTGAGACTGAGTGCTTCTACTGCAAGCAGACTGGTCACTGGAAGCGGAACTGCCCCAAGTATTTGGCGGATAAGAAGGATAGCAAGGTGAAAAAAGGTATATGTGATATACATGTTATTGATGTGTACCTTACTAATGCTCGCAGTAGCACATGGGTATTTGATACTGGTTCTGTTGCTAATATTTGCAACTCGAAACAGGGGCTACGGATTAAGTAAAGATTGGCTAAGGATGAGGTGACGATGCGCGTGGGAAATGGTTCCAAAGTCAATGTGATCTCGGTCGGCACACTACCTCTACATCTACCTTCGGGGTTAGTTTTAGACATAAATAACTGTTATTTGGTGCCAGCGTTGAGCAGGAACATTATATCTGGATCTTGTTTGATGCGAGATGGTTATTCATTTAAATCAGAGAATAATGGTTGTTCTATTTATATGAGTAATATATGTTATGGTCATGCACCCTTGAAGAGTGGTCTATTTATATTAAATCCCGATAGTAGTTATACACATATTCATAATATTGAAGCCAAAAGATGCAGAGTTGGTAATGATAGTGCAACTTATTTGTGGCACTGCCGTTTAGGTCATATTGGTATAAAGCGCATGAAGAAACTCCATACTGATGGACTTTTGGAATCACTTGATTATGAATCACTTGGTACTTGCGAACCATGCCTCATGGGCAAGATGACTAAAACGCCGTTCTCCGAAACAATGGAGCGAGCTACAGATTTGTTAGAGATCATACATACTGATGAATGTGGTCCGATGAATATTGAAGCTCGCGGCGGGTATCATTATTTTATCACCTTCATAGATGATTTAAGCAGATATGGGTATATCTACTTAATGAAACATAAGTCTGAAACATTTGAAAAGTTCAAAGAATTTCAGAGTGAAGTGGAAAATCATCGTAACAAGAAAATAAATTTTCTACGATCTGATCATGGAGGAGAATATTTGAGTTACGAGTTTGGTCTACATTTGAAACAACACGGAATAGTTTCGCAACTCACGCCACCCGGAACACCACAGCGTAATGGTGTGTCCGAACGTCGTAATCGTACTTTACTAGATATGGTGCGATCTATGATGTCTCTTACTGATTTACCGCTATCATTTTGGGGTTGTGCTTTAGAGAAGCTGCATTCACGTTAAATAGGGCACCATCAAAATCTGTCGGGGTGACGCCTTATGAACTGTGGTTTGGCAAGAAACCAAAGTTGTCGTTTATTAAAGTTTGGGGCTGCGATGCTTATGTGAAAAAACTTCAACCTGATAAGCTCGAACCCAAATCGGAGAAATGTGTCTTCATAGTATACCCAAAGGAAACTTTTGGGTACACCTTCTATCACAGATCTAAAGGCAAGACTTTTGTTTCTAAATTTGGATCCTTTCTAGAGAGGGAGTTTCTCTCGAAAGAAGTGAGTGGGAGGAAAGTTGAACTTGATGAGGTAACTGTACCTGCTCCCTTATTGGAAAGTAGTTCATCACAGAAACCGGTTCCTATGACACCTACACCAATTAGTGAGGAAACTAATGATGATGATCATGAAGTTTCAGATCAAGTTACTACCGAACCTCGTAAGTCAACCAGAGTAATATCCGCACCAGAGTGGTACGGTAATCCTATTCTGGAGGTCATGTTACTAGACCATGACGAACCTACGAACTATGAGGAAGCGATGATGAGCCCAGATTCCACTAAATGGCTTGAGGCCATGAAATCTGAGATGGGATCCATGTATGAGAACAAAGTGTGGACTTTGGTTTACTTGCCCGATGATCGGCAAGCCACCGAGAATAAATGGATCTTTAAGAAGAAGACAGACGCTGACGGTAATTATACTGTCTACAAAGCTCGACTTGTTGCAAAAGGTTTTCAACAAGTTCAAGGAGTTGACTATGATGAGACCTTCTCACCTGTAGTGATGCTTAAGTTCATCCGAATCATGTTAGCAATTTCCGCATTTTATGAAATTTGGCAAATGGATGTGAAGACTGCATTCCTGAATGGATTTCTGGAAGAAGAGTTGTATATGATGCAACCTGAAGGTTTTATCGATCCAAAGGGTGCTAACAAAGTGTGCAAGCTCCAGCGGTCCATTTATGGACTGGTGCAAGCCTCTCGGAGTTGGAATAAACACTTTGATAGTGTGATCAAAGCATATGGTTTTATACAGACTTTTGGAGAAGCCTGTGTTTACAAGAAAGTGAGTGGGAGCTCTGTAGCATTTCTAATCTTATATGTGGATAACATATTGCTGATTGGAAATAATATAGAATTTCTGGATAGCATAAAAGGATACTTGAATAAGAGTTTTTCAATGAAGGACCTCGGTGAAGCCGCTTACATATTGAGCCTCAAGATCTATAGAGATAGATCAAGACGCTTAATTGGACTTTCACAAAGCACATACATTGACAAAGTTTTGAAGAAGTTCAAAATGGATCAAGAAAAGAAAGGGTTCTTGCCTGTGTTACAAGGTGTGAAATTGAGTAAGACTCAATGCCTGACCACTATAGAAGATAGAGTGAAAATGAAAGATGTTCCCTATGCTTCAGCCATAGGCTCTATCATGTATGCAATGCCGTGTACCAGACCTGATGTATGCCTTGCTATTAGTTTAGCAGGGAGGTACCAAAGTAATCTAGGAGTGGATCACTTGACAGCGGTCAAGAACATCCTGAAATACCTGAAAAGGACTAAGGATATGTTTCTCATTTATGGAGGTGACAAAGAGCTCATCGTAAATGGTTACGTTGATGCAAGCTTTGACACTGATCCGGACGATTCTAAATCGCAAACCGGATACGTGTTTATATTAAACGGTGGAGCTGTCAGTTGGAGTAGTTCTAAACAAAGTGTTGTGGTAGGATCTACGTGTGAAGCGGAGTACAGCTGCTTCGGAAGCAGCAAATGAAGGAGTCTGGATGAAGGAGTTCATATTCGATCTAGGTGTCATACCTAGTGCATCGGGACCAATGAAAATCTTTTGTGACAATACTGGTGCAATTGCCTTGGCAAAGGAATCCAGATTTCACAAAAGAACCAAGCACATCAAGAGACGCTTCAACTCCATCCGGGATCAAGTCCAGGTGGGAGACATAGAGATTTGTAAGATACATATAGATCTGAATGTTGCAGACCCGTTGACTAAGCTTCTCTCACAAGCAAAACATGATCAACACCAAGACTCCATGGGTGTTATAAGCATTACAATGTAATCTAGATTATTGACTCTAGTGCAAGTGGGAGACTGAAGAAAATATGCCCTAGAGGCAATAATAAAGTTATTATTTATTTCCTTAGATCATGATAAATGTTTTTTATTCATGCTAGAATTGTATTAACTGGAAACATGATACATGTGTGAATACATATACAAACAAAGTGTCACTAGTATGCCTCTACTTGACTAGCTTGTTAATTAAAGATGGTTATGTTTCCTAGCCATAGACATGAGTTGTCATTTGATTAACGGGATCACACCATTAGGAGAATGATGTGATTGACTCGACCCATTCCGTTAGCTTAGCACTTGATCGTTTAGTATTCTGATATGCTTTCTTCATGACTTATACATGTTCCTATGACTATGAGATTATGCAACTCCCGTTTACCGGAGGAACAATTTGTGTGCTACCAAACGTCACAACGTAACTGGGTGATTATAAAGGTGCTCTAAAGGTGTCTCCAAAGGTACTTGTTGCGTTGGCGTATTTCGAGATTAGGATTTGTCACTCCAATTGTTGGAGAGGTATCTCTGGGCCCACTCAGTAATGCACATCACTATAAGCCTTGCAAGCATTGTAACTAATGAGTTAGTTGCGGGATGATGTATTATGGAACGAGTAAAGAGACTTGCTGGTAACGAGATTGAACTAGGTATTGAGATACCGACGATCGAATCTCGGGCTAGTAACATACCGATGACAAAGGGAACAACGTATGTTGTTATGCGGTTTGACCGATAAAGACCTTCGTAGAATATGTAGGAGCCAATATGAGCATCCAGGTTCCGCTATTGGTTATTGACCGGAGACATGTCTCATTCATGTCTACATAGTTCTCGGACCCGTATGGTCCGCACGCTTAAAGTTTCGGTGACGATTGTATTATGAGTTTTTGTGTTTTGATGTACCGAAGGTAGTTCGGAGTCCCGTGTGTGATCATGGACATGACGAGGAGTCTCGAAATGGTCAAGACATAAAGATCGATATATTGGACGACTATGTTCGGACACCGGAATGGTTTTGGGGAGTTTCAGATATACACCGGAGTACCGGGGGGTTACCGGAACCCCCCGGGGAGTTTAATGGGCCAAGATGGGCTTTATGGAGAAGAGGAGGGGCGGCTAGGGCAGGCCACGCGCCCCCTCCCCCTCTAGTCCGAATTGGACAAGGAGGGGGCGGCGCCCCTGAGGGAGTCCTGGATTAGGGGGTGTCCGAATGGCCGGACTATACCTTCAGCCGGACTCCTGGACTATGAAGATACAAGATTGAAGACTTTGTCCCGTGTCTGGAAGGGACTTTCCTTGGCGTGGAAGGCAAGCTTGGCGATATGGATATGTAGATCTCCTACCATTGTAACCGACTTTGTGTAACCCTAACCCTCTCCGGTGTCTATATAAACCGGAGGGTTTTAGTCCGTAGGACAAGATACAGAACAACAATCATACCATAGGCTAGCTTCTAGGGTTTAGCCTCTCCGATCTCGGGGTAGATCTACTCTTGTACTACCCATATCATCAATATTAATCAAGCAGGATGTAGGGTTTTACCTCCATCAAGAGGGCCCGAACATGGGTAAAACTTCGTGTCCCTTGCCTCCTGTTACCATCCGGCCTAGACGCAGAGTTCGGGACCCCCTACCCGAGATCCACCGGTTTTGACACTGACATTGGTGCTTTCATTGAGAGTTCCTCTGTGTCGTCGCCGTTAGGCTTGATGGCTCCTACGATCATCAATAGCGATGCAGTCTAGGGAGAGACCTTCCTCCCCGGACAGATCTTCATCTTCGGCGGCTTCGCACTGCGGGCCAATTCACTTGGCCATCTGGAGCAGATCGAAAGCTATGCCCCTGGCCGTCAGGTCAGATTTGGAAGTTTAAACTACACGGCTGACATCCGTGGGGACTTGATCTTCGACGGATTCGAGCCACTGCCGAGCGCGCCGCACTGTCACGACGAGCATGATCTAGCTCTGTCGCCGAACAGTGACCTAGAGGCCGCACCCGCATCGGCTTCGACCCTTAATTCGGAGCCAACTGCTCCGATCGAGGATGGGTGGTTGGACGTCGCCTCGGGGGCTGCGATCCCAATGGCGATCGAGCCGAACACCGGCCCCGCACTCCGCGAGACTCGTGACTCCAAGGAGCCGGACTCCTCTCCGGACTCCGAACCCTCCGCGCCCCTGCCGATCGAATCCGATTGGGCGCCGATCATGGAGTTTACTGCCGCGGACATCTTTCAGCACTCGCCTTTCGGCGATATTCTGAAGACACTAAAGTCTCTCTCTTTATCAGGAGAGCCCTGGCCGGACTACGGTCAGCAAGGTTGGGATACGAACGATGAAGAAATTCAAAGCCCACCCACCACCCACTTTGTAGCCACTGTCAACGACTTAACCGACATGCTCGACTTCGACTCCGAAGGCATCGATGGTATGGACGCCGATGAAAGAGACGATGAAGAACCAGCGCCTATTGGGCCCTGGAAAGCCACCTCGTCATATGACGTATACATGGTGGACGCACCAAAAGATGACGACGAGGAGCGGAAGGACGCACCGAAGGCTTGTTCCCTCGAGAAGCAGTCAAAGCGGCGAAGCAAGCGCCGCCCCAAATCCCGCCTCGACAGAAATAATGATCACACGGACCCAGCGCCGGAGTAGGGCGAACCGCTGCCGGACAACGGCAATCCGGATAATCAAACCGAACAAACAAATTCTATCAAGGATAATGGTCCGGACGACATAACGCTGGACAGGCACCCGGAGCAGCAGAATGCCCGTGAAAGGCTTGTTGCCACCGCGAGTAGTCTTAAAAAGCAGAAGCAAAGGCTCAAGGCTGTGCAAGAGACACTCCAAATTAGATGGAGTAAAATACTCAACACAGCAGCGAGGTACGACGATAATCGCCCCTCCAAGAGCTACCCAAAGCGGAAGCTGCTACCTGAATTTGATGAGGAGGCCTCAGACCCCCCACAACCAAATATCAAAGTAGCCACCTGGCCGGATAGACGACCCGTCTACCACAATACAACATGCGACCCATGCGAGGGCTCGCACCCAAAGGACGGCACAACAAGATCCATCTATGGACCACGCAAGCGCGCCCCAGCACACAATGCAACACAACAAACATCCGAACAACGCGGTACACCCAGCTACAGGGGTGCCGCACACCCCCTATGTTTCACCGATGAGGTACTGGACCATGAATTTCCAGAGGGATTCAAACCCGTAAACATAGAGACATACGACGGAACAACAGACCCTTGGGTCTGGATTGAGGACTACATCCTTCATATCCATATGGCTCGAGGAGATGATCTCCACGCCATCAAGTACTTACCCCTCAAGCTCAAAGGGCCAGCTCGTCACTGGCTTAAAGGCCTCCCCAAAAGCTCTATTGGAAGTTGGGAAGAGCTCGAAGACGCCTTTCGGGCAAATTTTCAAGGGACCTATGTCCGACCTCCGGATGCGGACGATTTGAGTCATATAACTCAACAGCCCGGAGAGTCAGCCCGAAAGCTTTGGAATAGGTTTCTTACTAAAAAGAACCAGATTGTCGACTGTTCGGATGCCGCAGCATTGGCAGCTTTTAAGCATAGCGTCCGTGACGAATGGCTCGCCAGACACCTCGGCCAAAATAAGCCGAGAACGATGGCTGCATTAACAAGCCTCATGACCCGCTTTTGCGCGGGTGAGGACAGCTGTCTAGCCAGATGCAGCACCAGCGACCATAGTACATCTGAAGTTAGAGATGGAAACGGGAAATCACGGCGCAACAGCAATAACAAACGCCGGAATAAAGAAGACAGCACGAAGGGCACGACAGTAAACGCCGGATTCAAAAGCTCTCGGCCAGGTCAGCAAAAGCCGCCCTCTAAAGGCACCAGGGATGAACTGTCCAGCCTCAACAAAATTCTGGACCAAGTATGTCAGATCCATAGTACCCCTGGTAAACCTGCTAATCATACCCACAGAGAATGTTGGGTCTTCAAGCAGTACGGCAAGCTCAACGCCGTACACAAGGGGGAGGATACACCAAGTGAAGACGAGGACGAGCCTCCCAAGCAAGACACTGGGGAACAAAAGAAATTTCCACCAAAAGTCAAAACAGTAAACGTGTTACACGTGATCAAGGGAAAAACAACGTGGCACTCCCAGGAAAATATACCCAAGTGCCTGTCACCGTGAAGTCCTGCCACTGGTCGTCTCAACCGATCACTTTCGACCATCGCGATTACTCAGCAAGTATCCGACGCGCAGGATGGGCTGCCCTGGTATTAGACCCAGTAATTGGCGGATATCACTTCACACGAGTCTTGATGGACGGTGGCAGCAATCTAAACCTAATATATCAGGATACAATCCGCGGGATGGGGTTAGACCCAACAAAAATTCGCCATAGCAATACTACCTTTAAAGGAGTAACGCCAGGCCCAGGGGCTCGTTGTACGGGCTCCCTCCTACTACAAGTTATATTCGGCTCCCCCGATAACTTCCGCCGTGAGCATTTAACCTTCCACATCGCTCCGTTCCAAAGTGGCTATCAAGCACTACTCGGACGCGAAGCTTTCGCTCGCTTTAATGCAATACCACACTACGCCTCCCTAACACTCAAGATGCCCGGTCCACGTGGCATCATTTCAGTGAACGGAAATATCAAGCGATCTCTGCGCGCCGAAGAGAGTGTGGCTGCCTTGGCAGCCGCACACTAAAGGCGCCCAGACCAGCAAAAGCATCCAATAGGTCGTCAAGACCTCAAACACAACTAATCAAGTCCGGCGCCGCTATTTATACCGAATAAGCGGTCACACCCCTATTTGTCAATACAAGGGGCTCAGCGCGCGCAGAAAAGTGGCAATTTTTCTCATCTTGAATTATACATGGTTTCTTTAAAAACTATCTTTTTGCACGACAACTTTTTCACCTAAGTTCCTCTCTTTTACAGACGATCATCGTGCTACACCCGTCCAGGATACGGCACAACAGAGACACAGGCGCAGACGTGCAGCAGGGACCCGCTCCAAGGATTCTTTTTAGATTAAGACCCTGCATAAACCTTTTTTACTATCTCTTGTTGATACATATCCACCGTTGAGAAGGATGCTGACGTCTTGGCATGTGGCCATGCCAGAACAATGCACGTACCTGGACACAAGGGGCTTCTTACAAAGGCCATTATTTAGGCCCGGTTTATACCACAAAGACCGAATACCTTAGGGAGTGTTCGGCGTCGCGAGTTTGGCCCTATATGCATCAGCTCCGAATCATTGTCTTTGGTCAAATGTTGGGTTTGCCCGGCTCCTGTGTTTTGGTGCCTTACGTTCCGCTTTACCGGCTAAGGTAGCACCAGGAGAACTACTGCGATTGTGCCCTGGTTCATCCGGACAAGCACCTCAGCAGAGAAAGCCGAAAACTGACTGTCATGATATAGCATGAGACTGGTCAACCACTCGATGACCTGTTGGAATGTTAGAATTCCTCCGCCTTAATGAAGGGCCGTTTTCCGGCCAGGCATGTATGCACCCCGGGATCGGGAGAGTGCGGAGCCACCAGGGGCTATCTAGTAGCCCCACTGTCAAACTCCTATGGCTAAGTGAAAGTGCTAAAGCATTATAGTCTGGTTTCCTCGCTCGCTCCGCTATCACCTCCTTAATAGGACTAAGACGTTGGGTTAAGTGTGAATGCATGTTTTTCGCGAGCACCTCCGCATTATATGCGTGGGGGTTGAAGCTGACGGCTGCAATCTTTCAGGTTATACACATGTATACATAAACGGCCGCCCAGGAGGCATCATATTACTTTCAGGCAAAAGTATAAAAATAGCCTTATAAAAATTAATAAAAGCATTTCGCTTACAATGAGATTACATATCACTCAAACATAATATTTTTTGAGCACTGGGTCTCTATCAAATGAGCACCCTCAAGAACTTCTTCAAAGTAGTGCTCAGCAGCCATTCGGCCTACTACCGAATCCCGCGCTGCAACAGTGGTAGCATCCATCTCCGCCCAGTATGCTTTAACACGGGCAAAGGCCATCCGTGAGCCCTCTATGCACGCCGACCTCTTCATCGCATTAATGCGCGGCACCACGTCAAGGAACTGCTGCACCAAGCTGAAATAGATGTTCGGTTTTGGCCTTTTCGGCCATAGCTGATCCACAACAGACCTCATGGCGAGTCCGGACAACCTATTCAGTTTGGCCCATTCGGCTAATTGGTCAGTCAATGAAATCGGATGCTCAGGAGAATGGAATTGTGTCCAAAAGAGTTGGTCCACTTCACGGTCCGTCTGACCCTGGAAGTACTTGGCCGCATCGGCAGCGCGCGCCGCCAAATCCATATATACATCCTCCGAACTCCACAGCCGATCCAGAGAGGCATACTGTGGATCTCCGAACTTCCTCCGCAACATAAAGGATTTCCCAGCTACAATATCCCCAGCTTCCCGCAGCTCCTCCTTCTTCGCCCTCATAGCAGAGCGGATGTCTTTTCTCGTCGCAGCAGCCTTCTCAAGGTTCGATGCCTTCGCTAGGTTTTCCTTTTCAAGAACCCGGCAACGGTCGGCGGCGGCTTTTAATTCTATGGCCATCTTGGCCATCTTATCTCGGCTCTCGCCATGCGCGGCCTTCTCGGCTTTCAACTCTTCGGCCGCCTTCAAAGCAGCCGCATTACTAAACCTCGCTTGTTCCTTGGCTCGGGCAAGTTCTGCCCGCAAGGCTTCAACAGTGGCAGCTCCATCTGCAGTCACAACATATTAAAGATACTGGCATCATGCTGCTCTTACTGTGTGGTGTTTACCAGATAAAGACACTTACCCTGTGCCTCATCAAGCCTTTTGTTAACAAGCTCGATGTTGGCGTCTGCCGCATCCAACTGCCGTTTTAAATGGGCAAACTCGCTAGTCCGGCTAGCCACAGGAGCTTCCATCACCTGCACATCAAGGCAGTATGGTTATTACCTGGGAATATGATCCTCTGTTCGTCGTCGTTTCCGACAACAACCAGAGTCTCAGGGGCTACTATCTACACAGGGCACACCTAGCATGTGCAGGACTATCATACATTATTTTACGTACCTCAAAGCCTGTCAGTAGACTCATAAAAGCTTCATGCAATCCGCTTTTGGCGGGCGAGATTCTCTCCATCACCGTATTCATCGGTACACGGTGTTCAACTGAGATGGCCGCTCGCCCCACCAACTCCCTCAGAACATTCGATCGCACACCAGACAGTGCCGGACTCTTTTTTCCGCTCTCTTCGGGAGCCGGACACTGGGAGCTTCGGGGGTCAATGGGATTATTTTCTGACCTCACCGGACTCGGAGAGGCCCTCCGCAAAGACACTTCGGGGTCGCCCGCTTCCGGAGCGGAGGAGTCCGGAGGAGGCGTTTCGCTCTCCATCATCTCTGGAAGAAGATCCCCCGAAGACGAGCTCATTTGAGAGGGGCTAAGGCCCGAACTGCAAAGATATATGCGGTGGTTATTTTCTCAGAAGAAAAAGATGGCATACCTATACTATTAAAGTATTTCGGGTCACTTACGACTCGCTGGAGAATTGATCCCCCCGCGGACTTTGTGCGGCAAAAGCACCCCCAAGGTAGGACCCTCTGTGGGAGACTTCTTCTCCCGTTTGGAAGCTTCGGCTTCCGAATCCCCGGGCGCAGTCCTTTTCCTCCTCCGGTCGTCTTCCTTCATGGAGACGCTCGCTCCCTCGGTTAGAATGGGCAGTGTTGGGGGCCCGCGTCCGCCCGTATTATCCTCCCCAGTATCTTCCTTCAAGGGCTCCGGGCAAGGTGCGACCTGGAGCATCTTTTCCAATACCGGATTGTCCAAACCCTCAGGGAGGGGGGCCGAACACCGAATCAACTTCGCCTTTGTTAGCCAGTCCTGGTCAAAAAGTGAACTCTCAGAAATAACTTCGTAACAAATGAGAGATAGTATGTTCGGCCGGAAGATTCCTTACCTGTTCGGCGGCGCGGTTACTGCTCAGGCCCACGTCCTCGGTGATTTCCGGACACTCTACCTGAGGTCCGAAGAATGACTTGTACATCTCCTCGTGCGTCAGGCCGAGGAAATTTTGAATGACACGCGGTCCCTCGGGATTGAACTCCCACAAGCGAAGGGGCCGGCGTTTGCAAGGCTGGACTTGACGAACCAGCATAACTTGTATTACCGCAACCAAACTAAATCTCCATTGAAGAGATCTCGAATGCGGGTTTGCAGTATAGGCACGTCCTTGGCTGGACCCCACCTCAGACCTCTGCTGATCCATGACATCAGTTGTGGTGGAGGGCCCGAGCGGAAAACAGGGGCGGCCGCCCACTTGGCACTTCTAGGAGCCGTGATGTAGAACCACTCATGTTGCCACAATTCAGACACCTCTGGAATGGAACCTTTGGGCCATGGAGCTCCCGTCATCTTGCATATTGAGGCACCTCCACACGCTGCATGTTGCCCCTCGATCATCTTCGGCTTTACTTCAAAGGTCTTGAGCCACAGGCCAAAGTGAAGGGTAACCCGAAGGAAGGCCTCACACACGACAATAAATGTCATGATATGAAGAAAGGAGTCCGGAGCTAGATCATGGAAATCTAGCCCGTAATAAAACATCAAACCCCTGACGAAAGGATCCAAAGCAAGGCCTAGACCTCAGAGGAAGTGGGAGACGAACACGACGTTCTCGTTGGGTTCGGGGGAGGGGACGGCCTGCCCTCGGGCAGGCAGCCGATGCAAACCTCGGCGGTCAGATATCTGGCCTCCCTCAACTTTTTGATGTCTTTTTCCGTGACGGAGGAAGGCACCCATCGGCCTTGAAGGCTAGATCCAGACATGATTGAAGGTTCGGAGCACCTGACCTGAACTTTGGGTGTTTGAGCTTGAGGTGGGGGAAGGATTCGATCGAGCACAGGAGGGAAAAAAGTAAAAGCCTTGTCCCTTTATAAAGAGGGTGAATATCAAGCGTCCTCTCCGTGGCCGTTTGGACTTGCCTATAGTCTAGGAGTCCTAGAAGCAGTTGGGTTACCCACGCCCGTATTGATGAGAATCCCGGAATAAGGGGACACGATCTCTGCTTTAACAAGACGTGCCAAGGAAACCGCCTCGCATGACACGCTGAGGTGGGACAATAAAACGATTCGAATAAAGGCTTGGCCGTGGTGCGATGTCACACTACGGAATACGTCAGCAGATTAGATTTGTGTAAATATTATTCTCTCCATGGCAATATGTGGAAGCTTATTTTGCAGAGCCGGACACTATCTTTGTGTTCAAAATCTTCTATGAAGTACTTGGAGGAGGAACCCGCCTTGCAATGCCGAAGACAATCTGCGCGCCGGACTCGTCGTCATTGAAGCCTGGTTCAGGGGCTACTGAGGGAGTCCTGGATTAGGGGGTGTCCGGATGGCCGGACTATACCTTTAGCCGGACTCCTGGACTATGAAGATACAAGATTGAAGACTTCGTCCCGTGTCCGGAAGGGACTTTCCTTGGCGTGGAAGGCAAGCTTGGCGATATGGATATATAGATCTCCTACCATTGTAACCGACTTTGTGTAACCCTAACCCTCTCCGGTGTCTATATAAACCAGAGGGTTTTAGTCCGTAGGACAAGATACAGAACAACAATCATACCATAGGCTAGCTTCTAGGGTTTAGCCTCTCCGATCTCGGGGTAGATCTACTCTTGTACTACCCATATCATCAATATTAATCAAGCAGGACGTAGGGTTTTACCTCCATCAAGAGGGCCCGAACCTGGGTAAAACTTCGTGTCCCTTGCCTCCTGTTACCATCCGGCCTAGACGCACAGTTCGGGACCCCCTACCCGAGATCCGCCGGTTTTGACACCGACAGCCCCCCTTTCCTTCCTCTCTCCTTCTCTTCCTTTCCCCCTCCTACTCTAACTAGGAAAAGAAGGGAGTCCTACTCCCGGTGGGAGTAGGACTCCTCCCTGGCGCGCCCTCCCCTGGCCGGCCGCCTCCTCCCCCTGGTCCTTTATATATAGGGGCAGGGGGCACCTCTAGACACAACAGTTGATCTCTTGATCTCTTAGCCGTGTGTGGTGCCCCCCTCCACCATATTCCACCTTGATCATATTGTAGCGGTGCTTAGGCGAAGCCCTACGTCGGTAGCAACATCATCACCGTCGTGTTGACGGAACTCTCCCGTGAAGCTCTGCTAGATCGGAGTTCGCGGGACGTCATCGAGCTGAACGTGTGCTAAACTCGGAGGTGCCGTACGTTCGGTACTTGGATCGGTAGGATCGTGAAGATGTACGACTACATCAACCACGTTGTGCTAACGCTTCCGCTTTCGGTCTACGAGGGTACGTGGACGATACTCTCCCCTCTTGTTGCTATGCATCACCATGATCCTGTGTGTGCGTAGGAATTTTTTTTAAAAATACTACGTTCCCCAACATGTATACCTTAGCATAATTTTGGCAAGGGAGTACAATAGTGATCTAGGAGTAGATCACTGGACAGCGGTCAAAATTATCCTTAGAGGACTAAGGAAATATTTCTCGGTTATGGAGATGATAAAAGAGTTCGTCGTAAAGAGTTACGTCGATGCAAGCTTTTGACACCGATCTAGAGGACTATAAGTCTCGATCTAGATACATATTGAAAGTGGGAGCAATTAGCTAGAGTAGCTCCGTGCAGAGTATTATAGACATAGAAATTCGCAAAATACATACGGATCTGAATGTTGCAGACCCGTAGACTAAACTTCTCTCACAAGCAAAACATGATCACTCTTTGGGGTTAATCACATAGCGATATGAACTAGATTATTGACTCTAGTAAACATTTCGGGTATTAGTCACATGAAGATGTGAACTAATCACATAAAGATGTGAACTATTGGTGTGAAATCACATGACGATTGCTACCTCTTGAGCACTGCGTTGGTTTTCCCTTGAAGAGGAAAGGGTGATGCAGCAAAGTAGCGTAAGTATTTCCCTCAGTTTTTGAGAACCAAGGTATCAATCCAGTAGGAAACTACACGCAAGTCCCTCGTACCTGCACAAACAAATAAGAACCTCGCAACCAACGCGATAAAGCGGTTGTCAATCCCTTCACGGTCACTTACGAGAGTGAGATCTGATAAAGATAATAATAATAAGATAAATATTTTTGGTATTTTTATGATATAGATTGGAATATAAATATTGCAAAATAAATGGTGCCAGAAATAGCTAGCTGATGGGAGATTAATATAATAAAGAATAGACCCGGGGCCATAGGTTTCACTAGTGGCTTCTCTCAAGATAGCATAAGTATTACGGTGGGTGAACAAATTACTATCGAGCAATTGATAGAAAAGTGCATAATTATGAGAATATCTAGGCATGATCATGTATATAGGCATCACGTCCGGTGACAAGTAGACCGAAACGATTATGCATCTACTACTATTACTCCACACATCGACCACTATCCAGCATGCATCTGGAGTATTAAGTTCATCAGAACAGAGTAACGCATTAGGAAATATGACATGATGTAGATGTATAAACTCAAGCAATATTATATAAACCCCATCTTTTTATCCCCGATGGCAATAATACAATATGTGCCTTGCTGCCCCTGCAGTCACTGGGAAAGGACACCGTAAGATTGAACCCAAAGCTAAGCACTTCTCCCATTGCAAGAAAGATCAATCTAGTAGGCCAAACCAAACTGATAATTCGAAGAGACTTGCAAAGATAACCAATCATACATAAAAGATTTCAGACAAGAATCAAATATTGTTCATAGATAAACTTGATCATAAACCCAGAATTCATCGGATCTCGACAAACACACCGCAAAAAGAGTTACATCGAATAGATCTCCAAGAAGATCGAGGAGAACTTTGTATTGAGATCCAAAGAGAGAGAAGAAGCCATCTAGCTAATAACTATGGACCCGAAGGTCTGAGGTAAACTACTCACACATCATCGGAGAGGCTATGGTGTTGATGCAGAAGCCCTCCGTGAATGATTCCCCTTCCGGCGAAGCTCCGTAAAAGGCCCCAAGATGGGATCTCTTGGGTACAGAAGGTTGCGGCGGTGGAAATAGGGTTTCGTGGTGCTCCTGGATGTTTTCGGGGTATATGGATATATATATAGGAGGAAGAAGTAGGTCGGTGGAGCTACGAGGGGCCCACGAGGGTGGGGGCGCGCCCAGGGGGCAGGCGCGCCTCCCTGCCTCGTGGCCTCCTCGTTGATTTCTTGACATCCACTCCAAGTCCCCTGGATCACGTTTGTTCCAAAAATAACTCTCCCGAAGGTTTCATTCTGTTTGGATTCCGTTTGACATTCCTTTTCTATGAAACACTGAAATAGGAAAAAAAAACAGCAATTTGCACTGGGCCTTGGGTTAGTAGGTTAGTCCCAAAAATAATATAAAAGTGTATAAATAATCCCACTAACATACAAAACAGATAATATAATAGCATGGAAGAATCAAAATTTATAGATACGTTCGAGACGTATCAAGCATCCCCAAGTTTAATTCCTGCTCGTCCTCGAGTAGGTAAATGATAAAAACAGAATTTTTGATGTGGAGTGCTACCTAGCATAATTCTCAATGTAATTTCTTTATTGTGGCATGAATGTTCAGATCTGAAATATTCAAGACAAAAGTTTAATATTGACATAAAAATAATAATACTTCAAGCATACTAACTAAGCAATCATGTCTTCTCAAAATAACATGGCAAAAGAAAGTTCATCCCTACAAAATCATATAGTTTGGTCATGGTCCATTTTCGTCACACAAGAATGTTCTCATCATGCACAACCCTGATGACAAGCCAAGCAATTGTTTCATACTTTAGTAATCTCAAACTTTTTCAACTTTCACGCAATACATGAGCGTGTGAGCCATGGATATAACACTATGGGTGGAATAGAATATGATGATTGAGGTTATGTGGAGAAGACAAAAAAGAGAAAGTCTCACATTGACGTGGCTAATCAACGGGCTAGGGAGATGCCCATCAATTGATGTCAATGCAAGGAGTAGGGATTGCCATGCAACAGATGCACTAGAGCTATAAATGTATGAAAGATCAACAAAAGAAACTAAGTGGATGTGCATCGAACTTGCTTGCTCACGAAGACTTAGGGCATTTGAGGAAGCCCATTGTTGGAATATACAAGTCAAGTTCTATAATGAAAAATTCCCACTAGTATATGAAAGTGACAAAACAAGAGACTCTCTATCATAAAGATCATGGTGCTACTTTGAAGCACAAGTGTGGAAAAAGAGGATAGTAGCATTGTCCCTTTTTATTTCTTTTCTTCTTTTTCGCCTCTTTTGGCCTTTTTTGGGACAATGCTCTATTAATGATGATCATCACACTTCTATTTATTTACAACTCAATGATTACAACTCGATACTAGAACAAAATATGACTCTATATGAATGCCTCCGGAGGTGTACCGAGAAGGGCAATGAATCAAGAGTGACATGTATGATAAATTATGCATGGTGGCTTTGCCACAAATACGATGTCAACTACATGATCATGCAAGGCAATATGACAATGATGAAGCGTGTCATAAATGAAACGGTTGCATGGCAATATATCTCAGAATGGCTATGGAAATGCCATAATAGGTAGGTATGGTGGCTATTTTGAGGAAGATGTAAGGAGGCTTATGTGTGACAGAGTGTATTATATCACGGGGTTTGGATGCACCGGCGAAGTTTGCACCAACTCTCAAGGTGAGAAAGGGCAATGCATGGTACCGAAGAGGCTAGCAGTGATGGAAGGTGAGAGTGCGTATAATCCATGGACTCAACATTAGTCATAAAGAACTCACATACTTATTGCAAAAATCTACAAGTCATCAAAAACCAAGCACTACACACATGCTCCTAGGGGGATAGATTGGTAGGAAAAGGCCATCGCTCGTCCCCGACCACCACTCATAAGGAAGACAAACAAAGAACACCTCATGTTTCAAATTTGTTACACAGCGGTTACCATACGTGCATGCTACGGGACTTGCAAACTTCAACACAAGTATTTCTCAAATTCACAACTACTAAACTATCACAACTCTAATATCACCATCTTTATATCTCAAAACAATTATCAAGTATCAAACTTCTCCTCATACTTAATGCACTTTTTATGATAGTTTTTATTATACCCATCTTGGATGCCTATCATATTAGGACTAATTTCATAAACAAAGAAAATTACCATGCTGTTCTAAAGGAATCTCAAAATAATATAAGTGAAGCATGAGAGATCAATAATTTCCATAAAATAAAACCACCACCGTGCTCTAAAAAGATATAAGTGAAGCACTAGAGCAAAATTATCTAGCTCAAAAGATATAAGTGAAGCATATAGAGTATTCTAATAAATTCCAATTCATGTGTGTCTCTCCCAAAAGGTGTGTACAGAAAGGATGGTTGTGGTAAACTAAGAATCAAAGACTCAAATCATACAAGACGCTCCAAGCAAAACACATATCATGTGGTGAATAAAAATATAGCCTCGAGTAAAGTTACCGATAGAAGAAGACGAAAGAGGGGATGCCTTCCGGGGCCTCCCCAAACTTAGGCTTTTGGTTGTACTTGAATTTACCTCGGGGTGCCTTGGGAATCCCCAAGCTTAGGCTCTTGCCACTCCTTATTCCATAATCCATCAAATCTTTACCCAAAACTTGAAAACTTCACAACACAAAACTTAAACAGAAAATCTCATGAGCTCCGTTAGTATAAGAAAACAAACCACCAGTTAAGGTACTGTAATGAACTCATTCTTTATTTATTTTGGTGTTAAACCTAATTTATTCCAACTTCTCTATGGTTCATAACCTCCGATACTAGTCATAGATTCATCAAAATAATCAAACAACACGCGAAAAACAGAATCTGTCAAAAACAGAACAGTCTCCAGTAATCTGTAGGTTTCGAATACTTATGTAAACCAAAAAATTATAAAATAAATTTATGAACGTGAGGAATTTATCTATTAATCATCTGCAAAAAGAATCAACCTAATCGCACTCTCCAGTAAAAAATGGCAGCAAATCTCGTGAGCGCTAAAGTTTTTGTTTTTACAGCAAGATCGCAAAGACTTTTCCCAAGTCTTCCCAAAGGTTCTACTTGGCACAAACACTAATTAAAAGCATAAAACCACATCTAAACAGAGTCTAGATGAATTATTTATTACTAAACATAATAAAAAAGCAAGGAACAAAAATAAAATTGGGTTGTCTCCCAACAAGCGCTATCGTTTAACGCCCCTAGCTCGGCATAAAAGCAAGGATAGATCTAGGTATTATCATCTTTGGTATGCAATCCATAAGTGGCTCTCATAATAGATTCATAAGGTAATTTAATTTTATTTCTAGGAAAGTGTTCCATGCCTTTCCTTAACGTTGGAATCTAATATTTCCTTCTTTCATATCAATAATTGCACCAATCGTTCTAAGGAAAGGCCTACCAAGAATAATGGGACATGTAGGATTGCATTCTATATCAAGAACAATGAAATCCATGGGCACATAATTCCTATTTGCAACAATAAGAACATCATTAATTCTTCCCATAGGTTTCTTAATAGTGGAATCCGCGAGGAGCAAATTTAAAGAACAATCATCAAATTCACGGAGACCTAATACATCACACAAAGTTTTTGGAATCATGGAAACACTAGCACCAAAATCACATAAAGCATAGCATTCATGATATTTACTTTTAATTTTAATAGTGGGTTCCCACTCATCATAAAGTTTTCTAGGGATAGAAACTTCCAATTCAAGCTTTTCTTCACAAGATTGCATTAAAGCATCAACGATATGTTTAGTAAAAGCTTTATTTTGATTATAAGCATGCGGAGAATTTAGTACGGATTGCAACAAGGAAATACAATATACTAAATAACAATTATCATAATTAAATTCCTTGAAATTCAAAATAGTGGGTTCATTGCTATGTAAAGTTTTGACCTCTCCAATCCCACTTTTACCAATTTTAGCATTAAGATCTAAAAACTCCGAATCATTGGGACGCCTTTTAACTAAAGTTGACTCATCTCCAGTCCCATCATTATCAAGATTCATATTGCAAAACAAAGATTTAATAGGGGACACGTCAATCACTTTTAGATCTTCATCCTTATTATCATGAAAACTAGAAGAACATGCTTTCACAAAGCAATCTTTTTTTGCACGCATCCTAGCGGTTCTTTCTTTGCACTCATCAATGGAAATTCTCATAGCTTTGAGAGACTCATTGATATCATGCTTAGGTGGAATAGATCTAAGTTTAAAAGAATCAACATCAAGAGAAATTATATCCATGTTCCTAGCCAACTCATCAATCTTAGACAGTTTTTCTTCAATCAAAGCATTGAAACTCTTTTGCGAACTAATAAATTCTTTCATATTAGATTCAAAATCAGAGGGAATATTATTATAATTTCTATAAGAATTGTTGTAGGAATTACCATAATTATTAGAGGAATTACTAGGAAAAGGCCTAGGATTAAAATTACCTCTATACGCGTTATTACCAAAATTGTTCCTATCAAGAAAATTCACATCCATAGATTCATTATTATTCTCAATCAAAGTAGACAAAGGCATATCATTAGGATCAGAAGAAACACTCTTATTAGTAAACAATTTCATAAGTTCATCCATCTTTCCACTCAAAACATTAATTTCTTCTATTGCATGCACCTTTTTACTAGTAGATCTTTCATTGTGCCATTGAGAATAATTAACCATAATATTATCTAGGAGTTTAGTAGCTTCTCCTAAAGTGATTTCCATAAAAGGGCCTCCCGTGGCCGAATCTAAAAGATTTCTAGAAGCAAAATTCAATCCAGCATAATTTTTTTGTATAATCATTCAAAGATTCATACCATGTGTAGGGCAATTACGTATCATTAATTTCATCCTCTCCCAAGCTTGTGCAACATGTTCATGATGAAGTTGCTGGAAATTCATAATATCGTTTCTAAGAGAGATGATCTTAGCAGGAGGAAAATACTTAGAGATAAAAGAATCTTTGCACATATTCCATGAATCGATACTATTTTTAGGCAAAGACAAAAACCAAGTTTTAGCATGATCTCTAAGCGAAAATGGAAATAGCTTCAATTTAACAATATCATTATCCACATCTTTCTTCTTTTGCATATCACACAAATCAACAAAGATGTTTAGATGGGTAGCGGCATCTTCACTAGGAAGGCCGGAAAACGGATCTTCCATGACAAGATTCAGCAAAGCAGTATTAATTTCACAAGATTCAGCATCGGTAAGAGGAGCAATCGGAGTGCTAATAAAGTCATTATTGTCGGTATTTGAAAAGTCACACAATTTAGTATTATCTTGAGCCATCGTGACAAACAATCCGACACACAAGCACACAAGAAGCAAGTGAAAAGAGACGAACTAGAAAAGAAAAGGGGAACGGAAAAAGAGGGCGAATAAAATGGCAAGAGTGAAGTGGGGGAAAGGAAAACGGGAGGCAAATGGCAAATAATGTAATGCGAGGGATAAGAGTTTATGATGGGTACTTGGTATGTCTTGACTTGTGTGTAGATCTCCCCGGCAATGGCGCCAGAAATCCTTCTTGCTACCTCTTGAGCACTGCGTTGGTTTTCCCTTGAAGAGGAAAGAGTGATGCAGCAAAGTAGCGTAAGTATTTCCCTCAGTTTTTGAGAACCAAGGTATCAATCCAGTAGGAGACTACACGCAAGTCCCTCGTACCTGCACAAACAAATAAGAACCTCACAACCAACGCGATAAAGGGGTTGTCAATCCCTTCACGGCACTTACGAGAGTGAGATCTGATAGAGATAATATTAAACAATAAGATAAATATTTTAGGTATTTTTATGATATAGATTGGAATAAAAAGATTGCAAAATAAACGGTGCTAGAAATAGCTAGTTGACGGGAGATTAATATAATAGAGAATAGACCCGGGGGCCATAGGTTTCACTAGTGGCTTCTCTCAATATAGCATAAGTATTACGGTGGGTGAACAAATTACTGTCGAGCAATTGATAAAAAAGTGCATAATTATGAGAATATCTAGGCATGATCATGTATATAGGCATCACGTCCGCGACAAGTAGACCGAGACAATTCTGCATCTACTACTATTACTCCACACATCGACCGCTATCCAACATGCATCTAGAGTATTAAGTTCATAAGAACAGAGAGTATTAAGTTCATAAGAACAGAGAGTATTAAGTTCATAAGAACATAGTAATGCATTAGGAAAGATGACATGATGTAGAGGGATAAACTCAAGCAATATGATATAAACCCCATCTTTTTATCCTCAATGGCAACAATACAATACGTGCCTTGCTGCCCCTACTGTCACTGGAAAGGACACCGCAAGATTGAACCCAAAGCTAAGCACTTCTCCCATTGCAAGAGAGATCAATCTAGTAGGCCAAACCAAACTGATAATTCGAAGAAACTTGCAAAGATAACCAATCATACATAAAAGATTTCAGAGAAGAATCGAATATTGTTCATAGATAAACTTGATCATAAACCCACAATTCATCGGATCTCGACAAACACACCGCAAAAAGAGTTACATCGAATAGATCTCCAAGAAGATCGAGGAGAACTTTGTATTGAGATCCAAAGAGAGAGAAGAAGCCATCTAGCTAATAACTATGGACCCGAAGGTCTGAGGTAAACTACTCACACATCATCGGAGAGGCTATGGTGTTGATGCAGAAGCCCTCCGTGAATGATTCCCCTTCCGGCGAAGCTCCGTAAAAGGCCCCAAGATGGGATCTCTTGGGTACATAAGGTTGCGGCGGTGGAAATAGGGTTTCGTGGTGCTCCTGGATGTTTTCGGGGTATATGGATATATATAGGAGGAAGAAGTAGGTCCGTGGAGCTACGAGGGGCCCACGAGGGTGGGGGCGCGCCCAGGGGGCAGGCGTGCCTCCTGCCTCGTGACCTCCTTGTTGATTTCTTGACGTCCACTCCAAGTCCCCTACATCACGTTTGTTCCAAAAATAACTCTTCCGAAGGTTTCATTCCATTTGGATTCCGTTTGATATTCCTTTTCCGCGAAACACTGAAATAGGCAAAAAAAACAGCAATTTGCACTGGGCCTTGGGTTAGTAGGTTAGTCCCAAAAATAATATAGAAGTGTATAAATAATCCCATTAACATCCAAAACTGATAATATAGTAGCATGGAACAATCAAAAATTATAGATACGTTGGAGACGTATCAACGATGTGAACTAGATTGTTGACTCTAGTGCAAGTGGGAGACTGAAGGAAATATGCCCTAGAGGCAATAATAAAGTTGTTATTTATATTTCCTTATATCATGATAAACGTTTATTCTTCATGCTAGAATTGTATTAACCGGAAACTTAGTACATGTGTGAATACTGAGACAAACAAAGTGTCCCTAGTATGTCTCTACTTGAGTAGCTCGTTAATCAAAGATGGTGAAGTTTCCTAGCCATAGACATGTGTTGTCATTTGATGAACGTGATCACATCATTAGAGAATGATGTGATGGACAAGACCCATCCGTTAGCTTAGCACTATGATCATTTAGTTTATTGTTATTGCTTTCTTCATGACTTTTACATGTTCCTCGGACTATGAGATTATGCAACTCTTGAATACCGGAGGAACACCTTGTGTGCTATCAGTCACAACGTAACTGGGTGATTATAAAGATGCTCTACAGGTGTCTCCGATGGTGTTTGTTGAGTTGGCATAGATCGAGATTAGGATTTGTCACTCCGTGTATCGGAGAGGTATCTCTGGGCCCTCTCGGTAATGCACATCACTATGAGCCTTGCAAGCAACGTGACTAATGAGTTAGTCACGGGATGATGCATTATGGAACGAGTAAAGAGACTTGCCGGTAACGAGATTGAACTAGGTATGATGATACTAACGATCGAATCTCGGGCAAGTAACATACCTATGACAAAGGGAACAACGTATGTTGTTATGCGGTTTGACCAATAAAGATCTTCGTAGAATATGTAGGAACCAATATGAGCATCCAGGTTCCGCTATTGGTTATTGACCGGAGATGAGTCTCGGTCATGTCTACATAGTTCTCGAACACGTAGGGTCCACACGCTTAACATTTGATGACGATATGTATTGTGAGTTATGTGATTTGATGTACCGAAGGTTGGTCGGAGTCCCGAATGTGATCAAGGAAATGACGAGGAGTCTTGAAATGGTTGAGGCATAAAGATTGATATATTGGAAGGTTATGTTTGGACACTGGAAATGTTTCGGATAGGTTCAGGCATTTTTCCGGAGTACCGTGGGTTACTGGAACCCCCCGGGAGGGTTAATGGGCCTTCATGGGCTTTAGTGGAAGAGAGGAGGAGGCGGCCAAGAGGAGGGGCGCCCCCCCAAGCCCAATCCGAATTGGGAGGGGGGCCGGCCCCCCTTTCCTTCTCCCCCTCTTCCCTTTCCTTCACCTCCTAGTTGGACTAGGAAAGGGGGGAACCTACTCCTAGTATGAGTAGGATTCCCCCCCTTGGGGCGCACCCCATGAGGCCAGCCAGCCCCCTCCTCCACTCCTTTATATAAGGGGGAGGGGGCACCCCATAGACACACAAGTTGATTTCTTAGTCGTGTGTGGTGCCCTCCTCCACAGATTTTCACCTCGGTCATATTGTCGTAGTGCTTAGGCGAAGCCCTGCGTCGGTAAATTCATCATCACCGTCACCACGTTTTCGTGCTGATGAAACTCTCCCTCGGCCTCAGCTGGATCTAGAGTTCGAGGGACGTCATCGAGCTGAACGTGTGCAGATCGCGGAGGTGCCGTGCGTTCGATACTTGATCGGTTGGATCATGAAGACGTTGGACTACATCAACCGCGTTACTTAACGCTTCTGCTTTCGGTCTATGAGGGTACATAGACATACTCTCCCCTCTCGTTGCTATGCATCTCCTAGATAGATCTTGCGTGATCGTAGGAAATTTTTTGAAATACTGCGTTCCCCAACATCCTATTCCTCTCTTTCCTTTCCCTTCCCCTCTTTCCTTCTCCTCCTTGGCCGGCCCGTATGGGGGGCGCACCAGACCCATGTGGCTGGTGCGTTTTCCCTCTTGGCCCATAAGGCCCATATCTTTTCCTAGAGGTGCCCGGAACCCCTTCCGGTGACCCGATAAGTACCCGGTAACCCCCGAAACACCTCCGGTATCTGAATACTATCGTCCTATATGTCAATCTTTACCTCTCGACCATTTCGAGACTCCTCGTCATGTCTGTGATCTCATCTGAGACTCCGAACAACATTCGGTCACCAAATCACATAACTCATATAATACTATATCGTCATCGAACGTTAAGCGTGCGGACCCTACGGGTTCGAGAACTATGTAGACATGACCGAGACACCTCTCTGGTCAATAACCAACAAAGGAACCTGGATGCCCGTATTGGCTCCGACATATTATACGAAGATCTTTATCGGTCGAACCGTTATGACAACATACGTAATTCCCTTTGTCCATCTGTATGTTACTTGCCCGCGATTCGACCGTCGGTATCTTCATACCTAGTTTAATCTCGTTACCGGCAAGTCCCTTTACTCGTTCCGTAATACATCACCTCGTGACTAATTCCTTAGTCGTTTGCTTGCAAGCTTGTGATGTGTATTACCGAGAGGGCCCAGAGATACCTCTCCGATACTTGGAGTAACAAATCCTAATGTCGATCTATGACAACTCAAAAAACACCTTCGGAGATACCTGTAGAGCTTATGTTGTGACATTTGATAGCACAGAAGTCATTCCTTCGGTATCTGGGAGTTGCATAATCTCATAGTCGAAGGAATATGTATTTGACATGAAGAAAGCAATAGCAATAAAACTGAACGATCATAATGCTAAGCTAACGGATGGGTCTTGTCCATCACATCATTCTCCTAATGATGTGATCCCGTTATCAAATGACAACTCATGTACATGGTTAGGAAATCTTAACCATCTTTGATCAACGAGCTAGTCTAATAAAGGCTCACTAGGGACACGGTGTTTGTTTATGTATTCACACATGTATCAAGGTTTCCGATCAATACAATTCTAGCATGAATAATAATCCTTTATCATGAATAAGGAAATATAAAATAATAACTTTATTATTGCCTCTAGGGCATATTTCCTTCAATGTTTCTTTCGTTTACTCGGTTTTTGAGTTAGTTTTTCTCTGGTTTGTATTTCACCGATATTTGTTTGGTTTGTCGGTTTTACATTTTCCCTTCTCTAGTTTTCCTTCTTTTTTTTCTGTTTTCATTTTTTAATTTGTGAACTTTTTCATCAAATTCATGAACTTTTTTCAAGTTAACAATCTTTTTTCAAAATCGTAAACTTTTTCAAATTCACAAATTTCTTAAAATTCTTAAATTTTTCATACATTTGTGAAAAAAAATCAAATTCACATACTTTTTAAAATTAGTGTACTTTTTCAGATTCAAGAGCTTTTTTAATTCAATTTTTTTTAAAATTCATGAAATTTCTTCAAATTCGGTAACTTCTTTCAAATACGCATATTTTTTCAAATTTATGCACTTTTAAATATTAGTAAACTTTTCAAAAACTTGACTATTATAAACTTTAAAAAATGGGCAACTGGTTTTTTTAATGAACAACACAACAACAAAAGAGAAAACCAGGCAAAAAAAAATGTGCGGGTGAAAAAAAAAGAAGGTGAGCAAGCCAAGGACACGAGCAAGTGAGCCGCGCTGGGCGCGTACCATGAGGGGGCCAGTGGGTGCTACAGACGCAGTTGGCGCTGAGGGCGCTAGTTAGGATGTCTCATATTCGACGCACCTGATGCCTTGACATGAGGGAAAAGGGCCTAAGCTTTGTCGGAAAAGACTCCACAAAAATGTTCTACGTCTTTCCTTTCTCCTTTTTACATTTTTGTTTTTCGACTTCTCGTGTATTTAAAATAATCTAATTCTTTGTATCTTTTTTCCCTCGGTTTTCATTGGTCTGATTTTCCCATTTGAAATGTATATGCTTAAATATCTTCATGCCATTTCTAAAACTGTTAATGAATATGTATAAATAATTCATTTAATTCTTAAGCAAAATGTTCATAACATTAAATAATATTCTCATAACATTTAATGAATACTCGCATAATTTTGAAAACAATGTTTTGTACCATCCATAAAAATGTTTACGGCATAAAAGAATGTTCATAGCACTTCAAAAATATTCACACTTAAATATAATGATCATGAAATTTTTAGAAATGTTTTACGTGTGTTCACTCTTTCTTACGTGTATTTAAGAAATGTTCGATGTGTATTTGACAAATGTTCAAAATGAATTCAGATAAATGTTCAATGTGTATTCGATCAACCCTTACAAGAACTTTTTTAATGTATAAAAGAGTCAACTTGTATTAAAAAAATAAAAAATAAAATAAAAAGCATCAAAAAGCTCAACCAAGGGAAAACCGAGAAAACCCGACAGAAAAAAAAATAAAGAGAGAAAAACCAGTGGAATCTTCTCAAATCCGGGCGAAAGGTTTCCAAAACTAATCGAGCAAGCATAGATGGAAGCTTTACGAAACCAAACTATGGGCTCATCTCATCAGAGCGAACCCTACAAAGATGTTGAGATAGGGCACCGATATGCCTTCCCTAGGCAAATCCTATTCGGCACCCATTGCGCCGGTTAAAGGCACCGGTGCAAACAGAAGCACCCCCCCCCCCCCCCAAAAAAAACTCATTCGATGCTGCATGGGCCGGCCCAATTATTATTATTTCTCCTTTCTTTTAAACTTCGAAAAAATGATGCAGGCAATAACATCGAACCAGAGAGCTCATCATTCAGAGACACACGAGATAACCACTAGGCCTACTAATCTGTACTGCATACGTACTACCTTTTTACTTTTTATTCTATCTTTAGTTCGTGGAAACCCACCATTTTTCCCATTTTTTGATACGTATTTTTTTGGACCGGCTTTGTTTGAATTTTCTTCTTTTCCTTTTATTTAATTTACATTTTTTATTTTTTATTTTTCAAAATTCAAAAGCTTTTTTCAATATTGATGAAATTTTATTTTAAAAGTTGATGATTTTTTTCAGATTTGATGAACTATTTTTGAAATTTGTGAACTGTTTCTTCAAAATCAATGAACTTTTTTCAAAATTTCGATGAACTATTTTAAAATTAGATGAATATTTTTCCAAATTTGATGAACTATTATTTAATATAAAAATAATTTTTAAAAAATCGATGTATTTTCTCTAAAATTTATGAAATTTTCCTTCAAAAGTAATGAACTTTTCTTTCCAAATTCCCTGTACTTTATTTTTAATTCCTTGAACTTTTTCAAAATTTTAACTTTTTTCCATGCTGGTTAACTTATTTATTAAAAATCTATGATCTGTTTTTACAAATTTACGTTTTCTCAAAATTATTTATCTAGTACATGATATGTTAATATTGTACTGATAGAAGTATTAAATAGCTCTATCTTTTTATTGTGGTCAACTTAGTTGTCTTGGTCCAGTGGTTAATGTGAGAGAATCTTTGGCTAACGACGTTGAAATTTGGGGTTTGATTCCCACGTCTCCCGTATTGATGCAGCATATTTCTGTTTATTTGCGTCTGTTTTTTGAGGACATTGCTGGTCCAGCCTGCTAGGTTTCGGGCGCGAGCGCCAATTAGTAGGGGGGGACTCCTGCTCAGCGCCCTCAGCGTCGCAGAGACCAGTTGGCGCTCACAGGTGACCTGTAGCTCAGTAAGCGGCTCTAAAACACAGATAACGCCACAAAAAAGAAATATAGTAAATTCTTCATGTTTATTTGGTGAGAAGTGGGATTCCAACCACGGACAGGAACATGGTTGTTTGTTGCCAAAAACCACCGAGTCGTGCTAATTTAGCAGTCCACTATAAGGAAACATTACTATTTGGTCATTTCTTTAGTTAACCTATAACTATTATATATACAACATAATTTATATGAAAATGAAAGCATACATTTGAAAATTAATTCTTAAAACGAGTAAAAACAACTACGAATTTGGAAAAAAGTACATAGAAATTGGAAAACAATTCGCGGAAATGAAAAATGTTTGTGAATTTGATAAAACTTCACGTATTAGAAAAAAAATATAATCGGGTTCAAAAAAGTTCATGAATTTTGAAAAATGTTAACGGAATAGGAGTGAGTTTGCAAATTTGCAAAAAAAACAGATTGGAAAAAGTGAATAGATTTAGAAAAAAATCACTGAATTTGGAAAAAGTTCATCAAATTTTTAAAAATCACAAATTTGGAAAATTCATCAATGTTGAAAAAAAATCAACGAATAAGAAAAGGTTCATAGATTTTGAAAAAGGTTGGTCAAATTGGAAAAAACAATGTTCACAAGCTTAAAAAGAGTTGATTGATTTTGAAAAGTGGTTCATCAGTTTCGAAAAAAAACATGTTTTTGAATAAATATACACGGATTCAAGAAAAAAGTTCAACAGTTTGAAAAAAGTTCACGTGTGTCAAAAACAAGAGTTCACTAATTTGAAAAAAAATAAGTTCATGTATTAATAAAAGGTTCTGGGATTCGAAAAAAGTTCGCGTGTTTGAAGAAAAAGTTCACTGTCTTTAAAGTAATTTCAAGAATTTTAAAAAGGAAAAAGGCAAAACGGGGCGAAACAACCCCCCCCCCCCCCCCCCAAGAAAGAAAACGGGGAACCATGTGTTTTTTCTAGCATTATCTACTACCCCTATAAAAGAAAAAGAGGGGCAGATCCAAACAATCTGCACCGTACCTTTCTCAGATTTAACGACTCAGATTCATTCCATGTTTAACACCAAGCCGCTAACCACGTCTTACCGCTAAACAGGAGGATTTCAATGAAAAAAAATGTCCCAATTCCCTCAACGAGGCCACGACCCTCCCTACGCCCGCTCCCCTGGCTCTTCGCAGCCTCACCCCTGCGCCACCAACCGCCCCGCCTCCGCCGCCTCCCCGCGCACTGCCGCCCCTGCGCCCCGCCTCCTCCGCCGCCGCCCCGCGCACCGCCCCGCGCCGCCGCCCCTCTCCCCGCCTCCTCCGCCGCCGGCCCCCGTGCCTGGCGACAGTGCGCTTCGGCCGGCCGACGAGGCGTGGGCCGACGCGGCGAGGGCGAACGGCGAACATGGAACAATGACACGCGCGGAACGGGCGCTGGCCAACGTGTCCGGCCGGACCTGAGACCGTGGTGCGCACTGCCCAACGTGGAACACCGGTCTCTTCCTGGCCGTCGGTGACCTCTCGGCTGCCACCTCGGCCTTATCTCCTACGGAACAAGCTACTCCATCCATCGGTATCTAGCCACCACCGCATCTCTTTCCCTCTCGATCCATTCTTCTGTTGTTTGTTTTTTCAACTGTAGCAAAATTCATCGCACCCTGGCACCCTGCTTGTGATTACCTTCATCGTCGTCACTAATTTTGAAAGTTTTCAATACTAACAACTTCAGCAGTACGCACAATTACTTTCTTCCTTTATTCTGTCAACGTCTAATTTTATAGAGCTCTACATATACAAGACTGACCACACATTACCCTGTTTCCCCTTGAAATACCATTGAGGAAGAATGGTACTGTAGCGAGGAATTCCTGAGCATATATTCTGCCCTGCCTAGAAGATCTTCACAACTCTCTATGCCCTTCTATATATGTTCAACATTTCTAAGTTTATATCCGCAGATGACTAAGAAAGGAATGGATGTACCAACATTTCGAGTGCATTATTGTTCCATTTAGATTCCAGTGGAGTTTCTTAAATATATCGTAGATCTATTTTTTACACACAGGTTGCAAGATCTAAGGAATTTGATTGGAGTGCTTCACATGGTGGTCCTTTGATTTCTCCAACTCTGGCATAATTGCATTGGAATTATTTCTGATTAAGTATTAGCTCTTGGATTACTCCTATGGCAACGTCTCTTAATCCGGATTGCACACACTGATTCTACATTTCCCTTGATTTTCTTTAACCAATTCTACATTTCCAGCCTCAAGGTGGATTATGATAATTTACTGTTTTATCTTTGTGCTGGGAAGGTTTGCATTGAAGTTATTCCTGCGTCGAAGATTCCATACGGATCTGAAGAGCTGTAAATTGTTATGGTATTCACATTGCTGCTGCTGCTGAATGTGTTGTGCTTCTCACCACCCATGTTCATTCTTGTGTTATGCCCATAAGGAAATATAAGGTGCTGAACTGGTCTTTTTGGTGCGTGGCTGGCCGTTTTGGTGTTTCTAGGAGTGCATCTACGGCAACACACAGGTGACTGATTTCAGCGACAATTCTTCTATCAAGTATGTGGTTCACTCCACCTATTACAAATGTTCGAAACCTAAAAGTAGGTTTGCTCTCTTCTATACATGTATGTGTGCATGATTTGTAGTAAAATGTAGTCAAAGTTTGTGATAACTGAAGAAACAAAAACAGGTAGTACATGGATTTTGTCTGGTGTGAGAACAAGTCATAAATTTAGTACCATTTCTGTAGGAAAGAAAAAGGCAGCCATTTCTATTTTTCTGTTTTTTACAGCATATAATGTTACATTTGTGGATAAACCAATCTAGGGAAATCTGATTGTCGCTTTGGCTCCTTTATACGTTTGCTTAGATTTTTAGTAGTTTAGAGAGTAAGTAGTATGATGGTTGACACTACCTGTTCGACAGAATGTCAGCGTGCAGTGCTTTATACTGTTTTGTTCCAAAATTGTAGCAATAGGTGTTATCTTTTATAGGTCTTCGCAAACTCTCAGAAAGGCAAGATATAACTTCAGTTTTCTTTGGTGTTCACCAATGTGCTATAGCGCAGCACCACTCCAAGATGACGAAGTATGTTTTTCTGAATGTACCTTCAGGTAAAATGGGTTATCTGGCTTTGTAATGTTGTTTCTAGCCGTTCTTGGGATTCTGATTTGACATATTTTTCCCCTTCCATTCCAGTTGTTTAAGTAACATATATCATGCTCGTGTGAGGTTACATGCTCACATGATGGAAGCAATTCATAGCAAGTAAAATTTGCTCTTGTTGTTTCATAATTACACTTATGCATACTCAATATTGAGTGTTGTGATGATGGTAAGAAGTGTGATACAGATAACTTGCAAAGGTGCAAAAAAAGTAATAAGGAGCCCATGGCTAATGCTTGCACTCACATTTTTCTCACAGGTTTTCACTCCATACTTGGATATGCTCTACCATTGTTTGCTTGATTAGTATTTTCTTAGTATAGAACAGAATAATGTTATTTTCTGGTCACCTACAATAAAAATTATTTCTTTTACCTGCATTATCATTTCTTGTTCTTCTCTCTTTAACACAAATATGCAAAGATAGAAGATAAACACATGATCTACTCTACTGACTGTAGATCGTCCTTTCTCGATCAACAGGCTGGTACGAGATGTTAAAATGGGTTCCTATTTGTCTACCATTATTCTTCTATATCAAAAGTGTCAATTCCATCGATTTCTTGCTTGTATGTATATTGACTGCAGATTTGTTGAAATTTCAGTTTGCAAAGCCCAAGATCCAATCCATGCTTTCTCTTATACTACTGCTGGCCTTGTCCTTCCAAATAGATAAATGCATGATGGGACTGAGGTAGCTCCTGCAGATGCTTACTTGTTGTCAACATTAGATGATGATTTGTTTGGTGACTATTTTGAAAAAAATATTGTCAGTCTAACATGTACACTATATTCACATGTTAGTTTTGTTTTTGAATTGGCTCATGGGTGTATTTCATATGTGTGTTGGCTGCATGAAGTTGCAAGTTTCTTTTTCTTATGTAAGGGGAATATTGAGCGTTCTCACCGAAGCTTTTGCAAAATTGTCTTGTCTGGGACGAAGCAAATGAAGGAAATAAGCCCTAGAGGCAATAATAAAGTTATTATTTATTTCCTTATTTCATGATAAATGTTTATTATTCATGCTAGAATTGTATTAACCGGAAACATAATACATGTGTGAATACATAGACAAACAGAATGTCACTAGTATGCCTCTACTAGACTAGCTCGTTAATCAAAGATGGTTATGTTTCCTAACCATAGACAAAGAGTTATTATTTGATTAACGGGATCACATCATTAGAAGAATGATGTGATTGACATGACCCATTCCATTAGCTTAGCACCCGATCGTTTAGTATGTTGCTATTGCTTTTTTCATGACTTATACATGTTCCTATAACTATGAGATTATGCAACTCCCGTTTGCCGGAGGAACACTTTGTGTGCTACCAAACGTCACAATGTAACTGGGTGATTATAAAGGAGCTCTACAGGTGTCTCCAAAGGTAAATGTTGGGTTGGCGTATTTCGAGATTAGGATTTGTCACTCCTATTGTCGGAGAGGTATCTCTGGGCCCTCTCGGTAATGCACATCACATAAGCCTTGCAAGCATTGCAACTAATGAGTTAGTTGTGAGATGATGTATTATGGAACGAGTAAAGAGACTTGCCGGTAACGAGATTGAACTAGGTATTAAGATACCGACGATCGAATCTTGGGCAAGTAACATACCGATGACAAAGGGAACAACGTATGTTGTTATGCGGTCTGACCGATAAATATCTTCGTAGAATATGTGGGAGCCAATATGAGCATCCAGGTTCCGCTATTGGTTATTGACTGGAGACGTGTCTCGGTCATGTCTACATTGTTATTGAACCCGTAGGGTCCGCACGCTTAAGGTTTCGATGACAGTTATATTATGAGTTTTGATGTACCGAAGGAGTTCGGAGTCCCGGATGAGATCGGGGACATGACGAGGAGTCTCGAAATGGTCAAGACGTAAAGATCGATATATTGGACGACTATATTCGGACATCGGAAAGGTTCCGAGTGATTCGGGTATTTTTCAGAGTACCGGAGAATTACGGGAATACGTATTGGGCCTTATTGGGCCATACGGGAAAGAAGAAAAAGGGCCTCAAGGGTGGCCACACCCCTCCCCTTGGTCTGGTCCGAATTGGACTAGGGAAGGGGGGCGCCCCCTTCCTTCCTTCCCCTTTTCCCTTCCTCTTTTCCTATTCCATATGGGAGGTGGAATCCTACTAGGACTAGGGAGTCCTAGTAGGACTCCACACTTGGCGCGCCCCCTCCTAGGGCCGGCCTCCTCCTCCCTTGCTCCTTTATATACGGGGGCAGGGGGGCACCTCTAGACACACAAGTTGATCCTCGTGATCGTTTTCTTAGCCGTGTGCGGTGCCCCCCTCCACCATAATCCTCGATAATATTGTAGCGGTGCTTAGGCGAAGCCCTGCGATGGTAGAACATCAAGATCGTCACCACGCCGTCGTGCTGACGGAACTCTTCCCCGACACTTTGCTGGATCGGAGTCCGGGGATCGTCATCGAGCTGAACGTGTGCTAGAACTCGGAGGTGCCGTAGTTTCGGTGCCTGATCGGTCGGGCCGTGAAGACGTACGACTACATCAACCGCGTTGTTATAACGCTTCCGCTGTCGGTCTACGAGGGTACGTAGACAACACTCTCCCCTCTCGTTGCTATGCATCACCATGATCTTGTGTGTGCGTAGGAAATTTTTGAAATTACTACGTTCCCCAACAGTGGCATCCGAGCCTAGGTTTTATGTGTTGATGTTATATGCACGAGTAGAACACAAGTGAGTTGTGGGCGATATAAGTCATACTGCTTACTAGCATGTCATACTTTGGTTCGGCAGTATTGTTGGACGAAGCGGCCCGGACCGACATTACGCGTACGCTTACGCGAGACCGGTTCTCCCAACGTGCTTTGCACAAAGGTGGCTAGCGGGTGACAGTTTCTCCAACTTTAGTTGAACCGAGTGTGGCTACGCCCGGTCCTTGCGAAGGTTAAAACAGCACCAACTTGACAAACTATCGTTGTGGTTTTGATGCGTAGGTAAGATTGGTTCTTGCTTAAGCCCGTAGCAGCCACGTAAAACTTGCAACAACAAAGTAGAGGACGTCTAACTTGTTTTTGCAGGGCATGTTGTGATGTGATATGGTCAAGACATGATGCTAAAATTTTATTGTATGAGATGATCATGTTTTGTAACCAAGTTATCGGCAACTGGCAGGAGACATATGGTTGTCGCTTTATTGTATGCAATGCAATTGCGCTGTAATGCTTTACTTTATCACTAAGCGGTAGCGATAGTCGTGGAAGCATAAGATTGGCGAGACGACAACGATGCTACGATGGTGATCAAGGTGTCGCGCCGGTGACGATGGTGATCACGACGGTGCTTCGAAGATGGAGATCACAAGCACAAGATGATGATGGCCATATCATATCACTTATATTGATTGCATGTGATGTTTATCTTTTATGCATCTTATTTTGCTTTGATTGACGGTAGCATTTTAAGATGATCTCTCACTAATTATCAAGAAGTGTTCTCCCTGAGTATGCACCGTTGCGAAAGTTCTTCGTGCTGAGACACCACGTGATGATCGGGTGTGATAGGCTCTACGTTCAAATACAACGGGTGCAAAACAGTTGCACACACGGAATACTCAGATTATACTTGACGAGCCAAGCATATACAGATATGGCCTCAGAACACGGAGACCAAAAGGTTGAGCGTGAATCATATAGTAGATATGATCAACATAGTGATGTTCACCATTGAAACTACTCCATCTCACGTGATGATCGGACATGGTTTAGTTGATTTGGATCACGTGATCACTTAGAAGATTAGAGGGATATCTTTCTAAGTGGGAGTTCTTAAGTAATATGATTAATTGAACTTAAATTTATCATGAACTTAGTCCTGGTAGTATTTTGCAAATTATGTTGTAGATCAATAGCTCGCGTTGTTGCTTCCCTGTGTTTATTTTGATATGTTCCTAGAGAAAATTGTGTTGAAAGATGTTAGTAGCAATGATGCGGATTGGATCCGTGATCTGAGGTTTATCCTCATTGCTGCACAGAAGAATTATGTCCTTGATGCACCGCTAGGTGACAAACCTATTGCAGGAGCAGATGCAGACGTTATGAATGTTTGGCTAGCTCAATATGATGACTACTTGATAGTTTAGTGCACCATTCTTAATAGCTTAGAATCGGGACTTCAAAGATGTTTTGAACGTCATGGACCATATGAGATGTTCCAGGAGTTGAAGTTAATATTTCAAGCAAGTACCCGAGTTGAGAGATATGAAGTTTTCAACAAGTTCTATAGCTAAAAGATGGAGGAGAATCACTCAACTAGTGAGCATGTGCTCAGATTGTCTGGGTACTACAATTGCTTGAATCAAGTGGGAGTTAATCTTCCAGATAAGATAGTGATTGACAGAATTCTCTAGTCACCATCACCAAGTTAGTAGAACTTCGTGATGAACTATGATATGCAAGGGATAACAGAAACGATTCCCAAGCTCTTCATAATGCTGAAATTGACGAAGGTAGAAATCGAGAAAAACATCAAGTGTTGATGGTTGACAAGATCACTAGTTTCAAGAAAAGGGCAAAGGGAAGAAAGGGGAACTTCAAGAAGAACGGCAAGCAAGTTGCTTCTCAAGTGAAGAAGCTCAAGTCTGGTCCTAAGCCTGAGACTAAGTGCTTCTACTGCAAAAGGACTAATCACTGAAAGTGGAACTGCCCCATGTATTTGGCGAATAAGAAGGATGGCAAAGTGAACATAAGTATATTTGATATACATGTTATTGATGTGTACTTTACTAGTGTTTATAGCAACCCCTCAGTATTTGATACTAGTTCAGTTACTATGATTAGTAACTTGAATCGGGAGTTGCAGAATGAACAAAGACTAGTTAAGGGTGAGGTAATGATGTGTGTTGGAAGTAATTCAAGATTGATATGATCATCATCGCACACTCCCTATACTTTTGGGATTAGTGTTGAACCTGAATAAGTGTTATTTGGTGTTTGCGTTGAGCATGAATATGATTTGATCATGTTTATTGTAATACGGTTATTCATTTAAGTAAGAGAATAAATTGTTGTTCTGTTTACATGAATAAAACCTTATATGGTTACACACCCAATGAAAATAGTTCGTTGGATCTCGATCGTAGTGATACACATAATCATAATATTGAAACCAAAAGATGCAAAGTTAATAATGATAGTGCAACTTATTTGTGGCACTGACGTTTAGGTCATATTGGTGTAAAGCGCATGAAGAAACTCCATGCTGATGGGTTTTTGGAATCACTTGATTATGAATCAGTTGATGCTTGTGAACCATGCCTCATGGGCAAGATGACTAAAACGCCGTTCTCCGGAACTATGGAGCGAGCAACTGACTTATTGGAAATAATACATACTGATGTATGAGATCCGATGAGTGTTAAGGCTCGCGGTGGGTATCATTATTTCTGACCTTGACAGATGATTTGAGCAGATATGGGTATATCTACTTAATGAAACACAAGTCTGAAATATTTGAAAAGTTCAAAGAATTTCAGAGTGAAGTGGAGAATCATCATAACAAGAAAAAAAAAGTTTCTATGATATGATCGCAGAGGTAAAATATTTGAGTTACGAGTTTGGCCTTCAGTTAAAACAATGTGAAATAGTTTCACTACTCACGCCACCTGGAACACCACAGCATAATGGTGTGTCCGAACATCATAACCGTACTTTATTAGATATGGTGCGATCTATGATGTCTCTTATCGATCTACCACTATCGTTTTGGGGTTATGCATTAAAGACAGCTGCATTCACGTTTAAAAGGGCACCATCTAAGTCCGTTGAGACGACACAATCTGAACTGTGGTTTGGCAAGAAACCAAAGTTGTCGTTTCTTAAAGTTTGGGATTGTGATGCTTATATGAAAAGTTTCATCCTGATAAGCTCAAACCCAAATCGGAGAAATATGTCTTCATAGGATACCCAAAGGAGACTGTTGGGTACACCTTCTATCACAAATCTGAAGGCAAGACTTTTGTTACTAAATTCGGAGTTTTTCTAGAGAAGGAGTTTCTCTCGAAAGAAGTAAGTGGGAGAAAAATAGAACTTGATGAGGTAACTATACCTGCTCCCTTATTGGAAAGTAGTTCATCACAGAAATCTGTTCCTGTGACTACTACACCAATTAGTGAGGAAGCTAATGATGATGATCATGTAACTTCAGATCAAGTTACTACCGAATCTCATAGGTAAACCAGAGTGAGATCCGCACCAGAATGGTACGGTAATCCTGTTCTGGAAGTCATGTTACTAGACCATGACGAACTTGCGAACTATGAGGAAGCGATGATGAGCCCAGATTCCGCGAAATGGTTTGAGGCCATAAAATCTGAGATATGATCCATGTATGAGAACAAAGTATGGACTTTGATGGATTTGCCCGATGATCGGCAAGCCATAGAAAATAAATGGATCTTCAAGAGGAAGACAGACGCTGATAGTAGTGTTATTATCTACAAAGCTAGAATTGTCGCAAAAGGTTTTCGACAAGTTCAAGGTGTTGAGTACGATGAGATTTTCTCACTCGTATATATGCTTAAGTCTGTCCGAATCATGTTAGCAATTGCCGCATTTTATGAAATCTGGCAAATGGATAAACAAAATTGCATTCCTTAATGGATTTCTTAAAGAAGAGTTGTATATGATGCAACCAGAAGGTTTTGTCAATCCTAAAGGTGTTAACAAAATATGCAAGCTCCAACGATCCATCTATGGACTGGTGCAAGCATCTCGGAGTTGGAATATACGCTTTGATAAGTTGATCAAAGCATATAGTTTTATGCAGACTTACGGTGAAGCCTGTATTTACAAGAAAGTGAGTGGGAGCACTACAACATTTCTGATAAGTATATGTGAACAACATATTTTTGATCGGAAAAAATGTATAATTTTCTGGAAAGCATAAAGGAATATTTAAAAGGAGTTTTTCAAAAAAAGACCTCGGTAAAGCTGCTTACATATTGAGCATCAAGATCTATAGAGATAGATCAAGACGCTTGATAAGTTTTTTCAATGAGTACATACCTTGACAAGATTTTGAAGTAGTTCAAAATGGAACAGTCAAAGAAAGAGTTCTTGCCTGTGTTGCAAGGTGTGAAATTGAGTAAGACTCAAAGCCCGACCACGGCAGAAGATAGAAATAGAATGAAAGTCATTCCCTATGCCTCAGCCATAGATTCTATAAAGTATGCCATGCTATGTACCAGATCTGTTGTATACCCTACACTGTGTTAAGCGAGGGAATACAATAGTGATCTAGTAAGTAGATCACTGGACAACGGTCAAAATTATCCTTAGTGGAATAAGGATATGTTTCTTGATTATGGAGGTGACAAAAGGTTCGTCGTAAAGGGTTACGTCGATGCAAACTTTGACACTGATCTAGATGATTCTAAGTCTCAATCTGGATGCATATTGAAAGTGGGAGCAATTAGCTAGAGTAGCTCCGTGCAGAGCATTGTTGACATAGAAATTTGCAAAATACATACAGATCTGAATATGGCAGACCCGTTGACTAAACTTCTCTCACAGGCAAAACATAATCACACCTTAGTACTCTTTGGGTGTTAATCACATAACGATGTGAACTAGATTATTGACTCTAGTAAACCCTTTGAGTGTTGGTCACATAATGATGTGAACTATTGGTGTTAAATCACATAGCAATGTGAACTAGATTATTGACTCTAGTGCAAGTGGGAGACTGAAGGAAATATGCCCTAGAGGCAATAATAAAGTTATTATTTATTTCCTTATTTCATGATAAATGTTTATTATTCATGCTAGAATTGTATTAACCGGAAACATAATACATGTGTGAATACATAGACAAACAGAATGTCACTAGTATGCCTTTACTAGACTAGCTCGTTAATCAAAGATGGTTATGTTTCCTAACCATAGACAAAGAGTTGTTATTTGATTAACGGGATCACATCATTAGGAGAATGATGTGATTGACATGACCCATTCCATTAGCTTAGCACCCGATCGTTTAGTATGTTGCTATTGCTTTCTTCATGACTTATACATGTTCCTATGACTATGAGATTATGCAACTCCCGTTTGCCGGAGGAACACTTTGTGTGCTACCAAACGTCACAACGTAACTGGGTGATTATAAAGGAGCTCTACAGGTGTCTCCAAAGGTAAATGTTGGGTTGGCGTATTTCGAGCTTAGGATTTGTCACTCCGATTGTCGGAGAGGTATCTCTGGGCCCTCTCGGTAATGCACATCACACAAGCCTTGCAAGCATTGCAACTAATGAGTTAGTTGTGAGATGATGTATTACGGAACAAGTAAAGAGACTTGCCGGTAACGAGATTAAACTAGGTATTAAGATACCGACGATCGAATCTTGGGCAAGTAACATACCGATGACAAAGGGAACAACGTATGTTGTTATGCGATCTGACCGATAAAGATCTTCGTAGAATATGTGGGAGCCAATATGAGCATCCAGGTTCCACTATTGATTATTGACTGGAGACGTGTCTCGGTCATGTCTACATTGTTCTCAAACCCGTAGGGTCCGCACGCTTAAGGTTTCGATGACAGTTATATTATGAGTTTATGAGTTTTGATGTACCGAAGGAGTTCGGAGTCCCGGATGAGATGGGGGACATGACGAGGAGTCTCGAAATGGTCGAGACGTAAAGATCGATATATTGGACGACTATATTTGGACATCGGAAAGGTTCCGAGTGATTCGGGTATTTTTCGGAGTACCGGAAAGTTACGGGAATATGTATTGGGCCTTATTGGGCCATACGGGAAAGAAGAAAAATGGCCTCAAGGGTGGCCACACCCCTCCCCTTGGTCTAGTCCGAATTGGACTAGGGAAGGGGGGCGCCCCCTTCCTTCCTTCTCCTTTTCCCCTCCTCTTTTCCTATTCCATATGGGAGGTGGAATCTTACTTGGACTAGGGAGTCCTAGTAGGACTCCACACTTGGCGCGCCCCCTCCTAGGGCCGGCCTCCTCCTCCCTTGCTCCTTTATATACGGGGGCAGGGGGGCACCTCTAGACACACAAGTTGATCCTCGTGATCGTTTTCTTAGTCGTGTGCGGTGCCCCCCTCCACCATAATCCTCGATAATATTGTAGCGGTGCTTAGGCGAAGCCCTGCGACGGTAGAACATCAAGATCGTCATCACGCCGTCGTGCTGACGGAACTCTTCCCCGACACTTTGCTGGATCGGAGTCCGGGGATAGTCATCGAGCTGAACGTGTGCTAGAACTCGGAGGTGCCGTAGTTTCGGTGCTTGATCGGTTGGGCCGTGAAGACGTACGACTACATCAACCGCGTTGTTATAACGCTTCCGCTGTCGGTCTACGAGGGTACGTAGACAACACTCTCCCCTCTCGTTGCTATGCATTACCATGATCTTGCGTGTGCGTAGGAAATTTTTGAAATTACTACGTTCCCCAACAGCAAATATTCAAGCTACGCCGGTTATTGTGTTCTTTTAGTTGGGTTCATATGGCTTTAAAAGATTATTTCTTTAAAGGTATGTAATTTTTGGATCTATAGTTATAGTTTCTATTGAAGAAGACAAGGAAATTCATAGTTTATCAGTTTACATTCTTTGTAATTTATCAACTTAAGTGAAATACTTGATGTAATTATAAACATGTGTGAATTTCTTGTGCTTCCAACATATACATTTTCATTATTATTAGTTGAAACCTTAACTTTGAAATGTTGCCTAGAGCTTCAACATTATCTTGGGAGACACGTGGCGCTGTTAAACTTTCAATCTAAAAGAACTTTAGTATGCTGTCAAAGCTTATTTTATCAAACTAAGTGTTAGGGATATACTCCCTCCGTCCCATAATATAACAACATTTTTTACATTGGTATAATGTGAAAAACATTCTTATAACTCTAGTATGCTGTCAAAGCTTATTTTATCAAACCAAGTGTTAGGGATATACTCCCTCTGTCCCATAATATAACAACGTTTTTTACATTGGTATAGTGTGAAAAACGTTCTTATATTATGGGACGGAGTGAGTATTTGTTAGTTAAAGATCGTATAGGATTAGATACGAATTGTTTCCATCTTATCTCTAGGAGGCGTCTTGCCCTTGTACTCAATATATACTTGCCCTTGAGGCTCAGTAATATCATCCGCCGCATTGCGCCAATCATCTCCCCTCTATTCCTCTTACACTAAGGGTAGTTTAATTTGTCCGAATCATCTCTTTGCAAGATGAATGATTTAGCTTCCTCTCTATCTTTATGTTTCACTCCAAACCAAAGATGTGAAAAGACTCCAGCAAAATGCACTGCAATTTTCACTTTTAACAAATCAAAAGAACTCAGTGCATACAAATTCAGGAGATCCCCCAAGGCCCAAGTTCAGAAGCTTGCACCAGCTCTGAAGAGCTAGAAAAATTCAATGTAGCTATAACGTGTTGAGAGATTGACCCATGAATGTTATGAAAACAAACATGTAGGATGAAGCGGATCCCTCTGCGAGCGAGTGGACACCATCACGTGGGTAGAGCTGCGGCCGTTGCGTCGGGGCAGCGGCGCTCTTAGCTCACATCAGCTTCGGCGACCGGCTCACCCAACTCCTCTGGGGCATCTTTCCGCGGCGTTAGAAGATAGGGCTACACACCTCAATGCGGCATTGGCGCTCCCCCTGACTGCTTCGACTCCCTTCGACGGCGGCGGTGGCAGCAGCTTCTACAGAGTTGAAACGAACGGGCAAATAATTTACCTATGATTATTGAGAGAGGTTACCTACAAAATAGGGGTAAGTGGGTGGTTAGCATTTCCGCATGTGATCTGCCACCGTCCCTTGCCGACCCAATGCTTTGGTTGACGATTATAATGTTTCCTTCCACTTGAATGAGGTAGGTATGTTGTTTCACAAACAATTTGAAATTTAGAGTTTTCAATATGTTTGACTAAGTATAATCAGGACGTGTGTTGCACGTACAAGCTTACTAGTATATAAAAAAGGAAAGTAGTCTCCTAGTCACAAATGGTAAGGCGACATGTCGGTTACCGTGGTCAGTACTATTACTCGAGGTTGTGAGTTTGATCCTCTACCGATGCATGATTTCTTTTGGACTTTTACAGAAGAAGAAAAAAAAATTATGTACATGGGTCCGCCCAAGGCGGATGGGGTGTGTGCGCCCATTAGCCTCTATCCGGCGCGTGAAGCGCCGAATAGGATTTGCCAATTAGGAGCTCCGTCTCGCCTAGAGCGAGACGGAGAGGAAGTCTCGCTGAAGGGGAGCTTCATAATGGGTCAGCCCATCGCGCCGCTAACCATAGGCCATATCTTAATTTTTTATTTTTTATTTTACTTTGTTTATATTTCCAGGTATTATATATTACAAAAAATAGTTTACATGTTTTTTTAAGAAATTGTTAATCAAGCATTTAAAAATGATGAATGTGTATACAAAAATGTTTATCACATATACAAAAAATATACAAGATGAAATCTGTAAAGAAAAATCTTGACCTTGTATTTAAAAATAGTCAATCCAAGCACTTTAAAAAATGTTGAGAAAGTGTTGCCATGTATTCAACAAATGTTAAATGTGTATATAGGAAATGTTGCTACGTATTCAACAAATGTTAAACTTGTATCTTAAAAATGTTATATGCGTATTAAAAATTTAAAGAAGTATTTCATTTTTTTAACAAGCATTTGAAAAAATGTAAAATGTGTACAGAAAACATGTTGACCTTGTATTAAAAAAATGTTAAACTTGCGTTTGAATTTTTTTTAATCAAGCATTTGAAAAAAATGTTAGTGTATACAACAAATGTTGACAATTTATTAAAAAAACTTAATCTTATATTTGAAAAATGCTAATCGCTCATTTGCGAAATGTTAAATGTGTATAGAAAATATGTTGATGATTTGGTAAAAAATTTTGACCTGGTAATGCTAATCAAGCATTTGAATAAATGATAAATATGTATAGAAAATAAATGCTGACCATGCACTAAGAAAATGATTACGTGGTATTTGAAAAATGTTAATCAAGCATTAGAAAATGTGAAATGTGTATAATTTTTTTGACCATGTATTAAAAAAATGTTAAAATTATATTTCAAAGATGTTAATCCAAAATTTGTAAAAATTATTAAATGTGTATGCCAAAAAGTTGTCCATTTATTTTTTAAAAAATTAACCTGCTATTTGTACATTTTTTATCAACCATTTGAAAAATGTTTAATGTGTATAGGAAAAATGTTGACCATGTATTCAACAAATGTTATTCTGATATTTGAAATGTGTTAAACATGTATCAGAAAATTTTACCCGATATATACCAAAGAAGTGTATAGAAAAACAGCGAAAACCCGAGAGAAAACAAAAGGAAACCAATGAAAAAAAAGCAAACACAACCGAAGAAAAATGATGGTTAAAAGAAAACAAAAAATCTAATGAAAACCGAAGATAAACAGTAAAAACAAAGAGAGAAACAAAGAAAATTCGTGAAAAAGACTCAAGAAAAGAAAAAGTTTCACTGGCTCTTTTCCTTCAAGTTAGTCGTACCCTACTAATTCGACACTACCCTAACAGTAACTCAGTGGCTAGCAGGGCTACGCAGCAACCAGGAGATACTGGGATTGAAAAATGTTGGCCACGTATTAAAAAATGGTAAACTTGTATTTGAAAAATGTTAATAAAAAATTTGAAAAAAATGTTAAATGTGTATACAAAAAATGCTGACCATTTATTAAAAAATTGTTAAACTTATATTTGAAAAATGTTAATCTAGCATTTGAAAAAAATGGTAAATGTGTATAGAAAAAATGTTGACCAAATATTAAAACAATGTTAACTTGGTATTGAATTTTTTTAATATGCATTTGAAAAAAAAGTTTATAGAAAAAAGGACCATGTATTCAAAAATATAAATCTGCTATTTCGAAAATTTAAATGTAGCATTTGAAAAATTGTAGATGTGTATAGAGAAAATGTTTTCCATGTATTAAATTAATGTTAATGTTGTATTTGCAATTTTCTAAACATATATTAAAACTTTTATTGGATATATAGAAAAAAATGTTTGTTGAAAAACGTTGAAAACCTGAGAAAACAAAAGAAAACCGATGAAAAAGAAAAAAACCATAGAAAAATGAAGGGGAAAAAGAAAACAACGATGCCAGTGATAACTAAAGAAAACAAAGAAAAATAAGAAATGAAAAAAATCAATAAACCAGAGAAAGAAAACGAATAAAAACCTGTAAACAAGAAGAAGAAAACAAAACTGTAAAAACCGGAAAACTGGCTCTTTCCCTTCAAGTTGGTCGCGCTCTACTAATTTGACATGAGCCCGACAGTGACTCATTGACTATCATGGCAACGCAGCAACCAAGAAATACTGGGATTGATCCCGGAGCAAGCTTCCTTTTTAAGTATGATATATAATGGGCCGGACTGTTACTATAGATGCTTCAGGCGAGAACTCCTACTGTCTCATTATAAGCGAGATATAGCCCTCGTGATGGCAATTGCACGAAGACACTGCCTTTACTGATTTTTTTTTCCTTCAAAAAATGCACTCTTGCTTGCTTCGCATGATCTATCTATACATAGTGCTACCAACGAAAAGGCAGAGCACTTACCATAAATAAATAAATAGCAAGAAAAGCATAAGCAAAAGCCACTCTCCAATATTATTATATAAGAGGGAGCAGGGAGACAAGTAGACAGCATCACAAGGATACGTGCGACAGGTTCCGGTCGTGATCACCAAAGCTAGCAGTAGCAGAGCCCCACACACAACACGTTGTTGTGTATATAATCATGGTGATAATCGACTACTCGACGCGACTCCACACTCGTATGTGTGTGATCTCGCTTTTACTAGGCACTTTCGGTGTCAACGACGGACGGATGGACGCATCGATCGGTCGGTCGACAGATGGATGGAGTGGAGATATCGATCCCTCTCGACGCGTCCCTGTCGTGCCGCTGAGCCGAGCCAATGCTACTCGCCATGTATATAGGTTGTCGCTCGTAGGTGACGTTGGCTTCAATTTCCAGCTCGTGCCTGGGACGACCTGATGGCTACAGTGCTTGACTTGTTGTTCCATTCGTCACGTTCGTTAGAGATCCCCTCTGCTTTGGCCTTTTGTGGGTAGCAGGTAGGCAGGATACGGCTGCTGGGTGCACACAGCGTGAAGTGCAGCAACTCAAAGCTAGCTCTCATACGTCAGCTAATTAGAGTGTTTATTATGGGTTAGCAAAGTCTCCGATCCGGCGATTAATGGCCGGCTAATTAAGTAGTAGGCTTGGTACCTACTTCATAGCTCTATGGATTCGGGGTTAGTTTAGATATGGTGATTCTACCTTCGGCTGGTGGAAGATGGGATGATGCGTCGAGAGGAATCACCATATCTAATCCAGATGTGATAGAGGACACGAAACCTCACATGGTATAAGGCTAATAGTTGAAAGGAAAATGGAGAAGAGTAGCAAAAGAATTCTGTACACATATGGGTCCGGTACAGCGCAGCTACCGCTACATGCAGGACACGTACCTGCCACGGTGGAACAGTGTTTCGGCTAACCATTTGTTGGTTTTCTTCTTGTCTCGAATCCGACTGAATGGATGTGTCTGCCTATGGGAGTGCCAATCCATCGCTAGGTTTTCCTGCCAACTTATTGAAACTGCGACGATGGAGTCACTTGGTTAGGGTTTTCAGGTGAGTTCCAGATCCAACCTTCCGCTTCCCGTTTGCGATGAGTGTCGCCATTAAAGACGACGAGGCCAACTTGCGGTTCTATCTAGAGCGAGAATAAGTTGCTTAATTAACAGGCCACAGTTTGGGCCGTCACCGGAAATGGTCATTAGTGACTAATTTTGGTTCGTCACCTAAAACAACATTTTGCGTGACAAAAAAAGTGATACCGTCAAGATTTTATTTTCTGTGACGACGCTTCAGTGACGATGGGGTGACAGCCGAAAAACGTCACCAGGCCATTTTCGGTGACAAAAATCGGTTTTACGTTACACAAGTCGGCCGTCACAAAATAGGCTACGCTTTGTTGCGTGTGGAACGGTGGATGAAGGAGCCTAACAAAGTGCCTACAGTGTTGAAAGTCTAGTTGCCAGAGCCGGACGAGCCAACATTCTATTTCTCATCAGAATCCGACAACGGAATACGCCGCCAACACCAACAAAGCATACTAAGAAGCGCATGGTGGAGCATCCAGTCATCATCCATGTCGACTGGGTGGTTGATCGTAGTCTGATCATTTCTGAGTTGCTGGTTGTGTATGAGTACAACGACGATCGACTACGACACTACTCAGGCTTCACACATACACTAGTTGGAATGGTATGGTTGATGGCACAACTTCTCCTCTCCATCAAGATGGCCGTTGTGGGTTTGCTGGGCCAAGCTCGCAGCTGTGTGCATGAGGACTTTTTCGGTGAAAATGGTTGTGTTGTGCTAAAATTGTAGTTTGAATTTTAGTTAAATTTGATGATGTTCATGTACTGAATTCAGTTGACAACTGATTTGTGTACTTTAATGTAACTAAATTGAAGATTGTTATGGCAATGAAACACGGTTACTGTTGTACCGTGTTGTGTTGTGCCATTGTCATTTTAATTGGCAGTACTATGTTGTGTTGTGCCGTTGTTCTCCTCTGAAAATAAACAGAGGCATATAGGTAGTATTGTACTGTGTTGTGCCATTGTCTCTGAAAATAAACAGAGACAAACGGAAACTACTTGAGGGGCGGACAATATTGTGTTGTGTTGTTTCCATGAAACTACCATCGTTCATGTCAGGAAAATAAATAGAAGCTACTTGACAGACAGATCATAACACAATAGATATGTGAACAACAACCCCATTTGAACATAAAAACTAGTGCTCTTTCACAAGCATTGATTACTTGATCTTTCACAACCATAGCTTAGTAAGACAAAAGACTAGATGTCATTCATGTATCACAACCATCACAAGATATGTGTGATCAACTAATCATTTAATGTATGATGTATCACACAAACTAACATCACAAAAGACTAGTTCTCTCTTCCGACTCACGGCTCGTAATATGATCTACTCATGTGACATGTGAAATGATGCATTCTGACGACTGGTAATCTGAGTAGCATCACTGTTCTGCCTATGTCCATCACCAAATAGTGTGTGATCCCATGTCTTTTGCACATGTCCCTCTTCCTCTTACAGTAGTCCCTCTTCCTCTTCCTCTTGCACAATACCTCTTCCTCTTGCACCAGTTCCTCTACCTCTTGCACCATTCCCATTTGTGCTAGTGCTAGCAGTAGCACCTCTCCTTCTAGATTTTTTTTCTCCCTCTCTGAGAACTATTAATCCTTCTCTTGTCACTGTTGACACGCTGGCTGCTGGTATGGAAGATCTATGAGCAACAACAAATGCAGACCCTGTAGGGAATGGAATATCTTCTTCAATCTAAATATGTGGGGCATGTATAGTGTAGTTGGAAAAGAACATTGATATGTGGGGATTGCTCACACATGAAAGAACATGAAAAGAAATGTGTTGGTTGTATTTGACTCATGTCCTAGCTATGAAACCATACTAGATCTGACATGCATTAGATCTAGCCTGGGATCTAGGTCAACCTCATCAATGTGTTGTGTACAAACAAGAGAAGAAGAGAAAAGATTATGCAAGATGCACGATCTGTACAAAATGAAGATAAAGGAGTTGAAAAAAGTGTATGTGAAGTATCTCTGGAATGTCTGAATCTCCATTTTCATCAATTTTGGGCTCTCTATTAATATTTTGCATGCTCATTTGTCTGTGCACCGTTCTTCGTTTCCTCCTTGGTCTTGATTTGGTTGAGTTTCATTGACCCTTCTTGAGCTTGTTCCTGTGCATGCCTCTGAGCTGCTGATTCGACCTGTGTAACGGCTTCAGTCTAGGACACCCACGCCTGTTGTGATTCGGAGCTCTACAATGTCCACAGTTTATTGTCACCCCATGTTTTCTCAATCTTGTCCCAGCTACTTCTTCCTTATGAAATTTTCTCTACTCTCTGTTGGCCTGCCTACTTTCTTCTCATAAGATGGAGGCAAAATGGTTGGCCCATTTACATGTTGCCACTCTATGTGGTCTCTCAAAGGCATAATATTTTCACCACATTCTGCATATAAGTATGTTTGGGGTGGCAACTATAAACCATCTGCTCAGGCTTAATCCTCTCAGATCTTAAGCATGCTATGGAGTAGCTACATCGAATGCCAGTTAGTTCCCATCTATGGCATGGGCATGCTACTAGGTTCAACTCCACTATGTATGAAATATCAGTGCTTTTAGCATCAAATGTTTCTCTACTATATGCAAGTGGACAATAGTTTGCTGCATATTAAGTGTTTTACTCTATTTTCTGCCTAATTTTAGGACATACATGTCTTGTCCACTGCTCTACAATTTCTTTTTGCTTCTTGTAATATATATTGCCGATTTAGTATGCTATGTTCTCAAACATGGGCAAAATAGGTGACACGTCGCAAACATATCTATTTTTTATTGTTTTATGCTATTATGTTATGACTTTTATATACTTTTTATAACAATTTATATTATTATTCTGAACTAACCTATTAATTTAGTACCCAGTGCCAATTCTTGTTTTCTACTTATTTTTGGTTTCGTAGGAAACCAATATCTATGGAGGTCAAAATCACTTGCCAATTTAATATAATCTTTTTGGGTAACAAGAAACCTGCAAAGCTTCGGGGGAGATCGAGAGAAGCTGCCAGGGGCCCACACGGGCACCCCACGCGGCCTGGGGGAGCGCCACCTAGCCGTGTGGGCCCGCCTGCATCGGCTTGACTTCAGTCTAGCGCCATAATTGCCCATAAATATCGAAACCCTCTGACGTATTTTCACTTTTTTAGAAGAATTTTATCGCCGCCGCAAGCTCCTGTTCCGAAAGATCCCATCTAGAGGCTTGTTCTGGAGCCCTACCGGAGGCGGAAGCCATTGCCAGAGCCAAATTCATCAACCTTGCTGCCTCCATGACCATGTGCGAGAAGTTCTATTAGGACCTACGGGTCCATAGTGGTAGCTAGATGGTTCTCTCTCTTTTTGGATCTTCAATACCAAGTTCTCGTGAGCGCACATGACCGGGATCAATTCGATGTAATCAGTGGTGTGTTTGTTAGGATATGACGAATTGTCACTTTATGATCAGAGTGCTCATTGAAATCAATTGAATTATTTTTTAGGTTTTGTTGCTACATAATTAAATAGCTTTGTATGCTCTCCGATCTATATATCTTCTTTGGCCAAGTTTGATGGTTTTTTCAAAGGGGTTGGTGCTTTATAGTGGGTTCAATCTTGCGGTGCTCTAACCCAGTGACAATAAGGGCCAAGACACATAATGTATTGTTTCCACTAAGGATAAAACGACGGAGTTTGTCATATTGATTGACTTCTTCCCGTGTTTCTTGCAAACTTACCTTGAGACGCATGCTGGATAGCGGTTTTAGGGTGGAGTATTAATAGTAGATATAGTTGACTTAACGGTCTACTTATCACGGATGTAATGCCTATATGAGATTATGCCATGAATGATCATAGTTATGAATAATGCAATTGGGTCAATTGCCCAACTATAATTTGTTTACCATGCTAGTTGCAATTTTTAACAGAGATGATACTAGTGAACCTATGGCCCCGGGGTCTATTCTCCATTACTGATTTCTTCTACAAAATTTCTCCTTTTATTTGTCGTTCTACTTTTCTACTATCTATCTCTATCATTTGCATTTAATCTTGTAACTCGCAGGACAAGGGGCTTGACAACCCTCTTGACAAGTTGGGTGCAAGTTTTTAATTGTTTGTGCACAAGTGATGTTTACATTGTTAGCTTGGGATACTCCTACTGGATTGATAACCTTGGTTCTTAATTGAGGGAAATACTTTGCTTCTGTTCTGCTTCACCCTTCCTCTTTCGGTAGTCCCATCAGCTCCTACGGGAGTAAGCAAAAGATTTTTAGCGTCGTTCCCGGGTTGTATTCTAGCTAACAAAGAGGTGCTTTCACACAAACACATTACTTACTTTTTTTTATTTTGCCTAGTTATGCTATCCTTATCCTTGACACACACAAACAGAAAGTAAAAATAAAAATATTGATATAGATCCTTCTCCACGAGCTGGACTTTTCAAACAGTCTAATATGATAAAGCAATAGCTAATAATGAAGAAAATGCTATTGGGTAAGATTTTTGAAAGAAAAAATGAAGTTGAGTGTGTTTCTTTATATTTACTAGCAAAAGGGCCTATGGGTCGCAATAGATAACATGCGAAGATGTCCTCGGTACCAATTGACAATATCTCACAGAGCTGCGAGGGCCCCACTTGCCACCCTTCCTGCCCATCAACACGGATCCTACAAGTATACTCTTCATCCACGTGTCATGTGGCTCAGACATCGATGATAGTCCCGTGCTTCCCTACCGAGCAATCATCAATTTCCTCAACACTGAAGTGGAGACCGATGTTGGGCAATCGATCAAACTCCTCCTTTGCCTCAATTTTGGTGTTGGAAGTTGGTCCAACACCTAATAGGTGCACTAAGATCATCGTCAACGTCCACGGCCAGCTCGTGTTCCTCCTCAACAACCAGCACCTAGGATCCCTCTTTCTCGGTCTCCCATCCTCCCTCAACCCCTGTCCAGCACATTCCTCCTCGAGGCCCATGATGCCACATCAACCACAACTTCCGGACACACATGCAATTGCGACTCAGACGCCACCCACAAGCCGAGGATACTGACATTGGTGTGATCTTCTCTTGCGCCAGACAGGCTCCTCAAGTTGTCCTTGTCATTTGCCATGATCGTCATTGCTAGCCTCGTCCGAGGTGGGGCGAGTTGGAGTGGTTGACCGCGCAGTTCCTGGCTTCCGCGGGTCTTCATGGTCTGCATGCACAAGAACACGTGTATTGCCTGGCGGCAGTGCAAACACCAACATGTGTGGTGTGGAACACCTCCGAGGTCGAGTGCGCTCGATCAAGCTACGTCTTTGGGACTCCAGCAGAATAGCGGGCGGGTTGTTCGGAGGCTAATCACCAGCGGCACTAGGTGCATGGCAAGATGAGCATACTAGTGGCGTGGTCACGACCCCGCACTAATACCTCTGTACGCATGTGTTTTGCGCCAGATCGAGTGTGTATTCACTTGTGTTGTTTGCTTGTTCAGTCGATGACATAAATTCTGGCTAGCACGGCGAGATTAAGCTAGGTGTGTGCTTAGTACTTTGGACGTCCATGTTTTTTGGCAAGGGAGGTGAGCACGCACATGGATGCCTCGGACTCACGGGAGGTCGTCATGTTGTGCCAGTCTGCGGCCTTGATGGATGGCAGAGTGCCCTTCCACGGCAACTGCCTCCAACACCGCCTTGCTCTCATTTACGACAACTTGGCCGATGACCGCATGCCATGTATAATATCCTCGTGATGCATACATATAGGAAAATGGTAGTTCTAGTCTGCTCCACACCACAAACCGGTAACCACTAAGAAAAAATCAATCAGATATGTGTCGACTTATTATTTGTTTTTAAATTTTTATGGCAGGTGCGCTAGGCAGCTACTGGGAGATCGACCGTGACCGGGTTTCTTTTTTGCGGGAACAGATGCATGAATATATCCATCGATACATGCGGGAAGGAATCCATCAGAAGGATCAATTGATACATCCGCCGGTTCTTGACGAAAGATGGGACATATATTAGAAAACATTACTTGTTTTAGATATCTTTTTATAGATAGGAGAAAGAAAAGAGAAACCTTCCTCATTTTAAATCTCAACCATCAATCTTTGTGGTTAATATAAAATTAACAAATATAAAGGGATGCCGGAATGAGAACTAATAAATCTTCCTCCCTTTATTATTAGGTATGGATATGGATAACGTTTTTCTTGAAAATCATGAATATGATAATCGTTATGGAGTTTTGACAGAAGAATTTTATAAAGTGATTGATGATAGTTCCTTGAATGTTAAGCATGATTACAATGATATTGGTACGATTCTATGAATATCGATTGTGCCAATGATATGCAAAGTTATAAGCTTGGGGATTGTGAGTTTGATGGACATTATAATTTTAGCCCCCCTACTAATAAGGAGGTTATAAAAGAAAAATATGATTAGGATAAACATGGTAATCTTTATGATTCAAGTGATGAACATGACACACTTGATGAAAATACGCCTTTTTATAGTGACACTATGCTTGTAGGCACTATTTATGATGATTTTGTTATGCCTACTATGGTTTATGATGATCATGATTTGGGAGATAATTATGATGATTCTTGTGATCTTAAAAAATTATTTGAACCTCATGATGAATCTATTACTCATAATAATATTTGCAAAATTGTTGAAAGTGGGTTTGGAAGAGTGTCTACTTTAGGTAAAAAGAATCCCACATGTTCGGAGAATATTCAATCTTATGATTTTTTGATAAAAGTGAGCTTGGAGATGTCAGGACTTTAATTGATGTTAATCCCACTATCTTGAAAGATTATAAAATTTGTATGCATGTGGATCATAAAGATAATATTTTACACGAGGCAAGCAGGGTTATAGAAATCTTCATATTACTATGCTACGTCTCTTGGTGTTAAGATCATTAATGTTTCATTCTTCTCCCTTGCATATGCTAGATATTGCTTGCGCTAATAATTTGTTTACTTATAAGAGTTAGGGCATATTTCTCTTAATAGGTTTGGTGATTGATGACAATGCTATTTGCATACTAACTGTGTGAATTAAGCATTTCAAATATTCTTATATATGGCATAAGACGGTTTATCCCCCTCGGTGATAAAGAGTGAAGACGGTTTTCTGATATTTCTTTTTCGATGGATTGGAGTCGTAGGAAAACCATACTATTAAGAGGGGGTTCGCTTTGGAAAGGATATGGTAGAATCAACACGTACACATATGCATATGCACCCATTAACCATTTCGACAAGATGGAGGAATCCACTGTTTTTGCTTGGCAAGTTTGAAGCACTCAAGCGGTAGTACCGCGCTGCTCCATGGTAGTACCTCTTGGCGGTACTACCGCAGACCAGTACCATACCTACTACTGCTTGTTTTGGGCCTTCTGTTAGCCTTCTCACAATTGATGGAAGTAGCACGGTAGTAGAGCGGCAGTAACGCTTATTGCGTACTTCCGCATTCTACTGCCGCTACCACTACCGCTTATTTTTGGGGCTTCTGTTGCCCTTTGTAGCATTAACTAGGGCGGTAGTTCAGCAATAATATCATTTCGTGTGTTACTACCGCTCTGATACCTCTCTAGTATGGCGGTTCCACTAGGGCATGCGACCCTAAGCGGTAGTACCACTCGGGTGGACGGTAGTACTACTCCAGCGACACTACCGCTCCAGTACTCTGTACTTGCTAGCTTTCGACTGGTACTGTGACCTTGAACAGTATTACCGCTCCTCGGAGCGGCAGTACCGCTTTACCGTGGGCTGGGCAGATAACAATTGGATTTTTGTCCTACTATATAAAGGGGGTCTTCTTCCCAAGAAAGACTCACCTATTTCCCCCCAAGCTCCATTGTTGCCCTAAAGCTCATTTTCGCCCGATCTCTCCCTAGCCATCAAAACTTTTTTATCTTCTAGGGTTTGGAGGAGAGGGCTGAGGGAGTCCCGGATTAGGGGGTCCTCGGCTATCCGGACTAGTTGATATGGGCCGGACTGACGGGATGTGAAGATAAAAGTAGAAGACTTTTCCCCCCATGTCCGGATAGGACTCCTATATGTGTGAACGACAAGTTTTGGTGTCTGGTGTATTATTTCCTTCCTTTGCAAACCGACTTTGTACAACCCTAGGCCCTTCCTGTGTGTATATAAACCGGAGGGTTCAGTCCATAGAGGCTATCAGAATTCTCATAGGCTAGACAACTAGGGTTTAGCTATTACGATCTTGAGGTAGATCAACTATTGTAACCCCTATACCCATTGAATACAATCAAGCAGGACATAGGGTTTTACCTCCTTTAAGAGGGCCCGAACTTGGGTAAACATTGTGTCCCCATCGTCCGTTGTTACCATTGATCCTCAGACGCACAGTTCGGGACCCCCTACCCGAGATCCGCTGGTTTGACACCGACATTGGTGCTTTCACTGAGAGTTCCACTATGTTGTCGACAGAAGGATCGATGGCTCGCCTCGTCACCAACGACGACCCTGTTTCCGGAGAAACCTTTCTCCCCGACCAACTCTTTGTGTTTGGCGTCTTTATGCTACGTGCCAACTCGATCGACCACCTTGAGCAGGTCGACAGCTATACCCCTGGTCATCAGATCAGGTTTGGAAGCCTGAACTATGTAGCCGACATCCGAGGAGATCTGATCTTTGAGGGGTTCACGACCTCGGCCGCCGCTCCCCACCCATACAAAGAAGGCCCCTCGGATCCATCATCAAATCCTGTTCCACGATCGACTCTCATGCCCGCCCTGGCCTTAGATCCGGGCTGGACTGCTTTGTCCGAAGACGGGAGGGTAGACCCCGCCGAACTTTTCCCCATTACGGAGCTTCCTGCCGGAGACCCAGGTGCGACCGTGCCGCTAGCGGGCCCGGAGTCACACGGGACCCTCCCTGTCATCGAGAAGCCGGACTCATCTCTGGATGTCAACTCCAAACTCTTGAGGTCTGCATCCATCGAGCTAGGTCAAGTGGTTATTACCGGACCTAGCTCCACAGGTCCTCAGACGCCCGTCTAGCTTTCGCTCTTAAACGAAACACTGGACCTAATGCGATCTCTCGCCATCACGGAAGTATCACTTCCGAACTACGCCCAACTTGAGCTGGGGGCTAAGGGTAGGGAATTTTACGTCCCACCCACCACCCACTTAATAGCCACTGTTGAAGATTTAACTGACATGCTAGACTACGCCTCCGAAGACATCGATGGCATGGACGATGATGTCGAGGCCGAACTAGGCCAAAGTCCACCCGTCACTGGGTGTTGGGCGACCACTTCTACTATGATGTATACATGGTGGACACACCTGAGAAGAAGGAAGACCATGGCCCTCAAAACCCAGATGAGGATAAGCCCGTCGATGAACCACCAAAGAGCCAGCATCAGCGGTGCCGCTCATGATCGCGTCGGGCAAGGGAAAGTAATACGGACACCGGAGATAATAACACTCCGTACAATGCCAAAGATCCCGATCACCCCGTCGAGCCTACATTCGAGCAGGATGAAAGGGAAGAAGGTCAATACAGCCCCGAACACGCTGATCACGAAGATTTGGAGGATAGTAACTACTTACCTGCCTTCGAAGAGGATGTTAGCCTCAACAACGAAGATTTTATCGTCCCAGAGGAACCTCTCGAGCAAGAGCGCTTCAAGCGGCAGCTCATCGCCACCGCGCGAAGCCTGAAAAAGAAACAACAACAGCTTCAAGCTGAACAGGATACGCTCAACGACAGATGGACCAAGGTCCTGGCTGCCGAAGAATATGGCCTCGAGTGTCCGCCAAAGAGCTACCCAAAGCGCAGGTTACTACCATAATTCGATGATCAGGCCTTCGAGCTAGTACCGTTAAAATATGACCACATCGATCAACAAGACCGTCCACCACATGGACGGGACAAAACGGCTACTTACATCGAATACCAGGCCACGCCCCCTCGCCGTAGAGGCATGGAGATAGCGGCTCGAGGCTATACATACGACCTACGTCAGGACCTAAACAATAGAGCTTATCAGACTCGATCAATTCATGGATCAAGAGGGCGTGCTCCAGCACGAGATGATGGCCATCAGGCCTGGCACGACAAACATAATAAAATCCGGGGTCAGCCCCGAACTCAGATGTCATCCGAGCTAGTCGCGATGTTGCCCGGTATAGAGGTGCCACACACCCCATGTGCTTTACCGATGAGGTAATGCAACACCAGTTTTCGGAAGGGTTTAAACCCGTAAACATCGAGCCATACGATGGAACGACAGATCCCGCTGTATGGATTGAAGATTTTCTTCTCCACATTCACATGGCTCGCGGAGATGATCTCCACGCCATTAAATATCTTCCTCTAAAGCTAAAAGGACCAGCACGACACTAGTTGAATAGCCTGATAACCCACAAGTATAGGGGATCGCAACAGTTTTCGAGGGTAGAGTATTCAACCAAAATTTATTGATTCGACACAAGGGGAGCCAAAGAATATTCTCAAGTATTAGCAGCTGAGTTGTCAATTCAACCACACCTGGAAACTTAATATCTGCAGCAAAGTATTTAGTAGCAAAGTAATATGATAGTAGTGGTAACGGTGGTAAAAGGTAACAGTAGAAAAAGTAATATTTTTGGTGTTTTATAGTGATGATAACAATAGCAACAAAAAAGTAAATAAACGGAGAACAATATATGGAAAGCTCGTAGGCAATGGATCAGTGATGGAGAATTATACCGGATGCGGTTCATCATGTAACAGTCATAACCTAGGGTGACACAGAAGCTCCAGTTCATCAATGTAATGTAGGCATGTATTCCGAATATAGTCATACGTGCTTATGGAAAAGAACTTGCATGACATCTTTTGTCCTACCCTCCCGTGGCAGTGGGGTCCTATTGAAAACTAAGGGATATTAAGGCCTCCTTTTAATAGAGTACTAGACCAAAGCATTAACACATAGTGAATACATGAACTCCTCAAACTACGGTCATCACCGGTAAGTATCCCGATTATTGTCACTTCGGGGTTAACGGAAACACATAATAGGTGACTATAGACTTGCAAGATAGGATCAAGAACTCTCATATATTGATGAAAACATAATAGGTTCAGATCTGAAATCATGGCACTCGGGCCCAGTGACAAGCATTAAGCATAGCAAATTTATAGCAACATCAATCTCAGAACATAGTGGATACTAGGGATCAAACCCTAACAAAACTAACTCGACTACATGATAAATCTCATCCAACCCATCACCGTCCAGCAAGCCTACGATGGAATTACTCATGCACGGCGGTGAGCACCATGAAATTGGTGCTGGAGGATGGTTGATGATGACGATGGCGACGGATACCCCTCTCCGGAGCCCTGAACGGACTCCAGATCAGCCCTCCCGTGTGAGTTTAGGGCTTGGCGGTGGCTCCGTATTGTAAAACGCGATGAATCCTTCTCCCTGGGTTTTTTCTCCCGAAAAGTGAATATATGGAGTCAAGGTTGAGGTTAGTGGAGCGTCAGGGGGCCCACAAGGCAGGGGGTGCGCCCAGGGGGGTAGGGCGCGCCCCCACCCTCGTGGACAGGTGGAGGCCCCCCTGACATGGATCTTCCTTCCAGTATTTATTATATATTCCAAAATAATTCTCCGTTGATTTTTAGGTCATTTCGAGAACTTTTATTTCTGCACAAAAATAATACCATGGCAATTCTGCTGAAAACAGAGTCAGTCCGGGTTAGTTCCATTCAAATCATGCAAGTTAGAGTCCAAAACAAGGGCAAAAGTATTTGGAAAAGTAGATACGACGGAGACGTATCAACTACCCCAAGCTTAAACCTTTCCTTGTCCTCAAGTAATTCAGTTGATAAACTGAAAGTGATCAAGAAAAACTTTTACAAACTCTGTTTGCTCTTATTGTTGTAAATATGTGAAGCCAGCATTCAAGTTTCCAGCAAAGATTATGAACTAGCCATATTCACAATAAAATTTAGGTCTCATATTTACTCATATCAATGGCATAATCAACTAGCAAGCAATAATAATAAATCTTGGATGACAACACTTTCTCAAAACAATCATGATATGATATAACACGATGGTATCTCGCTAGCCCTTTCTGAGACCGCAAAACATAAATGCAGAGCACCTTTAAAGATCAAGGACTGACTAGACATTGTAATTCATGGTAAAAGAGATCCAGTCAAGTCATACTCAATGTAAACTAACAGTAATGAATGCAAATGACACCGGTGCTCTCCAACTGGTGCTTTTTAATAAGAGGATGATAACTCGGCATAAAAGTAAATAGATAGGCCCTTCGCAGAGGGAAGCAGGGATTTGTAGAGGTGCTAGAGCTCGCTTTTGAAATAGATATGAATAATATTTTGAGCGGTATACTTTCATTGTCAACATAACAACCGAGAGATGGCGATATCTTCCATGCTACACACATTATAGGCGGTTCCCAAACAGAATGGTAAAGTTTATACTCCCCCTCCACCAACAAGCATCAATCCATGGCTTGCTCGAAACAACGAGTGCCTCCAACTAACAAGAGTCCCGGGGGATTTTTGTTTGCAGTTATTTTGATTTGATTTGCATAAAGCATGGGACTGGGCATCCAAGTGACCAGCCACTTTCTCGTGAGTGAGGAGCGGAGTCCACTCTTGAGAATAACCCGCCTAACATGGAAGATACAGACAACCCTAGTTGATACATGAGCTATTCGTGCATACAAAACATAATGTTTATTTGAAGGTTTAGAGTTTGGCACATACAAATTTACTTGGAACGGCAGGTAGATACTGTATATAGGTAGGTATGGTGCACTCATATGGAATAACTTTGGGGTTTATGGAATTGGATGCACAAGCAATATTCCCGCTTAGTACTGGTGAAGGCTAGCAAAAGACTAGGAAGCGACCAGCTAGAGAGCAACAACAGTCAAGAACATGCATTAAAATTAATCAACACCGAATGCAAGCATGAGTAGGATATAATGCACCATGAACATAAATATCGTAGATGCTATGTTGACTTTGTTTCAACTACATGCGTGAACATGTGCCAAGTCAAGCCACTCGAATCGTTCAAAAGAGGATACCACCCTATCATACCACATCACAACCATTTTAATAGCATGTTGGCACGCAAGGTAAACCATTATAAGCTCCTACCTAATTAAGCATGTCATAAGCAACTATAATCTCTAATTGTCAATGCAAACATGTTTATTCATAATAGGCTGAATTCGGAACGATGAAATAATCATATTTACAAAACTGGAGAGGTCGAGTTCATACTGTCGGATGTGGGGTTCCGGCAAACCCTTAAGGTTCGAACACTGGGGTGCGCATGAAGTCTTTTCCTCCCACCGATCTACGCCCTAGCTCGCTAAGACCTCGCGGACGAACTCGACGAACTCGCAACACAGGAAGACACAAGATTTATACTGGTCCGGGTCACCGTTGTGGTGTAATACCCTACTCCAGTGTGGTGGTGGTGGATTGCCTCTTCGGCTGATGATGAACAATACAAGGGGGATAACAACCTCCTGAGGTTGAGGTGTTCTTATGCTTGGCTAACTTGTGAGGGTGAGAGTGGGTTGAATCCGTCCTTTCTGCCTATGGTGGTGGCTAGTCCTATTTATAGAGGCCCCGGTCCTCTTCCCAAATACTAAGCGGGAAGGGCGCCAACAATGGCTGGCAAATTTGAAGGGGGACAGCTAGTACCAGCCATCCCGACAAAAGGTGTTCTCCGCTTGCGAAAGACTCTGGTGGTGACGCCGTCTCGGGCTCCACGATGACCTTCGTCTTGCCGTCCTTCTGGTCCCGGTCTTGTTGCACCAAAATGGCAACCTTTGCCTGATGCCTCGGTACTCCTCGCTTGCGCTGGTTTCCTTAGCACCAAAGAGGAAACAAGGACGCTACGCGCGCTGGCGCCTGCCTGGTGTCGATCATCATGGCTCACGTCACGAGGGCCTCGTGAGGTTCGCCTCGCCTTGATATCTCCGCTCCTCGTGAGCCTGCCTGACTAGGCCACTCTAGAGGAGGTCTTGCATCGTCCGCCTCGCGCTCGGCCCCTCACGAGGGTCCTGGATGCCTTGTTGATGAAGATGGGCCGTAAGGCCTGCTGGCTTAGCCACTCCGTGGGCCGCAGGCAGGCAAGTCTGGGGACCCCCGTCCCCAGAACGCCGACAGTAACCCCCGGGCCCAAGGTGCACTCGGGCTTCGCTTCACGGCGAAGCCAAGGGTCAAGCACGGAGCACCGCGGGCCCCAAAAGCCTATGTCCTCGATTGACGCGTGGCGGTTGATTGGACGTGGGCGTCTCCGCTTCCCCATGATGCCTCGGCAACTGCACAACTTGACGAGTCCCTGCGACATGCAAGGAAAACCATCATTACCTGCGATTGTCGGAGGTGCCAGTTGGCCTTCTCTTGCTATAAATGGGGAGGGGGGCTGAGCCCCCGTTGCCCAACTCTTCCTTGCTCGCTTGCTCCTTCCTTCCTGCTCCACTGCTAACATCTTCTTCCTCGCTTCGTCGCTGGCACCAATGGCGCCTATCAGAAGGTTCTCCGCCGAAGAAAAGGGAAAGGCCCCCCGAGATGTCTCGGAGCAACTTCTGCCGAAGAATAGGTCGATCTACCGCCGTGAGGAAGCGACGATGCAGGTGGTGTCGAGGCCTTGGTGTGAGCGGCCTCCCCCAGGGTATCCGCTACCCCTGTATGCCCAAGACGAGGACTCAGGAAGGCGGAGCGACGAGCAGCGCCGCCGACGCTGCGCCCGGGGTCACTGCGCCGTGGCGACGCACGCCGTCGCTCCAGGAATCCACGCCGCGGACTCCTCGCGCGAGCTGGTGCTATGGGCGCCGATGCCCCCAAGCTCTTGGATTTGCTTCCTGCGGTTCTTCTCCGACATGATGCCGCCGGGGGGGCCTCTCGAGCTCTGGTTCAGCATGCCGACTGTGGTGCTCCAGCGACTGGAGCGGAGATCGAAGCAGTCCCCACCGGCAAGATCTTCATGACTCGTGGCTGGGGCGAGATCGCGCGGGTCTGCCGCGCGAGGGGCGCCCTCGCGATCCACCTTGAGTACGACGGCGTCTCCACGCTCTTCTTCAAGGTCTTCGATGCCGAGGGCCGTTGCCTGGAGTGATGCTCCGGAGAGGAGCGCGAGGCTGACGCGCGCTCCGCTCGCGACCACTCCAGTAGCAGCAGCCCTTGGGAGTCCAGCAGCTCTCCTGAGCTCTGCGAGACTCCGAAGACGAGCGACGACAGCTACGTGCCCCCGAGCTCTCGCCGCGCTGGGAGCAGTGCTGCCGCATCCGGCCATTGCCGCCGCTGATCTGGATGGGGTTGGCGCCGGCCTCCCGTGGCCCACTGTTGATGATGGCGTCTGCCATGGGGGGTGTAGATAGGATCCTCCTTAGTTTTAGCTTTTGTTTCCTGCGAAGAATCATGAAGTGCCCCATGGGGGCATGTAAGGGCCTGTAATGTCTTTTGTGCTTATCTTCCCTGTTATGAAGATTTGATGAGCACGCGTCCCGTTAAGGCTCGGTCCCCCCTTTCTTTCCTCGCGACAGCTTGTTGCTCTACGCCGGCAGGTCCTGGTCCCGAGGCAGGCTATAGCCGTCGTTGGTATGCTAGGTCGCGTGCCGTGTCAAGGCCAGGAGGTGTGCGGCCCGAGGTCCAGTAAGAGCCCCTGAGGCGCGATGCTCAGGAGGTCCCCCTTAGCGCTCAAGCGGCCATGGTAAGGGAAGAAAGGGAGTTGACGTGGCTGCAACAGGATTGCGGCAAGGCGTGAGTGTCCATAAGGCCTAGACATTTAGCCGATCCGAGGGCGAGACTTATCTTGTGAACTTCATGGCGATTCCTGCCGCTGCACTGGGGCTGCGCGCCAACTTGTGCGGCATAGCCAGGCCGACCCATACAAGTTTCCCTCCTCCCATGCTCTCCTTAGTGCTCTGCGTCCTCAGGTCTCGGCCCTCGAGCGAGCTCAGCCGCCACTGGTATGCCAGGTTGCGATGCTGTGGTCAAGGCCAGGGGGTGAGGGCTAGAGAGCCAGTAAGAGCTCCTGAGTCGCGATGCTCAGGAGCCCCCTTTTAACGCGCAAGCAAATTGCACGAGATAAAAGGAGACTCGCCATGCCGCCTGCTATCCTCCCCGCGGGGTCCCTGTGAACAGGCACAAGAAGAACATGGTTTGCCATTACAGCCGTCAGCCTGCCGCTGGTTGGTCCGGATGAAGTGAAGGCACTGAGGGCCTGGTGAGGTGACGTGCGCGGGGCGTGCCGCGAGTCAGAGCTCGACCGCTGAGATTTGTCGACGTAGCAGGGACGGACCCATGCACCAGCGCCATGCCTGTGAGGAGGCCCCATGGGAGGCGATGATCAAACAGGTGATAACCATAGGCAGGTTAAGCAAGGAAGGCAAATCAGCTTGGGTAAATGCAGGAAGATACATGCCACTGGGTCCGGCCCGTGCGGCTTGGGGATGATGCAGCCCGAGGGGCGCCCCCAACAAGGTAAGCTAAAGACATGAGCAAAAGGGATACATGCCATAGGGATGGACCCACACGGCCTGGGAATAATGCAGCCCAAGGGGCGCTCCAAGCTTATCGAGCTTGGAAGATGTCACCTGGTTCTGTAGACAAAGCAGAGTTGGTGCAGCTGAAGGCGTGCGTCGAAGAAAGGACTCCTCATGAGCCACCGGAGCCCTGAGCTTCAGGAGGCTCTGGGGGCTCAGGAGGCTCCCTGAAGATCATCTCCATTCCCTCCAAGACGACGCGGTACCTGGCCTCTCGAGCCGCCAGGTCACACCGTATGGCGCACTGATAGGCCGACGCCACGCTCGGCAAGCCGAGGGGCATGTGAATGTAGCTGTGCAGCGGGCCCTTGCAATGGCCCACACGCGAAGGCTAGATGCACTCCTGAGACGCGGCCCTATTGAGCCCTGGGACATCGATGCAGACACGCAGCTCAGCACCCTCGCCTGGGTGGTGAGCTGCACCCTGTGAGCGGCTGTCGTCGTGCATGGCTCTTGCGTCTTGCAGTTCCTGTCTGGTCTTGGCGATGAACTCCTGAGTGGTGGGCACCCCTTGCCCTATGTTCTCCTGAGGAAAATGTGCCGCATAGCACGCCTCCAAGTGATGCCCAAGCGCCTCCCTCGTGAGGTTAGCAAGGCCCAAGGCCCTCCAGAAGAGAGCCCCCGAGATCTGCCCGAGGAGGGCGCTAGGTGCGCCTTCCTATGCGATGGAGGGAGGCGCCCGTGGGACGGGCGCAGATCCTGACGACGATCCTACCGCGACGCCATCCTCCTGAGGTCCTGCGCGGCACAACTACTTCTTCTTGGGGATGGCCTCCGGAGGGCCCTCACTTCTGCTATCGGGGTCGTCGATTGCTGCGGCTTGGAAGGCGCGCTCGAGGGAGCACGCCACTTCCCTTTCTTCACACAGGACCGATGACCCCGCCACTTCCAGGCATCTTGAGGATGTTGTAGCCGTGGTGGGTGACCGCCATGAACTTTGCCAGGGTCAGATACCCGAGGATGGCGTTGTACAGCAGGCGGATGTGCGCGTCGTCGAAGTCGATGAGCTCGGTGCGGTAGTTGTCGCGTGTGCCGAAGGTGACAGGCAGGCGGACCTGCCCTATCGGTGTGGTGGAGCCGTTGGTTACTCCTGAGAAAGGTTTGGTAGGCTGGAGCTGCTCATATGGCACTTGGAGGTTGTCGAAGGTGTCGACGAACAGGACGTTGAGCCCTGCACCACCGTTTATGAGGGTCTTGGTAACCTGCACATTGCTGATGACTGGGGAACACAACATCGGGGAGGACGCCGGCGGTGGCCGCGCACTTGAGGTGATCTGCCGAGTCGAAAGTGATGGCGCACTGGGACCACTTGAGCGGGCGCACGGCCTCAAGCTTGGGGAGCGCCGCGTTCACCTCGCGAGCGAACCGTTTGAAGATGCGCTGAGAGGCAGGGGCCTGGGCACCGCCCAAGATGCAGGCGATTGCACACGGCTCCTGGAAGCCCATAGCCCCCTTGTTGTGATGATGGTCGTCGTTCCTTCTTCGTGGCGGCAGTGGAGGAAGATTGGCGTTGCTTTGGGGGTGATCCTCACGAGGCTGATCCCTCCATGCCCCCTCACGAGGATGGTCTTGCCAGCGGTCCTCACGAGGCCTGTCGTGCCATTCTTGTCGCGGGCCACGATCGTCCCAGCGTCCGCCTCCACGTCCTCCTCCGCGGCCGTAGCCCTGGTCGCTGCGCCCCGGGCATCGACCATAGCGTCCATCTCGTATGGCTCTGAGCTCTTGGCAGTCGCTGGTGTTGTGGGTGTTCAGGTTGTGGAAGGTGCAGAACGGTCGGCTGTTCTTGGATGACTCGGGCTGATCTCTGCCTCGTTTGGTGTCGGGCTCTACAGCTAGCACTGCCGCTTCCTTGCGCTTCACGTCCTTGGCCTTGGATTTCTTCTCCTCTGTGCCCGCGGATGGCAGCTCAAGGAGAGAGAGGCGCCCCTCCTCAGCTCTTGCGCACTTGGTCGCCAGGTTGAACAGCTCCTGAGACGTGCAGAGCGCCTCATGTATAGCGAGCTCTTCCTTCATCTTGACGTCACAGACACCATCGGAGAACGCGGAGATGATGGCCTCGTCCGTGATCTTGGGGATCTTGAGGCGGGTGTTGTTGAAGCGCTGGATGTACTTTTGGATGGTCTCCCCTAGTTGTTGCTTGATGCGGCGCAGGTCGCCTGCGGCCGACGGGCGGTCGTGAGTGCCCTGGAAGTTGGCGACGAAGAGGTCGCACATCTCGTCCTAGGAGGAGATCGAGTTGTGCTGCAGGTTCAGGAACCAGGAGCGGGCCCCATCCTTGAGAGCCATGGGAAACCAGTTCGCCATGACTTTCTCATCGCCGTTGGCTGCTTCGATGCTCAGCTCGTAGAGCTGCAGGAACTCAGTGGGGTCGGCGGTGCCGTCGTAGCAAGGATGCAGATCCGACTTGAACTTGCCCGGCCAGGCGACACTGCGCAGCTCGGGGGTGAAGGCGCGACAGCCGGCCTTGGTTACTGGGGCCCGCCTTGGAGGTGGAGCTTGGTCATGGAGTGGTCCGCGCGGCGCCGCTTCGAGCGGCGCACGGTCTTGACGAGGCGGCGCGGGAAGCGCGGGTGCAGCTTCTCGCGGCCGTGGGATTTCTTGGCAGCTTATCTCTTCGCGCGCGGGCACCAGGTGTGGCGGATCGCACCGCGGGGCCGCGCGCCTTGGTGCCAAGGCGCCGTCTTTGGGCTGGGGTTGTGGAGGCACGCTTCGGGCCTCATCGCCCGTGGCCGGTTGAGGGTGAGGCAGAGAGACGGATAGCGCCGGGGAGCCCCTTGCGGCGCGGACGAGCTCGGCGACGCGATTGAGCCACTCCTCGTAGAGGTCGTCGACTGGGCGGTAGAGCAGGAGCTCGTTTGCGGTGAGGAGTGTGGCCCGCGCCTCCATGGGAGCGCGGTCTGCATGAGACGAAGAACAGGCCGGGGTCAGCGATGGAGTGGCGGTGCGGCCGTCCTGCCACACCGAAGGATGCAGCGAAGACGCTTGCTGCTCGTTCCCCACCGGGCCGGCGGCAGCGTTGGTGGCGGGAGACGGAGAACGACGTGGTGGCCCGCCGATGGGAGCCATCTGAGCAGCGCAGGCGGTGAGGGTAGCCCGACGCTCAACTCGAGCACGGCGAGCGTCCGCCATGGAGACGATGGGACGACGGAGCGATGGACTGATGGAAGGGAAGCTATGGCGCACCCCTACCTGGCGCGCCAAATGTTGGATGTGGGGTTCCGGCAAACCCTTAAGGTTCGAACACTGGGGTGCGCACGAAGTCTTTTCCTCCCACCGATCTACGCCCTAGCTCGCTAAGATCTCGCGAACGAACTCGACAAACTCGCAACACAGGAAGACACAAGATTTATACTGGTCCGCGCCACCGTTGTGGTGTAATACCCTACTCCAGTGTGGTGGTGGTGGATTGCCTCTTGGGCTGATGATGAACAATACAAGGGGGAGAACAACCTCCTGAGGTTAAGGTGTTCTTGTGCTTGGCTAACTTGTGAGGGTGAGAGTGGGCTGAATCTGTCCTTTCTGCCTATGGTGGTGGCTAGTCCTATGTATAGAGGCCCTGGTCCTCTTCCCAAATACTGAGCGGGAAGAGAGCCAACAATGGCGGGTAAATTTGAAGGGGGACAACTAGTACCAGCCATCCTAACAAAAGGTGGTCTCCGCCTGCGAAAGACTCTGGTGGTGACGCCATCTCGGGCTCCACGATGACCTCCGTCTTGCTGTCCTTCTGGTCCTGGTCTTGTTGCACCAAAATGGCAACCTTTGCCTGATGCCTCGGTACTCCTCGCCTGCGCTGGTTTCCTTAGCACCAAAGAGGAAACAAGGATGCTGCGCGCGCTGGCGCCCGCCTGGTGTCGATCGTCATGGCTCACGTCACGAGAGCCTCGTGAGGTTCGCCTCGCCTTGATATCTCCGCTCCTCGTGAGCCTGCCTGAATAGGCCACTCTAGAGGAGGTCTTGCATCGTCCGCCTCGCGAGGCTCGGCTCCTCGCGAGGGTGTTGGATGCCTTGTTGATGAAGATGGGCCGTACGGCCTGCCGGCTTAGCCACGCCACGGGCCGCAGGCAGGCAAGTCTGGGGACCCCCGTCCCCAGAACGCCGACACATACCAGCTTTTCTCATCTCAATAAGTTCATCATATAATCATCATTATTGCCTTTCACTTGCACGACCGAATAGTGTGGATAATAATAATGCACGTGCATTGGACTAAGCTGGAATCCGCAAGCATTCAATTCAAGATAGAAGACAAGGTAATATGGGATCTTCGTTAGATCAATCAGTAATGCATATAAGAGCCACTTTAACATTTTAATTATGGTCTTCTCCTCTCGACCCCCAAAGGAAAGAAAAGAAATAAAACTATTTACACGGGAAAGCTCCCAACAAGCAAAAGAAGAACGGGAAATCTTTTTGAGTTTTCTTTTTAATTACTACTACAAGCATGGAAATTAAACTAATTAAAAGCTACAACTAATTATTTTGTTTTTTAAGGTTTATTTAACACACAAGAAGAAAGTATAAAAAAGGAAAAATAAACTAATCATGGATGATACAATGAAAAAGTATGAGCACCGACAGCTAGCAATGAGTGTGTGAACATGAATGTAATGTCGGTGATAGATACATACTCCCCCAAGCTTAGGCTTTTGGCCTAAGTTGGTCTATGGCCACGGTTGGCCTGGCGGATATCCATAGTAATAGTTGGGGTCGTACTGTGAAGAAGCCTCGGATTGCCACTGGTTGGCAATCACCTCCGGATCCCACTGGTAATCAGACTGTCATGGAGGATCAAATTGTGGTTCCGGCTCTGGCTCTATAGCTGAGGTAGGGTTCTGGTAGGCATGAATGGCCTCCAACGAACAAGGTACTTGCCTGCAGATAAATCAAACAAGGAAGGAGCAGGCAAGGTAATAGTCTCAGGATGATTTTTACCAGATATTAGTTTGTACTTAAGCTCCTTTTCCCTATTCTTAACAATAAAGTCATGTGCTACCATACACTTATAATCTAGATAAATAGGAGGGAATAACTTCTCTTCCTTCTCATAATGCCTAATAGGTATGTTAAAGTGTGCAGCAAGGTGCGAGGCGAAGATGCCTCCAAGGACGGGGCCCTTAGTACGGTTAAGATTTAACTGCTTTGCAACAATAGCGCCCATACTGAATGTGTCATCACGAAATAAGGAATGTCACAAAATAACAATATCAGGGGCACTCAGGTTTCCACAGTTTCCACGCCCAATTAAGCATCTACTAGCAAATATAGCAAAGTAACATAGAACAGGAAAGTGTATGCTAGTAATTCGTGCGTCGAAAAACTTCCTCGTTTCCCCTACAGCAATGGTATCAATAAACCCATCCACATCGTCACGATGTGGTTCCTCTACACTGCCCTCAAAAGGGATCAAACAAACCCGACAAAAATTACGAAGTGACATCTCCTTATGCTCATCATATAAATAAAATTCCACCGTAGGTGGTGAGCTCCTAGCATGGAAATGAAAGTTTTGCACAAAGATATTGGTGGTGAGAGATACTGTTCGCGTTGGTCGTGGAGGAAGGCGGTGAGGCCTGCATTCTCAGCCAATTCATAGAAATCATCATAAATCCCGGCTGCTCTCAAGAAATCATCACTAGGCCATTCACACGGACGGACCTCCATGGTGCGAGGGAGATTATACTTGGGCCTCTTATCCTCCTCACTTTGCTTATCCTTCGAGCTTCGGCTAGATGAGCCCCTCAAAAATCTCTTCATATTTTTTCTGAAAATATCTGAAATTTTTAGTAACTTCAAAATAAAAGTGAACCAAACTCAACAATATTGATAGCAACTACTCCTACAAGTGCCTAGAGGCAATATCATGCATCAAAACTACTTTTGACCATATAAATTTGACATGCAAGCTCAAGAACAGGGTCACCTAAGCAGCAAAAATATGCAATGAATAACGCACTAGAACAAAAACTAATTGCACCACTGGAGGAGTCACATACCAAGGAACAATCCCCCAAAGCAGTTTTGTGAGAGGTGCTTTGAGCAAGGAGATCGAAAATGGCAGCAAAATGAGCTTGGACTCGGGTTTGAGCTGGCTAGAGGTGTTTGTGGGAGGAAGAAGGAATGTGTGGTAGCTGAAATAAGTGGAGGGGAGTCACCGTGGGCCCATGAGGCAGGGGGGCGCGCCCAGGGGGGTAGGGCGCGCCCTCCACCCTCGTGGCCAGGTGCTTTCTCCCCCTGCTGTGTTTTCAGTGCCAGATATTCTCAAATATTCTAGAAAAAATCATATTTAAATTTCAGGTCATTTGGAGAACTTTTATTTTCGGGGTATTTTTTATTGCATTGATAATTCAGGAAACAGAAATGAATTACTATTTTTGCTTTATTTAATATAAATAACAGAAAGTAAAAAGAGGGTACAGAAAGTTGTGTTTTCGAAATTCATCCATCTCATGCTCATCAAAAGGAATCTACTAACAAGGTTGATCAGGTCTTGTTAACAAACTCATTCCGAATAATATGGAACCGGAGAATTTTCGAATAACACTAGGTTACCTCAATGGGGATATGTACGTCCCCAACAATAAGAATATCATATTTCTTCTTGACAGTAGTAAGAGGAAATTCAAAACCTCCAAAAATAATCGATGGAATTTTTCCAATAGAGTTTAGACTATGAACTTGAGGTTGTTTCCTCGGAAAGTGTACCGTATGCTCATTGCCATTAACATGAAAAGTGACATTGCCTTTGGTGCAATCAATAACAGCCCCTGCAGTATTCGAAAAGGGTCTTCCAAGAATAGTAGACATACTATCGTCCTCGGGAATATCAAGAATAACAAAGTCCGTTAAAATAGTAATGTTTGCAACTACAACAGGCACATCCTCACAAATACCGATAGGTATAGCAGTTGATTTATCTGCCATTTGCAAAGATATTTCAGTAGGTGTCAACTTATTCAAATCAAGTCTACGATATAAAGAGAGAGGCATAACACTAACACCGGCTCCAAGATCACATAAAGAGGTTTTAACATAGTTTCTTTTAATGGAGCATGGTATAGTTGGTACTCCTGGATCTCCCAGTTTCTTCCACCCTTAGAAGTATAATTAGCAAGCATGGTGGAAATTTCAGCTTCCGGTATCCTTCTTTTATTTGTCACAATTTCGTTCATATACTTAGCATAAGGATTCATTTTGAGCATATCGGTTAATTGCATACGCAAAAAGATAGGTCTAATCATTTCAGCAAAGCTCTCAAAATCTTCATCATCCTTTTTCTTGGATGGTTTGGGAGGAAAAGGCACGGGTTTCTGAACCCATGGTTCTCTTTATTTACCGTGCTTCCTAGCAACAAAGTCTCTATTATCATAACGTTGATTCTTTGATTGTGGGTTATCAAGATCAACAGCAGGTTCAATTTCTACATCATTATTATTGCTAGGATGAGCATCAGCATGAACATCATCATTAACATTATCACTAGGTTCATGTTCATTACCAGATTGTGTTTCAGCATCAGAAATAGAAATATCATTGGGATTCTCAGGTGTGTCTACAACAGGTTCACTAGAAGCATGCAAAGTCCTATCATTTTTCTTTTTCTTCTTCTTAGAAGGACTAGGTACATCAATATTATTTCTTTGAGAATATTGCTCAATTCTCTTAGGATGGCCTTCAGGATACAAAGGTTCCTGAGTCATTTTACCACCTCTAGTCATAACTCTAACAACATTATCATATTTCTTACTATTTAATTCATTGAGCAAATCATTCTGAGCTTTAAGTACTTGTTCTACTTGAGTGGTAACCATAGAAGCATGTTTACTATTAAGTTTAAGTTCACCTTTAACATTAGCCATATAATCACCCAAGTGTTCAAGCATATCAGCATTGTGTTTCAATTGTCTACCAACATAAGCATTGAAGTTTTCTTGTTTAACCATAAAGTCATCAAATTCATCCAAGCATGGGCTAGCAAACTTAGTAAATGGGATTTCAGCTTTATCATATCTATAGAGAGAATTTACCTTTACTACCTGTGCCGGGTTATCAAGACCATGTATTTCTTCAACAGGCGGCAAATTAAGACCATGTATTTCTTCAATAGGGGGTAAATTCTTAGCATCTTCAACTTTAATACCTTTTTTATTTCATAGATTTGTTTGCCTCTTGCATATCTTCATGACTGACCAATAGAATACCCCTTTTCTTCGGAGTTGGTTCAGGAATTGGATCAGGAAGTGTCCAATTATTTTCATTAGTCAACATATTATTCAATAAAATTTCAGCTTCATCTAGTGTTCTTTCCCTGAAAACACAACCAGCACAACTATCCAGGTGGTCTCTGGAAGCATCGGTTAGTCCACTATAGAATATATCAAATATTTCATTTTTCTTAAGAGGATGATCAGGCAAAGCATTAAGTAATTGGAGAAGCCTCCCCCAAGCTTGTGGGAGACTCTCTTCTTCAATTTGCACAAAATTATATATTTCCCTTAAAGCAGCTTGTTTCTTATGAGCAGGGAAATATTTAGCAGAGAAGTAATAAATCATATCCTGGGGACTGCACATGCAACCAGGATCAATAGAATTAAACCATATCTTAGCATCACGCTTTAATGAGAACGGAAATAATTTAAGGATATAATAATAGCGAGTTTTCTCATCATTAGTGAATAGGGTAGCTATATCATTCAATTTAGTAAGATGTGCCACAACAGTTTCAGATTCATAGCCATAGAAAGGATCAGATTCAACTAAAGTAATTATCTCAGTATCAACAGAGAATTCATAATCCTTATCAGTAACAAAGATAGGTGAAGTAGCATAAGCAGGATCATATTTCATTCTAGCATTCAGAGTTTTTTGTTTTAGCTTAGCTAATAATTTCTTAAGATCACTCCTATCATTGCAAACAAGAAAATTTCTAGCAGTTTCTTCATCCATAACATACCCCTCAGGCACAACAGGTAATTCATATCTAGCGGGGGAGTCTTCATCATCACTTCCATCAATATTATCAGTTTCAATAATTTCATTCTCTCTAGCCCTAGCAAGTTGTTCATCAAGAAATTCACCAAGTGGCATAGTAGTATCAAGCATAGAAGTAGTTTCATCATAAGTATCATGCAAAGCAGAAGTGGCATCATCAATATGATGTGACATATCAGAATTAATAGCAGAAGCATGTTTAGGTGTCGCAAGCTTACTCAAAATAGAAGGTGAATCAAGTGCAGAGCTAGATGGCAGTTCCTTACCCCCCCTCGTAGTTGAGGGATAAATCTTGGTTCTTGGATCTTTCAAGTTCTTCATAATGATAAGCAGATATAAATCCCAAGTAACTCAAATAATAGAGCTATGCTGCCTGGCAACGGCGCCAGAAAATAGTCTTGATAATCCACAAGTATAGGGGATCGCAACAGTTTTCGAGGGTAGAGTATTCAACCCAAATTTATTGATTCGACACAAGAGGAGCCAAAGAATATTCTCAAGTATTAGCAGCCGAGTTGTCAATTCAACCACACTTGTAAACTTAATATCTGCAGCAAAGTGTTTAGTAGCAAAGTAATATGATAGTAGTGGTAACGGTGGTAAAAGGTAACGGTAGAAAAAGTAATATTTTTGGTGTTCTATAGTGGTGATAACAATAGTAACAAAAAAGTAAATAAACGGAGAACAATATATGGAAAGCTCATAGGCAATGGATCAGTGATGGAGAATTATGCCAGATGTGGTTCATCATGTAACAGTCATAACCTAGGGTGACACAGAACTAGCTCCAGTTCATCAATGTAATGTAGGCATGTATTCCGAATATAATCATACGTGCTTATGGAAAAGAACTTGCATGCCATCTTTTGTCCTACCCTCCTGTGGCAGTGGGGTCCTATTGGAAACTAAGGGATATTAAGGCCTCCTTTTAATAGAGTACCGGACCAAAGCATTAACACATAGTGAATACATGGACTCCTCAAACTATGGTCATCACCGGTAAGTATCCCGATTATTGTCACTTCGAGGTTAACGGATCATAACACATAATAGGTGACTATATACTTGCAAGATAGGATCACGGACTCTCATATATTGATGAAAACATAATAGGGTCAGATATGAAATCATGGCACTCGGGCCCTAGTGACAAGCATTAAGCATAACAAAGTCATAGCAACATCAATCTCAGAACATAGTGGCTACTAGGGATCAAACCCTAACAAAACTAACTCGATTACATGATAAATCTCATCCAACCCATCACCGTCCAGCAAGCCTACGATGGAATTACTCACGCACGGCGGTGAGCATCATGAAATTGGTGATGGAGGATGGCTGATGATGATGATGGCGACGGATACCCCTCTCCGGAGCCCCAAACGGACTCCAGATCAGCCCTCTCGAGAGAGTTTAGGGCTTGGCGGCGGCTCTGTATCGTAAAACGCGATGAATCCTTCTCCCTGGTTTTTTCTCCCCGAAAGTGAATATATGGAGTTGAGGTCGGTGGAGCATCAGGGGCCCACGAGGCAGGGGGTGCGCCTAGGGGGGTAGGGCGCGCCCCCACCCTCGTGGACAGGTGGAGGCCCCCCTGATGTGGATCTTCCTTCCAGTATTTATTATATATTCCAAAATAATTCTCCGTTGATTTTCAGGTCATTCCGAGAACTCTTATTTCTGCACAAAAATAACACCACGGCAATTCTGCTGAAAACAGTGTCAGTCCGGGTTAGTTCCATTGAAATCATGCAAGTTAGAGTCCAAAACATGGGCAAAAGTGTTTGGAAAAGTAGATACGACGGAGACTTATCAACACCTCCCATAGAACTCTATTAGCAGCTGGGAGGACTTAGAGGACGCTTTTCGAGACAACTTCCAAGGCACTTATGTCTGGCCACCGGACACTGATGACCTGAGTCACATAGTCCAGCAACCCAGAGAGTCAGCATGCAAACTTTGGACTCGGTTCTTAATTAAAAAGAACCAAATTGTCGACTGTCCGGACGCCGAAGCCTTAGCGGCATTTAAGCACAGCGTTCGTGATGAATAGCTCGCCCGACACCTCGGTCAGGAAAAGCCAAAGACTATGGCAGCCCTTACTGCACTTATGACCCGCTTCTACGCAGGCCAAGATAGCTGGTTGACTCGTAGAAGCAATAGTACCAGCGCCCCCGATACCTCTGAGGCCAGGGATGGCAATGGAAGGCCACAATGCAGCAAAAATAAACGCCGGAACAATGACGAGGAAACTGAGGATACGGCGATAAATGCTGGATTTAGCGGCTCTAAGCCCGGTCAACGGAAGAAGATGTTCAAAGGAAATAGGGACAGTCCATCCAATTTGGATAAAATACTGGATAGGCCTTGCCAGATTCATGGCACCCCTAAAAAGCTTGCCAACCACACCAACAGAAATTGCTGGGTTTTTAAACAGGCCGATAAATTAAATACCAGACCTAAGGGGAAAGGACATCAAAGTGAGGATGACGATGAGCCCCACCCTCCGAACACAGGGGGACAGAAGAAGTTCCTTCTCAAGGTGAAAATTGTGAACATGATATATGTCACCCACATCCCTAAGAGGGAGCGCAAGCGCGCATTAAGGGACGTCTACACCATAGAGCCTGTCGCCCCAAAATTCAACCCATGGTCGGCTTGTCCGATCACCTTTGATCGCAGGGACCACCCAACCAGCATCCGTCACGGAGGTTCGGTGGCCCTGGTGCATAATCCCATCATCGATGGATACCATCTCACTAGGGTCCTTACGGACAGCGGCAGCAGTCTCAACCTGATCTATCAAGACACTGTCCGCAAGATGGGTGTCGACTTGTCACGAATCAAGCCTAGTAACACTACCTTCAAAGGGGTGATACCCGGCATGGAGGCCCGCTACATGGGTTCCTTAACACTAGAAGCAGTATTTGGCTCTCCAGAAAACTTCTGAAGCGAGGAGTTGATCTTCGACATCGTTCCTTTCCGCAGTGGCTATCATGCATTGCTTGGACGAACCGCTTTCGCTCGCTTCAATGTAGTCCTGCACTATGCTTATTTGAATTTCAAGATTCCCGGACATCGCAACATCATCATAGTAAATGGAAATATGGAGCGCTCCCTCCGTACTGAGGAGCACACCGCGGCCATAGCAGCCGAGGTACAGAGTGGCCTCATCAAGAAAAATAGCTCATCGATCATCAAGACCCATGACACTGCTAAGCGAGTCCGATCTACATTACAGAGCGATAGCTCGGCGGATCTGGATCTGGAATAGCAGTTTAGCTTCCACCGATCGCCCTATAAGGTTGTGGCATACACACCACGCGTACATAATTACGCACATCAAATACCTTGGGCATCACCAAAGGCACACCGCGGAAAAGGTCAATAGTACGGCTTGACCCTATTCGGACCTCAATATTTTTTCCACTGAAGGTTCATTAAAAACCTGCCCACTCTACAGTTGTATAAGGGCTCTTTTCTAGGTCCTTCTTTCTTACAAACGACCATCGGTGTCTCCTCTCAGAAGATTTCTCACCAAGGAGAAAAGGCGCAGATGTGCGGCAGGGCATCATTGGGATCTTCAAACCACTACTTTTAGGCCGTGTGTAAAACTTTCCCATGTGTAGACTCTCGGCATGTAAAATAGCCTCGATATTTCTGGCATTATCAGTAATAGCACGTCTTGACGTATTAATCAGGGTATAAAGGAAACAGTTGATCACCACTTTCGTTTGGTACTGATTTACTTCATATTGCCATCTATATTCCCTCCTTAATTCAGATTGACACACGTGCTTTAGTCCGGCCTTAACACCGGGGGCTGTATTCAGCTCCGCATGTTTTTAAGTCCGAACACCTATAGGGTACTCTTCGGCGTCCCGGATATCGTATTATATGCATCGGCTAGAGTCATGTCTTTGGTCCATAGTTGGCTTGCCCGGTTCCTGTGCTTACCACCTTATGTTCTGCTCGTTTGGCTAAGGTAGTAAAGGGAGAACTACAACGATTGTATTTCTGGTTCGTCCGATCAAGTACCTCAGTATAGAAAGCCAAAAACTGACTGTCATGATAAGCAAGAGCTGGTCGGCGATTCGGCGACTTACTACAAATCGTTAGCGATTCATTCTGTGTTACACGAAGGGCTGGTCTTCGCCCAGCCGCGTGGAAAAGGCACTATCATTTGGATTGCCGCACACGCACCAGGGGCTAGTACTTAGCCCCACAGTCAAACTCCTATGGCTAAGTAAAAGTAATAAAGCCGCATAGTCTAACTTCCTGGTTCACCTCGCGGACACCTCCTTTATGGACCAAGACGTTGGATAAAGAGTGCTCACGCATCACGACGAACACCCCCGTAGCATCTATGTGGGGGCTGAAGCCGATGACTAGCAACTTCTATAAGTAAAACAGCCACAGAGGAGGAAAAATCGCTTGAAACAAATGGTGCAACACATAGATATATTGCAAGCATGGGTTCATAAAATAGTTTTTACAACCCAAACACATCTATTCAAATATTAAGTCCTTAGAACATTGGCCCTCTAATATCTGGGCTCCCTCCAGGACGTCATCAAAATATCTCTCCAGCTTCCGATGATCCTTGCCTTCGGGCGGGCCTGTGATTGCCACTTCGGTACCCATTGCATCTTGACATGGGCGAAGGCTATCAGGGCACCATCTATGCAGGCTGAGCGCTTCACAGCATCAATCCGAGGCCGCGCTTCAACCAGCCACTTTGCCATACCAAAGTAGCTGCTAGGGATCGGCTCGGCTGGACAGAGCTGGACTATTAAGTCCTTCATGGCCAAACCCGCTACCCTATGCAGCTCCGTCAGCTGCTTCAGCTGGTGGTTCAGCAGTGTCGGGTGTTGAGGCGCGAGAAACTGCGACCAAAACAACTTCTTAGTCGAGTTCCCTTCCTGGGCTCGGAAGAACTGCGCGGCGTCGGCGTCACTCTTCGGAAGATCCGCAAACGGGCCTGGAGAACTCCACACTGGGGTGAGCAATGCATACTTCTGACCTCCAAAGATACTCTGCAAAAGAAAGGCCTTACCAGCCGCTATCTGCTTCGCCTGATGGATCTCTTCATGAGCACCCTGGGACTCGGTCCGCGCCTCCTTGGCATCTTGGAGAGCCTTGGCGAGGTCGGTTGACTGGGTCGAAGTCGTCTCCTCCAAAGCCTCGCATTTGTCGATGGCATCAGCTCCTGCTCGACTTCGGCCACCTGAGCTTCGTGTTGGCGGCGGACAGCGTGCTCGGTCTTTAGTTCTGCAGCCGCTTTATCAGCGGCTGCCTTATTTGCCTCTGCCTCTTTTTGGGCCTGGGTGAGGGCGCCTCTAAGGGTCTCGACCTTGATACGTCTCCAACGTATCTATAATTTTTGATTGTTCCATGCTATTATATTATCAACCTTGGATGTTTTATATGCATTTATATGCTATTTTATATGATTTTTGGGACTAACCTATTAACCTAGAGCCCAGTGCCACTTTCTGTTTTTTCCTTATTTTTGAGTATCGTAGAAAGGGAAAACCAAACAGAGTCCAATTGACCTGAAATTTCACGGAGATTGTTTTTGGACCAAAAGAAGCCCACGGAGTACCGGAGATGGACCAGAGGAGTCCCGAGGCCACCACGAGGGTGGGGGCGCGCCCTACCCCCTGGGCGCGCCCCCTATCCCGTGGCCACCTTGGGGACCCCCCAGACTTGTTCCCGACTCTAACACCTCTTATATATACCCAAACTTCTAGAAAAAAACCTAGATCAGGAGTTCCGCCGTCGCAAGCCTCCGTAGCCACCGAAAACCAATCTAGACCCGTTCCGGCACACTGCCGGAGGGGTGGGAATCCCTCTCCGGTTGCCATCTTCATCATCCCGACGCTCTCCATGACGAGGAGGGAGTAGTTCACCCTCGGGGCTGAGGGTATGTACCAGTAGCTACGTGTTTGATCTCTCTCTCTCTCTCTCTCTCTCTCTCTCTTTCTCTCGTGTTCTTGATTCGGCCCGATCTTGATGTATCATGAGCTTTGCTATTATAGTTGGATCTTATGATATTTCTCCCCTCTACTCTCTTGTGATGGATTGAGTTTTCCCATTTAAGTTATCTTATCGGATTGAGTTTTCCCATTTAAGTATGTCTTGCAGGTGCTTATCTGTGGTGACAATGGGATATCACGTGATCCACTTGATGTATGTTTTGGTGATCAACTTGCGAGTTCCGTGACCTCGTGAACTTATGCATAGGGGTTGGCACACGTTTTCGTCTTGACTCTCCGGCAGAAACTTTGGGGCACTCTTTGAAGTTCTTTGTGTTGATTGAATAGATGAATCTGAGATTGTGTGATGCATATCGTATAATCATACCCACGGATACTTGAGGTGACATTGGAGTATCTAGGTGACATTAGGGTTTTGGTTGATTTGTGTCTTAAGGTGTTCTTCTAGTACGAACTCTATGATATATTGAACGGAAAGAATAGCTTCGTGTCATTTTACTACAGACTCTTGAATAGATCGATCAGAAAGAATAACTTTGAGGTGGTTTCGTACCCTACAATAATCTCTTCGTTTGTTCTCCGCTATTAGTGACTTTGGAGTGACTCTTTGTATGTTGAGGGATAGTTATATGATCCAATTACGTTATCATTGTTGAGAGAACTTGCACTAGTGAAAGTATGAACCCTAGGCCTTGTTTCCTAGCATTGCAATACCGTTTACGCTCACCTTTATCATTAATTTGAAGGAAATATGCCCTAGAGGCAATGATAAAGTTATTATTTATTTCCTTATATCATGATAAATGTTTATTATTCATGCTAGAATTGTATTAACCGGAAACATGATACATGTGTGAATACATAGACAAACAGAGTGTCACTAGTATGCCTCTACTTGACTAGCTCGTTGATCAAAGATGGTTATGTTTCCTAGCCATAGACAAAGAGTTGTCATTTGATTAACGGGATCACATCATTAGGAGAATGATGTGATTGACTTGACCCATTCCGTTAGCATAACACTTGATCGTTTAGTTTATTGCTATTGCTCTCTTCATGACTTATACATGTTCCTATGACTATGAGATTATGCAACTCCCATTTACCGGAGGAACACTTTGTGTGCTACCAAACGTCACAATGTAACTGGGTGATTATAAAGGTGCTCTACAGGTGTCTCCGAAGGTACTTGTTGGGTTGGCGTATTTCGAGATTAGGATTTGTCACTCCAATTGTCGGAGAGGTATCTCTGGGCCCACTCGGTAATGCACATCACTATAAGCCTTGCAAGCATTGCAACTAATGAGTTAGTTGCAGGATGATGTATTACGGAATGAGTAAAGAGACTTGCTGGTAACGATATTGAACTAGGTATGAAGATACCGACGATCGAATCTCGGGCAAGTAACATACCGATGACAAAGGGAACAACGTATGTAGTTATGCGGTTTGACTGATAAAGATCTTCGTAGAATATGTAGGAGCCAATATGAGCATCCAGGTTCCGCTATTGGTTATTGACCGGAGACGTGTCTCGGTCATGTCTACATAGTTCTCGAACACGTAGGGTCCGCACGCTTAAAGTTCGATGACGGTTATATTATGAGTTTATGTTTTTTGATGTACCGAAGGAGTTCGGAGTCCCGGATGAGATCGGGGACATGACGAGGAGTCTCGAAATGGTCGAGACATAAAGATCGATATATTGGACGACTATATTCGGACATCGGAAAGGTTTCGAATGATTCGGGTATTTTCGGGAGTACCGGAGAGTTACGGGAATTCACCGGGGAGTATATGGGCCTTATTGGGCCATACGGGCATAGAGGAGAGAGGCCAAAAGGAAGGAGGCGTGCGCCCCCCCGTCTGGTCCGAATTGGACAAGGGGTGTAGCCCCCTTTTCCTTGTTCCTCTCCCCCTCTTTCCTTATCTCCTACTCCAACAAGGAAAGGAGGAGTCCTACTCCCGGTGGGAGTAGGACTCCCCCCTTGGCGCGCCCTCCTCCTAGACCGGCCGCCTCCCCCCTTGCTCCTTTTATATACGGGGGTAGGGGGCACCCCATAGACACAACAATTGATCATTGATCTCTTAGCCGTGTGCGGTGCCCCCCTCCACCATAATCCTCGATAATATTGTAGCGGTGCTTAGGCGAAGCCCTGCGACGGTAGAACATCAAGATCGTCACCACGCCATCGTGCTGACGGAACTCTTCCCCAACATTCTGCTGGATCGGAGTCTGGGGATCGTCATCGAGCTGAATGTGTGCTAGAACTCGGAGGTGCTGTAGTTTAAGTTCTTGATCGGTCGGGCCATGAAGACGTACAACTACATCAACCGCGTTGTTATAACGCTTCCGCTTTCGGTCTACGAGGGTACATGGACAGCACTCTCCCCTCTCGTTGCTATGCATCACCATGATCTTGCGTGTGCGTAGGAAAATTTTGAAATTACTACGTTCCCCAACAGTGTCATCCGAGCCAGGTTTTATGTGTTGATGTAATATGCATGAGTAGAACACAAGTGAGTTGTGGGCGATATAAGTCATACTGCTTACCAGCATGTCACACTTTGGTTCGGCGGTATTGTTGGATGAAGCGGCCCGTACCGACATTACGCGTACGCTTACGCGAGACTGGTTTTACCGCCGTGCTATGCACACAGGTGACTAGCGGGTGTCAGTTTCTCCAAATTTAGTTGAATCGAGTGTGGCTACGCCCGGTCCTTGGGAAGGTTAAAACAGCACTAACTTGGCAAACTATCGTTGTTGTTTTTATGCGTAGGTAAGAACTATTCTTGCTCAGCCCATAGCAGCCACGTAAAACTTGCAACAACAAAGTAGAGGATGTCTAACTTGTTTTTGCAAGGCATGTTGTGATGTGATATGGTCAAGACGTGATGAGATATAAGTTGTTGTATGAGATGATCATGTTTTTTTGAAATTATCGGCAATTGGCAGAAGCCTTATGGTTGTCTCTTTATTGCATAAGATGCAAGTGCCAAATAATTGCTTTGCTTTATATCTATGCGATAGCAATAGTTGCAAGAGCAATAGTTGGCGAGACGACCATGTGACGACACATTGATATAGATCAAGATGATGGAGATCATGGTGTCATGCCGGTGACAATGGAAATCATGTCGATGCTTTGGAGATGGAGATCAAAGTCACAAGATGATGATGGCCATATCATGTCACATATTTTGATTGCATGTGATGTTTATCTTTTATACATCTTATTTTGCTTAGTTCGACGGTAGCTTTATAAGATGATCTGTCACTAAATTTCAAGATAAAAATGTTCTCCCTGAGTATGCACCATTACCAAAGTTCTTCGTGCCCAGACACCACGTGATGATCGGGTGTGATAAGCTCTACGTCCATCTACAACGGGTGCAAGCCAGTTTTGCACACGCAGAAATACTTGGGTTAAACTTGACGAGCCTAGCATATGCAGATATGGCCTCAGAACACTGGAGACCGAAAGGTCGAGTGTGAATAATATAGTAGATATGATCAACATAATGATGTTCACCATTGAAAACTACTCCATTTCACGTGATGATCAGTTATGGTTTAGTTGATATGGATCACGTGATCACTTAGATGATTACAGGGATGTCTATCTAAGTGGGAGTTCTTAAGTAATATGATTAATTGAACTTTAATTTATAATGAACTTAGTCCTGGTAGTATTAACATATCTATGTTGTAGATCAATAGCTCGCGATGTTGCTCCCCATTTAATTTTTATATGTTCCTAGAGAAAACTAAGTTGAAAAATGTTAGTAGAAATGATACGGATTGGATCCGTGATCTGAGTATTATCCTCATTGCTGCACAAAAGAATTATGTCCTTGATGCACCGCTAGGTGACAGACCTATTGCAGGAGCAGATGCAGACGTTATGAACGTTTGGCTAGCTCAATATGATGACTACTTGATAGTTTAGTGCACCATGCTTAACGGCTTAGAATCGGGACTTCAAAGACGTTTTGAACTCCATGGACCATATGAGATGTTCCAGGAGTTGAAGTTAATATTTCAAGCAAATACCCGAGTTGAGAGATATGAAATCTCCAACAAGGTCTATAGCTAAAAGATGGAGGAGAATAGCTCAAGCAGTGAGCATGTGCTCAGATTGTCTGGGTACTACAATCGCTTGAATCAAGTGGGAGTTAATCTTCCAAATAAAATAGTGATTAACAGAATTCTCTAGTCACCATCACCAAGTTAGTAGAACTTCATGATGAACTATAATATGCAAGGGATAACGGAAACGATTCCCAAGCTCTTCGTGATGCTGAAATCGACGGAGGTAGAGATCAAGAAAGAGCATCAAGTGTTGATGGTTAACAAGATCACTAGTTTCAAGAAAAGGGCAAAGGGATAGAAGGGGAACTTCAAGAAGAATAGCAAGCAAGTTGTTGCTTGATACGTCTCCAACGTATCTATAATTTTTGAGTGCTCCATGCTACTTTATCTACTGTTTTGGATTATATTGGGCTTTATTTTCCACTTTTATATTATTTTTGGGACTAACCTATTAACCGGAGGCCCAGCCCAGAATTGCTGTTTTTTTTGCCTATTTCAGTATTTCGAGGAAACAGAATATCAAACGGAGTCCAAACGGAGTGAAACCTTCAGGAACGTGATCTTCTCACCGAACGTGATCTAGGAGACTTGGACCCTACTCCAAGAAGTTTCCGGGGAGGTCACGAGGGTGGAGGGTGCACCCCCTGGGCGCGCCCCCCTGCCTCGTGGGCCCCTTGGAGCTCCTCCGACGTGCTCCTTCCACCCATATATACCTACGTATCGTCAAACTTCCAGAACGGATATTAGATCGGGAGTTCCGCCGCCAGAAGCCTCCGTAGCCATCGAAAACCAATCTAGACCCGTTCCGACACCCTGCCGGAGGGGGCAATCCTTCTCCGGTGGCCATCTTCATCATCCCGGTGCTCTCCATGACGAGGAGGGAGTAGTTCTCCCTCGGGGCTGAGGGTATGTACCAGTAGCTATGTGTTTGATCTCTCTCTCTCTCTCGTGTTCTTGAGATGATACGATCTTGATGTATCGCGAGCTTTGCTATTATAGTTGGATCTTATGTTTCTCCTCCCCCTCTTCTCTCTTGTAATAAATTGAGTTTCCCCTTTGGAGTTATCTCATCGGATTGAGTCTTTAAAGATTTGAGAACACTTGATGTATGTCTTGCCGTGGATATCTGTGGTGACAATGGGATATCACGTGATTCACTTGATGTATGTTTTGGTGACCAACTTGCGGGTTCCGCCCATGAACCTATGCATAGGGGTTGGCACACGTTTTCGTCGTGATTCTCCTGTAGGAACTTTGGGGTACTCTTTGAGGTCCTTTGTGTTGGTTGAATAGATGAATCTGAGATTGTGTGATGCATATCGTATAATCATGCCCACGGATACTTGAGGTGACATTGGAGTATCTAGGTGACATTAGGGTTTTGGTTGATTTGTGTCTTAAGGTGTTATTCTAGTACGAACTCTAGGGCTGTTTGTGACAATTATAGGAATAGCCCAACGGATTGATTGGAAAGAATAACTTTGAGGTGGTTTCGTACCCTACCATAATCTCTTCGTTTGTTCTCCGCTATTAGTGACTTTGGAGTGACTCTTTGTTGCATGTTGAGGGATAGTTATGTGATCCAATTATGATATTATTGTTGAGAGGACTTGCACTAGCGAAAGTATGAACCCTAGGCCTTGTTTCAACGCATTGCAATATCGTTTACGCTCACTTTTATCATTAGTTATCTTGCTGTTTTTATATTTTCAGATTACAAATACCTTTATCTACCATCCATATACCACTTGTATCACCATCTCTTCGCCGAACTAGTGCACCTATACAATTTACCATTGTATTGGGTGTGTTGGGGACACAAGAGACTCTTTGTTATTTGGTTGTAGGGTTGCTTGAGAGAGACCATCTTCATCCTACGCCTCCTACGGATTGATAAACCTTAGGTCATCCACTTGAGGGAAATTTGCTACTGTCCTACAAACCTCTGCACTTGGAGGCCCAACAACGTCTACAAGAAGAAGGTTCTGTAGTAGACATCAAGCTCTTTTCTGGCGCCGTTGCCGGGGAGGTGAGTGCTTGAAGGTATATCTTTAGATCTTGCAATCGAGTTTTTAGTTTCTTGTTTTATCACTAGTTTAGTTTATAAAAGAAAACTAAAAAATATGGAATTGAGTTTGTCTCATACGCTTCACCTTTTTAATATCTTTCGTGAGTATGATGGAAAGGATAATTGTGCTCAAGTGCTAGAAGAAGAAATCTATAAAATGTTTGACACTAAATATTTGAATGATGAGTATGATTGCAATGTTGTTAGTACGAATTCTTTGAATATCCATGATGCTAATGATGATTGCACTAGTTATGATGAAAATGCCTCCTATAAACATGTCAATTTTTGTGGAGTAGACTGGGTTTGCAAGTACACACCAAATAGGGAAGATAGATATTTCAAGAGGCATAAGTACTTAGAAACCAAATTGTTGCAAGAAGAGCTAGATGAATGTGCTGAAAATTTATCTTTTCTTAGCCCTACTTGTGAACTTTGCAATGAACGTGATCATTTTAGTACCCAATGCAAATTGTTTCATGAGGGCATCGTGTCCAAAAATTGTGATGACTTGATTTCCCTTGCACATCATAATGAACTTAGTTTGCTCTTGGGTTATGAAGAAATTAAACGTAGAACTAAGGATATTCCAAAATTTTCCCTTGATAAAGTTCTTCATTTTGATCTAGAGGAAATTTATATGTATTGCCCGGTGAATTGCATTGAAAATCCTTATATTTCCAATTACATAAAGAAAAGAAAACAAATAAAAGATGAATAGAATGCTAACGAAAGGGAAGAGACTTCCCAATATTCTCCTATTGTTTCTTATGATGAATCAGGTAACGAAGAGGATCCCTCTATTCAACCAATCTCATTAATAAGGATCTCCAAAAAGAGGATTGAACCCACACATGATGTGGTGAAGAAGAAGAAAAGAAAAAGGAAGAGAGGTAAAAAGGTATCTCTCCCAAATAAAGTTGCTCCTATTATTGTTGTGCCTCATGAAAATGATACACTTGATGATGATCTTGTTATGCCTATTGCTTGTTGTGATGATTATGATTGGGAAGATAATGACACTTCTTATGATCTTAAAAATCTTTTTTGCACTTGCTTGGAAGAATATTATAATTTCTATACTATTGGTGCTATCTATACTATTAATGATGAGAGTGATTATGCTTATGATATGAAAAGGCCCAAGCTTGGGGAAGCTATGTTTGATGAGGATGACATATTTGAGAATATATTTTCTGCAATTAATGTTTGTCCCAAGCTTGGGGATGCTATGTTTAATAATGATGATATTTTTAGCCTCTCAAGTTTTGATATGCAAAGTTGTTATGATGATAGCATGCCTTCTACTTACGATGATTATATTGATGAAAGTGGGTCTGGAAGAGTGTCAAATTTAGGAAGTAATCATCGCACTATTTTGGAGTATGTTGAATCTTATAATATTTATGAAATTGGATTTGGAGAGGTCATGACTTTATTTAGTGATGTATCCACTATCTTGGAAGAGGTTTCAATCGATTATGATGAGAACAAAGTTGCTACTTATGATGATTATTGTGATAAAACTTATGCTATAAAGAGTAGTGATGATTATATTTATAAAACTTGTCATGATTATGAGTACCCTTTCTCTGAACATTACTCCTTTAACGTGGAAACAATTTATAGTATTCAAGTCTCTTATGATACTCCCACTATTCCGAATGAGAAGAATTTTGCTTATGTGGAGAGTAGTAAATTTTCTATGCAAGTAGATCATGAAAATAATTATTTAGGTGCTGGTTATATTGTTGAATTCATTCATGATGCTACTGGAAATTATTATGAGGGAGGAATATATGCTTGTAGGAATTGCAATAATATCAAATATCCTCTCTATGTGCTTAAAATCTTGAAGTTATGCTTGTTTTGCCTTCCTATGCTAGTTGATTATTGTTCCCATAAGTTGTTTTCTCACAAAATCCCTATGCATAGGAAGTGGGTTAGACTTAAATGTGCTAGTCATATTCTTCATTATGCTCTCTTTATGTTTCAATTCTTATCTTTTATGTGAGCATCATTGAAATCATCATGCCTAGCTAGGGGCGTTAAACGATAGCGCTTGTTGGGAGGCAACCCAATTTTATTTTTGTTCCTTGCTTTTTGTTCCTGTTTAGTAATAAATAATTAATCTTGCCTCTGTTTAGATGTGGTTTTATGTGTTTAATTAGTGTTTGTGCCAAGTAGAACCTTTGGGAAGACTTGGGGAAAGTCTTGTTGATCATGCTGTAAAAAACAGAAACTTTAGCGCTCACGAGAATTGCTGCCATTTTTATTTGGAGAGTGCTATTTAGTTAATTATTTTTTAAGATGATTAATAGATAAATTACTTAGGTCAAGAAATTTATTTGATAATTTTATGAGTTCCATAAGTATACGTTTGATCCAGATTACTACAGACTGTTCTGTTTTTGACAGATTCTGTTTTTCATGTGTTGTTTGCTTATTTTGATGAATCTATGGCTAGTAAAATAGTTTATAAACCATAGAGAAGTTGGAATAAAGTAGGTTTAAACACCAATATAAATAAAGAATGAGTTCATTACAGTACCTTGAAGTGGTGATTTATTTTCTTATACTAACGGAGCTTACGAGTTTTCTGTTAAGTTTTGTGTTGTGAAGTTTTCAAGTTTTGGGTAAGGATTTGATGGACTATGGAACAAGGAGTGGCAAGAGCCTAAGCTTGGGGATGCCCATGGCACCCCCAAGATAATCCAAGGACACCAAAAAGTTAAAGCTTGGGGATGCCCCGGAAGGCATCCCCTCTTTCGTCCACTTCCATCGGTAATTTACTTGGAGCTATATTTTTATTCACCACATGATATGTGTTTTGCTTGGAGCGTCTTGTATTATTTGTGTCTTTGCTTGTTAGTCTACCACAATCATCCTTGCTGTACACACCTTTTGAGAGAGCCATGTATGAATTGAAATTTGTTAGAATACTCTATGTGCTTCACTTATATCTTTTGAGCTTGATAGTTTACTCTATGTGCTTCACTTATATCTTTTTGAGCGTGATAAGTTTTGCTCTAGTGCTTCACTTAGATCTTTTAGAGCACGGTGGTGGTTTGTTTTAAAGAAACTTGATCTCTCATGCTTCACTTAGATTATTTTGAGAGTCGTTAATAGCATGGTAATTTGCTTAATGTTAATATACTTGGTATTCAAGATATGTGAAACTTTCTTTATAGTGGGTTGAATACTAAGATAAGTTTGATGCTTGATAATTGTTTTGAGATATGGAGGTGATAATATCATAGTTGTGCTAGTTGAGTAGTTGTGAATTTGAGAAATACTTATGTTGAAGTTAGCAAGTCCCTTAGCATGCACGTATGGTTAAAGTTGTGTAACAAATTTGAAGCATGAAGTGTACCTGGCTTGTGCATCCTTATGAGTGGCGGTCGGGGATGAGCGATGGTCTTTTCCTACCAATCTATCCTCCTAGGAGCATGCACGTAGTACTTGATTTTTGATGACTTCTAAATTTTTGCAATAAGTATATGAGTTCTTTTGACTAATGTTGAGTCCATGGATTATACACACTTTTACCTTTCCGCCATTTGCTAGCCTCTTCGGTACCGTGCATTGCCCTTTCTCACATTGAGAGTTGGTGCAAACTTCGCCGGTGCATCCAAACCCCGTGATATGATACGCTCTTTCACACATAAACCTCCCTATATCTTCCTCAAAACAGCCACCATACCTACCTATCATGGCATTTCCATAGCCATTCCGAGATATATTGCCATGCAACTTCCACCACCACCATCATCATCATCATCATCATCATGACATGCTTTACTTTTGTCATATTGCCATTGCATGATCTTGTAGTTGACATCGTATTTGTGGCAAAGCCACCATGCATTATTTTTCATACATGTCACTCTTGATTCATTGCACCATCCCGGTACACCGCCCGAGGCATTCATGTAGAGTCATATCTTGTTCTAGTATCGAGTTGTAATCATTATGTTGTAATCAATAGAAGTGCGATGATCATCATTATTAGAGCATTGCCCAATCAAAAAAAAGAGAAAGGCCAAAAAGAAAAAAAAGAAAGGCCCAAAAAAAGAAGGAGAAAATAAAAAGGGCAATGCTACTATCTCTTTTTCCACACTTGTGCTTCAAAGTAGCACCTTGGTCTTCATGTAGTGAGTCTCATATATTGTGCTTCAAAGTAGCACCATGATTTTCATATAGTGAGTCTCATAAGTTGTCTTGTTCATACTAGTGGGAATTTTTCATTATAGAACTTGGCTTGTATATTCCAACGATGGGCTTCCTCAAAATGCCCTAGGTCTTCATGAGCAAGCAAGTTGGATGCACACCCACTAGTTTTCTTTTATTGAGCATTCTTAGCTCTAGTGCATCTGTTGCATGGCAATCCCTACTCCTTGCATTAACATCAATTGATGGGCATCTCCATAGCTCATTGATTAGCCTCGTTGATGTGAGACTTTCTCTTTTTTTGTCTTCTCCAAACAATCCCCATCATCATATTCTATACCACCCATAGTGCTATGTCCATGGCTCGCGCTCATGTCTTGCGTGAAGGTTGAAAAAGTTTGAGATTATTTGAGTATGAAACAATTGCTTGGCTTGTCATCGGGGGTATAGAAGTTGGGAACATCTTTGTGTGACGAAAATGAAGCATAGCCTAACTATATGATTTTGTAGGGATGAACTTCCTTTGGCCATGTTATTTTGAGATGACATAATTGTTTGATTAGTATGCTTGAAGTATTATCATTTTTTATGTCAATATGAACTTTAGTCTTGAACCGTTTGGATCTGAATATTCATACCATGTTTAAGAAGATTTACATTGAAATTATGCCAAAGTATCACTCCGCATCAAAAATTCTCTTTTTATCATTTACCTACTCGAGGACGAGCAGGAATTAAGCTTGGGGATGCCTGATACGTCTCCAACGTATCTATAATTTTTGATTGCTCCATGCTACTTTATCTACTGTTTTGGACTATATTGGGCTTTATTTTCCACTTTTATATTATTTTTGGGACTAACCTATTAACCGGAGGCCCAGCCCAGAATTGCTGTTTTTTTGCCTATTTCAGTATTTCGAGGAAATAGAATATCAAACGGAGTCCAAACGGAATGAAACCTTCAGGAACGTGATCTTCTCACCGAACGTGATCCAGGAGACTTGGACCCTACTCCAAGAAGTTTCCGGGGAGGTCACGAGGGTGGAGGGCGCGCCCCCCTGCCTTGTGGGCCCCTCGGAGCTCCACCGACGTGCTCTTTCCACCCATATATACCTACGTATTGTAAAACTTCCAGAACGGATATTAGATCGGGAGTTCCGCTGCCAGAAGCCTCCGTAGCCATCGAAAACCAATCTAGACCCGTTTTGGCACCCTGCCGGAGGGGGCAATCCTTCTCCGATGGCCATCTTCATCATCCCGGTGCTCTCCATGACGAGGAGGGAGTAGTTCTCCCTCGGGGCTGAGGGTATGTACCAGTAGCTATATGTTTGATCTCTCTCTCTCTCTCGTGTTCTTGAGATGATACGATCTTGATGTATCGTGAGCTTTGCTATTATAGTTGGATCTTATGTTTCTCCTCCCCCTCTTCTCTCTTGTAATAAATTGAGTTTCCCCTTTGGAGTTATCTCATCGGATTGAGTCTTTAAAGATTTGAGAACACTTGATGTATGTCTTGCCATGGATATCTGTGGTGACAATGGGATATCACGTGATTCATTTGATGTATGTTTTGGTGACCAACTTGCGGGTTCCGCCCATGAACCTATGCATAGGGGTTGGCACACGTTTTCGTCGTGATTCCCCGGTAGGAACTTTGGGGCACTCTTTGAGGTCCTTTGTGTTGGTTGAATAGATGAATCTGAGATTGTGTGATGCATATCGTATAATCATGCCCACGGATACTTGAGGTGACATTGGAGTATCTAGGTGACATTAGGGTTTTAGTTGATTTGTGTCTTAAGGTGTTATTCTAGTACGAACTCTAGGGCTATTTGTGACAATTATAGGAATAGCCCAACGGATTGATTGGAAAGAATAACTTTGAGGTGGTTTCGTACCCTACCATAATCTCTTCGTTTGTTCTCCGCTATTAGTGACTTTGGAGTGACTCTTTGTTGCATGTTGAGGGATAGTTATGTGATCCAATTATGATATTATTGTTAGAGGACTTGCACTAGCGAAAGTATGAACCCTAGGCCTTGTTTCAACGCATTGCAATATCGTTTACGCTCACTTTTATCATTAGTTATCTTGCTGTTTTTATATTTTCAGATTACAAATACCTTTATCTACCATCCATATACCACTTGTATCACCATCTCTTCGCTGAACTAGTGCACCTATACAATTTACCATTGTATTGGGTGTGTTGGGGACACAAGAGACTCTTTGTTATTTGGTTGTAGGGTTGCTTGAGAGAGACCATCTTCATCTTACGCCTCCTACGGATTGATAAACCTTAGGTCATCCACTTGAGGGAAATTTGCTACTGTCCTACAAACCTCTGCACTTGGAGGCCCAACAACGTCTACAAGAAGAAGGTTGTGTAGTAGACATCACTGCTCAAGTGAAAAAACCCAAGTCTGGACCTAATCCTGAAACTAAGTGCTTCTACTGCAAAGGAACTGGTCGCTGGAAGCGGAACTACCCAAGTATTTGGCGGATAAGAAGGATGTCAAAGTGAACAAAGGTATATTTGATATAGAGATTATTGATGTGTATTTTACTAGTGTTCGTAGCAAACCCTCGGTATTTGATACTGGTTCAGTTGCTAAGAATAGTAACTCGAAACGGGAGTTGCAGAATGAACAGAGACTAGTTAAGGGTGAAATGACGATGTGTATTGGAAATGGTTCCAAGATTGATATGATCATCATCGCGCACTCCCTATACTTTCGGGATTAGTGTTAAACCTAAAATAAATGTTATTTAGTGTTTGCATTGAGCATGAATATGATTTGATCATGTTTATTGCAATACGGTTATTCATTTAAGTAAGAGAATAAATTGTTGTTCTGTTTACATATATGGTTACACACCCAATGAAAATGGTTCGTTGGATCTCGATCGTAGTGATACACATATTCATAATATTGAAACCAAAAGATGCAAAGTTAATAATGATAGTGCAACTTATTTGTGGCACTGCCGTTTAGGTCATATTGGTGTCAAGCGCATGAAGAAAAACCATGCTGATGGGCTTTTGGAATCACTTGATTATGAATCAGTTGATGCTTGCAAACCATGCCTCATGGGCAAGATGACTAAGACACCGTTTTCCGGAACAATGCAGCAAGCAACAGATTTGTTGGAAATCATGCATACTGATGTATGTGGTCCGATGAATATTGAAGCTCGTGGCAGGTATCATTATTTTCTGATCTTCACAGATGATTTGAGCAGATATGAGTATATCTACTTGATGAAACACAAGTCTGAAACATTTGATAAGTTCAAAGAATTTCAGAGTGAAGTGGAGAATCATCGTAACAAAATAAAACTTTCTATGATATGATCGCAGAAGTAAAATATTTGAGTTACGAGTTTGACCTTCTGTTAAAACAATGTGAAATAGTTTCACTACTCACGCCACCTGGAACACCACAGTGTAATGGTGTGTCCGAACATCGTAACCGTGCTTTATTAGATATGGTGCGATCTATGACGTCTCTTAATGATTTACCGCTATTGTTTTGGGGTTATGCATTAGAGACAGCTACATTCACGTTAAATAGGGCACCATCTAAATCCGTTGAGACGACACCGTATGAAGTATGGTTTGGCAAGAAACATAAGCTGTCATTTCTTAAAGTTTGAGGTTGCACTGCTTATGTGAAAAAGTTTCAACCTGATAAGCTCAAACCCAAATCAGAGAAGTGCGTCTTCATAGGATACCCAAAAGAAAATGTTGGGTACACCTTCTATCACAGATCCGAAGGCAAGATATTCGTTGCTGAGAATGGATCCTTTCTAGAGAAGGAGTTTCTCTCGAAAGAAGTGAGTGGGAGGAAAGTAGAACTTGATGAGGTAACTGTACCTGCTCCCTTATTGGAAAGTAGCTCATCACAGAAATCTGTTCCTGTGACTACTACACCAATTAGTGAGGAAGCTAATGATGATGATCAGGTAACTTCAGATCAAGTTACTACTGAACCTTGTAGGTAAACCATAGTGAGATCCGCACAAGAGTGGTACGGTAATCCTATTCTAGAGGTCATGTTACTTGACCATGACGAACCTACGAACTATGAGGAAGCGATGATGAGCCCAGATTCCGCGAAATGGCTTGATGCCATGAAATCTGAGATGAGATCCATGTGTAAGAACAAAGTATGGACTTTGATTGACTTTCCCAAAGATCGGCGAGCCATTGAGATTAAATGGATCTTCAAGAGTAAGACGGACGTTGATAGTAGTGTTACTATCTACAAAGCTAGAATTGTCGCAAAAAGGTTTTTGACAAGTTCAAGGTGTTGACCACGATGAGAATTTCTCACTCGTATCTATGCTTAAGTCTGTCCGAATCATGTTAGCTATTGCCGCATTATATGAAATCTGGCAAATGGATAAACAAAACTGCATTCCTTAATAGGATTTATTAAAGAAGAGTTGTATATGATGCAACCAGAAGGTTTTGTCGATCCTAAAGGTACTAACAAAATATGCAAGCTCCAGCGATCCATCTATGGACTGGTGCAAGCATCTCGGAGTTGGAATATACGCTTTGATAAGTTGATCAAAGCATATAGTTTTATACAAACTTGCGGTGAAGCCTGTATTTACAAGAAAGTGAATGGGAGCACTACAACATTTCTGATAAGTATATGTATGACATATTTTTGATCGGAGATGATGTAGAATTATTCTGCAAAGCATAAAGGAATGTTTGAAAGGAGTTTTTTTTTCAAAAAAAGACCTCGGTGAAGCTGCTTACATATTGAGCATCAAGATCTATAGAGATAGATCAAGACGCTTGATAAGTTTTTCAGTGAGTACATACCTTGACAAGATTTTGAACTAGTTCAAAATCGAACAGTCAAAGAAGGAGTTCTTGCCTGTGTTACAAGGTGTGAAGTTGAGTAAGACTCAAAACCTGACCACGGCAGAAGATAGAGAGAGAATGAAAGTCATTCCCTATGCCTCAGCCATAGGTTCTATAAAGTATGCCATGCGGTGTATCAGACCTATTGTATACCCTGCCCTGAGTTTGGCAAAGGAGTACAATAGTGATCTAGGAGTAGATCACTAGACATTGGTAAAAATTATCCTTAGTGGAATAAGGATATGTTTCTCGATTATGGAAGTGACAAAAGGTTTGTCATAAAGGGTTACGTCGATGCAAATTTTGACACTGATCCAGATGACTCTAAATCTCAATCTGGATACATATTGAAAGTGAGAGCAATTAGCTAGAGTAGCTTTGTGCAGAGCATTGTTGACATAGAAATTTGCAAAATACTTACGGATCTGAATGTGGCAGACCCGTTGACTAAAATTCTCTCACAAGCAAAACATGATCACACCTAAGTACTCTTTGGGTGTTAATCACATAGCAATGTGAACTAGATTATTGACTCTAGTAAACCCTTTGTGTGTTGGTCACATGTCGATGTGAACTATGGATGTTAATCACATGGTGATGTGAACTATTGGTATTAAATCACATGGCGATGTGAACTAGATTATTGACTCTAGTGCAAGTGGGAGACTGAAGGAAATATGCCCTAGAGGCAATGATAAAGTTATTATTTATTTCCTTATATCATGATAAATGTTTATTATTCATGCTAGAATTGTATTAACCGGAAACATGATACATGTGTGAATACATAGACAAACAGAGTGTCACTAGTATGTTCCTACTTGAGTAGCTCGTTGATCAAAGATGGTTATGTTTCCTAGCCATAGACAAAGAGTTGTCATTTGATTAACGAGATCACATCATTAGGAGAATGATGTGATTGACTTGACCCATTCCGTTAGCATAGCACTTGATTTTTTAGTTTATTGCTATTGCTTTCTTCATGACTTATACATGTTCCTATGACTATGAGATTATGCAACTCCCGTTTACCAGAGGAACACTTTGTGTGCTACCAAACGTCACAACGTAACTGGGTGATTATAAAGGTGCTCTACAGGTGTCTCCGAAGGTACTTGTTGGGTTGGCGTATTTCGAGATTAGGATTTGTCACTCCGATTGTCGGAGAGGTATCTCTGGGCCCACTCGGTAATGCACATCACTACAAGCCTTGCAAGCATTGCAACTAATGAGTTAGTTGCGGGATGATGTATTACGGAACAAGTAAAGAGACTTGCCGGTAACGATATTGAACTAGGTATGAAGATACCGACGATCGAATCTCGGGCAAGTAACATACCGATGACAAAGGGAACAACGTATGTAGTTATGCGGTTTGACCGATAAAGATCTTCGTAGAATATGTAGGAGCCAATATGAGCATCCAGGTTCCGCTATTGGTTATTGACCAGAGACGTGTCTCGGTCATGTCTACATAGTTCTCGAACATGTAGGGCCCGCACGCTTAAAGTTCGATGACGGTTATATTATGAGTTTATGTGTTTTGATGTACCGAAGGAGTTCGGAGTCCCGGATGAGATCGGGGACATGACGAGGAGTCTCGAAATGGTCGAGACGTAAAGATCGATATATTGGACGACTATATGCGGACATCGGAAAGGTTCCGAATGATTCAGGTATTTTCGGGAGTACCGGAGAGTTACGGGAATTCGCCAGGGAGTATATGGGTCTTATTGGGCCATACGGGAATAGAGGAGAGAGGCCAAAAGGAAGGAGGCGCCCCCCCCCTCTGGTCCGAATTGGACAAGGGGTGCAGCCCCCTTTTCCTTGTTCCTCTCCCCCTCTTTCCTTATCTCCTACTCCAACAAGGGAAGGAGGAGTCCTACTCCCGGTGGGAGTAGGACTACCTCCTTGGCGCGCCCTCCTCCTAGGCCGGCCGCCTCCCCCCTTGCTCCTTTATATACGGGGGCAGGGGGGCACCCTATAGACACAACAATTGATCATTGATCTCTTAGCCGTGTGCGGTGCCCCCCTCCACCATAATCCTCGATAATATTGTAGCGGTGCTTAGGTGAAGCCCTGCGACGGTAGAACATCAAGATCGTCACCACGCCATCGTGCTGACGGAACTCTTCCCCGACATTCTGCTGGATCGGAGTCCGGGGATCGTCATCGAGCTGAACGTGTGCTAGAACTCGGAGGTGCCGTAGTTTCGGTGCTTGATCGGTCGGGCCATGAAGACGTACGACTACATCAACCGCGTTGTTATAATGCTTCCGCTTTCGGTCTACGAGGGTACGTGGACAACACTCTCCCCTCTCGTTGCTATGCATCACCATGATCTTGCGTGTGCGTAGGAAAATTTTGAAATTACTACGTTCCCCAACATAGTTACCTTGCTGTTTTTATATTTTCATATTATAAAAACCTATACTACCATCCATATTGCACTTGTTTGACCATCTCTTCGCCGAACTAGTGCATCTATACAATTTACCATTGTATTGGGTGTGTTGGGGACACAAGAGACTCTTTGCTATTTGTTTGCAGGGTTGTTTGAGAGAGACCATCTTCATCCTACGCCTCCCATGGATTGATAAACCTTAGGTCATCCACTTGAGGGAAATTCGCTATTGTTCTACAAACCTCTGCACTTGGAGGCCCAACAACGTCTACAAGAAGAAGATTGTGTAGTAGACATCAGACCTCAGCCGCACTCACTATGATTATAACCAAAAGCATATCATGAGTTAACATCTACATATGCATATCACTTCTGATATAACAATAAATTACTCTTTACACATTATACGCATACCTTGCGTGTCGTCGAACCGCTTAGTGATGTGGTCGATTTCTTCATCGGCCACCTGAAGCTTTCGATTGAGTTCAAAAACTTCTGCGGCCTGGGTGGTCGCTGAGGGAGTCCTGTACTAAGGGGTCCTCGGGCGTCCGACCTATTAGACATGGGCCAGACTGATGGGCTGTGAAGATACAAAGACCGAAGACTCTGCCCGTGTCTGGATGGGACTCTCCTTGACGTGGAAGGCAAGCTTGGCGTCCGAATATGTAGATTCCTTTCTCTGTAACCGACCTTATGTAACCCTAGATCCCTCCGGTGTCTATATAAACCGGAGGGCTAGGTCCGTAGAGAGATATCCTCATAATCATAGTTAGACATGCTAGACTTTTAGGGTTTAGCCATTCCGATATCGTGGTAGATCAACTCTTGTAATACTCATATTCATCAATATCAATCAAGCAGGAAGTAGGGTATTACCTCCATAGAGAGGGCTCGAACCTAGGTAAACATTGTGTCCCCTGTCTCCTGTTACCATCGACCTTAGACGCACAGTTCGGGACCCCCTACCCGAGATCCGCCGGTTTTGACATCGACATTGGTGCTTTCATTGAGAGTTCCACTGTGCTGTCGTCAAAAGGTTCGATGGCTCCTTCGACCATCTACAATGACACTGTCCAAGGGGAAGTCTTCCTCCCCGGATAGATCTTCGTGTTCGGCGGCTTCGCACTTCGGGCCAACTCGCTTGGCCATCTGGAGCAGATTGAAAGCTATGCCCCTGGCCATCAGGTCAGATTTGGAAGCTTGAACTACGTCGCGGATATCTGTGGAGACTTGATCTTCGATGGATTCGAGACCGCGGTAGCTGCTCCCTGCCACCACGATGAACATGATGTAAATCTGTCATCGGACCATACCCAAGAGATAGTACCTGTAGCTGCTCTGGCCTTAGATCCGGAGCAGATGGCGCCATCCGAGGACGGGAAGCTTAACCCCACTGCAGAAGTCGCAGACTCAGCGGTGCTAGAGCCACACACAGACCAAACTTCAAGTGACATCCGTGTCACCGGAACCATGGACTCATCTCTGGCTACAGGTTCCGAACCTTGCGCGTCCGTGTACGTCGAGCTTGATCGGTCATCGATCGTCGAATTCAGCTCTGCGGACATCTTCCGACACTCGCCTTTGGGCGACGTGTTAAACTCGTTAAGAGCACTATCCTTGGTGGGGGATTCTCAGCCGAATTATATCCGGTTCGAGCTGGAGGCTGATGACGGAGAATTTCGTTTCCCACCCACCGCCCACTTCATAGCCACTGTCGAGGACTTAACCGACATGCTCAATTATGGCTCCGAAGACATCGACGGTATGAACGACGATGTAGGAGAAGAGGAGGCCCAAAACCCGCCGTTCACCGGACGATGGACGGCCACCTCCTCATATGACGTATACATGGTGGATGCACCAAAAGAAAACAGCGGCGATGACAAAGAGAATCCAGTTTAGGATGAACCTCCTAAGATAGAACCAAAGCGCCGGCGTCAGCTGCGCCTCTCTAAATGACGCCGCAACAAAGACAACAACACCGGCACGGGAGACGATAACACTCCGGACGGTGCCGAAGACAAAGACGATCCCGATGAACGAACTGTCGAACAGGACGATCGGGAAGATGGGCAAGTTAGCCCAAATGAACAGGCCGCAAACGAAGACTCAGAGGACAGTAGTTATCTCCAGCTCTCCGAGGAGGAGGTGAGCCTCGTCAACGAGGATTTTATCGTACCTGAGGTACCTCTCGAGCAGGAGGGCTTTAAGCGCCAGCTAATAGCCACTGCAAGGAGCCCAAAAAAGAAGCAACAACAGCTTCAAGCTGACCAAGATCTGCTCAATGATAGATGGACCGATGTCCTAGCAGCCGAAGAATACGGCCTCAAGGGCCCAGCCAAAAGCTACATGTCGGTGTCAAAATCGGCGGATCTCGGGTAGGGGGTCCCGAACTATGCGTCTAAGGCGGATGGTAACAGGAGGCAGGGGACACGATGTTTTACCCAGGTTCGGGCCCTCTTGATGGAGGTAAAACCCTACGTCCTGCTTGATTGTTATTGATAATATGAGTAGTACAAGAGTTGATCTACTACGAGATCGGAGAGGCTAAACCCTAGAAGCTAGCCTATGGTACGATTGTATGATGTCCTACGGACTAAAACCCTCCGGTTTATATAGACACCAGAGGGGGCTAGGGTTACAAAGAGTCGGTTACAAGGAAGGAGATCTACATATCCGTATTGCTAAGCTTGCCTTCCACGCCAAGGAGAGTCCCATCCGGACAAGGGACGAAGTCTTCAATCTTATATCTTCATTGTCCAACAGTCTGGCCAAAGGATATAATCCAGCTGTCTGGATACCCCCTAATCCAGGACTCCCTCAGTAGCCCCTGAACCAAGCTTCAATGACAATGAGTCCGGCGCGTAGATTGTCTTCGGCATTGCAAGGCGGGTTCCTCCTCCGAATACTTCGTAGAAGATTTTGAACATGAGGATTGCGTCCGGCTCTGCAAAATAAGTTCCACATACCACCGTAGAGGGAATAATATTTACACAAATCTAATCTGCTGACGTACCCCGTAGTGTGACATCACACCACAACCAAGTCTTTATTCAAATCATTTTTCATAACCTATCTCAGCGTGTTTCGCGAGGCGGTTTCCTCGGCACGTCTTGTCGAAGCAGAGATCGTGTCCCCTTATTACAGGATTCCCATTAATACGGACGTGGGTAACCCAATCGCACCATCAATTATGGCGCTTGGGGGATAAGCGAGTTTTACCAGGCTGGTGGGGGCGCATAGTTTCGTCCGCCCTTATAAAGGGATAAGGTCTCACCTTTTTCTACCCACGCCTTCTTCCTCCTTGCTCATCCATTCTCGCGCACTCGAGCTCCAGTGCCCAAGTCCACATTCTTCTCCTCAACTCTCTCCAAACATGTTCGGAGCGGGAGGCAAGTGAATGGCCTCCTCCGTCACGGAGGGACACATCAAAAAGCTACGTGGAGCCAGATACTTAGCCGCGGATATCGCGCACCGGCTGCCAGCTGCGGGGCAGATCATCCCTACTCCGGAACCTCACGAAAGGGTGGTTTTCCTCCCCCACTTCATCCGCGGACTAGGGTTTCCCCTCCATCCATTCGTCCGCGGCCTCGTGTTCTATTATGGGCTGGACTTTCATGACCTGGCCCCGAATTTCATCCTCAACATCTCGGCATTCATCGTCGTGTGCGAGGATTTCCTCCGCATCCGGCCCCACTTCGGCCTGTGGCTGAAGACCTTCAATATCAAGCCGAAGGTAGTAGGCGGCCAACAAGCGGAATGCGGCGGAGCCATGGTGGGCAAAATGCCCAACGTGGCATGGCTCGAGGGCTCCATCGTGGAGACCATAAAGGGGTGGAAATCGGGGTGGTTCTACATCACCGAGCCGCGCGACGCCAACTGGGTGGTGGCCCCCGAGTTTCGATCTGGAATCCCCACGCGGCTCACTTCCTGGAAGGAGAAGGGCCTATCTTGGGGCTCATCGGTGGAGCTGGACGGACTCCAGAAGTGTATCTGGAACATGACAAGCAAGAAACTTAAGCTTGTCAACATAGTCCAGGTCATGCTCTTCCGCCGGATCCTCCCGTGTCAACAACGGGCTTTCAACTTATGGGAGTTCGACCCGGCCCAGCACCAAACTCTGCGCGAGCTCTTCGACACGACGCATAAGGACGTCTGGAAGGTACTGTTCAAGGGCGCTGAGGTCCCCCCTTCTCTTACCAAGGACCGCGGGCTAAGCGCCCTGCGAATCTGGTAAGCTCTGTACATTGGGTAGGGTATTTATTTCCCATAGCTTAACCATGTGTGGGGTCTGAGCTCCCATGCCTTTGACAGGACTGGGTGGAGACATCGGAGCAAATTATCTGTCCATGCCTCACGACACTCATGACCCGCTTTTGTGCGGGTGAGGATAGTTGGCTGGCCCATAGCAAAAACAATGCAAGCGACACCGGCACCCCTGAAGCCAGAAATAGCAACGAAGTCTCGACGCAACAGACACAAGCGTCGAAGCAACAATGATAACACCGATGATACGGCGGTCAATGCCGGATTCAGTGGCTCTAAGTCCGGTCAGCGGAAGAAGCCGTTCAACAAGAACAGTTCGGGCTCATCCATCTTGGACCGCATACTCAATCGTCCGTGCTAGATTCATGGCACCCCAGACAAACCACCTAATCATACCAACAGAGATTGTTGGGTTTTTAAACAGGCCGACAAGTTAAATGCCAAAAGCAAGGAGAAGGGATCGCAAAGCGAGGACGATGACGAGGAGCCCCAGCCACCGAACACAGCGGGACAGAAGAAGTTTCCCCTCAGGTCAAAACGGTGAACATGATATATGCTACACACATCCCCAAGAGGGAGCGCAAGCGCACGCTCAGGGACGTCTACGCGATAGAGCCAGTCGCCCCAAAATTTAATCCATGGTCATCATGCCCGATCACTTTCGACCATCGGGATCATCCGACCAGTATCCGTCACGGCGGTTCAGCCGCACTGGTCCTGGACCCAATAATTGATGGGTTCCACCTGACGCGAGTGCTGATGGACGGTGGTAGCAGCCTCAACCTGCTCTATCAGGATACAGTGCGCAAAATGGGCATTAATCCATCACGGATGAAGCCCACAAAGACTACCTTTAAAGGAGTCATACCAGATGTAGAGGCCCGCTGTACGGGATCAATCACACTAGAGGTTGTCTTCGGATCTCCGGACAACTTCCGAAGCGAGGAGTTAATCTTCGATATTGTCCCCTTTTGTAGCGGCTATCATGCACTGCTTGGACGGACCGCCTTTGCTCGATTCAACATGGTGCCACACTACGCTTATCTCAAGCTCAAGATGCTCGGACCACGCGGCGTCATAACAGTCAATGGAAACACGGAACGCTCCCTCCACACCGAGGAGCACGCCGCTGCCTTAGCAGCAGAAGTACAGAGCGACCTTTTCAAGCAGAACCTTAATTCGGCGGCCAAGCTTCCGGACACTGTCAAGAGAGTCCGGACTATTCTACAGCAGGATAGCTTGGCTTGTCAAGAGATCGACTAGCAATTCGGCCTCCGTCCCAGTCCCGACCAAGTGGCGGCAATTGTACCGCGTGTACATAACTACGCACTCAAAATACCATGGGCATGGATGGAGGCATAACTAGCTTGTGATCCACAATACGGCTCGACCGCCCCCGGACACACGCACTTTCACTGTTTCTTCCTTCTCCTTTTCAGGTTTCTTTCCCACAGACCTCCCCTGAGGGCCTGACAATCGGTCCTTTTCGAAGGATAAATACACCAAGACGGCAAGAAGCATGGACGTACTGGGGAAATTTTAGGTGGTTTCTTTAATGATCCCTCTACCCATTTTCAGGACCCACACACAGCTCTCCCTTGGTTAAGGCATATTAAATAGCCTTCTGCTTATCGCACTACTTGTATAAATGCGCTTTAACGCACCAATGAAATTATAATGGAAGAAGTTTGCGGCCCAAATTTTATGGCTCTAGCTTACTACCTTTTCTTGTTTTTCCTTTTTGATAACTTTATCAAATAGCACCCGTACACTCTGGTACATTTCAATTTTCCAGGGGCTTCATAGCGCATCATGACCCGCCGCGATTTTCTTGGCCTCCTGGATCTCCTGGAGGGTGCCCTGGCCCTCAACCCGGGCCTCTTCCATGCTTTGGTGGGCCTTAGCGAGTTCGGTCTCTTGATCTGAAACGTCGCACTCCAAGTATTTGCAGTTCTTCACTGCATCCTGGAGCTCTTGTTGGACCTCATCAAGCCTGGCCTCGTGCTTCTGACGAGCGGCTTTTTCCTTGGTAGCTTTCTCCTCGGCCTCGGCCAGGGCCTGTTTAAGGACCTCGACCTCAGTCGCCACTCCTACAAAGATCATGGCACTATGGTCAATACACATTATTTATTCTTTTCAAATATACAACAAGTCTTTACATACCTTGCTTGTCTTCTAGCTACTTCCTCGCTTGGCCGAGTTCCTCCCCAGCCCACTCTAGTCTCTGCTTTAGTCCGAAGACTTCGGCAGTGTGTGAGTTGCGACCAACAATGATGCTTGCTTATTCATATAAGACACTTTTAGTTAGTTTCATGAGAAAATAAATTGATCCTCTGTCCGGCTCTTGTTTCCGAACATCGGACAATGTCTCAGGGGCTACTGTCTATATTGCTATTTTCTCTTTTGCGTCGCTTACCTCAAAACCTATCAGCAGGCTGCTGCAGGCTTCGGTTAGTCCGCTCTTGATGGACTGAACCCTCTCAATCACCGTACCCATGAGGATACGGTGTTCATCCACAATGGAAGCGCCTCGTAGCGCTTCCAGCAGATTATCCGGTGCCTCTGGTTGGACAGAGGTCACCGGCGAAATAGGCACACCCCCTTATTTCGAAGGAGGTTTCTCGCCAGATTCCGAACCTGTATAGGTCTCCGGACTTGTATTCGGTTGGGGGATGAACTGAGGAAAGCCCCCATCCTCAGTCGCCATGGGGGTCGGCTCCCGCATGTGTCCAACAGCTGAGGTTTCGCCCTTTGCGTCACCCTGGCGGCCTCCTGAACCTCTCCCTAGCCGGGGAAGGTCCTTTGGGACAACACCTCGTCGTCGCCCTTGCCATGGGAGAGTGACCGGCCGGCGGTGACTCGCTGGCCATCGCCTTCGAATCCAACGAACCTCTTAATGAGGATTGCAGGGAGCTGTCATGGGCCGGACTGCAATGGCATAAATTAACATATTATATTATGATGCAAGAGAGGATGGATGCATGGACATATGCGGGTTTCTAGTACTTACGACACGGCCAGAGGCTTGTTTCGGGGGCGTCGCTCCGGGATGCTGTCGACGTCCCACGCGAAGTTATCTATAGGGGGACCCTTCCCCCTCTTGGGCGCGTCCGCCTCCAGATTTGTGGACGCCACCCTCTTCTTCCCCCCCCCCATCAGGGGGAGAGGTGCTTTCTTCCTCCTTCTCGTCATCATCTTCGGCGGCGGAGGAGAGAGTCTTGTCTTCGGACGACGCGTTTGAAGCTCCATTGCGGCAGGGCCCACTCCGGACCCCCTTGGCCTTCTTCTCCGGCGCCTTATAGGGCGCCGGCACCAGCATCTTAGCCAGGAGCGGGATGACTGGTTCCTCGGGCAGCAGAGCCGAACATTGAATCCTCTCTGCCCTCTCCGTCCATACCTGAAAAAAGATAAAGTTTAGATATCCTCCTTGAAACAAGCAAGTAGAGGATGCGTCTAGGGACGTGAGGCTTACCACATTGGCAGAATGAGTAATATCGTGCCCGCGGTCCGAGTCTATGGATGGCGGCATCTCGTTGCCCTTAAAGAGCAACTTCTAGGCATCTTCGTGAGTGGTTCCGAAGAGCCTTTACAAGGTTTGGTGCTTCTTCGGGTCGAATTCCCATAAGGGGCAGCTTTAGCTTTGGCTTGGGAGGATCTGGCGAACCAGCATCACCAGGATTACGTCGACGAGCTTGATATTTTTATCCACCATGCTTTGAATGCGCATTTGCGGCGCTATCAGCTCATCCGATGAAGACCAATTTGGGCCCTTCTCTATCTAGGAGGTGAGCCGCATTGGAGCACCGGACTTGAATTCAGAAGCCGCGGCCCAGGTGGCGTCACGGGGCTCTGTGATATAGAACCACAGTTTCTTCCACTCCTTAACGGTCTCCACAAAAGTACCCTTGGGCCATGTAACATTGGGCAGCTTGCTCACCATGGCGCCTCCGCACTCTGCGTGCTGGCCATCCACCACCTTCAGCTTCACGTTGAAAATCTTGAGCCATAGTCTGAAGTGGGGTTGAATGCGGAGGAAGGCCTCACACACGACAATGAATGCCGAGATGTTGAGGAAAGAATTCGGGGCTAGGTCAGGGAAATCTAGCCCGTAATAGTGAAGGAAATATGCCCTAGAGCAATAATAAAGTTGTTATTTATATTTCCTTATATCATGATAAGTGTTTATTACTCATGCTAGAATTGTATTAACCGGAAACTTAGTACATGTGTGAATACATAGACAAATAGAGTGTCACTAGTTTGCCTCTACTTGACTAGCTCGTTGAATCAATGATGGTTATGTTTCCTAACCATAGACATGAGTTGTCATTTGATTAACGGGGTCACATCATTAGAGAATGATGTGATTGACTTGACCCATCCGTTAGCTTAGCACGATGATCGTTTAGTTTGTTGCTATAACTTTGTTCATGACTTATACATGTTCCTATGACTATGAGATTATGCAACTCCCGAGTACCGGAGGAACACTTTGTGTCCTACCAAACGTCACAACGTAACTGGGTGATTATAAAGGTGCTCTATAGGTGTCTCCAATGGTACTTGTTGAGTTGGCATAGATCGAGATTAGGATTTGTCACTCTGATTGTTGAGCACCACGGCCACGGCAAGCACTCAAATTCGCTTCGTCTCCAACATGAAGATGATGCAGGAATCTTCTACAGCACTGCCCAGGATGTGTACACGACTTTGATGCCAAAGTCTGGTGGCCTGCCAGAACATCCTCCCGGTCGCGCAAGTGGTCGCAGCTTTCAAACCAGATGCGCACAAGTTCTTCTCTTTCTCATATACAAATGTAATCCCTTGGTGTTTGACCTTACTACTTTGATGTTGATTACCACCATATATTTGATGTCGATCATAGGCTATCTCCTTCGCCTCGGTGAGAAAAGTGTGACTGTACAAAGCATGGATTGCAATTAGCCATCCATACAATTGAAGGAACGGAAGGTGAATTCTGGGGGAAAAGCAGCTGTATATTCTCCACATCTAAAGTTCATCCTTTTAGCTACTTTGCTATCTCCCTACAATCTGTATGAGCTGTGCGGTCCGATGCTTTGTGTGAGGACATGCCTATGATTATCAATTAACAAGGCACTCAGTTAACATTGTTTTGAAAAATAATTTTAGACAACGTGAATGTTGATTTCTTTAGTATGAAAGATGTAGGTTTAGATAGATTTAATTATTATAGTAATACATACGCCTTCACCAAATACACACACACACATGAGTGTTGCTTTTCTATTTGTAATTCAGATATTTTCAAACATGACAATCTGTACTACTGAATTTTGCTGTTCTATAGGTCATGAGATACGTTCATGGAGGCTTTGGCTAGAAACTTTCATAATTGTGGCACATATTATCTAATTTTATGTGCAAGATTTATTTTATCTCTGTTAGTTGCAGGCCTCAGATGATAACTTGCCTTGCTGCATCCGGAAGGATCTTCAGTCAGATATATCAAGTAGATCTCATCACAACATATTGTGATGGTCTAAGCCATGTTGTCGTTGATGATAAAGATGTTGCGGGGGAGACAATGGAGCATCCGAGCAAGTCCATGTTGAACTCGATTTATTCCCACAACATGATCAGCCATTATTTGTCTGTGTATGATTTCTGGAGCTAGAATAATTATTTCACTAATTAGCTCTAGCTTGTGTACATTGGGCAGGTCCACTTCTACATGAACAAAATATATCAGTTTTGGCTGCAAAGACTGTAGGTGCATCTAGGTATGCACTACTGTCTTTTCATGTAAACTTAAGCAGTTTAGGATTAAGTAAACAAAATATTTCAGTTTGGCTAATACTGTAAACTTAAACGCCTATACATTAATTAAGGTTAAGTATTGGTTTAGGTTGAGGAGCTATTTCGTGTGCTCTTTTCTATCAACCTAAGAAGATAACATAGGGCATGCTTTTCTTTAATGATAATAGTAGTTCAATCTCAATTTTTTTGTGAAGATAATAACTTATTGCTTACTGATCAACATGTCTTGAGATAATATAATTTTTTAGTAAAAAGTTTCAATTACTTTCCTAATCATCAAGCACATAAGAAGGTAACCTAATTTCTTTCCTTGGCTATTGTAGCTCATTCTTCACAATTTTATACTATGAAAGCTATCATCACCACACAAAAGATCTATGTACGGAGTTCTCTCTTGATTGCTACCACTAATGACCCAATCCTGCTTTTCAATGGATGTAGAGGTAAAAAAAAGTTGTCTGCTAGTATACTAGGTCATAAACTCTTGACTTTTACAACATTACCAATGTCCAAATTTTAGACATGGAAACAACATCATTTTTGCCCCTTTATCTTAGAAGATAGATCTGCCAATTTTGTCTATCGTGTCATGAGATACTCTCACAGAAATGCCAGAAAACTATATTGTCATAAACTCATATATTTATGAGTGATTGTCTAGGATTGCATTTACCCCTTTTATAATTGAGTATTATGTCTTTCTTAGTCCCCATACTTATTCATAAGAGATAATTAATCATTAATATCCTCTCCAATTCATATTCAGTGTGTAACCTAAAAAGAATATCTATAGACTTATTTTGAAAAACAAATATAAATGTCATTTGCTATACTATGCTTTAATCTTATGTGTTATAGAAGTAGCATTAGATTTTATGGGGAACTTATAAAGAGTGCAAGAGGAAAAGTTGGAGAACTACATAGAAGTACATGGTCTTATGTGCCAAGCCATGACTTCAATGGCATTTGTAATTTGTTGTCCACATGTACCCTAAATGAAAATATTTCTTCCAATTGCAATCATGTTTTCACAAGACGTATGCCTTAGCTATGATGGTAGATCACAATGAGACAAATTTGTGAGGAAAAATAATATAATTTAACAATATGAATCTAGCTGCGCAAATGCGTGGGTCACACTGCTAGTTCATTTAAATCAGAGAATAATGGTTGTTCTATTTATATGAGTAATATCTTTTATGGTCATGCACCCCTGATGAGTGGTCTATTTTTACTAAATCTTGATAGTAGTGATACACATGTTCATAGTATTGAGGCCAAAAGATGCAGAGTTGATAATGATAGTGCAACTTATTTGTGGCACTACTGTTTAGGTCATATTGGTGTAAAGCGCATGAAGAAACTCCATTCTGATGGACTTTTGGAATCACTTGATTACGAATCACTTGGTACTTGCGAACCATGCTCATGGGTAATGTCGGAGTAATGGGCCACGGGTGGGCTAATCCGAGGCCCATAACCTTTCAAGACATCAGGGCTGACTGCACCCCTCGAGACGACAGATGGAGAGCCGACTTCAGGAGAGCGGCTGAAGGAACAGCCAGCTGCCCATATGCGTCCGAGTCCTAGAGATGAGATCAAGACCGGCCGACTCCGACTGGTGGCTTCCGGAGAAGCCGGCCACGGGGAGTCGGCCCACGACACCAGCAAAGGCCATGCCCTCATCAGGGGGGATGGGACAGGGAGTGGCGACAGTAAAGCCCACTCCCTCCCCTTTTCCAGGAGATGGCTAGGACACAGTGCGTTGTACCAGCGGAGATCTCCGTCTGGCGCAGCAGTGTTGCCATGCCATCCCATACATCAGTAATAGTGGGAGGAGTCCTGTACCCACGACGGCCTGACAGTACGGTCCACGGATGACGGGCCCTACCAGACAGTGAGAGTCTGGAAGACGGCAAGGGCGCCACCAGTCGGACCCGTAGGGAGCCGGCCCACGAGAGTCGGCCTGCCCCTCCCTGGGTCCCACGCGCCATTAACTAGAGGAGACAGGGAGTGGCTACAGTAATCACCCACCAGGCGGAAGGACTGTAGCCACGACTCCATGACCAAGCCCGCGTCATTAGAAGCACGGCTACAGTAATCAGTAGCTGGCAGGACCCGCTAGCGGCGGGTGCGGCCTGTCGGCTCCGTACCAGATCAGTCGGCTGGGCCCACCAATCGGCGGGCCCCAGCAGTCGGCAGGAGGGCTCGCAGGCGAAGATACTGACAGTTGGGCCCTGTGTCCAGACAGTTTACCATTGTACCCATGGGGGTAGGCCTATATAAACCCCCCAGGGCACCCGTGCAAGGGGTTCTGATTCATTAGAACTAGACCAGGCTTGAGAGGAAGGAGAGAGCTAGCCCTGCCTTCTCCTACCCACAGATACAGCTCGAGGAGCGCCTTTGTACTCACTTTGCCTTAGTGATCATGTGGAGACCCCGTAGAGCAGGACTAGGGGTGTTATCTCCTAGGAGAGCCCCGAACCTAGGTAAAGTACGCCGGCGTTCGTGTCTATGCCTCATCCTGTTTCCAGGCACCGGCGACGCTCTACTCGCCCCCACCATGATAAGCCATCCATTGGCATATGTCGCACCCAACCCCCGACATTTGGCGCCCACCCTGCAGCCTGGTGCACCGTCGTCCGGAGACCTGTTCTGGACGGGAACCCTTTTTCTCCTTGGCGAGCGCAGCCAGCCCGGCACGCCAGACGGAGTCTGCACCGATGCGCTGCATGGCGCTGAAATTGCCTGCGCGACCAGTTGCCTCGCCGATCTTGTCAGCGAGGTCCGCCTCTCCGACGAGCACGCAACCGACGCAGGCACAGGCGGCCCCGAGAGCCTCCTCGCGGGCCTCCTCGATCAACTCCACGTCGCCAGCGAGCCAGCTGGGGACTTGGAGTCCATAGGCTCCACCAATCCGATGTTGGTCGACTCCGACACCGCGTCGCTTAACACGTTCCCCACCAACGTGGTGGTCTATGACGAGCCGCTTCCTCGCGCGGAGAGCGGCGGAAGCACCATCACGGAAGTGCTTGCCATTGATCATGGCGAGCACTCTGGCCGGGGTGATTATGACCCGCTCAACACGTTGCTACAAGACCTGGCGGCGCCCATCCCCGAAGACACCGACGCCGAGACGCTGGTGGCACGCCGCCTTCAGCTAGTCGAAGGCGCCAAAAAGCTGGCCAGCATGAGACACCTGTCAGAAGCCTACCAGCACGAGATGGACCGCGCTATGGGCGGCACGCCAGCTGTGGCTGGGCCTAGCCGCCTTGGCACGGTCCAGCAGCGCGGCGTGTCTATCGCCGATCTGTTCGGGGAGAATTGCCCCGTCTACGCCACGCCTGTGGAGAACATTCGAGCCGCCCAGGCGGCAGCGGATGAGCTGGACAAGTTCGAGGGAGAAGAACGTCGCTTGATGACGGAGCGCGTCCAGCGACTCCTTGACGCGGCTGCTGAGCAGAACGAGGCCGGCTGCCACACTGATGCGCCGCGCCCACAGAATGACAACCTGCTTCCACGCCGAGACCAAGGCGCTGAGTCTCGGACGCCAACTGGTGGCGTCCGCGGAAGAAAAGACAAGGAGCCGGCTGCCAGCCGCAGTCGGACTCGCATCACCATAGAGCGCGACCGAGACGGCCGCCCAAGAACAGTGGAACGACGGGATGACTATCCGCCTCCGCCCCCTCGAAGGGAAAGGCGAGTCTCCCCGCCGCCTGTTGATCACCCGACGCTCAGCGACCGCCTTGGCCCCTGAGAGGGAGTCGGAGAGAATGACGCCCGCGACTGGATCGACCGTCTCCACCGATCCCTGGCGCTTGAAGAAGAAGATGAGTTGGGTCCGCCGTGTTTCGGCCCCCATATCCGAGACGAGCCCTTCCCCAAAGGGTTCACGCTCCCCAGAGATACACCCAAATACACTGGCTTTGTGAAGCCGGAAGACTGGCTGGTCGACTACTCCACGGCCGTCAGCATAGGAAACGGCAACAAATGTGTTGTTGTGAAGTACGTTTCGCTCATGCTCCAAGGCACGGCCCGGAATTGGCTGAATAGCTTAAGGCCCCGTAGCATCAACAGTTGGGTCGACTTCACTAACGCCTTCGTCCGCAACTTCACAAGCACGTACAAGCGGCCTCCCAAGCCTCGCCAACTCTCCTTATGTGTACAGGGCCCCAGCGAGTCAACCCGCGAGTACCTCACGCGCTGGGCCGAGCTTCGCAACTCCTGCAAAGGCGTGCACGAGGTGCAGGCCATTGAGTACTTCACCGCTGGATGCCGAGAGGGTACCCTCCTCAAGCACAAGCTTCTCTGCGATGAGCCGGAAACCCTCGATGAGCTGTTGATCATAGCAGACAAGTATGCCACGGCCGACTCCTCCATGAAGACGGAGATTCAAGTTAGCGCGAACGGCAAGGTGGCTCCTCAGGCTCCTCGAACCCCAGCCAGAGACACCAGTCGATGTCAACCGCAGAACGACCACAAGCGCAAAGCCCCACCACCGACTTCCACCGGTCGGCAGGTGGCGACAGTCGAAAACCAGCAGCCGGAAGGGCAGCCCCTGCCCAAACACTAGAAGGGCGGCAAGCCCAACTGGCAGCCGGCTTTCTCATATGAGCAAACTTTGGATGGACCCTGCAAGTTCCATAGTGGCGCAAAGCCGTCCAACCACACTACTCGGAAATGCCACTAGCTCACCAAGATAGCCAAGGGAGACGGACTTTTGCCTCCCCCACCTGTAGGGCAGCGGCCTCCTCCTCCGCCCCAGCAGCTGGTGGTCAGACCAGTCGGCGCAGTACAAGACGAGTACCCAGAAGAGTAGGGAGCTTATGTCGTGTTCACCAGTGTGGCCGACGATCGCAGGCGGCTGCAGCAGCAGGAGGTGAATGCAGTAGCATCTGACACCCCAGAGTTCATGCATTGGTCTGAGAAGCCCATCAGCTGGAGTAGAGCTGACCACCCAGAAGTAATGCCCAAACCCGGCTCCTACGCCTTGGTTTTGGACGCCACCTTTGCCACGGACAAACGAGCTGCTCGCTTCTCCAGAGTCCTGATAGACGGTGGCAGCAGCATCAACATCCTGTACAAAGACACCATGGAGAAGTTAGGAATCAGGCAGAGGCAACTACAGTCCAGCCGGACGGTGTTCCACGACATAGTTCCTGACCTTTCCTGTGCACCAATCGGCAAGATCTTGATCGACGTCCTCTTCGGAGACAAAGATCATTTCCGCCAAGAGTCAATTTGGTTGGAGGTGGTGGACCTAGAGAGCCCATACCATGCGCTGCTTGGCCGGCCTGCCCTGGCCAAGTTCATGGCCGTCCCCACTATGCCTACCTTAAGATGAAGATGCCGAGTTCCAAGGGGATCCTGACCATAACTGGCGACTACAAGAAGTCGTCCGCCTGCGCATCAGAGAGCAGTCGATTGGCCGAGTCCCTCGTGATCGCAGCTGACAAGCGACTGCTTGACCGGGTTGTGGCGATGGCAAGCGAACAGCCAGAGATGTCTCCCGGTCCCAGGGAGTCGGAAGCTTAGGGCTCGTTCAAGCCGGCCAAAGAAACAAAGAAGATACCTTTGGACCCAGAGCACCCAGAGAGGTACGCTGTCGTAGACGCCAACCTCGACAGCAAATAGGAAGGCGAGCTCGTCGATTTCCTCTGTGAGAATCGAGACATTTTCGCATGGTCCCCCAAAGACATGCCAGGTGTCCCGACGGAATTCGCCGAGCACAAACTACACGTCCGATCTGATGCCAAGACAGTCAGGCAGCCTTTGCGCCGCTTGTCAGAAGAGAAGAAAAGAGTTGTTGGAGAAGAAATAGCCCGGCTGCTTGCGGCCGGCTTCATCATGGAAGTATTCTTTCTAGAATGGCTGGCCAACCCGGTCCTGGTACTGAAGAAGAACAAGCAATGGCGAATGTGTATTGACTACACTAGCCTCAACAAAGCATGCCCCAAGGACCCGTTTGCTTTGCCAAGGATCGACCAAGTGATAGACTCCACAGCCGGATGCGAGCTGTTGAGTTTCTTGGATGCATATTCAGGGTATCATCAGATCAAGTTGAACCCAGCCGACAGGCTAAAGACCGCCTTCATCACGCCGTTTGGAGCTTTCTGCTACTTGACCATGACGTTCGGCTTGAGGAACACCGGCGCCACCTTCCAACGATGCATGCAGAAGTGCCTCCTCAAGCAGCTCGGCAGAAATGCTCATGTTTACGTGGACGATGTGGTGGTAAAGATGGAGAAGCATGGAACACTGCTGGAAGACCTCAAGGAGACCTTTGAGAACTTGCGCCAATTTCAGATCAAGCTCAGCCCGGAGAAGTGCGTCTTTGGAGTACCAGCCGGCTAGCTCCTCAGCTTCCTGGTCTCCGAACGCGGCATAGAATGCAACCCCGTGAAGATCAAGGCCATTGAAAGGATGGAGGTACCCAGCCGACTGCTGGACATACAAAAGTTCACCGGCTATCTGGCGTCCATCAGCCGATTCGTCAGTCGGCTGGGCGAGAAGGCTCTTCCCATGTACCAACTCATGAAGAAGACCACTTTTTTCGAGTGGAACCACAAGGCGGACGAATCTTTTTTCCAACTAAAGAAGATGTTGACTACTCCACCTGTCCTGGCGGCTCCGACTCCTAAGGAGCCCATGCTCCTCTACATCGCTGCCACCAGCCGAGTAGTCAGCACAATCATTGTGGTAGAACGCAAGGAGGAAGGCAAGGCGCTACCACTCCAGAGACCGGCATATTATTTGAGTGAAGTACTATCGACCTCCAAGCAAAACTACCCCCACTACCAGAAGATGTGCTATGGCGTGCACTTTGCCGCCAAGAAATTGAAGCCTTACTTCCAAGAACATCCAATCACTGTGGTCTGCACGGCTCCTCTAGACGAGATCATCGGTAGCTGAGACGCTTCGGGTCGAGTGGCCAAGTGGGCCATAGATTTGGCCCCTACACCATCTACTACCAACCTCGCACTCCCATCAAATCACAAGCGCTGGCCGACTTCCTCGTCGACTGGGTCGAAACCCAGTATCTACCGCCAGCGCCCGACTCCACCCATTGCCGAATGCATTTGGACGGTTCCAAGATGCGCACCGGCTTGGGAGCCGGCATCGTCCTCACCTCTCCCAAAGGTGACAAACTCAAATATGTGCTGCAAATCCATTTTGCCGCCTCCAACAACGTCGCCGAATACGAGGCACTCATTCACGGGCTCTGGCTAGCCAAAGAGCTCGGCATTCGCCGGATCCTGTGCTATGGTGACTCCGACTTGGTGGTCCAGCAGTCGTCAGGCGATTAGGACACCAAGGACGCAAACATGGTGAGCTACCGCTTCCTCATACAGCAACTCAACGGATATTTTGAGGGGTGCGAGTTTCTCCATGTACCAAGAAACGACAACGACCAAGCAGACGCACTGGCGCGAATCGGCTCCACCCGTCAGGCGATACCGTCCGACGCCGCCCTCCAGCGCCTCCTCAAGCCGTCTGTCAAGCCATCGCCGGAGTCAGACTCTATCTTCGTGCCGGCTCCTCCTGAAGTAGTCGGATCCGACTCAAGAGCCCCCGCAGACGGCACGAGTATTCCGGTAGGCGGCACGGGAATCGTGGCAGTCGCACCCAGCTCGGGGATTGCGGCGGTCGGCCCGCATACTTCAGAGCTCTGCCCAGAGACTTCAGAGCCTGGCCCGGGGAATGCGCCAATCCGCCCGGGGACTTCATCGACACAGCAAGCGGCTGCCGACTCCAACCCGCCACCTCCCGGCCCAGTCGCCCTCGTCCAAGTCACAGTCTTGGCTGTTGCAGAAATTGCAGCACCTTCATGGGCCTAGCCCATCCTCAAATTCATGGTGAACAAAGAGCTACCAACTGATGAGATCTCGGCTCGGCAAGTACAACGCCGGGCAGCAGCGTACACCATAGTCAATAGAGAGCTCGTAAGGCGCAGTGACACTGGTGTTTACCAGCGCTGTGTGGAGCCAGAGCAAGGCCAAGCAATTCTCAAGGACATCCATCAAGGTGAGTGTGGCCACTATGCGGCTTCGAGAGCACTCGTCGCCAAAGCTTTCCGCCATAGCTTCTTCTGGCCGACTGCTCTTGAAGACGCCAAGTCTTTGGTCCAAAAATGCAAGGGGTGCCAGAAGTTCCGCTCTAAGCCTCATCAGCCGGCTTCTGCACTCAAGACTATTCCAATTGCCTGGCCCTTTGCTGTTTGGGGCCTGGACATGGTCGGACCATTCAAGACGACACGAGGCGGTTTGACTCACTTACTTGTCGCAGTGGACAAGTTCACCAAGCGGATAGAAGCAAAACCAATCAAGAGTTTGAATGGTCCGACCGCTGTGACCTTCATCTCTGACATCACAACTCGGTACGGCATACCGCACAACATCATCACCGACAATGGCACAAACTTTGCCAAAGGTGCCTTGGCCCATTTTTGCGCGACGTGGGGCATCCGACTAGACTTAGCGTCCATTGCCTATCCGCAGTCCAACGGCCAGGTAGAGCGAGCAAACGGCCAAATCCTGTCCGGCATCAAGCCTCGGCTGGTCGAGCCACTGGAGCACTCGACAGGCTACTGGCTTGATGAGTTGCCAGCCGTCCTTTGGAGCCTGCGCACGACTCCAAACAAGTCAACTGGCTTGACGCCCTTCTTCCTCATCTACGGTGCCGAAGCCGTCATCCCAACGGACATCAAGTTCGACTCCCCCGAATCACCATGTACACCAAGGAGGAAGCGGAGGAAGCACGTCAAGACGGTGCCGATCTGCTGGAAGAGGGCCGGCTGTTAGCACTCAGCCGGTCCAGCATCTACTAGCAGAGCCTACGCCGATACTACCATCGGAAGTTCAAGCCGCGATCTTTCCAAGAAGGAGACCTCGTGCTCCGGCTGATTCAGCGAACAGCTGGCCAGCACAAGCTCTTAGCACCCTGGGAAGGCCCTTTCATCATCAGCAAAGTGTTGGGCAACGACTCCTACTACCTGATCGATGCTCAGAAGCCCCGAGCATGCAAAAGGGACGACTCCGGCAAAGAGACGAAGCGGCCATGGAATGCAAACCTCCTCCGAAGATTTTACAGTTAATGCAGTATGTATAACGCTACCTTTTGTATTAAAGAACGAAGACTTTGGGCCCCTCGAGAAGAGCTCGGGGACTGCCTTCTATTATCTATATGATAAAGAGTTACGCCTATGAGTATGTTATTCTTTGTTATGCCACTTGGCACCGGGTTTGACTAGTCGGCCCGGAGACTTGCCGACTTGAGCTATGAAACAACTTCCTGCAGCCGGACAAGTAATGTGTGGCACTTAAGCCATCTCCTGTTAGAAGCCGCAGGTCGCAGAGCGACTGTCTGGCGAGCAGGAGTAAGGTAGAATGGGTGTCCATATGAAAAATGGCTAAGGACTCAAAGCTTGCTCATAGTTTAAAGCCGGCTTTCAGCCTTTTACAACCGACTCTTTAGCAGCTGGCTTGCCATTTTCTAAATTAACTTGCTAAAAACTCTAAAAGGCTTAGTACTTGCCTTCCGAAAGAAGCCAAGTATTTGATCTAGCGGCAGTCCGCAGAGCGGCTGTCCGACTGGCAAGATGGCAACCAAGGGAAGGCGGCAAAGGAAAAAGTCAAAGAGCAATAAGCAAGAAGAGATAGAATGCGGATAAATATTTACATAGAAAGGCCTAAGAAGGTAAAACAAAGATAAAGTGGCAGCCTAGGAAGCCGCGGACGGACTCGAAGGACCGGAGGGGTCGGCAGTGCCAGTTGCCGGGGCGGCCGGCTGGTTGGTCTCCGCTTGATCACCTCTAGCAACAGCTGGCTCAGTTGGGCGCGGCTCGTTGCTAGAGGCGAGGTCGAGCTGGGGCTGGCCGTCTGCCTCGACCTCTGGCGCCTCCTCCTCGCCTTCTTCTTTGCCACTGGAGTCGATCACCTCCGTCGAGTCCTTGCCGTCATCCGGGTTCAGCCCGAACCACTCCGGCGGCACCTGCTCGCCATTCTCAGCCCGCTCTGGGACGAAGATGCTGGTGTCGGTGTACTCGGTGATCGACGCGACGCGCTTGACGAGATCATCTTCCACCGCTGCCAGCTCCACCTGAGCTTCCAGCCGGAATGTGGCTAGTTGGGCTAAACTCAGCCCAGGATACCACGCCTTGGCGAATTCTAAAGCCCGGCGTGCTCCAGCCCGGGCCGAAGAACCCTTCCAGGCCTCAAGACGGCCGGCTGCTACCTCCAGCCAGTCGGTAGTCTGACTGGGGGTGCGTGGTGCCTGCATATCCGGCCACAGGGCGGCAATCGCCTAGGCGCCGACACGTTGAAGATGGCGCAACATCCGGTGGGCTGGCCGAAGGCGGGCCTCGATGCTAAGAATCTGCTCGCCAAGAGTTCGAGGGGCGTTGGCGGCGATCTGTGCGCCGTCCGCCCTCCGTGCTTCACGATCAGCCTCGATGGCTTGATTGGCAGCATCCGAATGGCCGGGGAAGAAGTCTGCTAAGGAAGAAGAGCGAAGAAACAAGGTTAAAAATTTAAGGCCGACTCAACTAGCAGTTGGCAGACTAGAAAAGGAAACGTGGGGAAGCTCACCATCGACAAGATCTTCGATTGCTTGGAAGCCGGAGACCAGTGTCGCCTCCTTGTCGGTCCAGGAGGAGCGCTCGAATGCAAATTCGGCAAGAAGGGCGGTCTCCTTGTCCTCCGCCTCCTTCTGGGCCCTCTGGAGCAGCTCCTTCTGCTCCGCCAGCCGGTCGCGCTCCTCCGTCAGCTAGCCGCACTCCTCCTCCTTGACGCGCAACGCGGTGTTGACTTCGCCCAGCTACTGCTGAAGGGCGGCATTGGCCTATGAAGAAGGAAAGGGAGGGGTGTCAGACGTTAACAAAGAAGAAAGGTCGCCGGGGAGATCCGGCCCGACTGCTCAGCAGTCAGCCCGAATCTCGGGGACTACAGCCCGCGGGTGCGCCAGCGCACCCCCGCAGAGAAAGAAGAAGACTCACCCCGGCTGTCCGACAAGTCAGCATCCGCTTGGCCAGCTCCTCAACATTGACGTTGAAGGAGGTCATTGTGGTAATCCTGCATCAAAATTTCAGAAAAAATGTTGGTACTTGGAACTCACCGATTAGAGTTCCGAGCCGCCTGCTCAGCAGCCGGCCCGAAACTCGGGGACTACACCCAATGGGTGCGCTGGCACGCTCCCACAAAGAAAAACAAGGAAAGCAAAAACAAAAAGGAAGGATGCGTACCCGGTGGCTGTTCGCGACGCCAGATACGCCTTGGTGCACTCCTTGATGGCGTCACCCTCGGCCCGGAGCTTGGCTTGGACGTCCAATAGCGCCTGGTTCAACAGGCCCGTCCCGCCTCCCCGCACCCACCCGGTGGGCGCGGCGCTCGACACCTCGGTGTCCGGGATCGTCGAGCTCGCAGCGCCGGTCTCCAGAGGGCGCGACGCTGAGGCCGCCTTTGTGAGACGGCGGTGTGTCGGCGTGCTGACCTCGAGGGCTAGGCCCGTCACCGCCACGCCTCCGGTTGGCGGCACTGGCGGGTGCGCCGGTTGCCCGCCTGGCGCGCTTCCGGAGGGCGGCGGTGGCGGCACAATGACTTCCGGCGTGGCGGTGACAATGGCGTCCCGCTCCATGACCGGGTTCTCGTCGCCGACTTCCCCAGTCTGCGCCGTGAACTCCGGTGGCGGCAGCGCAGAGTTCAAGGGGATAACAAACACCGCCGACTGGCGGTGTGCGGCTTCCTCAGCGCACTTCTTCTCTGCATCAGCGGCCTCGGCTTCCGCCAGCTTCTTCAGGGCGGCGGCCTCCGCCTTGTCGGCTTCCGCCTTCTTCAGGAGGGCGGCTTCCCGCTCCTCATGCGCCTCCCGCGCGTTCCGCTCCGTCGCCTCCCGGAGGTCGGCGGCGGGATCAATCCGCCGGGTGGTGAAGGAGGTCTCCGCCGACTTTACGACGGAGCCGGCGGCCGACTTCTCAAGAGAGAGCGGGGCCCTGAAGACGAGAAAATAAAGCAAAGGGATTTCAGACAGACTCAATAAAGAAAAGTGAAGGTACAAAGGGAGGTAGTACTTACGCCGAAATCAGCTGCGGCGTCTTCACCACCTTGCGGAAGCGGTTGGCCTTTGCGGCCGCTTCGTCCCGCTTGGTCGCCGCGGCTGAGCCCTTGGGCTTCTTTGGCCGGCTGTCGAACAGGCTCGTCCCGGCCCTGCGCTTCTTACCGCCACCTTGAGCGTCCGGCGGGGCTGATGAGCCCGCGCCCGGCTGGCTGGCTCCTGGCTGGTGGCGCGGGGCGACCTCCTCGTCATCATCAGGCCAATCCTCAAGACTGGCCCCAAGTGTCGGGCCACCTGCTGCGTCGCCTCCTCCCTCGGCGTCGTCCTCCAGGGCCGCCGCCCCCAACTCGGGGTCGTCCACATCGCTCTCCGCTCGGTCGGGGAGGAACTCGCGGTCCGGCCCCATGGTGCCGGCTGCTGGCTGGAGGAGGGGGTTCTGACCAAAGCCGACTGGTTAGAACAGACAAGACGGACTCGACAGTAAAGATGTCAAGAGAATCAAAGAAAAAGAGAGAAGGAAAACGACTCACCAGAGGCGGAGGGGCAGCACGTGAATACGGCTCCTTACCGAACTGCCACTCTTCGTTGAGGTCGCAGCTCGCAAGATAGTTCACCATGTAGGCTACCTCCTCGTGAGGCATCTCCTTGGTGCACATCCGACTCGGGTCCCGGTGCCCGCTCATCTGACAGATCATGTGGGGGCGACTTTGGAGGGGAAGCACTCGGCGCACCACGAAGGCGGCCAGCAAATCTGGCCCAGTCAGGCCCTCCGACTGCGTCAGCACTCGAAGCCGCGCAACAGCGCCGGCTCCTGCAGGCGTCAACGTCCGGGCCCGGTGCGACCAGTTGGGCTGCCTCCCTGCCGGCGGGCCGGCTATGTAGGCCGACAGATTGACCCAATCACCCTCCGTAGAGACGTTCTTCGCGTAGAAGTACGACCGCTGCCACATCTTCACCGACTTGATCAGCCTGATGGATGGAAATGGGTTGTCGGCCCCCGACCTTCGCACGGCGATGAACGCGCCGCACTGAGCCGGCACGCCCGCGGCTTGGGTGTCGAGCTTGGAATAGAAGAACTCCCCCCACAACTCGATGGTGGGGAGAACGCCGATGAAGCCTTCGCACAAGGTGACGAAGGTGGACAGTAGCACCACCGTGTTGGGGGTGAGGTGGTGCGGCTGGAGTCCGTAGAACTCGAGGAAGGAGCGGAAGAAGTTGCTTGCCGGCAGGACCAGGCCGCGTAGGCAGTGCGAGCGGAAGACGACCCGCTCGCCCTCCTGCGGTGCCGGCGAAATTTCTCCCCTTCGCGCGAGGCGGACCCTCACGAGGTCCTCGCCAGGCAATCGACGTGTCTTGCAAAGGAAATTGATGTGATCGTCGTGGACCTTCGAACCATCCCAGGTACCGGAGTGCGCCGGCGGGGGTGTGACGGTGGAGGAAGAGCTCATTGTGAGCGAACCGCCGCAACGTTCGACGAGGCTCGAGGTGCAGAGAGAGAGACAGAGAAGAAGCAGAGGAAGCAGTGGGGAGGCGGGACGCACGTGCTCCACCGCTTCCCCTCCTCCCCCTACTTATAGCCCCGTGGGCTACGAAGCCGAGGGGGCGGTTGTGGGATCTACTGCGCCCACTACCCCACGCCCCATGTTAATCGCGCCAAGTTACTGCGCGTAGTAACTCCGCGGGAACCTCAGCCGTCCCCCATGGCCGCAGTGGATCCGCTCGCGTGCCGAGGCGCGGTAGTGGCGGGCCCCGCCTACAGGCATGTCCCATCTCGCGGATGGGTAGGCAGGCTGGCCCGGCCACTGGTTGCCACATGGCGGGCCCGAAGCGGGTGGCGGCCAGGAAGCTTAGCTAGTACACCACTGAGTTCCCGCCAGGGCATTCAAAAGTTTTTTTGGACGAGTCAAAATCAGACGAATCCGACTCCTGCTAGTCAGCCCGGCAGAGTCAAGTGGAGTCTCCACCTCAAGTACTCGGAGAATGAAACTGGTGAGGCTCCTCGGCTGGTTGTCCGTGCCGCCTCATCAGCTTTGGGGACTACTGTCGGAGTAATGGGCCACGGGTAGGCTAATCTGAGGCCCATAACCTTTCAACACATCGGGGCTGACTGCGCCCCTCGAGACGACAGACGGAGAGCCAACTTCAGGAGAGCGGCTGAAGGAACAGTCGGCTGCCCATATGTGTCTGAGTCCTAGAGATGAGATCAAGACCGTCCGACTCCGAATGGCGGCTTCCGGAGAAGCCGACCATGGGGAGTCGGCCCACAACACCAGCAAAACCCATGCCCTCATCGGGGGGATGGGACAGGAAGTGGCGACAGTAAAGCCCACTCCCTCCCCTTTTCCAGGAGATGGATAGGACATAGTGCGCTGTACCAGCGGAGATCTCCGTCTAGCGCAGCATTGTTGCCATGCCATCCCAGAAGTCAGCAACAGTGGGCGGAGTCCTGTACCCACGACGGCCTGACGGTACGGTCCATGGATGACGGGCCCTACCAGTCAGTGAGAGTCCGGAAGACGGCAAGGGCGCCACCAGTCGGACCCATAGGGAGCCGGCCCACAGGAGTCGGCCTGCCCCTCCCATGGGTCCCACGCGCCATTAACCAGACGAGACGGGGAGGGGCTACAGAAATTGCCCACCAGGCGGCAGGACTGTAGCCACGACTCCATGACCAAGCCCGCGTCATTAGAAGCACGGCTACAGTAATCAGCTGCCGGCAGGACCCGCTAGCGGCGGGTGCGGCCTGTCGGCTCCGTACCAGATCAGTCGGCTAGGCCCACCAATTGGTGGGCCCCAGCAGTCGGCAGGAGGGCCCGCAGGCAAAGAGACTGAAAGTTGGGCCCTGCGTCCATACAGTTTACCATTGTACCCCTGGGGGGTAGGCCTATATAAACCCCCCAGGGCACCCATGCAAAGGGTTCCGATTCATTAGAACTAGGCCAGACCTTAGAGGAAGGAGAGAGCTAGCCCTGCCTTCTCCTACCCACAGATACAGTTCGAGGAGCGCCTTTGTACTCACTTTGCCTTAGTGATCATGCGGAGACCCCGCAGAGCAGGAGTAGGGGTGTTATCTCCTAGGAGAGCCCCGAACCTGGGTAAAGTACGCCGGCATTCGTGTCTATGCCTCATCCCGTTTTCAGGCACCGGCGACGTTCTACTCTCCCCCACCATGATAAGCCATCCATTGGCATATGTCGCACCCAACCCCCGACAGGCAAGATGACTAAAACGCCGTTCTCTGGAACAATGGAGTGAGCAACAAATTTGTTGGAAATCATACATACTGATGAATGTGGTCCGATGAATATAGAGGCTCGCGGCGGGTATCGTTATTTTCTCACCTTCACATATGATTTGAGCATATATGGGTATATCTACTTGATGAAACATAAGTCTGAAACATTTGAAAAGTTCAAAGAATTTCAGAGTGAAGTGGAAAATCATCGTAACAAGAAAATAAAGTTTCTACGATCTGATCGTGGAGGAGAATATTTGAGTTATGAGTTTGGACTTCATTTGAAACAATGCGGAATAGTTTCACAACTCACGCCACCTGGAACACCACAGCGTAATGGTGTGTCCGAACGTCGTAATCGTACTTTACTAGATATGGTGCAATCTATGATGTCTCTCACAGATTTACCGCTATCATTTTGGGGTTACACTTTAGAGACAGCTGCATTCATGTTAAATAGGGCACCATCTAGATCCGTCGAGACGACACCTTATGAACTATGGTTTGGCAAGAAACCGAAGTTGTCATTTCTTAAAGTTCGGGGCTGCGATGCTTATGTGAAAAAGCTTCAACCTGATAAGCTCGAACCCAAATCGAAGAAATGTGTCTTCATAGGATACCCAAAGGAGACTGTTGGGTACACCTTCTATCACAGATCCGAAGGCAAGATTTTCGTTGCTAAGAATGGATCCTTTCTAGAGAGGGAGTTTCTCTCGAAAGAAGTGAGTGGGAGGAAAGTAGAACTTGATGAGGTAATTGTACCTTCTCCCTTATTGGAAAGTAGCTCATCACTGAAATCAGTTCTAGTGATTCCTACACCAGTAAGTGAGGAAGCCAATGATGATGATCATGAAACTTCTGATCAAGTTACCACCGAACCTCGTAGGTCAACTAGAGTAAGATCCACACCAGAGTGGTATGGTAATCCTATTCTGGAGGTCATGTTACTTGGCCATGACGAACCTACGAACTATGAGAAAGTGATGCTGAGCCCAGATTCCGCGAAATGGCTTGAGGCCATGAAATCTGAGATGGGATCCATGTTTGAGAACAAAGTATGGACTTTGGTTGACTTGCCCGATGATCGACAAGTCATCGAGAATAAATGGATCTTCAAGAAAAAGACTGACGCTGACAGTAATGTTACTGTCTACAAAGCTCGACTTGTTGCGAAAGGTTTTCGACAAGTTCAAGGAGTTGACTACGATGAGAGCTTCTCACCCGTAGCGATGCTTAAGTCCGTCCGAATCATGTTAGCAATTGCCGCATTTTATGATTATGAAATTTGGCAAATGGATGTAAAGACTGCATCCCTGAATGGATTTCTAGAAGAAGAGTTGTATATGATGCAACCTGAAGGTTTTATCGATCGAAAGGGTGCTAACAAAGTGTGCAAACTCCAGCGATCCATCTATGGACTGGTGCAAGCATCTCAGAGTTGTAATAAACGTTTTGATAGTGTGATCAAAGCATATGGCTTATACAGACTTTTGGAGAAGCCTGTATTTACAAGAAAGTGAGTGGGAGCTCTGTAGCATTTCTGATATTATATGTGGATGACATATTGCTGATCGGAAATGATACTGAATTTCCGGATAGCATGAAAGGATACTTGAATAAGATTTTTTCAATGAAAGACCTCGGTGAAGCTGCTTATATATCGGGCATCAAGATCAATAGAGATAGATCAAGACGCTTAATTGGACTTTCACAAAGCACATACCTTGATAATGTTTTGAAGAAGTTCAAAATGGATCAAGCAAAGAAAGGGTTCTTGCATGTGTTACAAGGTGTGAAGTTGAGTCAGACTCAATGCCAGACCACTGCAGAAGATAGAGAGAAAATGAGAGGTGTTCCCTATGCTTCAGCCATAGGCTCTATCATGTATGAAATATTGTGTACCAGACCTAATGTGTGCCTTGCTATTAGTTTAGCGGGGAGGTACCAGAGTAATCCAGGAGTGGATCACTGGATAGAGGTCAAGAACATCCTGAAATACCTGAAAAGGACTAAGGATATGTTTCTCGTTTATGGAGATGACAAAGAGCTCGTCGTAAACGGTTACGTCGATGCAAGCTTTGACACTGATTCAGATGACTCTAAGTCATAGACTGGATACGTGTTTTTATTAAATGGTGGAGCCGTCAGTTGGTGCAATTCCAAGTAGAGCGTCATGGCGGGATCTACATGTGAAGAGGAATACATAGCTGCTTCGGAAGCAGCAAATGAAGGAGTCTGGATGAAGGAGTTCATATCCGATCTAGGTGTCATACCTGGTGCATCGGGTCCAATGAAAATCTTTTGTGACAATACTGGAGCAATTGCCTTGGCAAAGGAATCCAGATTTCACAAAAGAACCAAGCACATCAAGAGACTCTTCAATTCCATCTGCGGTCAAGTCAAGGACGGAGACATAGAGATTTGCAAGATACATACCGATCTGAATGTTGCAGACCCGTTGACTAAGCCTCTCTCACGAGAAAAACATGATCAACACCAAGACTCCATACATGGGTGTTAGAATCATTACTGTGTAATCTAGATTATTGACTTTAGTGTAAGTGGGAGACTGAAGGAAATATGCCCTAGAGGCAATAATAAAGTTGTTATTTATATTTCCTTATATCTTGATAAATGTTTATTATTCATGCTAGAATTGTATTAACCGGAAACTTAGTACATGTGTGAATACATAGACAAACAGAATGTCACTAGTTTGCCTCTACTTGACCAGCTCGTTGAATCAATGATGGTTATGTTTCCTAACCATAGACATGAGTTGTCATTTTATTAACGGGATCACATCATTAGAAAATGATGTGATTGACTTGACCCATCCGTTAGCTTAGCACGATGATCATTTAGTTTATTGCTATTGCTTTCTTCATGACTTATACATGTTCCTATGACTATGAGATTATGCAACTCCCGAGTACCGGAGGAACACTTTGTGTGCTACCAAACGTCACAATGAAACTTGGTGAATATAAAGGTGCTCTACAGGTGTCTCCGATGGTACTTGTTGAGTTGGCATACATCGAGATTAGGATTTGTCACCCTGATTGTCAGAGAGGTATCTCTGGGCCCTCTCAGTAATGCACATCACTATAAGCCTTGCAAGCAATGTAACTACTGAGTTAGTTGCGGGGTGATGCATTATAGAACGAGTAAAGAGACTTGCAGGTAACGAGATTGAACTAGATATTGAGATACCGATGATCAAATCTCGGGCAAGTAACATACCGATGACAAAGGGAACAACGTATGTTGTTATGCGGTTTGACCGATAAAGATCTTCGTAGAATATGTAGGAGCCAATATGAGCATCCAGGTGCTGCTATTGGTTATTGACCGGAGACGTGTCTCAGTCATGTCTACATAGTTCTCGAACCCGTAGGGTCCGCACGCTTAACGTTCGTTGACGATCGGTATTATGAGTTTATGTGTTTTGATGTACCGAAGGTAGTTCGGAGTCCCGGATATGATCACGAACATGACAGGGAGTCTCGAAATGGTCGAGACATAAAGATCGGTATATTGGCAGCCTATATTTGGACATCGGAATAGTTTCGGGTGAAATCAGGATTTTACCGGAGTACCGGGAGGTTACCGAAACCCCCCGGTAAATGTATGGGCCTTATTGGGCCATAGTGGAGAGATAGAGAGAGGAGACCAAGGCAGGCCGCGCACCCCCTCCCTCTTGTCCGAATTGGACTAGGAGGAGGGGGCGGCACCCCCCTTTGCTTCCTCCCTCTCTCCCCCTTCCTTCTCTCCTAGTCAAACTAGGGAAGGGGGGGGGGAATCCTACTCCCGGTGGGAGTAGGACTCCTCCAGGGTGCGCCATAGGAGGGCTGGCTCTCCCCCCTCCTCCACTCCTTTATATACGTGGCCAGGGGGCACCCCTAGAAACACAAGTTGATCATTGATCTTTTAGCCATGTGCGGTGCCCCCCTCCACCATAATCCACCTCGGTCATATCGTAGCGATGCTTAGGCGAAGCCCTGCATCGGTAGCTTCATCAATATCGTCATCATGCCGTCGTGCTGACAGAACTCTCCCTCGAAGCTCTACGGGATCGTGAGTTCATGGGACGTCACCAAGCTGAACGTGTGCAGATCGCGGAGGTGCCGTACGTTCGGTACTAGGATCGGTCGATCATGAAGACATACGACTACATCAACCGCTTTGTCATAACGCTTCCACTTACGGTCTACGAGGGTACGTGGAAGACACTCTCCCCTCTTGTTGCTATGCATCACCATGATCTTGCGTGTGCGTAGGAATTTTTTTGAAATTACCGCGTGTTGGGAAACGTAGTAATTTCAAAATTTTCCTACGCACACACAGGATCATGGTGATGCATAGCAACGAGAGGGGAGATTGTTGTCCACGTACCCTCGTAGACCGTTAAGCGGAAGTGTTATGACAACGCGGTTGATGTAGTCGTATGTCTTCATGATCGACCGATCCTCAGTACCAAATGTACGGCACCTCCGCGTTCAGCACACGTTCAGCTCGGTGATGTCCCACGAACTCACGATCCAGTAGAGCTCGGGGAAGAGTTTCGTCAGCACGATGGCGTGGTGACGATGTTGATGAAGCTACTGCAGCTGGGCTTCGCCTAAACACCGCTACAGTATGACTGAGGTGGATTATGGTGGAGGAGGGCACCGCACACGACTGGGAGAGATCTTTGTGATCAACTTGTGTGTCTAGAGGTTCCCCCTGCCCCTGTATATAAAGGAGCAAGGGGGAGGCCGGCCGACCCTTGTTCGCGCGCCTAGGAGGAGGAATCCTCCTCCTAGTAGGAGTAGGATTCCTCCCTTTCCTACTCCTACTAGGAGGGGGAAAGGCAGGGAGAGAAAGAGAAGGAAAGGGGGCGCCGCACCCCCTTCTCCTAGTCCAATTCGGACAGGGGGAAGGGGGCGCGCTGCCTGCCCTAGGCCGGCCCCTCTTTCTTTCCCTTATGGCCCAACAAGGCCCATTAGCCCCCGGGGGTTTCCGGTTACACCTCCAGTACTCCGGTAAAATCCTGATTTCACCCGAAACTATTCCAATGTCCAAATGTAGGCTTCCAATATATCAATCTTTTTGTCTCGGCCATTTTGAGACTCCTCGTCATGTCCGTGATCAAATCCGGGACTCCGAACTACCTTCAGTACATCAAAACATATAAAATCATAAAACCGATCGTCACAGAACTTCAAGCGCATGGACCCTACGGGTTCGAGAACTATGTAGACATGACCGAGACACGTCTCCGGTTAATAACCAACAGCGGAACCAGGATGCTCATATTAGTTCCTACATATTCTACGAAGATCTTTATCGGTCAAACCGCATAACAACATACGTTGTTCCCTTTGTCACCGGTATGTTACTTGCCCGAGATTCGATAGCCGGTATCTCAATACCTAGTTCAATCTCGTTACCGGCAAGTCTCCTTACTCGTTCTGTAATACATCATCCCGCAACTAACTCACTAGTTGCAATGCTTGCAAGGCTTATAGTGATGTGCATTACCGGGCGGGCCCAGAGATACATCTCCGACAATCGGAGTGACAAATCCTAATCTCAAAATACGCCAACCCAACAAGTACCTTCGAAGACACCTGTAGAGCACCTTTATAATCACCCAGTTACGTTGTGACGTTTGGTAGCACACAAAGTGTTCCTCCGGTAAACGGGAGTTGCATAATCTCATAGTCATAGGAACATCTATAAGTCATGAAGAAAGCAATAGCAACAAACTAAATGATCAAGTGCTAAGCTAACGGAATGGGTCAAGTCAATCGCATCATTCTCCTAATGATGTGATCCCATTAATCAAATGACAACTCATTTCTATTGTTAGGAAACTTAACCATCTTTGATAAACGAGCTAGTCAAGTAGAGGCATACTAGTGACACTATGTTTGTCTATGTATTCACACATGTATTATGTTTCCGGTTAATACAATTCTAGCATGAATAATAAACATTTATCATGAAATAAGGAAATAAATAATAAATTTATTATTGCCTCTAGGGCATATTTCCTTCATCGCGTTCCCCAACAAATAGAACATAAGCCCGCGGACGAAGGGGTGGAGGGAAAACCCTAAACCGCGGACGAAATGAGGGATGAACACCACCCTCTCGTTGGGCTTCGAGGTGGGGATGATTTGCCCCTTTGCTGGAAGCTGGTGGGCGATTTCTTTCGCCAGATACCCGGCCTCCCGAAGCTTGGTGATGTCCTTCTCCCTCACGGAGGAGGCCATCCACTTGCCTTGCCCTCCAGATCCGGACATGGCTGACTGCTTCCTTGAGGCGGAAAGAATGAGGACTTGGGCGCTGGAGCTCGAGAATGGAAGGGCAGAGAAAGAGAGAAGGCGTGGGTGAAGAAAGGGAATCCTTATCTCCTTATAAAGGCAGTGAATATCAAGCGCCTCCCCACTCGCCTTAAAACTCGCCTGTTCCCAAGGGCTGTGTAAATGGCACGGTTATATTACCCACACCCGTATTGATGAGAACCCCGCAATAAGGGGACAAGATCTCTACTTCGACAAGACATCCCTATTAAAACCGTGTCTCGAAACGTAAAATGGCAGACGGAAAACGCTTCGAAATGATGACCAAGCAGACGTGATGTCACATTACAAAAAGTTGTCAGCGGATTGGACTCATGCAATATTATATTCTCTGCAGTCGTGTGTGGTACTTGTGTTGCAGATCCGGACACGTTCATTGCGTCCGAAGACTATCTTGGAGTATTTGGAAAGGGGAACCCACCTTGCACAATGCCGAAGACAATCTGCACGCCGAGAAACCTCGTCATTGAAGCCTGGTTCAGGGGCTACTGAGGGAGTCCTGGTGAGGGAGTCCTGGATTAGGGGGTGTCCGGATGGCCGGACTATACCTTCAGCCAGACTCCTTGACTATGAAGATACAAGATTGAAGACTTCGTCCCGTGTCCGGAAGGGACTTTCCTTGGCGTGGAAGGCAAGCTTGGCGATACAGATATGTAGATCTCCTACCATTGTAACCGACTTTGTGTAACCCTAACCCTCTCCGGTGTCTATATAAACCGGAGGGTTTTAGTCCGTAGGACAAGATACAAAACAACAATCATACCATAGGCTAGCTTCTAGGGTTTAGCCTCTCCGATCTCGTGGTAGATCTACTCTTGTACTACCCATATCATCAATATTAATAAAGCAGGATGTAGGGTTTTACCTCCATCAAGAGGGCCTGAACCTGGGTAAAACTTCGTGTCCCTTGCCTCCTGTTACCATCCGGCCTAGACGCACACTTCGGGACCCCCGACCCGAGATCCGCCAGTTTTGACACCGACATTGGTGCTTTCATTGAGAGTTCCTCTATGTCGTCGCCGTTAGGCTTGATGGCTCCTACGATCATCAATAGCGATGCAGTCTAGGGTGAGACTTTCCTCCCCGGACAGATCTTCGTCTTCGGTGGCTTCGCACTATGGGCCAATTCACTTGGCCATCTAGAGCAGATCGAAAGCTATGCCCCTGGCCGTCAGGTCAGATTTGGAAGTTTAAACTACACGACTGACATCCGCGGGGACTTGATCCTCGACGGATTCGAGCCACTGCCGAGCACGCCGCACTGTCACGACGAGCATGATCTAGCTCTGCCGCCGAACAGTACCCTGGAGGCCGCACCCGCATCGGCTTCGACCCTTAATTCGGAGCCAACTGCGCCGATCGAGGACGGGTGGTTGGACGCTGCCTTGGGGGCTGTGATCTCAACGGCGATCAAGCCGAACACCAGCCCCGCATTCTGTGAGACTCGTGACTCCAAGGAGCCGGACTCCTCTCCGGACTCCGAACCCTCCGCGCCCCCGCCGATCGAATCCAATTGGGCACCGATCATGGAGTTTACTGCCGCAGACATCTTTCAGCACTCGCCTTTTGGCGATATTCTGAAGACACTAAAGTCTCTCTCGTTATCAGGAGAGCCCTGGCCGGACTACGGTTAGCAAGGTTGGGATACGGACGATGAAGAAATTCAAAGCCCACCCACCACCCACTTTGTAGCCACTGTCGACGATTTAACTGACATGCTCGATTTCGACTCCGAAGACATCGACGGTATGGACGCCGATGCAGGAGACGATGAAGAACCAGCGCCTATTGGGCCCTGGAAAGCCACCTCGTCATATGACATATACATGGTGGACACCCCAAAAGAAGGAGATGGTGATGGAACAGCGGAGGATGACCCCTCCAAGAAACAGCCTAAGCGCCAGCGTCAGCGGCGCCACTCAAAATCCCGCCAAAGCAAATACGGTGATTCCAGCACTGGAGATAATAATACTCCGGAGAGTGCCGAAGAAAACCTCCTCCAGCAAGATTCAGCACAGGAGGATGGAGAAGCCAGCCCTCATGAGAGAGAGGCAGATAGAGAGGTCGAGGACGATAATTATACGCCTCCCTCCGAAGACGAGGCAAGCCTCGACGACGACGAATTCGTCGTGCCAGAGGATCCCGTCGAGCAAGAGCGTTTTCAACGCAGGCTTATGGCCACGGCAAGAAGCCTCAAGAAAAAATAGCAATAGCTTAGAGCTGATCAAGATTTGCTAGTCGATAGATAGACTGAAGTCCTTGCGGTCGAAGAGCATAAACTCGAACGCCCCTCCAACAGCTACCCAAAGCGCAGGTTGCTACCCCGATTAGAGGAGGAAGCACTTAAACCTACATCACCAGCACTTGATACGGCCGACCGGCCACCTCGTGGCCACGACAGAGAGGCCTCTCGGCCCTCCACTCAAGCCGCACCCCGTACCAAGGCACGGAAAAATGCGCCAGACCTGCGAGATACGTTGGAGGACAAGGCAAGGCAAACAAGATCGATCTACGGATCGCGTGGGCGCCCTACGACTCGAGACGGTAACCATCATGCCGGACACAAATCCGGTAGTGCCGAACACAGTAGACAAAGCTCATTGGAGCTACATCGTGATATAGCCCAGTACAGAGGCGCTGCACACCCACTATGCTTCACAGACGAAGTAATGGATCATCAAATCCCCGAGGGTTTCAAACCCGTAAACATTGAATCATATGATGGCACAACAGATCCTGCGGTATGGATCGAGGATTATCTCCTTCATATCCACATGGCCCGCGGCGATGATCTCCACGCCATCAAATACCTCCCACTCAAGCTTAAAGGACCAGCTCGGCATTGGCTTAACAGCTTGCCAGCAGGATCAATCAGTTGTTGGGAGGACCTGGAAGCCGCATTTCTCGACAATTTCCAGGGCACTTATGTGCGACCACCAAACGCCGATGACCTAAACCACGTAATTCAGCAGCCAGAGGAATCGGCCAGGCAATTCTGGACACGGTACCTAACAAAGAAAAATCAAATAGTCGACTGTCCGGACGCAGAGGCCCTAGCAGCCTTCAATCACAATATCCGTGACGAGTGGCTCGCCCGACACCTTGGACAGGAAAAGCCGAAATTTATGGCAGCACTCACGACACTCATGACCCGCTTTTGCACGGGAGAAGACAATTGGCTTGCTCGTAGCAACAATATGACCAAGAACCCTGGTAATTCGGATACCAGGGACAGTAGTGGCAGGTCGTGTCGCAACAAGCAGAAGCGCCGCATTAACAGCGACAATGCTGAGGATACGACAGTTAATGCCGAATTCAGAGGCTATAAATCCGGTCAGCGGAAAAAGTCATTCAAAAGAAATCCTAGGTGCCCGTCCAGTTTGGACCAAATACTCGACCGCTTGTCCCAGATACATGGCACCCCTGAAAAGCCGGCCAATCACACCAACAGGGATTGTTGGGTGTTCAAGCAGGCAGGCAAGTTAAATGCCAAAAATACCGACAAGGGGCCGCATAGCGATGACGACAAAGAGCCCCGGCCGCCGAACAACAGTGGACAGAAGGGTTTTCCCCCACAAGTGCGGACGGCGAACATGATATACGCAACCCACATCCCCAAGAGGGAGCGGAAGCGCGCGTTAAGGGACGTATACGTGGTAGAGCCAGTCGCCCCAAAGTTCAACCCATGGTCCTCCTGCCCGATCACCTTTGATCGAAGGGACCATCCCACTAGCACCCATCATGGCGGATTCGCTGCATTGGTTCTAGACCCAATTATTGATGGATTTCATCTCACTAGAGTCCTTATCGACGGCGGTAGCAGCCTGAACCTGCTTTACCAGGATACAGTGCGGAAAATGGGCATAGATCCCTCGAGGATTAAGCCCACCAAAACGACCTTTAAAGGCGTAATACCAGGTGTAGAGGCCAACTATACAGGCTCAGTCACACTTGAAGTGGTCTTTGGATCTCCGGATAATTTCCGAAGCGAGGAGTTAATCTTCGACATAGTCCCATTCCGTAGTGGCTATCACGCACTGCTCGGCCGAACCGCATTCGCCAAGTTCAATGCGGTACCGCACTACGCATACCTTAAGCTCAAGATGCCAGGCCCTCGAGGAGTAATTACGGTCAACGGAAACACCGAACGCTCCCTCCAAATGGAGGAGCACACGGCGGCCCTTGCAGCGGAAGTACAAAGCAACCTCGCCAAGCAGTTCTCCGGTCCGGCCATTAAATGTCCGGACACCGTCAAGCGCGCCCAGAGTAACCTATAACAAGACCGCCTGGCACGTTCCGAGCAGGCGTAGCAATGCGGCCCCAACCCCAGCCCTCGCAAAAATGCGACACCAGTGCTTCGCGTACATAACTACGCTCTAGAAATACCATGGGTACATCGGGAGGGGCACCATCATGGCACGCCCGAAACACGGCTTAAACCGCACCGGGGGCTGCCGATTTTTTCATTTTCTCTTACTTTCAGGACTCCATTCTTCGGAAGGCCTATTCAGCAGTTCAATTGCCGCAAAAACGATGCAAGAACCAGGGAAGCAGACAAGCCATGCCGCATTACGGAACTCCCAGGTGGTCTCTATCACGAGCAGTATACCTGTTTCGCATACCATTCCGCAGCCTGCCCCTGGAACGGACATGTTAGATAGTCCAACCTTTCGCTTATCACATTATTTGTATCGTTCTGCTTTGATCGCAGCCCTTTTTAATAAACAATGCATAGCTTTTGTCTATTTTTGCATTACTCCTTTTTTACAAATATATGTTCCTTAACGACATGTTGCACCCGTACACTTTGGTACGGCCAAAATACGCCAGGGGCTTCAGTACCCCTCAATATGGTGTGAGAAGTCCGAACAGTTTAACAAGTGCGGCACCCCGAACTTATAGCATTATATGCATCGGCTCCGAATCATGTCTTGGGTCAATAGTTGGGTTTGCCCGGCTCCTATGTTTTGGTGCCTTATGTTCCGCTGTGTCGGCTAAGGTAGCACTAGGAGAACTACTACGATTGTGCCTCAGTTGGGCTGGGTCGAGCACCTCAGTAGAGAAAGCTAAAACTGACTGTCATAATGAAGCGAGAGCTGGTCGCTGTTCGAGAGGTTTTTTGAGTCCCTAAAGACTTATGCCGCTTAGAGCGAGGAGTCGGCTCTGTCCGGCCAAGGCGTGGATAGCGCCCCGAACTCAGTCTTCCGAATACCAGGGGCTTCGCCAAAATTTAAAATTATAGAATTCTATAGCTAAGTGAGAGTGTTCACGCATTATAGTCTGATTGTCTTGTTCGTTGTGCTGAGCGCCTCCCTCGAAGGACCCAAACATGGGAAAAAGAGCGCTCAGGTTTATCCCCGAACACCCCAGCACTAGCGGCACGGGGCAGAAGCCGACGACTCACCATCTCTCAAAATTGATAAACAGCCACACAGAAGGTAATATTTTAAATTCCAACAGCATTGCTTAGCGCACATGAACAAGTTTTCAGTGCACAGGACAAAACGAGCAAGTTTTACTCAAAAATTACATCCCTAGAACATTCATCCGCCACAAGGCGGGCACCCTTTAGAACATCCGTATAATAATTCTCGGGCTTGCGTTGCTCTTTCCCCGGCGATGGCCCGTCCTTCACAAGCTTCTCAGCATCCAGCTTGCCCTAGTGCACCTTAGCACGGGCAAGGGCCCTACGGGCACCTTCAATGCAGACGGAGCGCTTGATGACTTCGAGCCTTTGACAGGCCCCCACCAGCCGCCGCACGAGCCCGAAATAGCTCCCAGGCAGAGCCTCTCCAGGCCACAGCCGAACTATGAGGCCCTTCATGGCCTGTTCGGCCGCCTTGTGGAGCTCGACCAGTTGCTTCAGTTGGTCGCTCAGGTGCACGGGGTGTCCGGCCTCAGCATACTGAGACCAGAACACCTTCTCTGTCGAGATGCCCTCCTCGGCTCGATAGAATGCGGCGGCATCGGACATGCTACGGGGAAGATCTGCGAATGTTCCTGGAGAACTCCGGATTTGGGTAAGTAACAAGTAACTCACGTTTATGTGTTTGCTTTGCATAAAGAATGCCTTACCCGCCACTATCTTTTTCACCGCATCCAACTCCTAGAGGGTCTTCTGGGATTCAGCCTTGGTAGACTTGGCATTTTCAATAGCCATCGCGAGCTTGGATGCTCGCGTCTTTGAGTCAACCTCCAAACTCTCATGTTTTTTCATGAGAGCCTGGAGCTCTTGCCGCACCTTGCCAACCTGGGTCTCATACTTCTCCCGCTCGGTGCGGTCCGTGGTCGCCCTCTTCTCGGCCTCGACCAGCGCTTGCTTAAGGGTCGCCACCTCAGATGTGGCCCCTACAATAGCCACGATAATCCTGTCATTTTTTGCAATTACATATATATATATATATATATTTAAACAAGGTATATCTTACCTTCCTTGTCCTCGAGCTGCTTCTTGGCAGGCCCGAGCTCTTGCTCGGACTGCTCGAGGTTCTGCTTTAGCGTGTCCACTTCCACAGTCAGTGCAGTGGACGCCAGCAGAGAAGCCTGCATACGCATATTGACTCCTTTTTGTTAGACTCCTGCGAATTTTATTTGATCCTCTGTTCGGCTTTTCTTCCCGAACGCCAAACAGAGCAGCAGGGGCTACTGTCTATGCGGTAATATTATTTACACATTCTTTACTTACCTCAAAGCCTATTAAAAGGCTAGCACAAGCTTCAGTCAGTCCGCTCTTGGCGGACTGAACCTTCTGGACCACCGCACTCATAATGGTGTGGTGTTCCTCGTCGATGGAGGCGCCTTTGAGCACCTCCAACAGATTGTCCAGCGCCTCCGGTTGGACGGGGGTCACCGGCACGATGGGCTTGCTCCTCTTGGAAGGAGGTCGCCCGCCGGACTCTGGAACCTTTGAAGGTTCCGGAGCGGTGTCCGACCTAGGGCCGGACTTGGAGCCCTGGGGGGTTTTATCCCCTTTACTCCTGGAGTCCGGGAGGTCGCCTTGCGGTGCCTCCAGGACCACCTCCTCCTGACTTGGAACCTGTTGGGAAAATACTTCGGCGTCGTCCGTAGGGTGGGGGGAGGTGGCCGTCGGAAGCGAATTCACATCCGACGAGTCCAGTGAACCGGTCGACGATGCGTCGAGCCAGTCTTTGGGTGGGTTGCATAATCATATTCGACACAAGGGAAAGTTGTGCAATAAAGGAATACTATGAATTACTCTGGTATCCGGACACTTATGATTTCTCCAGGGGCTTGGCCCTGAGCGGCCACTCCTCTCCGCCGTCGTCGGCGTCGGTGGAGTAGTTCGAAGGAAGGGTTTTCCCCTTCTTGGACCCTTCGGCCTCCCTAGTGGGGGCGGCCTTCCTTTTCTTCTCTCCCTCCACTGGAGGGGGAGAGGTCTCTTCTTCCGCCTCCTCGTCTCCACGTGAGGAATGCGCCTTGGAGCCGTCGGATGATGAACCCGACACCTCCTGGCGCCGGGCACTTTTTTGAGTCCCCGCGGCCTTCTTCGTGGCCTTCTTCTCCGGCACCACATGGGGTGCCGGAACCAGTAGCTTTGCCAAGCGGGCATCGACTGGGTCTTCGGGCAAAGGAGCCGGACAGTCGATCTGTCCGGACTTCGCCTGCCAAACCTGTCAAAGGTAGGGGAGCTTAGATCCCGCATAGAGTTAAACTATGAAAAACTAATACCCTGTAAAAGGTACAAACAACTTACCGCGCTAGCGTGACGCTGCGCGCTGAATCCGCGATCCTCGGTGGCGGATGCGGGAGCCTCGGCGCCCTTGAAAAGCACCTTCCAGACATCTTCGTACGTCGTGTCGAAGAGCCTGCTCAGAGTTCGGTGTTGCGCCGGGTTGAACTCCCACAGATTGAAGGTCCGTTGTTGACACGGGAGGATCCGGCGGATGAGCATAACCTGGACTACGTTGACAAGCTTGAGCTGCTTGTCCACCTGGGTTTGGATGCATGTTTGCAGTCCAGTCACCTCTCCTTTGCTACCCTACGACAGGCCCGTCTCTTTCCAGGACGTGAGCCGCGTTGGGGGTCCGGACCGGAACTCGGGTGCTGCGACCCACTCAGGGTCGCGCGGCTCGGTGATGTAAAACCACCCCGATTGCCACCCCTTCAGGGTCTCCACAAAGGAGCCCTCGAGCCATAAGACGTTGGGCATCTTGCCCACCATGGCGCCTCCGCACTCCGCCTGGTTGCCGCGCACCACCTTTGGCTTGACATTGAAAGTCTTGAGCCATAGGCCGAAATGAGGGTGGATGCAGAGGAAAGCCTCACACGCGACGATAAATGACGAGATGTTGAGGATGAAGTTCGGGGCCAGATCATGGAAATCCAGGCCGTAGTAGAACATGAGTCCCCGGACGAATGGGTGGATAGGAAAGCCCAGTCCGCGGAGGAAGTGGGGAAGGAACACTACCCTCTCATGGGGCCTTGAGGTGGGGAGGAACTGCCCCTCTTCGGGAAGCCGGTACGCGATGTCGTTAGACAAGTATCCGGCCTTCCTCAGTTTTTTGATGTGTCCCTCCGTGACGGAGGATACCATCCACTTGCCTCCCGCTCCAGACATGGCTGGAGAAGGTTGAGGTGGGGAGTGCGGACTTGGGCGTTGGAGCTCGAGTGCGCGAAAATGGATAGGCAAAGGAGGAAGAAGGCGCAGGTGAAAATGTGGATCCTTGTCCCCTTATGGGTGGACGCAGCTACGTGTCCCCACCAGCCTGGTAAAACTCGCTTATCTCCAAGCGCCGTAATCAATGGCGCGGTTGGGTTACCCACGCCCGTATTCATGAGAATCCCGAAATAAGGGGACACGATCTCTGCTTTAACAAGACGTGCCAAGGAAACCACCTCGCATGACGCGCTGAGGTGGGATAATAAAACGATTCGAATAAAGGCTTGGCCGTGGTGCGTCACACTACGGAATACGTCAGCAGATTAGATTTGTGTAAATATTATTCTCTCTATGGCAATATGTGGAAACTTATTTTGCAGAGCCGGACACTATCTTTGTGTTCAAAATCTTTTATGAACTACTTGGAGGAGGAACCCGCCTTGCAATGCCGAAGACAATCTGCGCGCCGGACTCGTCGTCATTGAAGCCTGGTTCAGGGGCTACTGAGGGAGTCCTGGATTAGGGGGTGTCCGGATGGCCGGACTATACCTTCAGCCGGACTCCTGGACTATGAAGATACAAGATTGAAGACTTCGTCCCGTGTCCGGAAGGGACTTTCCTTGGCGCGGATGGCAAGCTTGGCGATACGGATATGTAGATCTCCTACCATTGTAACCGACTTTGTGTAACCCTAACCCTCTCCGGTGTCTATATAAACCGGAGGGTTTTAGTCCGTAGGACAAGATACATAACAACAATCATACCATAGACTAGCTTCTAGGGTTTAGCCTCTCCGATCCCGTGGTAGATCTACTCTTGTACTACCCATATCATCAATATTAATCAAGCAGGACGTAGGGTTTTACCTCCATCAAGAGGGCCCGAACCTGGGTAAAACTTCGTGTCCCTTGCCTCCTGTTACCATCCGGCCTAGACGCACAGTTCGGGACCCCCTACCCGAGATCCGCCAGTTTTGACACCGACACCTGGACTAAGGGGTCCTCAGGCATCCGACCTATTAGACATGGGCCGGATTGATGGGCTGTGAAGATACAAAGACCGAAGACTCTACCCGTGTCCGGATGGGACTCTCCTTGACGTGGAAGGCAAGCTTGGCGTCTGAATATGAAGATTCCTTTCTCTATAAACGACCTTATGTAACCCAAGATCCCTCCGGTGTCTATATAAACCGGAGGGCTAGGTCCGTAGAGAGATATCCTCATAATCATAGTCAGACATGCTAGACTTTTAGGGTTTAGCCATTATGATCTCATGGTAGATCTGTTGGGGAACGTTGCAGAAAATTAAAATTTTTCCTACGGTTTCACCAAGATCCATCTATGAGTTCATCTAAGCAACGAGTCAAGGGAGTGAGTTTGCATCTACATACCACTTGTAGATCGAGTGCAGAAGCGATCAAGCGGATGGTGATGATGGAGTCGTACTCGTCGTGATTCGGATCACCGATGACCAAGTGCTGAACGGACAACACCTCCGCGTTCAACACACGTACGGTACGGGCGACGTCTCCTTCGTCTTGATCCAGCAAGGAGGAAGGAGAGGATGAGGAAGACAGCTCCAATGGCAGCACGACGGCGTGGTGTAGTTGGTGCAGCAGTACTCCGACAGGGCTTCGCCAAGCACGTACGGAGGAGGAGAGGTGTTGGGGAGGGGAGGGGCTGCGCCTTGGCTTGTGGTGTGGCTCCCCTCACCCCTCTATTTATAGGGGAAGGGGCAAGGGGGGCCGGCCCTCTAGGGGAAACCCTAGAAGGGGGCGGCGGCCAAAGGGAGAGGGGAAAGAGGGGAGGCTTGCCCCCCAAGCTAGGGGGGCGCCCCCTTTAGGGTTTCCCCTTCCCATGCCCTAGCCGCATGGGCCTAGGTGGGGAGGCGCGCCCAGCCCACCAGGGGCTGGCTCCCTCTCCCACACAGCCCATGTGCCCCCCCCGGGAGGGGTGGCCCCTCCCGGTGGACCCCCGGAACCCTTCCGGTGGCCCCGGTACAATACCGGTATGCCCCTGAAACTTTCCGGAGTCCGTTTAACAACTTTCCATATATAAATCTTTACCTCCGGACCATTCCGGAACTCCTCGTGACGTTCGGGATCTCATCCAGGACTCCAAACAACATTCGGTAATCACATACAAGTCTTCCTAATAACCCTAGCGTCACCGAACCTTAAGTGTGTAGACCCTACGGGTTCGGGAGACATGCAGACATGACCGAGATGCTCTCAGGTCAATAACCAACAGCGGGATCTGGATACCCATGTTGGCTCCCACATGCTCCTCGATGTTGTCATCGGATGAACCACGATGTCAAAGGTTCAAGCAACCCCGTATACTATTCCCTTTGTCAGACGGTATGTTACTTGCCCGAGACTCGATCGTCGGTATCCCAATACCTCATTCAGTCTCGTTACCGGCAAGTCACTTTACTCGTACCGTAATGCATGATCCCATGACCAGACACTTGGCCACCTTGAGCTCATTATGATGATGCACTACCGAGTGGGCCCAGTGATACCTCTCCGTAACACGGAGTGACAAATCCCAGTCTCGATCCGTGTCAATCCAACAGACACTTTCGGAGATACCTGTAATGCACCCTTATAGTCACCCAGTTACGTTGTGACGTTTGGTACACCCAAAGCACTCCTACGGTATCCGGGAGTTACACGATCTCATGGTCTAAGGAAGAGATACTTGACATTGGAAAAGCTCTAGCAAACGAACTAACCGATCTTTGTGCTATGCTTAGAATTGGGTCTTGTCCATCACATCATTCTCCTAATGATGTGATCCCGTTATCAACGACAGCCAATGTCCATAGCCAGGAAACCATGACTATCTGTTGATCACAACGAGCTAGTCAACTAGAGGCTCACTAGGGACATATTGTGGTCTATGTATTCACACGTGTATTACGATTTCCGGATAACACAGTTATAGCATGAATAAAAGACTATTATCATGAACAAAGAAATATAATAATAACACTTTTATTATTGCCTCTAGGGCATATTTCCAACAAGATCAACTCTTGTAATACTCATATTCATCAAGATCAATCAAGCAGGAAGTAGGGTATTACCTCCATAGAGAGGACCCAAACCTGGGTAAACATGGTGTCCCCTGTCTCCTATTACCATCGACCTTAGACGCACAGTTCGGGACCCCCTACCCGAGATCCGCCGGTTTTGACACCGACAGTCGTCGCCAACAGGGAAGCCTGTCACAATAACAGTACGCCATGTTACTCTCCCGAATATTATGTGGATCCTCTGACCGGTTTCTTTAAACCAGACAGAGGCTCAGGGGCTACTGACTATACACATGTGTATATATATATCTATACGGGAAAGAAATGTTTAGGACATTACGTCGCAGACCTCAAAGCCTGTTAGCAAGCTGGTGCAGGCTTCGTTTAGTCCGCTTTTTGCAGACTGAACCTTCTCCACCACCGCACCCATCAAGGTGCCATGCTCCTCCATGATGGAAGCACGCTGCAGTGCTTCCTCTAGAGTGTTCGGTGCCTCCGGATTCGTGGAGGTCGCTGATGGAGCCGATGCTCCTCCCCCCTCTTTCAAAGGGGGCTGCTAACCCGATCCCGAAGTCGCTTTGGTCTCTGAAATGGTGTCCCGTTGGGGCCCGGATTGTTGAGGGTCCCCACCGTCAGTTGTCATAGGGGTCGCCTCCCCTAGGTCTTCGGCGACCAATGTATTAACCTCGGGCGCTTTCTCGACGGCCTCGTCCGCCCCCTCGGCCAGGAGAGGTCCTTCGGGACAACATCTCAGTGTCATCCATGGTAATAGGTGAGGGGGCTAGCGGCGTCTCGCTCTCTGCCATCTCGGGTGGCAAGGAGTTCCCCTCTGACATTGAGTTTGCGGGAGCTCGCGGGAAGGGCTAAAAGGCACATAGCAAAATAAATTACATAATGGAAATAGGAAAGCCGAAGATAAGCAGTGAGTATCTGAATACTTACGATTCGGCCAGGGGTTTCACCCTGGGAGGCTTTTTGGGGGCCAGTTCGGCATCTGAGTCCGAACTGTCCTGGAGGATCACCTTCCCTCTCTTGGGCGCCTCCCCCTTCAGGTCTTCGGAGGCCGCCCTCTTCTTCTTCCTCCCCTTATGAGGGGAGTCTCTTTCCACCACCTCCTCCTCTTCTTCTTCCTCGTCTCCCTCATGGGAGGAGAGGGCTTCGGTCTCCCCGGACACTATGTCCGAAGGATCGTTGTGGCGGGGGCCGCCCTTGGCCTCCTTGCCCTTCTTCTTCTTGGCCTTCTTCTCCGGCGCCTGGTATGGCGCCGGGACCAGCATCTCCGTTAGCTGGGAGGTGGCCGGGTTCTCCGGTAGCGGAGCCGGATAGTTGATCCGCTCTTTTTTTTCTTCAGCGAGAATCACGGTTTTGCTTCCGCGACAGGCACGGTTGTGATTTCGTGAGAGGCACGGGCGTGCCTCTTTCGGAAAGGGAAAACCCCATGCTCCCTGTTCGGTTTTTTCATTCGATTTTTTTTGTGAAAAAAAGTTCATCAAAACCTATTAACATGGGATCAAGTTTTGAAGATCTTGACGCGAGGAATCCAACGGTGAAAGCGGTTCGAGATTTGGACGCACGGTTTGAGAGATAAAATGTTTTGAATAAACAGATCTACGAAAAAAGGGAAAACTTTCAGGTTGCGACAAGTGGCGCGCTGCATGTGTGCCACCTGTCGCAACCAGGGGAGTTGAGTGATCTTTGCAACGAGTATTCCTTAACTAGTGATTTCGGGGGAGGGCCCCCTAGACTTTGGGGGCCCGGGGCGGCCGCCCTGCCCCTCCCCAGGGTCGGCCCTGGCTACAAGCTTAAACCCCAAAATACAAACTGGTACCGCTGGACTGGTCAAACGTATAGTTAGAGCATCTACAAGACATACCTCAAAAATCAAAGTAAATCTCACCTTTTTTCATAGTACAGAATGCAAACGTAAAATTAAGCCACGTACTATATCATACACAAAACAAATTACCTTAGTTTTACTCGTCATCGAGGATGTTGATGCCCTTCGTGCCGGAAGTGCCAGACCGACCTTCCTACTGGTCGTTGGTCGTGGCTCGAAACTCTGGTTATTCATCAGACTCCACGCTCGCGAAGAGTTCATCGAGCTTCATGTCCGTCTCCCGAAGGTAGCAGTGGTTTGTTGCGGCATCGAGCTCTGACTGAATGGATTCGAGGATGGTCTGGTGCTCCGCCGCCTCCTTTGCTGGGTCGACCTCGAACTCGACCAAGGTGTCGTCCATGGCGAATCTGGCAACAGAAGACACCAGATCCTCCTTGCCTTCCTCCTCCTCGTCCCCCGTCTCCGCGTCCGACGACCCCTGCTTCGATACCTCCTGCTTCGCCTCATCTTGATCCAGAGAGTTCGGAGGTAGGACTGCTGCAATGTGAGTGGTGCGTAGACAACCGCATCTCCTCCTCGATCTCCGTCCGATGCTATGGAGTAAGCATCTTGCAGTAGCTGATCCACTGACGCATCATGGTCATCGGCGGACGGCAAGCTCGAAGTGGATTAAGATTGGCGGCACACACGAGAAGTAGAGGGTAAAAATGGGACTAGTTGGGGTTAAGGCTCGCCGTCCGGCTTAAATAGCCGGATTTGGCCCCTTGGGTGGCGCGCCGGAGCTATGACATGAATGCTCCTTCATGGAACCAATGGGTTTCGACATGTGTTCACGTGGGTCCATGTATGAACACGACCGGGCCTCCGTATATGTGCTCCAAATATGAGTTGAATATATGAGGTGCCGATCAATCTGGATATATGGCCGGTTTCAGAAGTCCGGCTGGGTCTTGATCTGGTGACCACGCCAGTCCGCTCCACACGTAGAATTTGTGGAGCCCCGGTGCAGATGCTCTTGCATTCCGATTTGAAAAGTGCTGGGGGTACAGTCCAAACTCGCTGTCATGTCAAAGTCAGACAATGGAATGTCCCAGTCCCACACGTCCGTCCACTCCCTCGCGGCGTTGATGCGGCAGGCAGGAACTGTCAAAGCCCGCCGCGACTCTGCTGGACTCCAGCCGGCCACGCCTCCCGAGGCACCGCCGGACGAAGGCAGCCGCACGCCGCACGCCCGTGTCCCCCCTCCCCATGCCACGCGCATTAACGACGCCGACGCCCGGCCCGATACGCGCACAGCGCAGACGGCGCCCAGCTAGCTAGCGCATGTTGGCCTGGGTCGTCCCCCACGTCGCCAGGTTCGTTGCGCGTCCGGATCGGAGCGGCGCGCTCGGCTCGGGGCGCGCGGAGTCCCGTTGCGCCCGACGCTCCGGCTGGCTTCCACGGTGTCCGCGGCGCACGCGTCCCGGCGCCTCTCACTCGCTCGCTGCTGCTGCCAGTCGATCGATGGGACGTGGGCGCGGCATGCACGCACGCACTGTGCGGGCCGCTGGTAGGCAAGCAAAGCAAAGCCCCCAGCCGTGCCGCCCGCGCGCAGGGGGGGGGGGGGGGGGCGCAGACAGAAAGAGACCCGACCGGAGGCGCGGCAGACGTGGCACAGTAAAGAAAGACACGCGGAGCCGGAGAGAGTCTGCCTGCGCGGTGCCCGCCGGTGGTGCCTCGAGACGAGAGAGAGAGGAGGAGCAGAAAGCGAGGGGGGGTCAACTCGGGGGAGGCGGGCAGGTACAAGGGCGCACGGCTCGAGGCGACGCCCCTTCCTTCCGCTTCATTATTGGGGGCTCGGACTTCCTCAGCAGTCACCCACTGCAGCTGCAGCGGCAGCGGCGCCCCTTCGGATCCTGTTCCCGATCGTCCCGCTTTACTTTCCCCTTTCGTCGCGACAGTGCCGTCTCGTGAGGATCGTCGCGTGCATCCCTCGACCCCCTCGTCATGCTGTCAGGCCAACTCCACCGCAAGACCCCATCCGGACGTCCGCTTTGGATAGTTTGGGGTGTGATTGGGGCGCACATCCCGGGGCGGACAAGCATATGGAGCATCTGCGCCCAACGCGCAGAAGGCCTTCTGGACCCCAAACGGTCCGCCCCGGCTCGTCGCCGCGCCTCCCCATGCACGCCTCGCCGCCGTCGAGGCGCAGAGCTCGCCCGCCTCCGCCCCAAGGTTGCCCGCGCGCCGCGCCGAGCTCGCAGTTCTTTGCCCCGAGCCGCGCTAAGCTCGCATGACGCACTGAGCGCTGCCGCCTCGTCGTGCCATCCCACGCACGCCACCGCCTCGCGCCGCCAGCTCGCCGTGCCGCCCCGTGCATGCCGCTGCCTCGCGCCCGAGCTCCCTGTGCCGCGCGCGCCGCGTCTGCCTGCAGCCCCGCGCGTCGCCCCTAACTCGCCGTGCCGCCCCACGCACGCCGCTGCCTCGCGCTCGAGCTCCTTGTGCAGCGCGCGCCGCGTCCTCCTGCAACCCCGCCCCGAACTCGTCGTGCCGCCCCGCGCATGCCGCTGCCTCGCGGCCGAGCTCCCTGTGCCGCGCGCGCCCCCGCCGCTGCCCCGCGCGCGTCGCGTCCTCCTGTAGCCCCGCGCGCCGCCCCAAACTCGTCGGCCGCGCACCCGCTCCGCCCCATGCCCCTCCGCCTCGCCGCCCCGCCCATGTGCTCGCCGCCGCCGCTCGCCTGCATCTTGCCCCGTCGCTCGCTGGCGCCCGGGCGTGCGAGTCACTCGTCCACCAGCACTCTCCGCGCTCGCTCAGCCCCGTGCACTCGCCGCGTCGCTCGCGCCCAGCCCCGACTCGCTGCTGCATGGGCGTGGCTAGCGAGCATGCACGGGGCTGGCTGGCTAGCTAGCTAGCAGTTGTGCACGCACGGGCGCGCCTAGCTAGCTAGCTTGCTAGAGCCCAGCTGCTTCTGCTGCACTCGCACACGACGGAGCCGCGCCGGCGTAGCGAGGCGAGGGACGCGGGGAACGGGCCGGAGAAGCGATTCCCGACGACCTGCGCGGCGAGGGGGGAGGCGGAGGGACGGCGCCGACCGGGGAGGCGAAGGGACGGCGGCAGCCTGCGCGGGGAACGGGGAGGCAGAGGGACGGCCGAGGGACGGCGGCGTGCGGCGGCGGCCAGTATGGCGAGCGGGATGTGCGGTCATTGATTTGTGGGCCAGCGAGCGGACAAAGCGGATGAGAGCAACCAGCGAGAGCGTCCGTTCGTGTCCGCGTAGACGCATTTCTCGCCCAACTTTGTTCCAGGTTTGGGGTCGGGCCGGACCAAAACGGACATCTGCGGACAACTTTGTCCGTTTGGGGTCTAGCATTGGGCCGTGTTTTGCCCCAACGTGTGTCCGGCGGACAAGATAGGGTCTTGCGGTGGAGTTGGCCTTATGCGGGCTGCATGCCCGTGCAGGTGCACTGCGCCGTGCGTGCCGAAATCCGCGGCTGCATACTGATACAGTGCTGTGAACTCCACTCCATACCATCGACTTGGACATGCACCAACACTCTTCTTTATATTAGGCCAACTCCATCCCGCGATTCCAGATGGATGTCTGTTTTGTTCGGATTTTATTTTTTTGGTTAGGGCAATGGGTCGTGTCCGGACCGTTTCTGGGATGCGGTGGGCGTGCGCCAAACACGTGGCCGCATCCCGGCTGCATCTTCTCCGCGTATTTTTTTTCTTTGCAAGCCCTTAACTATTTTCATCATTCATTTTTGGTATATAGGAATACATGATCAAATTTAGACTAAAAAAGTAAGACCAAAGAAAACAAAAACCACAAGAATACATTTTAAAAGATATCTAACTTTCATAACTACTTCTATAAGTTGGATTACTGCCTTCTCGATGCATTCATTGTTTATCTGCGGAGGAGGCTCGATCTTGCGTGCTTCTTTCTTCTTCGAGTCTAAAGAAGTAGAGGTTGCTTCCTCGCATCTAGTCTCGTGTCTAGCCTCCAATCTAGCAACAAGTGCACTAGTCTCATCTATATCCTCTATGCTAGCTAAAAGTGCACGAACATTTACTAAATTGCGCTCTATCAATATATCGATGTACTCTTCTTCCCAATACCAAAACTTGCATCCATGCTACACAATAAAATTTAAAGTTAGCACAACTAGTCAGATCTAGAGTACAAACCAAAGCTAAAAAGATCACATACCCCATCGTTTAAGCACTTGATGAACAACCATCCGGGATGTTTCGGCGTTGTAGACACGCGGCGCACGACCTTCTTTGGACAGTGGTCGCACTTAATGAGGGCCAACGGTGCGCCGACGAGCTTTTGGGCTAGCACCGAGCCCGGCCGACCGCCATTCGTGTATCTGTCGGTGGACCACCGACGGTGTAGATTCGAGTGGCTAGAGGAGGAGCCACTACCTGCATGTGGTCTTGCAGCCCTGCCAGGGCCTTCCGGCCCGGTGCCCGGCCAGTCCATGGCACGACGCGGCCTCCGACAGCCGGGCGAGCTCAAGACCGACCGGATCAGCCCCAGATCCGGCCGGCGGGTGCGCAAATCAGGTGGCCGTGCTTGGGTAGCTCGGGGGCGCCGAGGGGAAGGGGCTGGGCGAGCGCGCATCCGAGCTGCACAGTTGCAATGGTAGCGGCGGCGGTGAGGGAAGAGAGGGAAAGAGTGGAAGGGTGCGGCCGGAGGGAGGGAGGGGCGGATAGAAAAAGGCGTCCCTGTGCCACCGACGGGCGGGCCAGGAGAGGACACGCGCAGACAGCCCGCCCATCCGCGTGCTGTCCGTTTCGCCCCAAAAGCGGCGCAAACTTGGGCCGGGGATGGGTTGAAAGTGGACAGAAAACGGACAGAAGTTCGTTTGCGCCCATGCGCTGGGCCGTCTAGTTCATCCGTTTTACCCCAAACGGAAGCGCGCGGATATAATGGGGTCACGCGGTGGAGTTGGCCTTAGAGCATCTGCAGCCGGACCTACAAATCCAATCCCTCAAATGCCCCAGACACGACCTAGCACGCTCCGCGGACATTGATCGGTCCGTCTCAAAAAATGCAATCCACATATTTCAAATTAGAAATCTCAAATCAATATCATTACATGCAACGTAGTGGTCTTTAACTGGAGCTTGTCCGGTTGTCGTGGCCATGTCCGCTCTATATTTGGCCTAGATATGAGATTATGAGGGGTGCCGGTCAGCCCGAGCGTTTGAAGGTTGTTTGAGGGGACCATGTGGGTTAAATTTTTGCGACCGGTTAGTGACCAGATGGCCGGCCCATACGCATGATGCGTGATTGAGATGCGCAGCTGTAGATGCTCTTATGGTGCATACCTTCTAAATCTAGGTGGAGACATTACATGTGGGGAACCAACGAGCACGTTCTAATTAGTTAGGAGAAAAATAAAAAAAATGACAAACCATGCCGCAGTTATTTGAATGCACCTTGACTTTAACACTAATAGAAAACATGGCTTTGGTTCTGGCTAGATCAGAGCATTAGTTCCGATCGTGTTACGAACCGGGACTAATGGAAGTATCGGTCTCGGTTCGTGAGGCTAGAACGCCGGTCAGGCCTCGGCAGACCAGTCTCGGTTCGGCTAGGACATAGTCCCGGTTCCAGCCGCCAACCGGGACTAAAGGGGTTGTTGTCGCCCTTTAGTCCCGGTTGATGTACGGAACCGGGACTAAAGGGTAGGCCATTAGCCCCGGTTTTAGCCACAAACCGGGACAATAGTTTTGCCTATATATATCCACCCCTCCTTCCATCTCCTTTGTTTTTTGGCCGTGGAAGGGTGGAGGCGTGGGCTACTCTGTGTTTTGCCTGTATATGCACATGAGGTGTTTGATGAAATGCCGGAGCCACGCTTAAGCTTTCTCCTCTATTTTTCCTCCAAGCTTCATTTTCCTCGAAATTTGTCTAGGTTTGGCAATGCACCAACTATCCCAGTGTTTTAAAAAGGTTAGCAACTTCATCCTTTCATCTCTAACCGCTAATTTAGCTCATTTCAAATGCTTTAGAAATAGTGTGGTTTGTGAGTTTTAGTGGAGGAGTGTATATATGTGTGAGTTTATTTGATTTAGATGCACAATTTGACCACCATAGAGGGGATCGGATCCATTCCACACTGACCACCTCACTAGCTCATCAAGCTCAAGGACACCTCACCTCCTGAGGTTGTTCACCCACTGTACTAGTTCATTCTCAGACCCTGGAGGTAATCCAGCACAAAGCTGGAGTAGGGTATTACACCGCAAGGTGGCCCAAACCAGGATAAACTGCCGTGTCTCTTGTCCCGCGGGTTCATCGAGCTAGACTGTGGAATCGTTGGGCCGGCAGGATGGGAAGAAGGAGTTCTTCGTATGCACCCAAGTGTTTGAACCTATCAAGGGTCTACGGAGCCCTGAATCCGACATTTGGCGCGCTAGGTAGGGGTGCGTCAAAGCTTCTCTTCCATCGATCGACTCACCGCCGCTCCACCGTCTCCATGACTGATGCTCGCCGAGCCCGTGATGAGCGTCGAGCCGCTCTCGCCGCACGCGTCGCCCAGACGGCGCCTGTTGGTGGACCTCCCCGTCGTTCTCCATCACATGCCACCAACGCCGTCACCGGCCCGGCGGGGCACAAGCAGCAAGCTTTGTCGCAGCATCCCTCCGTACGGTGGGACGGACGCACCGCCACCCCGTCGCTGACTCCGGCCAGCTTGTCGTCCCACGCTTGTCATGGTCCGGCGAACGCACAGGCTGCGTTGCTAATGGCACGGGAGCTCCTGCGCTACCGCCCAGTTGATGAGCTCTACAAAGATTGTCTGGACCGCATCGCCGAGCTAGTCAGCGCGGCTGGGGGCTTGCCTGCACCGTTCCTCTCGTTACCTCGTCTACCGCCTGCTATGAGCGACATAGCCCATGGGGCGCCTCCACCACCTCCCTGTCAGGATGTCACCCTTGGCCCAAGACGCGTGGCTCCGCGGTGAGACCCGCCGCGCCAGGCACCCGCGTGCGAAGAAGAAAGGTGTCGAGGGATCCTGCGGCCGCAAGAAGGTGCTCCAGCGCTCCCTCCACCACCACGTCAAGACCGAGTACCGCCTACAGTGGTGGCGCGCGAGCACCAAGATCAGGCTCCGCATCCATGACGAGCCCCGGTGACCACAACGGGCTGCCGTGCCTTCACCCCTGAGCTACGCAGCACCGTCTGGCCGGACAAGTTCAAGCCTGACCTGCCTCCACGCTACGATGGCACCCCGACGCTGCGGAGTTCCTGCAGCTCTACGGGCTGAGCATCGAGGCCGCTAGCGGTGACGAAAAGGTCATAGCGAACTGGTTCCCCATGGCCCTCAAGGATGGCGCGCGCTCGTGGCTCCTGAATCTGCCTGCGGAATCGATCTCCTCCTGGGGTGAGATGCGCGAGCATTTCGTCTCCAACTTCTAGGGCACTCGTGCCCGCCCGCCTGCCGCGGGAGACCTGCGGCGCATCAAGCAGCAGCCTGGGGAGACCCTGCAGAAATACATCCAGCGCTTCAATAACATATGCCTAAAAATCCCCAAGGTTTCAGACGAGCCCATCATCTCGACGTTCTCCGATGGTATCCGCGATGTCAAGATGAAGGAGGAGCTCGTCATCCACGAGGACCTGTACACGGCCCTGGAAATGTTCAAAATGGCTATCAAGTGCGCGAGAGTTGAGGAGGGGCACCTCACCCTCCTCGAGAAGACAAGAAGGCCAAGGCCAAGGACGTGAATCATAAGGGGGCTGCCGTGCTTGTGGCTGAACCAGAGATGAAGCACGGCTGCGACCACCCACAGTCATCTAAGGGCAGCCGTCCTTTCTGCGTCTTCCACAATGTACATAGCCACAACACCAATGACTGTCTGGAACTCAGGGCCATCTGCGACAGGCGCCTCGATTGACGCCCCGAGCACAACGATCGAAGCTACGGCCGTGGAGGAGGCAGAAGTGGAGGGCGTTGGGACGACCGCGGCCCCCGCCAAGAGTGGCGCGACTAGCCTCGTGAGGATCGCTAGCAAGGCTAGCCTCGCGAGGGTGCCTAGAGAGACCAACCTCGTGAGGACCGTCCTCAGGGCAACGCTGGCCTCCCTCCGCTGCCGCATCACCAAGAAGGAACGGAGACCACCACCAGCATGAGGGGGTGGGGGGCTTCTAGGAGCCTCGGGCCGTCGCCTGCATCTTGGGTGGCACTCAGGCCCGAGCCTCCCACCGCATCTTCAAGCAGTTCGCTCGTGAGGTGAACGCGGCCCTCCCCAGGCTCGAGGCCACACGTCCACTCAGGTGGTCCCAGTGCACCATCACCTTTACCTCGTCCGACCAGCTCAAGTGCGCGGCGACTTCCTGCGCGCTCCCAATGCTTTGCTCGCCCATCATCAGCAATGTCCTCGTCACCAAGACCCTCATCGATGGTGGCGCGGGGCTCAATGTTCTTTCCATCGAGACATTCGACTGCCTCCAAGTGCCGTATGATCAGCTGCAGCCCTCCAAGCCCTTCTCAGGAGTGACCGACGGCTGCACCACCCCGATAGGGCAGATCCGCCTCCCCGTCACCTTCGGCCAGCGTGACAACTACCATACCGAACTCATCGACTTCGACATCACTCACATCCGCCTCCCATACAAAGCCATCCTTGGGTTCCGGCCCGGGCCAAGTTCATGGCAGTGACCCACCATGGCTACAACGTCCTCAAGATGCCAAGGAACCGCGACATCATCACGATCGCCTGCGAGGAGAAGGACGTGGTGTGCTCCCTCGAGCGCGCCTATCAGGCTGCAGCAGTTGAAGACCCAGACAACGAAGGCACCATCTACCCTCCTGGGGCTGTCCCCAAGAAAAAGAAGTAGCCGCTCTACCAAGAGCCTCAGGAGAATGGAGTCTCAAGCGGCACCACCTTAGGGCCTGTGCCCACAGATCGGGCGCCTCCCTCCCTCGCATAGGAAGGCGCACCCGATGCCCTCCTCAGGCTGGGCTCGAGGGCTCTCTTCTGGAGGGCCTCCGACCTAGCCAACGTCATGAGGGAGGCGCTCGGGCACCACATGGAGGCATGCTTCATCACACGCTTCCCTCACGAGGGCACAAGGCACAGGGTGCTAGGTGCTCAGGAGTGATAACCCACAAGTATAGGGGATCACAATAGTTTTCGAGGGTAGAGTATTCAACCCAAATTTATAGATTCGACACAAAGGGAGCCAAAGAACATTTGAAGGTATTAGCAGCTGAGTTTTCAATTCAACCACACCTTCAGATTAATTATCTATAGTAAAGTGATCAGTAGCAAAGTAGTTTGATAGTTTTGATAGTAGTGATAGCAGCAATAGTAATGGTAACAGTGATAGCAGTAATGTCGGAGTAATGGGCCACGGGTAGGCCAACCCGAGTCCCGTAACCTTTCAAGACATCGGGGCAGGCTGCGCCCCTCAAGACCCCAGGACAAAGAGCCGCCTCCTGAGGAGTCGACAGCAAGGCGGCCGACTGCCCGCTCACGGCCGAGTCCCAGGGACAACTTCCAGAGAAGCCGGCTTTTGGGAGTCGGCCTGTGACTCCAACAAACCCCATGACCTCATCAAAGGGGACGAGGCAGGGGCATGGCTACAGCAAAGCCCACCCACGCCCTCACCAAGGGCAGGCATGGCCACAGCACGCCGTACCCCGGAAGATCTCCATGCGGCGTGGCATTGTTGCCATGCCGGCCCTGACATCAGCACCACAAGGCCGAATCCTACACCCACGACGGCTTGTCTATACGGCCTGGAGGCAGCAGGGCCCACCAGTCAGTGAGACCTCGGGAGACGGCGGGAGAACCACCAGTCGGACCCGTCGGGAGTCGGCCCGGGGGAGTAGGCCGAGCCCTCCCCCGGGGCCCACACACCATTAATCAAGATGAGATGGGGAGTGGCAACAGTGATCGCCCGCCAGGCGGCGGGGCTGTTGCCACGACCTCATGATCAAGCCCGCGTCATCAGAAGTACGACTACAGTAATCAGCAGCCGGCAAGACCCGCCCGCGGCGGACGCGGCCTGTCGGCTCCGTACCCGGCCAGTCGGCGGGGCCCGCTAGTCGGCGGGCCCCAGCGGTCAGCAGAGAAGACGGAGGCCAGAGACACTGACGGCTGGGCCCGCGCCCAGCCGGATTACCATTGTACCCCTGGGGGTAGGCCTATATAAACCCCCCAGGGCACCCATGCAAAGGGTTGGAACCCATTAGCTCTAGACCAAATCATATAGGAGGGAGAGAGCTAGTCTTGCCCTCTCCCACCACCAGAAAACAGCTCAAGGAGCAACCGTGTAAGCACCTTGCCATAGTGATCATGCGGAGACCCCGCAGAGCAGCAGTAGGGGTATTATCTCCCCGGAGAGCCCCGAAGCTGGGTAAGATTCGCCGGCGTGCATGTCTTCGCCTCATCCCGTTTCCAGGCACCGGCGACGTTCTACTCACCCCCACCATGATAAGCCATCCGTTGGCATATGTCGCACCAAACCTGTTGGGGATATTACTGCTAGGCGTAAACCGGCCTATCTGGGCCGGGTCAACTTCATCAGTAGTTCCAGAAGTGACAAAGCCCAAGAAGGCGGATGAGGGCCTAAGGCCCGTAGCCGGTTCAAGACTTGTAGCTGTAAACCGGAATTTGTATATAAACTTGTATTGTAAGTTAGGAATAAGGAGAGACCAACCCGAATACGAATATCGACCGGTGTTGGGACTCTATACACCGACGGGTGTCACCCGTGTATATAAAGGGACGACCCGGCGGCGGTTCAAGGACAACAGACAACAACTCGAGACAAAGGCGAAGCTTGTTTGCTCCCTAGTCATCGAAACCCCATCAATTCCATCACAACTAGACGTAGGCTTTTACCTTCATTGAAGGGGCCGAACTAGTATAAACTCTCTTGCGTCCCTGTGTCCGCTTTAACCCCTTCAAGCTAACCCGTCGCGATGGCTCCACGACTAAGTCCTTTCTCTAGGACATCTGCCATGACAATTCCACGACAGTTGGCGCCCACCGTGGGGCAATCGCACGATGGTTTCCGGTTCTTGGAGGGCCGCTTTGAAGGACTCGAGGGCTACGCTGTAGGCCGGATGACTAAAAGTCATTGCGGCAAGCTCTACATCAATGACGCAGGCTAGGGCCCCGAGGCCGGCTCAATTGAGTACGGTTACCGGGTCCCCTTTGGTAGCATTCATGTTTTCATTGGCAAGATCGGTGAACCGGGCCCTGAGCCGGACATCTGCACCGACCTCGTCGAGACGGCTCAGCGTGCGCGATCCGCCCGGGTTAAACCGGCAATGAAGCGTGCCTTCGTAGGAGTCATCCACGGAGGAAGTTATGAGGACGGATCGGAATTTCGCGGTGCGACCGTCGTTTGTTCCGGTGACGAATCTTCGATCGGAGAAACCAAATCTCTTTATCAGCTACAAGATGGCCAGATTAGGAGCTGTTCTGATGGCGACAGTATTCCGGACCCCTCTGATCTGCCCAACCGGGTTGGAATATTCATGGCCGGAACACAAGCAACGCTTCATTCTTCGGCAGCTGCGGCAACGATCTCCGGTTTAGCAGCGGCGACGGCTGCTGGGGCAGGAGGCCCTGTGCGCCCGCCGGCTCAGGTTCTATCAGAACTATTTGATGCGTTGCTTGTGCTTATGGCGGAAGTTAATCCGCCAGATCAGGACGTTCACAACGCGGAGATTGCAAAGGTAAAGGAACAGATCACCCAGGCCAAGGCGGATCTGGCGGCTGAGGACACCAGGATGGCCGCAGAGCGGGCCGCTTTAGACGCACAGGCCTACAGGCTTATCTTGGACCAGAGCGCGTCGCATGAAGTCATGAGGAGGAAGCACCAATCCCACTTGGTTTTCGAGGCCAGAGACCTTTTCAACACTCCAGGACCAAGAGCCGGCAATCCGCTGGAGGGAAACCAGGCAGAAGCCCCTGGGACCGGTGCACCGGTTCAGCCTCGTCAGATGGACCCGCCTCGTCAAAACACCGTTATACCTCAGGATGATTTAACACCTCCGGGTCACTACTCCAACCCAATGGACAATCTTGTTGCCGCTGCTGCACGGATGGAGGCCATTCCAATTGAAGGTGACTCACCGCAGGCAGTAGAGACGCGACGGGTCAAGGAACTTCTGAGGACAGCTTTGGCCCAACAGGAAGCGTACTCGTACAGCCGCGACCGGATCCACTCGACCCCCCGTCCAAGCCGGAGCTATAGCAGACATATGGATGAACCAGCAGTGTCGAGTAATGAACGACGTGGAGCACCCCGTGGCAACTACCCGACGGGTGGTGCTGATGACGCTTAGGAAGTGGTGAACCGGGCCTGAGCGCGCATGGAGGCTGAGTTAGCCGCATAGCATCAGGCTCGGCAGCTCACACCGGTTCGTCCAACCGTCTCGATCGAACCTGGTGTTACTTCTAGCTCTTTGGGGGTGCCTTGCCTTATCCCCGCTTTACACAACGTGCGCCTGCCCAAGGATTTCAAAGGCCCGCGCAAGGTACCAAATTACACGGCGGATCAACCTCCAGAGACATGGGTGGAGAGCTATGAGATGGCCATGGAGATGCTTGATGTGGATGACGCGGCGTGTGCGAAATACTTCACCATGATGCTTGAAGGAACGGCCCGTACTTGGTTAAAAAGCTTGCCGGCTAATTCTATCAGCTCATGGGCCCAATTACGAGCCCGGTTTATCAGCAATTTCAAGGATATCTGTAAACAGCCTATGTAAAAAGTGGACTTAGCTGCATGCGTCCAGGAGGAAGGAGAGTCAACAAGTCATTGGGTGCGCCGGGTTTCACAGGTGTTGCACTCATCAGACCGCATCAACGCTGACACCGCAGTATTAACCCTAGAAGGCAACTGCCGGTTTGGGCCCCTGAAGCTGAAGTTGGGACGGAAGAAACGTCATTGCACCGACATGGGGACCCTCATGGCCGCTTTGGTGAAATATGCTGATTCTGATAGTACCAAGGATCCCGAATCTGACGAGGACAAGACAGGGAAAGGGAAGAAGAACAGCAGCTCCAAAGGTCAGCAGCATCACTGGGCAGGCAATGGTGGTGGAGGCAAGCGTAAAGCGGATGGTAACATGGACTTTGTGGCTAATACCAACGCACAGGACAATGGCCAGCGACGCAAGGGTAGACCGAAAAATCGTAATGGAGCGCCCAACCCTAACCCAAACCGCCTAAACTATCTGCTAAGCCAGCCCTGTCCAAGACATGGGACGAAGGAGGCGCCAGCAAACTACCTTTGGAAGGATTGCTTTATTATGCAGGAGTTCAAGAATTCTAATAATTTCCGGTATGATCACGAATCTGGCGGTGGCTCAGGATCCGGGCCGGGTTACGGTGGAGGAAGTTCCGGTTCAGGATTTAATGGTAATCCCGGCGGACATAATGGTCAAAATAGTCAGAACAACCAGGGTGGTTACAACTAACAGCAGCAACAGTCAGGTTACCAGAGCAACCCAAAGCAGTTGAGTAGTGGGCAGTACCATGTCTTCACCACTAGCTTGGACAAGCGAGACCGGAAGGTTCAGAGGCGGACAGTCAACTCTGTTGAACCGGCCATACCCCGTTATCTACGTTGGTCTGAACAGCCAATCATATGGAGCAGAGAGGATCACCCACCCCTGGTCGATAATCCGGGTCAGTTGGCTCTGGTGGTGGCGTCTCAGGTGGGAGGTTATAAGTTCACCAAGGTGCTCATGGATGGAGGTAGCAACATTAATATCTTGTACTATGAGACCTTCCGTCGTATGGGACTGATAGATAAAAGTCTTAAACCGTCTAATACGGTGTTCCGCGGTGTAGTACCTGGCAGATCAGCATATCCTGTTGGCAAGATAGCTCTGGAAGTGACCTTTGGGGATGACCATGATTCCAGGTCGGAGACATTGACGTTTGAAGTGGTGAAAATCCAGAGTCCATATCACGCCCTGTTTGGGCGACCGGCTTACGCCAAGTTTATGGCACGGCCCTGTTATGTGTATCTGCAGCTCAAGATGCCGGGTCACAGGGGGACAATAACGGTTCACGGAAGCCGCAAAATCGCTTTGGAATGCGGAGAAGGAGATGCGGCTTATGCAGAGTCGGTTTGTGCCACCGAGGACTTAAAGTACTATAAAGACATTGTTGATCCAGCGGACATGACTCCGTTGAAGAAGCCAACTACGGAGCATGATCCGGCCCTGAAGTTTAAATCGGCAGCAGAAACTAAGCTTGTTGACTTCGTACATGGTGATTCGTCCAAGCAGTTCAGCATCAATGCCAACTTGGATCCGAAATAGGAAAGCGCGCTCATCGAGTTCATCCGTGAGAATCGGGACATTTTTGCATGGAAGCCCTCTGACATGCTAGGTGTACCGAGGCAACTCGCTGAGCACACACTTAATGTGGATTCTAAATATAAACCGGTGAAACAGTTCCTCTGTCGGTTTAACGAAGAAAGACGCAAGGCGATTGGAGAAGAGGTAGCCAGGCTCTTGGCAGCTGGCTTTATTGTTGAAGTTTTTCACCTTGAGTGGCTTGCCAATCCGGTGCTGGTCCTCAAGAAAAACGGCACCTGGCGCATGTGTGTGGATTACGCAGATCTTAATAAGGCTTGTCCAGCAGATCCTTTTGCCCCCCCCCCCCGTATTGATCAAATTATTGATGCTACGGCGGGTTGTGAGCGTTTAAGTTTTTTGGATGCGTATTCTGGCTATCATTAGATCAAAATGGCAGTTAAGGACCAGGAGAAGACATCATTTATAACTCCCTTTGGAGCTTTCTGCTATGTGTCTATGCCCTTCGGGCTCAAGAGTGCCCAGGAAACTTACCAACGGTGTGTACAAAATTGTCTTCACAAGCAGATTGGCCGTAATGTACATCCTTACGTGGATGATATCGTGGTTAAATCCAGGGAGAAGGAGACTCTGATTGATGATTTGAAGGAAACCTTTGATAACCTGAGAACATACAAGATGATGCTTAATCCGGACAAGTGTGTCTTTGGTGTACCGGCGGGCAAGCTATTGGGTTTTCTGGTGTCCAACAGGGGAATTGAGGCTAATCCGGAGAAGATCACGGCTATCACCTCCCTGGCTAAACCGAAGTGTATCAACGATGTTCAATGCCTGGCAGGCCGGATTGCCGCGTTAAGCCGGTTTATCAGTCGCCTCGATGAGAAGGCAATCCCTTTGTATCAGATGTTGAAGAAGACAGATCAGTTTGTCTGGAGTTCTGCTGCTGATGAAGCATTTGAGGACTTAAAACGGCAATTGGCCAATCCGCCTGTGCTCGCTGCTGACATTGACAAGGAGCCGTTGCTGCTATATGTTGCTGCTAATGCTCGGGCGGTCAGCGTGGCTATTGTGGTAGAGCGAAAGGAGGCAGGTAAGGAGCATCTGATTCAACGTCCGGTCTATTATATCAGCGACGTGCTCATTGAGTCCAAGCAAAGGTATCCGAATTGGCAGAAGCTGGTGTATGGAGTTTTTATGGCAAGTCGGAAGCTTAAACAATACTTCCAAGGGCATACAATTACAGTGGCCAGTTCTGCTCCTTTGGGAGATATTATCCAGAACCGGGAAGCAACTGGCCGAATTGCAAAGTGGGCTATAGAGCTGGGGCCGTACGGTTTGAAGTATGTGCCTCGGACAGCGGTTAAGTCTCAACCACTTGTTGATTTCATCAATGATTAGGCGGAAATGCAAGCACCTGAAGAAAAGCCGGATCATACGTATTGGACCATCCATTTTGACGGATCCAGGCAATTGGAAGGCTCGGGGGCTGGAGTCGTATTAACTTCCCCATGAGGTGATAAGTTTTGTTATGTTCTCCCCTTAATGTTCTCTTGTACTAACAATGCAGCTGAGTACGAAGCCTTCCTCCATGGTCTCCGGATGGCTAAGGAGATGAATCTAAGTCGAGTTAAGTGCTTCGGTGACTCGGACCTTGTGGCTCAGCAGGTGTCTGGCACTTGGGACTCCAAGGACCCACTCATGGCAGCATATCGTCGTGAGGTGGATATTGTTGCAGGTTATTTCAGAGGATATCAGGTGGACCACGTGGACCGGCGGAAAAATGAAGCGGCAGACGCCGGTTGGGCTCTCAGCGCAAACCGGTCCCGCTCAATGTTTTTATGGATGTGCTGCACAACCCGTCGGTCAAGATCCCTGGTGAAGAGGATTTGGCTATACCATGCCTCTTGATAGGCGAGAGCCACCAGATCACTTGGGGGCTTGGTCGAACCCGAACCATGACCATGCCACTTGATCGGCATAAATGCCACGGTTTCATTTGGGGACCTGGCTGACTAGAACCATAGTTACACCTAACGGGAGCTTGGTCGTGTTCGGCCATGGTAACACCATCTGATCAGCTCAAATAAACCTTTTTTTGCAACGGTTTTGTCATTGCAATTGATTTACGCTTTTCTTTGGAGGGGTTTTTTGTTTTTTATTGCGTTTTTTAAACCGACAAAGTTTTTTAACCAATCAATTGACGGAACACAGTTCATGTCAATCCGGAGACTATTTGCCCGGTTTGATCCTTGTTGTTAACATCCTCTTATGGAGTAACACGGTGTTTATTATAACCCGGCATGGTTTACCTGGTAAACCAGCGTCATATATGTACAGGAGCTGTTATCTCCTCCAACAGTGTGGGTTTGCAAAACTCTGCTTCAAGATTGGCCAAGCCAACTTCATGTTCAACGAGGGCAGGTATTATGTATCACAAAAATTTGGTCATATACTTAAGAATTTTTTTGGATGTTTTGACTTCATATATGCAGACATCATATTCCGCCGGACAGTACAACCGTGGTGGCACTTGAATAGTTTTCTATTGCAGAAGGTGCTTTGGAAAATTCATCACCACAGGAAGAAAAAATTATGCACGAAGGCATATCAACATCAAAAGTATCAGCTAGCTTATTACAAGGCAACACAGAGCCCATAATAATATCATTGTTTTTCGCCAAGGAGAGGCAGTTTCAAAACCGGATTCCGGTTCAAGCTTGGTCACCATCTTGGCCTGATGGTTGTGGGTCACCCTGCGCCGCTTCAGCCTCCGTTTCTCTAACCAGTGGCTGGAAATCAACAGTTGTCCAGTCGATTCCCATTAATGCTTGAAAAACAGCTTCATCGTGGATCAGCAATGACGGGTCAATATCAGGAGCGTAAGTGTGCTTATGGATTGGAGGGATAAGATTTTCCGACTCATGAATTGGGGCAGTTATTCGCTTGTTCTGATTATCATATTGAGCTTGATAACAAGACAAGTCTGCTTCTTCAGCCAGTTGACAAGCTAGCGGACGCACCTCCCGGTTTATGGCTCACTGATTCGCTTCACTAAATTCTGACCCATCTTCTTTCAAGCTGGGATAGCCCTGAGCCGCTTCAATAGGATCAAAATCCGGCACCCAGGCTTTTGCCCGCATTAAGGCATTGATCGCACCGGTTCGAGCAGTAGATTTCTTCAGCTCTTCAACCCGGGCGGGAAGCACCGATAGTTTCACTAGGGTATCTTGAATCAAATTGGGTGTCGGTTTGTTGTGAGATGCGGTACAGATGATCTGCTGTGCGCCAGTATACAACTGTTCGACCAACGTGTAGACGGCTTTCAATTTTTTCCGCACATCTAAACCCAAGTGACCAGTGCGTGTCCCTGAAATATCATAAGGGTTAAACCAGCAGCTCTGTAAGAAGGCCGAGTCAATTCAGAAGTCAAACTTTCTTACCAAAGATAGTAGTGGTCATAGTATGCACGTGCCGCTTTATACTGGTCAATTTATCCGCCACCGGTTTTAGTGCAGCCTCGGCATCCTCCGCTCGTTTGATTAAAGTGGATTTTGCAGTGGTGCAATCCGCCTGTTTCTTCTTGAAGCTCTCCTTAAGCTGCTCCATGGTGCTTAATGCACTGGTTAATTCCTCTTTTGCTTTGGAGGTTTCAGCTTGTTGGGTTTTCAGGTTTTCTTGGAGGTCGGTGATTTGGTTTTCTTTCGTCTTCAGCTTAGCCTGCATGCAGACAATTATATGCTTAAACAAAATGGTACAAGGATTGAAGTACCAACCACATAACAAGTTATGCACTTGGCACTTGGGGGCTAATGCATATTCGATCTTCATCTTTCAATTGCTTACAAAGTCCCAAGATCAATACAAGTATTCAACTTGGCACTTGGGGGCTAATGGCTATTTGCTCATATATATTCTGATGCGGCAATTTCAATTACTTAAAGTACCGGTTTAACTACGCTAAGTTGAACCGGCCCTTGGGGGCTACATCAGCGAATTTCAAAGCATCAAGATTTATATTAGTAAGTCCCGGTTTGAAAGAATATTACAAACCGGCCCTTAGGGGCTAGGAGAGTCAGCAAGAATGGAAGCATACAAGCAGGAAGGAGCATATGGAAGTTACCTCATATTTATCTTTCATCATATTAACCAGACCGGCTTCATAGTCGCGACTGGTATACAACCGGTTCAGATAGCCGGAATGGATATCTTGGGCGTTCAGAGCAGCATAAGTCGTCAGATCAGCGTTCCACTTGCCTTTGCCAAAGGCAGCAAATTCTTCCTTGGCAGAATGTTTGGACAAAGCGATAGGATTGCTTGGCTCAGTATGGCCAGCGCCAGTAATGACAACCTCATCATCCTGGGTACCGCCGGTTTGCACTGGAGCTGTTGGCTTCTCAGTAGGTTTTGCTGGACCGGTGGAGCTTTCAATCCGGATGGAGTCTGTGGGCTGATTGACAGGACCTGAGGCATCAGCAGGTCTCTCTTCAGCAATAAGATCGTCGTCTTGCTGCGGTGGACCGTTGGGTATATCCTCAGGAATAGCCGCTTCAAGATCGGGTGTCTTGCCTGGCTCAAGAACGGCATCTTCTTCGACCGCTTTGTCCAGGCGGGCCTTCTTGCTTGGCCTAGGTTTGGCCCTGAGAAGAATAACAAAATCAAATACAGCATATGTTCTAAGGCGATGTACTGCGGATATCACAATAAGTATAGCTTACCCAAGCACCGTTTTGAGCGGTGGCAGCTGAGTAGCCGATGACTCGCCAGAAGATGAGTGGGAAGTAACCTGGTAATCGGAGTCAGACGGATTAAGAGGTTGACGAAAGCAGCCCGCTTTAGGACAAACACTGACAAGCAAATTAGAGACCTCTGAATGGCGTTTCTGAACCGGACTATTCGGTAAACCGGCGGAGGTAACTACCTGGCCGCTGTGCCGGGTTGTGCGACGAGCTTCGTGTTGTTGGGTCTTCATAAGAAATTTAGGATCCAAATAAGCAAGAGGATGAGAAAATTTAACTTTCCGGTTTGCCTGACGGATTTTTTGTGAAGGCAAAGGTTCTGAATCGGAAGAGAGAATAATTACCTCTGCAGCATCCGCGTGGCTGGCTTCGGCATCATCCTGACAAATATCATCATCAATAAGACGCATGAAAAATAAACCAAGTGAGTCAAGCTCTACCTTAAGGTCCGGATTATCCACATCATCATCAGGGGCCGGATTAGAGGATGCCGTGGTTCTTTTCCTTTGGGCAGCCCTCTTCACAGGTTTAGTCTTTTGCCGAGTTGCTCTTTCCGGTTTGTCGGGTTTTTCTAGTTTCTCCTGCGGCAGTTTTTTGCTCCAAAACAAATCATTGCCCTGATTACACAGACACTAATATTAAACAATGACCAGACATATCAATAACAGATTCAGCAAAGAGAAAAATCAAAGTCTTACAGCTGGCGGTTTGTTGGTGGCACAGAAGGGAAGCAGGCCGGTTCTAGCGCAGACGTGTTCCGGTTCATTCAGCATCTTATTCACAGCCTTTGTGATTTCTTCATAGGAGAGCTGGATTGTTGAATGTCGAAGTGGGTCATCAACACTGTCAGTATACTCGCACATCAAACCGGAGCGCTGACTAAGGGGCAGTATGCTCCATGATATCCAACAGCGAGCGAGATCAACCCCTGTTAAACCGTTGGCCATAAAGGCTCTGAGCTTTGATAGTTGGGGAGCATATTTTCTTCTCTCCTGGGCAGTCAATCTTTGAGGAAAATGGTGTGTATTGCTGAGCCGCTCCGGACGAAAGCCAGGCAAGGGATTCTCACCAGCAGGGGAGGTGTCTTTGCAGTAGAACCATGTCTGATTCCACTCTTTGGGGTGACTGTGCAGCTTGGCGTGAGGGTATGTGACCTCTTTCCTTTTTTGAATCGCCACGCCACCCAACTCCATATTAGAGCCATCAGTAAACTCAGTACGGCGGTTTAGATGGAAAAGGTCTCTGAACAATTCCACTGTGGGCTCCTCTTGAAAGAACACCTCACAGAGCACTTGGAAGTGACACATATTTGTAACAGAGTTGGGGCCAGTGTCTTGTGGATGGAGTTGGAAATCGTCTAAAACATCCCGGTAAAATTTGGGCGGCTTAAAGCCCCGGGCTAACTGATCTACGAAAACAACAACCTCTCCTTCTCGAGGTGTGGGAGGGCATTCTTTGCCAGGAGCCCTCCAATGGATGGTATCTTTGCTGCCTAAAGCGCCAATCAGGACTAAATCGTCCAGTGGATCCTCTATGACGCGAGAAGGAACCCAATTGCACTCATATACTTGCTTGGCCATGATGGAATCTACAAGGTAGAAGATCCCGGTTCAAAAATGCATTTGATCAAGGTACGTTGGTATGTGCACTGTTAAGCCGGAGACAGAACTATCTGAACCGAAGTTTCATGAAGCAACCAACACCTGGCGGTTCAACAAGGGGACTAATGGCATATACCGGTTTGGAAAAAAATTTCTATAAGGTTAAACCGCCTGATCTAAGCATTGAAAAACTGAGATTGCGGATGAACAAGTACGCAGAAACAGGTTTCACAAGATTTCTTTACAGCATTGGATCTGAAGCAAGTTCAGAAAAGAGATAAATACTCAGAGGTTCAAAAGGAGCAGTACCGAACCTATGAGCAAAACGTTCATATAGATCTATGGTTTGAGATGCATAAGTGAAGGCGAAGGTCAAACAGCTATCATTGCACGGAGTAAAGATTTGTGGATTCATCTAAAGATCTATCGTATGAGCAAGAGGTAGACGATGAACACTGAAGAACTGCGAAACCCTAGGTCAGATCTGCGAGGGAAAGGATAGAAGGTTTACCGGAGCTGTGGAAGACGCGGAAGGTTGCCGCGATGCTCTGGTGCACCCAGGTTGATGCAGCGGCCAAGGTTGAGGCAGAGGTCGACGGTGGCGGCGGAGCTCTGAAGTCGGGCGATGCGAGGAATACGAAGCAGAAGGGGAAGAAGGGAAAGAGAAAGGAAATGACCCTTCGGTCCTATTTATAAGGCAAAAAGACATGTGTCAGGCGCGACAATCAAGGGGCCATGAAACGGAGCCGTCGCCTCGATTTCCGCAGATATATTAAATAAATAAGCATAATGGATATCTTCGTTATGACAGGTGATGTCACTCCGGTTTACAGTAATCAGAGAAGATGACATCATGGCGATTTACCAATTTATGAGAAGATGTTGAAGAGGAAGTTTTTGTTAAAGGATTGACATGAACCCGTTCAAATCAATCTGGGGCCTAATGTTGGGGATATTACTGCTGGGCGTAAACCGGCCTATCTGGGCCGGGTCAACTTCATCAGTAGTTCCAGAAGTGACAAAGCCCAAGAAGGCAGATGAGGGCCTAAGGCCCGTAGCCGGTTCAAGACTTGTAGCTGTAAACCGGAATTTGTATATAAACTTGTATTGTAAGTTAGGAATAAGGAGAGACCAACTCGGATACAAATATCGACCGGTGTTCGGACTCTATAAACCGACGGGTGTCACCCCTGTATATAAGGGGACGACCCGGCGGCGGTTCAAGGACAACAGACAACAACTCGAGACATAGGCGAAGCTTGTTTGCTCCCTAGTCATCGAAACCCCATCAATTCCATCACAACTAGACGTAGGCTTTTACCTTCATTGAAGGGGCCGAACTAGTATAAACTCTCTTGCGTCCATGTGTCCGCTTTAACCCATTCAAGTTAACCCGTCGCGATGGCTCCACGACTAAGTCCTTTCTCTAGGACATCTGCCGTGACAATTCCACGACAAAACCACTGACATTTGGCGCCCACCATGGGGCCTGGTGCACCGCCGTCTGGAGATCTGTTCTGGACGGGAACCCTTTTCCTCCCTGGCGAGCGCAGCCAGCCAGGCACGCCAGATGGAGTTTGCGCCGACGCGCTAAGCAGCATTGAGATCGCCTGCGCGGTCAGCTCCTTGGCCGAACTCGTCGGCGAGGTCCGCCTCTCCGACAAACCTGCATCCAACGCAGGCACGGACGGCCCCGAGAACCTCCTCGCGGGCCTCCTCGATCAACTCCACGTTTCCGGCGAGCCTGCCGTAGACTTGGAGTCCGTAGGCTCCACCGACCCGATGCTGGTCGACTACGACACCGCGTCGCTCGACGCGTTCCCCACCAACGTGGTGGTCTACGACGAACCTCTCCCCCACGCAGAGAGCGACGGAAGCATCGTCACTAAGGTGCTAGTCATCAGTCATGACGAGTTCCCCGGCGGAGGAGCGCCCGACTCACTCGGCGCGGCGCTGCAAGACCTAACTGCGCCCATTCCGGAAAACGCTGGCGCAGAGACGTTGGAGGCGCGCCGCCTTCAACTCGTTGAAGGCGCGAAGAAGCTGGCCAGCATGAGGTGCTTGTCAGAAGCCTACTAGCGGGAGATGGATCACGCCGTCGGCGGCTCGCCGGCCCCGACGAAGCCCAGCCGCCTTGGCGCGGTCCGGCAGCGCGGCGTAGCCATCGCCAACCTGTTTGGGGCAAGCCGCCCTGTGTACGCTACACCAGCAGAGAACATCCGAGCCGCCCAGGCAGCGTCGGACGAGCAGGACAATTTCGAGGGCGAAGAATGCCGCCTCATGATGGAGCGAGTCCAATGGCTTCTCGACGCGGCCGCCGCGCAGAACGAGGCCGGCTGCCGCGTGGAGGCGCCTCAACTGCCCAATGACGACCTTCACTGAGACCAAGGCGCGACGTCTCGGAAGCCGACTGGCGGCGGCCGAGGAAGAAGAGACAAGGAGCCGACTGTCAGCCACAGTCGGACTCGCATTACCATAGAGCACGACCGAGACGGCCGCCCAAGGGCAGTGGAACGACGGGACGACTGTCCGCCTCCCCCTCCCCGCAAGGGGAGGCGAGTCTCCCTGCTGCCTGTTGACCATCCGACTCTCGGTGACCGCCTTGGCCGCCAAGAGGGAGTTGGAGAGAATGACGCCCGCCATCGGATCGACCGACTCCACCGATCCTTAGCACTGGAAGAAGAAGACGAGCTGGGTCCGCCTTGTTTCGGGCCCCGCATTCGGGTCGAGCCCTTTCCCAGAGGGTTCACGCTCCCAAGAGACACGCCCAAGTATACCGGCTCCGTGAAGCCGGAAGACTGGCTACTCGACTACTCCACGGCTGTCAGCATAGCAAACCGCAACAAGCGTGTCGCCGTAAAGTATGTTCCGCTCATGCTCCAGGGCATGGCCCGAACATGGCTGAACAGCCTAAAGCCCCGCAGCATCAACAGCTGGGTCGACTTCACCGAAGCGTTCGTCCGCAACTTCACCAGCACGTACAAGCGTCCTCCCAAGCCTCGTCAGCTCTCCTTGTGCGTGCAAGGCCCCGACGAGTCGACTCGTGATTACCTCACGCGTTGGGCCGAGCTCCGGAACTCCTGCGAGGGCGTGCACGAGGTGCAGGCCATCGAGTACTTCACAGCCGGGTGCAGAGAAGGCACCCTCCTCAAGCACAAGCTCCTTTGCGACGAGCCAGAAACCCTCGACGAGCTGCTGATCATAGCGGACAAGTACGCCACGGCCGACTCCTCCATGAAGGCGGAAATTCAAATCAGCACAACTGGCAAAGTGGCTCCTCAAGCTCCAAGAACTCCGGCGGCAGACGCCGGCCGGCGACAACAGCAGGGCGACAACAAGCGCAAGGCCCCGCAGCCGGCTTCCAGCAGCCGGCAGGTCGCGACCGTTGAAGCCCAGCAGCCAGAAGAGCAGCCCCCGCCCAAGCGACAGAAAGGCGGCAAGCCAAACTGGTTGCCGGCCTTCTCCTATGAGCAGACCTTGGATGGACCTTGCAAGTTCCACAGCGGCGCAAAGCCGTCGAATCACACCACCCGGAAGTGCCACTGGCTCACCAGGATCGCCAAGGGAGACGGCCTCCTGCCTCCCCCGCCTGCTGGGCAGCCGCCTCCGCCTCCGCCCCAGCAGCCGGCTGTCAGGCCAGTCGGCGCAGTACAAGACGAATACCCTGAAGAGCATGGAGCCTATGTGGTGTTCACCAGTGTGGCTGATGATCGACGCAGCAGGCGGCTGCAGCGACAAGAGGTGAATGCAGTAGCGTCGGAGACGCCAGAGTTCATGCACTGGTCTGAGAAGCCCATCAGCTGGAGCAGGGCTGACCACCCAGAAGTGATGCCGAGTCCGGGCTCCTATGCCTTGGTCCTGGACGCCACCTTTGCTACGGACAGACGAGCCGCGCATTTCTCGTGAGTTCTGATAGACGGGAGCAGCAGCATCAATATCCTGTACAAGGACACCATGGAGAAGTTAGGAATCAAGCAAAGACAGCTTCAGAACAGCCGAACTGTGTTCCACGGCATTGTTCCTGGGCTTTCCTGCTCGCCAATCGGCAAGATCCTGATGGACGTCCTCTTTGGGGACAAAGATCACTTCCGTAGAGAGCCCGTTTGGTTTGAGGTGGTGGATCTTGAGAGCCCATACCATGCGCTGCTTGGCCGACCTGCCTTGGCCAAGTTCATGGCGGTCCCCCACTACGCCTACCTCAAGATGAAGATGCCCAGTTCCAGGGGAATTCTGACTGTGGCTGGCGACTACCGGAAGTCGTCTGCTTGCGCAGCAGAGAGCAGTCGGCTGGCTGAGTCCTTGGTAATCGCGGCTGAGAAGTGGCTCCTTGAGCGAGTTGTGGCGATGGCCGGCAAGCAGCCTGAGGTGTCGCCCAACCCAAAAGAGTCGGAGGCTGAGGGTTCGTTCAAGCCGGCCAAAGAGACAAAGAAGATACCCTTGGACCCGGAGCACCCAGAGAGGTACGCCGTCGTAGGTGCAAACCTCGACAGCAAATAGGAAGGCGAGCTCGTCGATTTCCTCCGTGAGAATCGGGACATCTTTGCATGGTCCCCCAAAGACATGCCAGGTGTACCGACGGAATTCGCCGAGCACAAGTTACATGTCCGATCTGATGCAAAGCCGGTCAGACAGCCCCTGCGCCGCTTATCAGAAGAGAAGAGAAGAGTTGTCGGAGAAGAGATAGCCCGACTCCTAGCAGCCGGCTTCATTATGGAAGTGTTCTTTCCAGAATGGCTAGCAAATCCGGTCCTGGTACTAAAGAAGAACAAGCAGTGGCGAATGTGTATTGACTACACGAGCCTCAACAAGGCCTGCCCCAAGGACCCATTTGCTTTACCAAGAATCGATCAGGTGATAGACTCCACAGCCGGATGCGAGCTGTTGAGTTTTTTGGATGCATATTCAGGATATCACTAGATCAAGCTAAACACGGCTGACAGACTGAAAACTGTCTTCATCACGCCGTTTGGAGCCTTCTGCTACCTCACCATGACGTTCGGCTTAAGGAACGCCGGCGCCACCTTTCAGCGTTGCATGCAGAAGTGCCTCCTCAAGCAGCTCGGCAGGAACGCCCACGTTTACGTGGACGACGTGGTGGTGAAGACGGAAAAGCGTGGGACACTGCTGGAAGACCTCAAGGAGACTTTGAGAACCTGCGCCGGTTCCAGATCAAGCTCAACCCCGAGAAGTGTGTCTTCGGAGTACCAGCCGGCCAGCTCCTTGGCTTCCTGGTCTCTGAACGCGGCATAGAATGCAACCCAGTAAAAATCAAGGCCATTGAGAGAATGGAGGTACCCAGCCGACTGCTGGATGTGCAGAAGTTCACCGGCTGCTTGGCGTCCATCAGCCGATTCATCAGTCGGCTGGGCGAGAAAGCTCTCCCCTTGTACCAACTCATGAAGAAGACCACTTTTTTCGAGTGGAACCATAAGGCGGACGAAGCTTTTCACCAGTTGAAGAAGATGCTGACTACTCCACCCGTCCTGGCGGCTCCGACTCCCAAGGAACCTATGCTCCTGTACATCGCCGCCACCAGCCGAGTAGTCAGCACGGTCATTGTAGTGGAGCGCAAGGAGGAAGGCAAGGCGCTGCCTGTCCAGAGACCGGTATATTACCTGAGCGAGGTACTGTCGACCTCCAAGTAGAACTACCACCACTACTAGAAAGATGTGCTATGGCGTACACTTTGCTGCCAAGAAATTGAAGCCTTACTTTCAAGAGCATCCAATCACGGTGGTCTGCACGGCCCCACTTGCCGAGATCATTGGTAGCCGAGATGCTTCTGGTCGAGTGGCCAAGTGGGCCATAGAGCTGGCTCCTTACACCATCCACTACCAGCCCCGCACCGCCATCAAGTCACAAGCACTGGCCGACTTCCTCGTCGACTGGGCCGAGACCCAGTACCTACCTCCAGCACCTGATTCCACCCATTGGCGGATGCATTTCGACGGCTCCAAGATGCGCACTGGCTTGGGAGCCGGCGTCGTCCTCACCTCTCCCAAAGGCGACAAGCTCAAGTATGCGCTGCAAATCCACTTTGCCGCCTCCAATAACGTCGCCGAGTACGAGGCGCTCATTCACGGGCTCCGGCTTGCCAAAGAGCTTGGCATCCGCCGGATCTTGTGTTATGGCGACTCGGACTTAGTGGTCCAGCAATCATCTGGCGACTGGGACGCGAAAGATGCAAACATGGCGAGCTACCATTTCCTCGTGCAACAACTCAGCGGGTATTTCGAAGGGTGCGAGTTCCTCCATGTGCCAAGGAATGACAACGACCAAGCAGATGCATTAGCACGAATCGGCTCTACCCGCCAAGCAATACCATCTGGTGTCTCCGTTCAACGCCTCCTCAAGTCGTCTGTCAAGCCTTCACCAGAATCAGACTCCATTTTTGTGCTAGCTCCTCCCGAAGACGTCGGATCCGACTCCAGAACTCCGGTAGCCGGAACGAGGATTTTGGCGGAAGACCCCAAAGCTGACACAACCAAATCCAGCCCGGGGACTGCGGTGGTGGACTCGAAGACTCCAGAACTCGGTCCAAGGACCGCGCCAGTCGGCCTGGGGACTTCAACAACCTAGCAAGCAGCCGTTGACTCCAACCCGCCGCCTCCCAGCCCAACCGCCCTCGTCCAAGTCACAGTTCTGGCAGTCGAAGAAGTAGCAACACCCTCATAGGCCCAGCCCATCCTCAAATTCCTGGTGAACAAAGAGCTGCCGACGGATGAAACTTCAGCTCGGCAAATACAACGCCGGGCGGCAGCCTACACCATAGTCAACAGAGAGCTGGTCAGGCGCAGCATCACTGGTGTCTACCAGCGCTGCGTAGAGCCAGAGCAAGCCAAGCGATTCTCAAAGACATCCATCAAGGCGAGTGCGGCCACCATGTGGCTTCAAGAGCACTCGTCGCCAAAGCCTTTCGACACGGTTTCTTCTGGCCAACTGCCTTGGAAGAGGCCAAGGAGCTGGTCCAAAAATGCAAAGGGTGTCAGAAGTTCAGCTCCAAGCCGCACCAGCCAGCTTCTGCACTCAAGACCATCCCCATTGCCTGGCCTTTCGCAGTTTGGGGTCTAGACATGGTGGGACCATTCAAAACAGCACGAGGTGGTTTAACTCACTTACTTGTCGCAGTGGACAAGTTCACCAAGTGGATAGAAGCAAAGCCAATCAAGAAGCTGAACGGTCCGACTGCCGTAACTTTCATCTCCGATATCACAATTCGGTACGGCATACCACATAGCATCATCACCGACAACGGCACAAATTTCGCCAAAGGCGCCTTGGCCCGTTTCTGCGCAACACAGGGCATCCGACTGGACCTAGCGTCCGTCGCCCATCCGCAGTCAAACGGCCAAGTGGAGCGAGCAAACGGCCTCATCCTGTCCGGCATCAAGCCTCGGTTGATCGAGCCTCTGGAGCGCTCGGCTGGCTGCTGGCTCGACGAGCTGCCAGCCGTCCTCTGGAGTCTGCGCACGACTCCAAACAAGTCAACCGGCTTCACGCCCTTCTTCCTCGTCTACGGTGCCGAAGCCGTCATCCCAACGGACATAGAGTTCGACTCCCCACGAGTCACCATGTACACCGAGGAGGAAGCAGAAGAAGCACGACAAGACGGCGTCGATCTGCTGGAAGAGGGCCGGCTGTTGGCACTCAGCCGGTCCAGCATCTACCAGCAGAGCCTGCGCCGATACCACAACAGGAAGGTCAGGCCAAGATCTTTCCAAGAAGGCGACCTTGTGCTCCGGCTGATCCAGCGAACAGCCGGCCAGCACAAGCTGTCGGCGCCTTGGGAAGGCCCTTTCATCATCAGCAAAGTACTGGGCAACGATTCCTACTACCTGATCGACGCTCAGAAGCCCCGAGCACGCAAGAGGGACGACTCCGGCAAGGAGACAGAGCGGCCATGGAATGCAAATCTCCTCCGAAGATTTTACAGTTGATGCAGTATGTACCACGCTACCTTTTGTATTAAAGTACCAAGACTTCGGGCCCCCCGAGGCGAGCTCGGGGACTGCCCTCTTTTGTCTGTATGATAAAAATTATGACTGCGAGTATGTTACTCCTTTTTATGCCGTTTGGCACCGGGCTCGACAAGTCGGCCCGGGGACTTGCCGCCTTGCACTATGAAATGCTTCCTGCAGTCGGACAAGTAGTGTGTAAACGCCTAAACCGTCTCCTGTCAGAAGCCGCAGCTCGCAGAGCGACTGTACGGTGGGCAGCAGTAAGGTAGAATGGGCATTCGCATGAAAAATGGCTAAGGACTCAAAGCATAAAACATAGCTCAAGACAGCTTCCAGCCTTTCTCGCAAACCGACTCTCGGATAGTCGGATTGCCGTCTTCTATCTAACTTGCTCAAAAAATCTTGAAAACGGCTAAGTACTTGCTTTCCCAAAGTAGCCTAGCACTTGATCCAGCGACAGTCCGCAGAGCGGCTGTCCGATTGGCAAGGCAGGCAACTAAGAGAAAGCGGCAAAGGAAAAAAGCCAAAAGAGCAATGAGCAAGAAAAGATAGATATATATATTTACATAACATAGGCCCTTGGCCGAATTGTCGAGTAGAGGTTCAAAATACACCCCGCGGGTGGAATTGTGCGAATTAACAAAGTTCTTCAAAGACTACTGAAGCAGACAAAACAAAGATACAGCGGCAGCTTAGGAAGCAGCAGACGGACTCGGAGGGTCGGAGGAGGCGCCAGCGCCAGGCGTCGGGGCGGCCGGCTGGCTAGTCTCGGCTTGATCGCCTCCGGCAGCAGTCGGGTCGGTTGCACGCGGCTCGTTGCTGGAGGCACGGTCGAGCTGAGGCTGGCCGTCTGCTCCGTCTTCTGGTGCCTCCGCCTCGCCTCCGTCCTCCGCCTCGCCCTCTTCCTCGACGCTGGAGCCAATCACCTCCGCCGAGTCCTCGCCGTAGTCTGGGTTCATCCCAAACCACTCCGGCGGTACCTCCTCGCCGTCTTCAGACCGCTCGGGGACGAAGATGCTGGTGTCGGTGTACTCGGCGATCGCCGCAGCACGCTTGACGAGGGCGTCTTCCGCGGCCGCCAGCTCCGGCTGGGCCTCCGACCGAAGCGTGGCCAGCCGGTCTAGGTCCAGCCCCGGATACCATGCCTTGACGAACTCCAAGGCCCGGCGCGCTCCAGCTCGGGCCGAAGAGCCCTTCCAGGCCTCAAGACGACCAGCCGCGACCTCCAGCCAGTCGGCCGTCAGGCTGGGGGTGCGCGGAGCCTGCATATCCGGCCACAGGGCGGCAATCGCCTGGGCACCGACACGCTGAAGCCGGCGCAGCATCCGGTGAGCCGGCCGGAGGCGAGCCTCGATGCTCAGGATGTGCTCGTCAAGAGTTCGGGGGGCATCGGCGGCAATCTCTGCGCCCTCCGCCCTCCGACCTTCACGGTCAGCCTCGATGGCTTGGATGGCGGCCTGCGACTGCCCAGGGAAGAAGTCTGCAAAGACGCGAAGAAACGAAGAAGCTAGTCAAAAACCAGGAGTCGGCACGACTTAAATCGGCAGCTCGAAGAAAGAAAATAAAGAGGCTCACCATCAACGATGTCTTCAATCTCGTGGAAGCCGGAGGACAGCAGCGCCTCCTTGTCAGACCAGGAGGAGCGCTCGCTCGCGAACTCGGCCAAGAGGGCGGTTTCCGTCTCCTCCGCCTCCCTCTGCGACTTCACAAGCAGCTCCTTCTGCTCTGCCAATTGAGTGGCCAGCAGATCGCGCTCCGTGGCGAGCTTGCTGCACTCCTCCTCTTTGGCGCGCAAAGCGGAGTTGGCGTCGCTCAGCTGCTGTTGAAGAGCAGCGTTGGCCCCTGAGAAGAAGAAAGAAAGAAGGCGTCAAGCCACCAGTAAAGAAGGTCGCCGGGGAGATCCGGCCCGACTGCTCAGCAGTCGGCCCGAATCTCGGGGACTACAGCCCGCGGGTGCGCCAGCGCGCCCCCGCGAAGAAGGAAAAGGACTTACTCCGGCTCTCCGACAGATCGGCGGTCCGCTTGCCCAGCTCTTCAACGTTACGGTTGAAGGCAGTGACGCGGAGGTTGTGGTAATCCTGCGACGAACGTTTCAGACAAAAAGTTAATACCCAAAGTTCATCAATTGGAGTTCCGGGCTGCCTGCTCAGCAGCCAGCCCGAAACTTGGGGACTACACCCAGTGGGTGCGCTGGCACGCCCCCACAGAGAGGAACGAGAAAAACAAAGGCCAAAAGGAAAAACATACCCGGACGGCTGCCCGCGACGCCAGGTATGCCTTGGTGCAATTCTGGAGAGTGTCGCCCTCGACATGAAGCTTCGCCTAGACGTCCAGAAGCGCCTGGTTCAGCGGCCCTGTGCCGCCTCCTCGCACCCACCCAATGGGCGCGGCGCTCGTCGCATCGACGTCTGGGATCACCGAGCTGGCAGCGCCGGTTTCCAGGGGACGGGGCGCCGAAGTTGCCTTCTCCAGATGGTGGCGCGTTGGCGAGCCGACTTGGAGGAGTAGCCTCGCCACGACCTCGTCTTCGGTCGGCGGCACCGGAGGGCCCACCGGCTGCTCGCCCTGCGCACCTTCAGACGGCGGCGGAGGCGGCGGCGGAACATTCGCATCCGGCGTACAGGGGTCGCCGCCCTCCCCCTCCACGACGGGGTTCTCCCCGCCGGCTTCCCCAGTCTGCCCCGTGAACTCTGGAGGCGGCGGCGCAGAGTTCAACGGGGTGACGAGCACTGCCGACTGGCAGCATGCGGCTTCCTCAGCCTGCTGCTTCGCCGCGGCGGCGGCTTCGGCCTCCGCTAGTTTTTTCTTAGCGGAGGCCTCCGCCCTGTCGGCCTCCGCCTTCTCCAGGCGGAGGGCCTCTTCTTCGTTGCGCTTCTCCTGCGCATTCCGCTCCGTCGCCTCCCGGAGGTCAGCAGCGGGGTCAATCCGCCGAGTGGTGGCGGACGTCTCCGCTGACCCCATGACGGAGGCGGCGGTGACCCTCTCAAGAGAGAGGGGAGCCCTGAAGCAAGAGGGGCAAGCAGAGACTCAGACAAATCACAAAGAAAGAATAAAACTTTGAAGACAGAATACTTACGCGGAGATCAACGGTGGCTTCTTCACTTCCTTACGGAAGCGGATGGCCTTCGCGGCCACCTCGTCCCGCCGGGTCACCGCAGCCGAACCCTTGGGCTTCTTCGGCCGACTGCCTAACAAGGTCGGCACGGCCCTGCGCTTCTTCCCACCGCCTGGAGCGCCCGGCGCGGCAGAAGAACCCGCGCCAGGCTGGCTGGCTCCTGGCCGATGGCGAGGGGCGACTTCTCCCTCGGCGTCGTCGTCAGGCCAGTCGGCGAAAGTGGCCGAAGGCCTGAAGTCGCCCTCTGTTCCTCATCCTCCCTCGGCATCATCTTCCAGAGCCGCCGCCCCAGATCAGGGTCGTCGACGTCGCTCTCCGCCCGGTCGGCGAGGAACTCGCGGGCCGGCCCCGAGGTGCCGGCTGGTGGGTGAAGGAGGGGATTCTAACCAAAGCCGACTGGTCAAAACAAAACTCGGCAAGAAGAATAAAATCCAAAGAAAGAAAAGAAAGGCGACTCACCATGGGCGGGGGGTTGGCGTGGGAGTACGGCTCCTTGCCGAATCGCCAGTCCTCTCGGATCCTGCTGTCCGAGAAGTAGTTCACCATGAAGGCCACCTCTTCATGAGGCATGTCCTTGGTGCACATCCGACTCGGGTCGCGGTGCCCGCTCATCTGGCATATCATATGAGGGCGGCCTTGGAGTGGGAGAACTCGGCGCGAAACGAAGGCGGCCAGCAGATCCGGACCAGTCAGGCCCTCCGACTGCGTCAGCACTCAGAGTCGCGTGATGGCGCCGGCTCCCGTAGGCGTCAGTGACTTGGCCCGGTACGACCAGTTGGGCAGTCGCCCAGCCGGCGGGCCGGCTTCGAAAGCCGGCAAGTTGACCCAGTCTCCCCTCGCGGAGGCGTTCTTGACGTAGAAGTAGGATCTCTGCCACATCTTCACCGACTTGATCAGCGAGATGGAGGGGAAGGGATTGTCGGCCCCCGACCTTCGCACAACGATGAAAGCACCGCACTGAGCCGGCACGCCCGCAGCTTGGGTGCCGGGCTTGGAGAAGAAGAACTCCCCCCAGAGCTCGAGGGTGGGGAGGACTCCGAGGAAGCCTTCGCACATGGCCACGAAGGCGGACAGCAGCACCACTGCGTTGGGGGTGAGGTGGTGCGGCTGGAGGCCGTAGAACTCCAGGAAGGACCGGAAGAAACTGCTCGCCGGCAGCCCCAGCCCGCGCAGGCAGTGCGAGCGGAAGATGACCCGCTCGCCCTCCTGCGGTGCGGGGGAAATCTCCCCCTTCGGCACAGGACGCACCTGCACGCGATCCTCGCCGGGAAGCCGACAGGTCCGGCGGAGGAACTCAATGTGGTCTTCATGAACTTCGGAGCCGTCCCAGGTGCCGGAGCGCACTGGGGGAGGCGCGGCGGCGGAGGAAGAACTCATCGCGAGCTGTCGCCGCAGCGTTCACCGGAGCTTGGGCGTGCGGCGGAGCGAAGAAGAGAAGAGGAAGGAGGAGAGCGAGGAGCAGCAAGGAGGAAGAGAATGAGGAGTAGTGGGAAGGAGGGGCGCGCGTGCCCCCTCTTCCCCCTACTTATAGCCTCGTGGGCTGCGAAGCCGAGGGGGCGGACGTGGGGATTTACTACGCCCACAACCCCACGACCCCCACGATCCACGATAAAGTTACTGCGTGCAGTAACTCCACGGGAATCCCAACCATCCACCGGGGCCGCAACGGATCCGCTCGGGCGCTGAGGCGCGGTAGTGGCGGGCCCCGCCTATGGGCCTGTCCCGTCGCGCGCGTAGGCTGGCAGGACGGCCTAGCCACGTGCCCTCGCGTGACAGGCCAAAACGGGCGGCGGCCTGGAGGCTTAGCTAGCACGCCATTTAAATCCCGCCGCGACGTTCGAAATAGTGAGCGAGTCGGAATTGAGTGAGTCCGAGTTGAGCAAGTCCGACTCCTTCTAGTCGGCCCGGTAGAAGTCAATCAAAGACCATGTGTTGAGCACCCGGAAAGAGAAACTGCTGAGGCTTCTTGGTCGATCGTTCGCGGCGCCTCACCAGCTTCGGGGACTACTATCGGAGTAATGGGCCACGGGTAGGCCAACCCGAGTCCCGTAACCTTTCAAGACATCGGGGCAGGTTGCGCCCTCAAGACCCCAGGACAAAGAGCCGCCTCGTGAGGAGTCGACGGCAAGGCGGCTGATTGCCCGCTCACGGCCGAGTCCCAGGGACGACTTCCAGAGAAGCCGGCTTTGGGGAGTCGGCCTGCGACTCCAACAAACCCCATGACCTCATCAAAGGGGACGAGGCAGGGGCGTGGCTACAGCAAAGCCCACCCCCGCCCCTCACCAAGGGCATGCATGGCCACAGCACGCCGTACCCCGGAAGATCTCCGTGCGGCGTGGCACTGTTGCCATGCCGGCCCTGACATCAGCACCACAGGGCCGAATCATGCACCCACGACGGCTTGTCTGTACGGCCTGGAGGCAGCAGGGCCCACCAGTCAATGAGACCTCGGGAGACGGCGGGAGAACCACCAGTCGGACCCGTCGGGAGTCGGCTCGGGGGAGTCGGCCGAGCCCTCCCCCGGGGCCCACGTGCCATTAATCAAGATGAGATGGGGAGTGGCAACACTAATCGCCCGCGAGGCGGCAGGGCTGTTGCCACGACCTCATGATCAAGCCCGCGTCATCAGAAGTATGGCTACAGTAATCAGCAGCCGGCAAGACCTGCCCACGGCGGACGCGGCCTGTCGGCTCCGTACCCGGCCAGTCGGCGGTGCCCGCCAGTCGGCGGGCCCCAGCGGTCAGCAGAGAAGACGGAGGCCAGAGACACTGACGGCTGGGCCCGCACCCAGCTGGATTACCATTGTACCCCTGGGGGGTAGGCCTATATAAACCCCCAGGGCACCCATGCAAAGGGTTGGAACCCATTAGCTCTAGACCAAATCATATAGGAGGGAGAGAGCTAGTATTGCCCTCTCCCACCACCAGAAAACAGCTCAAGGAGCAACCGTGTAAGCACTTTGCCATAGTGATCATGCGGAGACCCCGCAGAGCAGTAGTAGGGGTATTATCTCCTCGGAGAGCCCCGAAGCTGGGTAAGATTCACCGGCGTGCATGTCTTCGCCTCATCCCATTTCCAGGCACCGGCGACGTTCTACTTGCCCCCACCATGATATGGCATCCGTTGGCATATGTCGCACCAAACCCCCGACAAGTAATTTTGTAGCAAGTGTAACAGTGATAATAGCTGTAGTAACTTAGCATAAACAATATGGAAAAGTTCATAGGCATTGGATCGGTGACTTGTTGGATGATCTTCATCATGTGACAGTTATAACCTAAGGTGATTCGGCAATAGCTCTAGTTCATCGATATAATGTAGGCATGTATTCCGTAAACAGTCATACGTGCTTTATTAAAAGAACCTACATTCCATCTTTTGTCCTATCCTCCCGTGGCAACGGGGTCCATATTGGAAACTAAGGGATATCAAGGCCTCCTTTTAATAGAGAACCGGAACAAAGCATTAATACATAGTGAATACATGAACTCCTCAAACTACAGTCATCACCGGGAATGGGCCCGGTTGTTGTCACTTCGGGGTTGCCAGATCATAACACGTAGTATGTGGCTATAACTTGCAAGATGGGATCTAGAACATGGATATAATGATGATAACATAAATGGTTCAGATCTGAAATCATGGCACCCGGGCCCAAAGTCTCAAGCATTAAGCATGGCAAAGTCATAGCACCATCAATCTAAAAACATAATGGATACTAGGGACCAAGCCCTAATAAAACTAACTCGATTACATGATGAATCTCATCCAACTCCTCACTGACCAGCGAGCCTACAAAGGAATTACTCACTCCCGGTGGGGAGCATCATGGAATTGGCGATGGAGAAGTGTTGGTGATGACGAAGAATGAAGATCCCCTCTACGGAGCCCCAAACAGACTCCAGATCAGCCCTCCCGAGGAAGAACAGGGCTTGGCGGCGGCTCCGTCTCGTGGATCGTGATAATTCTTTCTCTCTGATTTTTTGTCCGAAAATAGGATTTTATAGAGTTGGTTTCAAGGTTAGTGGGACCACCAGGTGGGTACAAGCCACCTAGGCGCGCCAGGAGAGGGGGCCGCACTGGTGGGTTGTGCCCACCCAGGTGCCCCTCTCCTGCAGGTCTTGGCTCCCGAAATTCTTATTATTGATATAAAAAATCCTCGCAAAGTTTCATTCCATTTTGAGAACTTTTATTTCTGCACAAAAACAACACCATGGTAGTTCTGCTGAAAACAGCGTCAGTCCGGGGTTAGTTTCATTCAAATCATGCAAATTAGAGTCCAAAACAAGAGGAAAAGCGTTAGGAAAAGTAGATACATTAGAGACGTATCAACTCCCCCAAGCTTAAACCTTTGCTTGTCCTCAAGCAATTCAGTTAATAAACTGAAAGTGAAAAAGAAAAACTTTTACGAACTCTTTTGCTCTTGTTTGCATAAATAAGCTTAAACAACACCCATGTTTTCAGCGAACATTATAACTAACCATGTCTACAATAACTCTTAAAGATTATAATGACTCATATCAATGAGATAATCAGCTAGCGAGCAATAATAAGATATCTCAAACGGCAAAATGTTGTCAAAACAACCATGATATAATATGATAATAGTGGTATCTCGCTAGCCCTTTTTGAGACCGCAAAATATATATGTAGAGCACGTCCAAAGTTCAAGCATCGACTAAACATTGTAATTCATGGTAGAAGAGATCCAGTCATGATGCACCCAACATTAGCTACACACAATGCATAAATCTTGACATTCGTGCTCTACTCAGTTTCTGGCGCTTGTTTTAGAAGGTGATGACACAACATAAAAGTAAACAGAAAGTCCCTTCGTAGAGGGAAGTAGTGATTTGCAGAGGTGCCAGAGCTCAATTTTTAAAACAGAGATAAATGATATTTTGAAACATGCACCCTTCTCATTTACTTCACGACCATCAGTTATCAATATCTCCCATGCTAAACAAGCTAGTGGCGGTTCTCAAGCGATAAAAGTAAAGGTTTTGACTCCATTGGGAGTTTTTGTTTGATTATTCGAGCGATTAACTCCTTTTGTCTTTTGAAGTTTGGGACTGGGCATCCCTAGTACCGCCCTTTTCTCGTGCGATGGTGAGTGAATAAACACTCGACCTGAGAATAACCTGCTTAGCATGGAAGATACCGACCACCTCATGTCGTTCCATGAACGATCCAGGCACACAAAATGGATAATTTTTTAGAAGTTTTAAGAGGTGGCACATGCAAATTTACTTAGGATGGCAGGGTAATACCACATATATGTAGATATGGTGGACTCATCTGGAATAACTTTGGGTTCAAGGTTTTTGATGTACAAGAAGAATCCCGACTTAGTACAGGTGAAGGCTAGCAATTAGATTGAGAAGCGGCCAGCTAGAGAGCAACAACGATCATAACCATGCATTATGCATAAGTAACATTTGACACTACCATGAGTAGGATATGATCACCATGAACAAAAATATTATAGAGGCTATGTTGGTTTTGATTCAACTACATGCATGAACATGTACCAAGTCAAGCCACCCGAACATTCAGAGGAGGATACCATATCATCATACTACATCACAATCATTTTAACACTATGTTGATATCCAAGATAAATCATTATCAACCCCCAGCTACTTATGCATGGCATGAGAAACTATAATCTCTAATTATCATTGCAAACATGTTTAATCATAATGGGCTGAAGCATGGATACTATGTTAAACATATTTACACAAACAGAACAAGTCGAGTTCATACCAGTTTCTCTCTGCCACGCCCAGTTCATCGAATATCGTCATTATTTCCTTTCACTTGCATGACCGAATGATATGAAAATGATAATAGTGCAAGAGTGCCATGGACTAAGCTGGAATCTGCAAAACATTTTATTCAATAGGAGAAGACAAGGTAAAATGTGCTCTTTATTAGTTCAACAATTATTCATATGAGAGCCACTCACCATTTTCATCGTGGTCTTCTCCTCGGTATAACTCGAATAAAAAGAAAAAGAAATACAGAGAAACACACTTAAATATTTTTGGAGTTTTTGGTTTTCTTGAACAAGCAAATAAGGGAAAAACAAAATGAGAAAAACTATTTACACGAGAAAGCTCCCAACAAGCAGAAGGAGAACAAGGAAATATTTTTGGGTTTTCTTTTTAATATTACTACTAAGCATGCATAGAAAGTAAATTACTACAACTAATTTTTTGGTTTTTTTATGTTTTTCAAACACACAAGAAGAAAGCAAGAAAATAAATCTAAGCATGGATGATACAATGAGAAAGTGTGAACACCGGCAAATGGAATAAGTGGACATGATTATCATCTCCTTCCATAAGTTATTTCATGATTATCATCTGCCTGTTCGGCACTTTGTTGCCATGATCGTCATACGCCCTTGCAAGCCCACCCACGACCGCCTCATGATTAAGGGCGGGCATGGCGTCTGTGCTCGGTTTCGTCCCTGCAGCGTCGCTAAACCCAAGTGGCTGAGCTCTGGCTCGCGGGCCAGCTCCCATGCACGTCACCTCCCTTGGCCCTTAGTGCCTTGTTCTCGCATGAGCTAATCGGGGCGGGTAAGTTAGGGCGCGCGAGATGGTGCCTCGTCACCACGGGAGACACGCGCTGGTTGTCTTTCTTTAGGATTTTTGCATGAGAAGACTGGGCACGACATCTATGCTTGGGTCCGCCCCCTGCAGTGTCGATAAACCCAATGACTGAGCTCTGTCTGGCGGGTCGCTCCCGTTCACGTCAACTCCTGGGGTCATTGGTGTTTAGCCTTCTCATGTAATAATCTCAGGAGATTTATTCCGCGCAGGTTGTCTAACCATCTCACAGGGTCATCACAACTGTCAAGAATCAAATTTAGCTGCAACCCATCTTGAGGTAGGGCCTCACGAGTCCCGCGCTGGCTCACGAGTGCCCAGACACACCTCATCTAGCCCGACCATGCAAGCCACGTGTCAGGGCGGGTCTGTATACGCCCCGGCGGCTCCACTCAGAGGGAGCCCTCACCCAAGCACCAGTGGAAGCACCATGCTCCGCGCTGGCAGTCGACACGATCGAGGAGCGGCTATGCCCGTGCAAGTGCGGAAGCGCCATGCTCCGCGCTGGTGATAAACAATTGAGTGCAGTCCCGTGGCTGCATCAACCTTAGGAGCCGCCAGGCTCAGTGTCTAGCCCCATCGCAACGCTTTCCCCTCGGGAGAGTCGCGTGAGGGGGCTGGGCAAGGGGGCTACCCTCAGGTCACGCCTAGCGTACGCCACCCTTCCAGGTCCCTCAGACCTGGTCATCGCGCGTCCCTCCCGAGCGGGACCTCGGTGAGAAAAGGTATGAAGGGTTGTTTGTACATCAAGGGGGACTCCTGAGCATCACGACGCAAGAGCCTAACTAGCCACATAGCCCATCAACCCTTGGTCTCGTCCTGGTGATCCGGATGACCCAACGGCGGCTAAGGAATGCGCGGGGCCAGGCCGTGCCGACACAGAACGGTAAGGCCTACTCTCGCATCTCCTTCTCGCGGGCTATTTGTACATTAAGGGGGACTCCTGAGCATCGTGACTCAGGAGCCTAACTGGCTACGTAGCCCCTCACCCCTTGGTCTCGTCCTGGTGATCCGGATGACCCAACGACCACTGAGGAATGCGTGAGGCCAGGCCCTACCGACGCAGAATGCTAAGGCCTACTCTCGCATCTCCTTCTCGTGGGCTGTTTGTACGTCAAGGGTGACTCCTGAGCATCACGACTCAGGAGCCTAACTGGTCACATAAACCCTCACCCCTTGGTCTCGTCCTGGCGATACGGACGGCCCAACGGCGGCTGAGGTATGCGCGGGGTCGGGCCCTGCCGACGCAGAACATCAAGCAAGCGGGAAGGAAATCGCAAATCCTAGCAAATTCTTACAAGACACCCTGTCTCTTAAAAAGCACAAACACATAAAGTTTTATTGCCTCCACGAGGCACGGTGCATGTTGTAGGAAATAGAAATGGAGGAAAGCGCTGCCAGCAAGCTCCTTCTTTAGCCTTGGGTGCTGCCACCACCCGCGAGGAATGCCCCGTCATCGATAACATTGCCGTCACCTATACCATCGGCTGTGGCTGAGGGCTCGATGGCGCCATCAGTCGGGGGTGCAGGGGCGATGGCGAGGAACTTCTGCAGCAGAGCATCCACTCAGTCCTTCATGACTTTGGCGGCGGCGGTGCGGTGCTCTTCGTCCACAGGCTCAAGCAAGGCTTCGAAGTCGGTGCTAGGGTCACGAAGATGGAGGTGGCTGAAGACGCATGTCATAGCGGAAGCGGAGAGCGCACGGGCTTCCCCCTCCACCATGGGGCCGACTCCATCAGCAACGCCCTCGAGCTCCTCGACAAGCTGGGGGAGCAGCTCGGCGGGGCCTTCCTCAGCAGTCACTAGCGGCTTCTTCAACCCCCTCCCGTAGAGGTCTCACAGCGCCTTGCGGGACCTCTCCTCAAGAGAATCGAAGGCGGCACGGTCGTTGGCAAGGATTTTCGCCTTGGCCTCCAACCGGACCTTCTCCTCCTCCACCTCCTTCTTCAGCTTCTCCAGGCGATCACGCTCTACGGCCTGCTCCCGCGCTGACTGGTCCAGCTCGATGTCGCGACCAGCGACCACATCTTCCCGAGCCTTTCGCTCCTCCTCCTGCACCTCGCGCCGACGAGCCTCGGCGGCACGCTCGTTGCGTATGTCTCCAGTTCGGCCTCCGCCACCTAGCAGCGCTCCTTGGCAGCCTTAGCATCCTTCAACACCACGTTGTGGGCGGCCGCGGCCAGGCCGGCAACCTGTTCACCATTCTCGGAGGCCGCTAAGGCATGGCTCCATGCCGCCCTGACGGACGTGTCAGATAGCAGCCACCCCGAGATCAGCTCCAGGCGACCCGACGCCAGGCGACGCTCGGCGCCTTGAAGATGGTCGCGAAGTTGGGTCAGCGCGGAAAAGGACTCCTCTAGAGTACCAGGCGAAGCAGGAGGTTGCGCCGGTGTCAGGATCGACAAGTTAGCAGCATCAGAAGGGGTCGGGGGCTCTAGAGCCTTTGGGACCTCGGTAGGCGAGCTGAGGGCGAGTACCTCCGGAGTCGGCCTGGCTTCAGAGACCGCTTCCTCCTGAGGCTGGGCCCCCAGGTCTCGCGAGGACAACCCTGCTGCAGGATCACGAGGCCATCGCTGCCCTTCTGTCCCGGGGGCGGTGCGGCTGCGGCAAGCTACTGAACTGTGGGGACTACAACCCTCTTCTTCTTCTTCTTCACCACTGGCGCGGGCCTAGCCATTCAAAGGGGAGGCATCAAGATACTACGACAAGAGAAAAGAAGGAAGATCAGGGCAGAAAACTTACTGATCCATGGCGGTGTAATCTCTCGCCCTCTTAAGAAGCACCATGCCCTTGGTCTTCGTAGGCTGGAGCACGGGCACACAAGCCCCAGCGGCAGACAGGGGCGTGGCAATAGGGCCACATCACCTCCTACCTCACCCCAACGTCGTGAGGGCACCGAGACCTCTTCTTCGGTGGTAGCAGCTCAGGCTCCTTGAGGGGGGGTCTTTCCCTTCTCCGCTGTGGAAAACCTTCTAATCGGTGCCATGGTTGCTCCCGCAAGTCGGCAAGATGGAGGGACCAGGAAGAAGAAGCGGACTACGAGAAGATAGAGATGAGCAAGGGGGCTCCGCCCCTCCCTCATTTATAGCCAGGAGGCCAACCGCCGGCATCCACGATCGCACGTAATGATGGTTTTCCTCTGCATGCAGACGGGTTCCGTCAATTCGACATGGCTCCATCGGCGGCCCGGTACGACCCATTTTCAGCAGGAACGACTCAAGAGCTCCCTGGGGGGCGGCCTCACTAGGCTGGCTCCCGAGGAGTGGAGATATCAATGCAAGCTGGACCTCGCGGGGTTCACGTGATGTGAGCCGTGACGACCAAGGTCAGGCGTATGCCAACGGGCGTAGTGTACTAGTTTCCCCTTTGGTGCTTAAGAGGCATGCGCATACGCGGAGTCCCGAGGAATCAGGTAAAGGTTTCCATATTGGTGCAACGAGACCAAGACCGCCAGGATGACAGGACGAAGGTCATCACGGAGCCCACAGCAGCGTCGCCACCAGAGCCTTTACAGACGAAGACCACTTTTGTGAGGATAACTTGTAATAGTTATCTCCCTTTGAATTTGGCCGTTGTGGGATCCCTTCCCGCCTACATTTGGGAAGAGGACCAAGGCCACTATAAATAGGACTTAGCCACCACCATAGAGGGGATCAGATCCATTCCACACTGACCACCTCACTAGCTCATCGAGCTCAAGGACACCTCACCTCCTAAGGCTGTTCACCCACTGTACTAGTTCATTGTGAATACATAGACAAACAGAGTGTCACTAGTATGCCTCTACTTGACTAGCTCATTAATCAAAGATGGTTAAGTTTCCTAACCATAGACATGAGTTGTCATTTGATGAATGGGATCACATCAGTAGAGAATGATGTGATTGACTTGACCCATACTTTAGCTTAGCACTATGATCATTTAGTTTATTGCTATTGCTTTCTCCATGACTTATACATGTTCCTATGTCTATGAGATTATGCAACTCCCGAATACCGAAGGAACACTTAGTGTGCTATCAAACGTCACAACGTAACTGGGTGACTATAAAGATACTCTACAGGTGTCTCCGATGGTGTTTGTTGAGTTGGCATAGATCGAGATTAGGATTTGTCACTCCGATTATCGGAGAGGTATCTCTGGGCCCTCTCGGTAATGCACATCACTATAAGCCTTGCAAGCAATTTGACTAATGAGTTAGTTGCGGGATGTTGCATTACGGAACGAGTAAAGAGACTTGCCGGTAACGAGATTGAACTAGGTACTGAGATACCAACGATCGAATCTCGGGCAAGTAACATACCGATGATAAAGGGAACAACGTATGTTGTTATGCGGTTTGACCTATAAAGATCTTCGTAGAATATGTAGGAACCAATATGAGCATCCAGGTTCCGCTATTGGTTATTGACCGGAGATGAGTCTCGGTCATGTCTACATAGTTCTCGAACCCGTAGGGTCCACACGCGTAATGTTCGATGGCGATCGGTATTATGGGTTTATGTGCTTTGATGTACCGAAGGTAGTTCAGAGTCCCGGATGTGATCATGGACATGACGAGGAGTCTCTAAATGGTCAAGACATAAAGATCGATATATTGGAAGGCTATGTTTGGACATCGGAAATGGTTCCAGAAGAGTTCGGGCATTTACTGGAGTACTGGGGGTTAACGAAACCCCCTGGGGAGTCAATGGGCCTTATTGGGCCTTAGTGGGAGAGAGGAGGAGGCGGCCGGGTGGTGGGCGCGCCCCCCATGCCCAATCCGAATTGGGTGGGGCGCCGGCCCCTCCTTTCCTTCCCTCTCTCTCTCCCTCTTCCTTCTTCTCCTACTCCTACTAGGAAGGGGGTAAACCTACTCCTACTGGGAGTAGGACTCCCCCCTTGGGCGCGCCCTATGAGGGCCGACCCTCCCCTCCTCCACTCCTTTATATACGTGGGAGGGGGCACCCCATAGATACACAAGTTGATTCTTTAGCCGTGTGCGGTGCCCCCCTCTATAGAATTCCACCTTGGTCATATCGTTGTAGTGCTTAGGCGAAGCCCTGCGTCGGTAACTTCATCATCACTGTCATCATTCCGTCGTGATGATGAAACTCTCCCTCGGCCTCAGCTGGATCAAGAGTACGAGGGACGTCACCGAGCTGAACGTGTGCAGATCGCGGAGGTGCCATGTGTTCGGTACTTGATCGGTTGGATCGCGAAGATGTTCGACTACATCAACCGCGTTTCATATTGCTTCCGCTTTCGGTCTATGAGGGTACGTAGACATACTCTCTCCCTCTCGTTGCTATGCATCTCCTAGATATATCTTGCGTGATCGTAGTAAATTTTTTGAAATACTGCATTCCCCAACAGTGGCATCCGAGCCAGGTCTATGCGTATATGTTATATGCACGAGTAGAACACAAAGGAGTTGTGGGCGTGGGTATATACATATTTCTTGCCATCACTAGTTGATTCTTGATTCAGCGGTATTGTTGGATGAAGCGGCTCAGACCGACATCACTCGTACGCTTACGCGAGACTGGTTCTACCGACGTGCTTCGCACACAGGTGACTAGTGGGTGTCTGTTCTCCAACTTTAGTTCAATCGGATTCAATGAACATGGTTCTTTCTGAAGATCAAAAAGCAATCACTATACCACGTTGTGGTTTTTGATGCGTAGGTAAGAACAGTTCTTGCTAAGCCATAGCAGCCACGTAAAACTTGCAACAACAAAGTAGAGGACGTCTAACTTGTTTTTGCAGGGCATGTTGTGATGTGATATGGTCAAGACGTGATTATATAAATTGTTGTATGAGATGATCATGTTTTGTAACACAGTTATCGGTAACTGGCAGGAGCCATATGGTTGTCGCTTTATTGTATGAAATGCAATCGCCATGTAATTGCTTTACTTTATCACTAAGCGGTAGCGATAGTCATAGAAGCAATAGTCGGTGAGACGACCATGATGCTACGATAGAGATCAAGGTGTCAAGCCGGTGACGATGGTGATCATGACGGTGCTTTGGAAATGGAGATCAAAGGCACAAGATGATGATGGCCATATCATATCACTTATATTGATTGCATGTTATGTTTATCCTTTATGCATCTTATTTTTCTTAGTACGGCGGTAGCATTATAAGATGATCTCTCACTAAATTTCAAGGTATAAGTGTTCTCCCTGAGTATGGACCATTGCTACAGTTCGTCATCCAGAGACACCACATGATGATCGGGTGTGATAACCTCTACGTTCACATACAACGGGTGCAAGCTAGTTTTGCACAAGCAGAATACTCGGGTTAAACTTGACGAGCCTAGCATATGCAGATATGGCCTCGGAACACTGAGACCGAAAGGTCGAGTGTGAATCATATAGTAGATATGATCAACATAGTGATGTTCACCATTGAAAACTACTCCATCTCACGTGATGATCGTACATGGTTTAGTTGATATGGATCACGTGATCACTTAGATGATTAGAGGGATGTCTATCTAAGTGGGAGTTCTTAAGTTATATGATTAATTGAACTTTAATTTATCATGAACTTAGTACCTGATAGTATTTTTGCATGTCTATGTTGTTGTAGATATATGGCCCGTGCTGTTGTTCCATTCAATTTTAATGCGTTCCTAGAGAAAGCTAAGTTGAAAGGTGATGGTAGCAATTACACGGACTGGGTCCGTAACTTGAGGATTATCCTCATTGTTGCACAGAAGAATTACATCCTGGAAGCACCACTGGGTGACAAGCCTGCTGCAGATGCTACTGACAACGTTAAGAACGTCTGGCAGAGCAAAGCTGATGACTACTCGATAGTTCAGTGTGCCATGCTTTACGGCTTAGAACTAGGACTTCAACGATGTTTTGAACGTCATGGAGCATATCAGATGTTCTAGGAGTTGAAGTTAATATTTCAAGCAAATGTCCGGATTGAGAGATATGAAGTCTCCAATAAGTTCTAAAGCTGCAAAATGGAGGAGAATAGTTCTGTCAGTGAACATATACTCAGAATGTCTAGGTACCACAACCACTTGACTTAGCTAGGAGTTAATCTTCCTGATGATAGTGTCATTGACAGAGTTCTTCAATCACTGCGACCAAGCTACAAGAGCTTCGTGATGAACTATAATATGCAAGGGATGGATAAGACAATTCCCGAGCTCTTCACAATGCTAAAGGCCGCAGAGGTAGAAATCAAGAAGGAGCATCAAGTGTTGATGGTCAACAAGACCACCAGTTTCAAGAAGAAGGGCAAAGGGAAGAAGGGGAACTTCAAGAAGAACAACAAGCAAGTTGCTGCTAAAGTGAAGAAGCCCAAGTCTGGACCTAAGCCTGAGACGGAGTGCTTCTACTGCAAAGGTACTGGTCACTGGAAGCGGAACTGCCCCACGTATTTGGCGGATAAGAAGGATGGCAAAGTGAAAGGTATATTTGATATACATGATATTGATGTGTACCTTACTAATGCTCGCAGTAGCGCCTGGGTATTTGATACTGGTTCTGTTGCTAATATTTGCAACTCGAAACAGGGGCTACGGATTAAGCGAAGATTGGCTAAGGACGAGGTGATGATGCGCGTGGGAAATGGTTCCAAAGTCGATGTGATCGCCGTCGACACGCTACCTCTACATCTACCTTCAGGATTAGTTTTAGACCTGAGTAATTGTTATTTGGTGCCAGCGTTAAGCATGAACATTATATCTGGATCTTGTTTGATGCGAGACGATTATTCATTTAAATAAGAGAATAATGGTTTTTCTATTTATATGAGTAATATCTTTTATGGTCATGCACCCTTGAGGAGTGGTCTATTTTTACTAAATATTGATAGTAGTGATACACATATTCATAGTATTGAAGCCAAAAGATATAAGTTTAATAATGATAGTGCAACTTATTTGTGGCACTGCCGTTTAGGTCATATTGATGTAAAGCGCATGAAGAAACTCCATGCTGATGGACTTTTGGAATCACTTGATGCTTGCGAACCATGCCTCATGGGCAAGATGACTAAGACTCCGTTCTCCGGAACAACGGAATGAGCAACATACTTATTGGAAATAATACATACTGATGTATGCGGTCCGATGAGTGTTGATGCTCGTGGCGGATATCGTTATTTTCTGACCTTCATAGATGATTTGAGCAGATATGGGTATATCTACTTGATGAAACATAAGTCTGAAACATTTGAAAAGTTCAAAGAATTTCAGAGTGAAGTGATTTATTTATTTCAGAAAATATCCAAAACTTCAAAGATTCATAGAAATTCAACCGTAACTCCAAATGAAATAATTTATATATGAAAAATGATCAGAAAAATCCAATCTATCCATCTGTACTATTTTCATGCATGTTAGAACAACTTATAGCTGCTGTTTAGCACAAATCATATAAATGGCATTTGAATTTCACCTATGGAGTTTGGATTTGAACTTAGGGTTCAAACCAACTTCATTTAACTTTGTTGCTAGCTGCATTAGCTCAAACCACAGCATATTGCCATGTCACACTCATGCATCATATTGTTGCATTGCATTGATTGTGTTCTTTCTCTGTTGCCGGTGTTTGTCCCCTCTCGATAGACGTGGTTCGACGATGTGATCGATGACACCGATGAAGAGCTATATTATCTTCAGAAGTGCCAGGCAAACAAAACCCCCTTGTTCATTCCGATAAAATCCCACTCTCTCGCTCCTGCTCTCTTTTACTGCATTAGGACAACAACGATTCATCTGTTACTTGTTGCGGTAGCTGAACCCCTTTATCCTTTGCATGACCTGTCATTGCCACAGTAAATAGATGAAACCCACTAGCATGAGTAGGAGTTGTTTGAGCCCTGATGTGCCTACTCATTCATGCTTGTTTGTCATGCCTGCTACTGCTTAGAGTTGAGTCAGGTCTGATTCATCGGGGATGAATCAGAGGCGTGTGAACATGTCCTACTGTGTGTGAGCTAAGTGTGTGAACACGATTTGGTAAAGGTAGCTGTGAGAGGCCATGTAGGAGTACATGGTGGGTTGTCTCATTGCAGCCGTCTTCAGGAACTGAGTTCTGTGTTTGTGATCCATGACCAGTTACTACCACACATTGGGTTCCGGTAACTCGACCCCTCTCGACTTATTAATCAACATGATCTTTGTCCAGGAGTTGCAACTAGTTTCTGGTGTTTGTAGGTAGTGTTAGTAGTCTACCAAGTGGCACCCGGTACAGGTGGGCTTGGGACAGACTAGGCACAGTGGCACGGTGTACCAAGTGGCACCTGGATGGTGGGCTTGGGAACCCTGCTCACATCGTTTGGGGCCGTGAGCGACACCCCGGCCGGATCTCCTTGCGGATGGAACCCGAATAGGCGATAAACCTGGACGAGAGACTTGTATGGTTAGTTAGGTCGTGGCCGACTCCCTCGCCCGGCTTCCGCTTGAAGGTTGCCGAGGTACATGACGTGTACAGGGCGGTAAGTGGCGAGAGCGTGTGTGAAGAAGTACACCCCTGCAGGGTTATCATTATCTATTCGAATAGCCGGATTCCTCGGATATGGAAACTTGGACCCCTTGCATAGTTCATAGACAAGTGAAAGTGGATACTCTAAAATACGCAAGATAAGCGTGAGTGCTATGGATGGCGTTCTCGTAGGGAGACGGGAGCGGTTCCATAGTGGTGTATTGATATGGTGAATATGTGGACTCGTGTGCGCCACCTCAAAAGAGTTACTTGTAGTCGTAGTTCAGGATAGCCACCGAGTCAAAGCTGGCTTGCTGCAGTTAAACCCCACCATCCCCTTTGTTGATAATGATGCATATGTAGATAGATCTGATGTAAGTCTTGCTGGGTACATTTGTACTCACATTTGCCTATTTTATGTTTTTGCAGAGAGACTTCAGTATCACTAGTAGTTCCGCGTGGACTTCGACGTTTAGCTTGTTACCTCAGCTACGATCTTGTGCCCTCGGCAGGATCTGGTAGATAGTCAGGCTTCTTAGCCTTTTTCATTTGTAGATGTCTGTACTCAGACATGTTAAGCTTCCGCTCGTGCTTGACTTGTTTGCTCTGAATGTTGGGTCATGAGACCCATGATTGTAATATCTCGCTCCTCGGAGCCTAATGAATAAATACTTGAGTTGTAGAGTCATGTTGTGATGCCATGTTGTATTTGCACATATCGAGCACATTGTGTGTATGTTATTGAAATGCTTGGTATGTGTGGGATCTGACTATCTAGTTGTTTATCCTTAGTAGCCTCTCTTACCGGGAAATGTCTCCTAGTGTTTCCACTGAGCCATGGTAGCTTGCTACTGCTCCGGAACACTTAGGCTGGCCGGCATGTGTCCTTCTTCGTTCCTGTGTCTGTCCCTTCGGGGAAATGTCACGCGATGAATACCGGAGTTCTGTTAGCCCGCTACAGCCCGGTTCACCGGAGTCCTGCTAGCCGAGTGCTACAGCCTGGATTCACTCGCTGATGACCGACACGTTCGATGCTGGGTGATGGATGCCTGTCCCTGTAAGTTAGTGCCACTTTGGGTTCACGACTAGCCATGTCAGCCTGGGTTCTTTGTCATATGGATGCTAGTGACACTATCATATACGTGAGCCAAAAGGCGCAAACGGTCCCGGGCCAGGTAAGGTGGCACCCGTGGGAATACCGTGCGTGAGGCCGCAAAGTGATATGATGTGTTACATGCTAGATCGGTGTGACTTAGGATCGGGGTCCTGACAGCTTTGGTATTAGAGCTTGACTGCTTGTAGGATTACCAAGCCAAACTGGTCGAAGTTGAGTCCAGAAATTCTTTTGTTATATAAGGGAATTGATTGTGGGATGGGAACGTAAGGCTCTTTTTACTCCTTATACCTTATGCCTTCTGATCTGAGTCATCTTAACTTTCCTGCGGGGTTAAGGAACTAGGCTTTCTCATCTTTCTATCAGGATCACGTGTTACTAATCCGTAGACTTATAAGATTGGTGATTCAAGCCTCAGTTCAGCTTCTACTACCTCTGTATGTTAACTGTTGATCTCGAAACCTTGATATTGTGCCTCTGAGTGGCTATGCCACCATTTTTGTAGCATGTCTCCAATCTTTCGAGCATTTACAGTCGTTATGCTGCTCGAGTCATCCCAGGTTTCTAAACAGTCTGATGCATTTGCAAATCCCTTCCTCCCGCTCCTGATGTCCTTTTGGGCCAGATTAAGCACACTAATCGGTGAGTTGAGGTACTCTATTGCCTTGACATATATGTCGGAGCTATTATTATGACCTTAGATGTCTTAGGGGATCATCTAGTAATCTAGCCATGATTGTGTCCTAGTGTGATGATTTTGGCCATTATTCTCGAAAGCATCTCGTGATGCCACTTAGTAGTAGGTATTCTATTCCTGGGTTTTCGAACCAAGATTCACCCTACTTACTTCATGTTGATAGTGTTGCTAGTTCCTTTTGATTATTTATAACCTTTGCATTAGTCCTCGAGGTCCGTGGTATATCCTTCTTCCAAATACCATGAACCACTTACGGCAGAAGTTTGTTGGATCAAAAGATCACAACAGGAGTGCTCCCGATGGGTTCTCCATTCTATATTGTGACTCCGCCAGTTCAACCTTTCTGCATAGGTTATCCGGAAGAAACATGTTGAGCTTTGCTCGACATACTAATCTATGCATCCACAACTCAGAAAGATATAAGTTCCTTTGAGTTGTCCCTCTCTTTAGTTGTCTTCTGACCTCGTCTATCAATTGATATTCAGGACTGGTTATGCATTCGTGTTATCGGTGCCTATTACTCTTGTGGTCCGTCAAGCCATTCTATTATGGAATGACCAGGAGAACCAAACTCCAGTATCTCATGCATTTCTAGGATTGGTTCAAAGTGGTTGTATTTCGCAGATCAAAATGCCAATCCAGCTTTTGTTCTGTTCTACCTTGGAGTATCACCCTCTTTCATAGCAAGAGTATCGTGAGAATTGCACACCCTCTTATGAACTCTTGATATAGTGATACTCTCTCCATCATTATTCATTTCTTGGTTTCCGTGTTGTTGCAACCGGAATGTCGACAAGTGAATCGTGATGTGTGAAATCAATACTCCTAGCAACCTAGTTGCTTGGTAGTTAAAGGACAATAATTTCATTCTTAGCGTGTTGGTTCTTGAATCATCATTCTAAGATAGACTGTGCTACCTAGTCCCTATTTCTGGTGCACTCTCCGATCAATGAGTTAGGATAATGCCAATCCTTGCTTATTTGATCATATCGTCTTGCCCTGAAAAGCAAGATTGTTCTTGAGCTTGGTAACATATCGGTGGTTCGTGATTTTCCGAATATCTTCTCGGAAGTGTTACCAGGTTATCCCCTGACTGTTATGTTGAGCTTGTGATCAAGTTGGGTTTTTCTTATAAACCACCCCTTCTCCAAGAATCTGTGTTGGATACCCTGAGCTAGTTGGTTAAGCTGAACAGCAACTTGGAGAGTTGGAACATAAAAGCTTGTCTGACTCAGTTCATTTTAAGGGATATCTTTTGTGTGTGTGTTGAAGAAAGATGATATCTTCATCAGTTGGTCCTCGTGATCAGTTGTTGGATCTATTGTCTTGTCCAACCTTTGATTTGGGCATGAGTTATCCTCAAATCAAGTCAGAACCAACGATGCTCGTAATGTTGTCTTATTCGTGGTTGAACCCTCGGGCATACACCATTACATCTTTTGGTCTGACCAATGCTATCACCATGTTCACCTAGTCGTGGAATTCCATCTTCATGGAAATCTCGATGATTTGTTGTTGATCCCATCAACATCATTATTCTTCTCCAAGATCTTGTTGGACAATAAGTTAGTGTTGGAAACTTTTGAAAGCATTTTCTTCATGCTAGCTCATGAAGTATTTGTTTGATGAAAGGAGTGACTTCCTCTTATACACGTGCATTTGGTGAAAGTTGTCGCCGTGAATTTGAGAAAGTTAGTTTTGCTTCCTCTGGAATCATCCCAAGTCAGTCATGCACATGTGCGAAGTATTCTGTGGTTTGGAGATTTGCAACCTTCATTCTATATGTATCCCTAGCACACCAAGCCACTGATTGATTTGTTCAAGGAAAAGGAGTTGATGTGCAAATACTAGTTCATGCACAAGATTCCTATATCCTCAATGATGGTTCCCTACCAGAACTCGGTAGTGTTTTATTATAAGACTACTGCGTGGTCATGCTTGTCTTGGACAGCGTGTTCACATGTGTGTAGCAGAACCAGCTCATGTTTTGGAGTTTGCTATCGTAGTTCATTTCCCGAGAATCTCGCAACGTCATCTCGTCGATTTGTGTTGCAAAACTTTCATTTTCTTCCTAGACTCGATGAGTCTGGAATATCCTAACACCAACCAGATCTGAATCTCAGGCAGATATGATGGTTGGAACATTTCCCAAGAACTATAATATTGGTCCCTCGATAAACGGTAAGGTGGATGTCGTGGCCAACACACTCAGCCGGAAGACCTATTATTGTAGTATCTTGATAGAAGAAGTTGGCCACCTCCCCATAAGGATTTCGTAGGATCTACTCCCTAGTTGTTCCTTATGGATTTTTGTGTTCCTGAAGTCCGACCTTTACTTGATGTTCTAGATATCAAACCATTTCAATGAATGGGATACGCTATCACATCAAGGAGAACATTAGAAGCGGAGTGCTAAATGTCTCTCGGTCGATCATCCAGATTTTGTTTCCTTGGCCTCGCTAAGTGAAATCTGAGAAGGTGTTATCTTCCTTTGCATCTGCATCATCCATCATTAGCCATCATGGTAGCATGTTGTGTTGCCAGGATCCTTGACACGGATGTTGGTAAAACCTTGATGAATATGGAAATGCTCAAGTTCTTGAGAGCACGCACAAGCGCTAGGTGTTATCATCGGCACTAACTGGATTGCCCTCAGTCTCCTCGATTATGCTATAACTTTTCAAACAGTGGACCCACTCTCTACTGTTGAGCTTCTCCCCAGTTACTAGAATCATCCCCTATGTTGTTTTCAACAAGGTAATCCACATCATCCATTCTGGTCCAAGTATACCATTCTACCGAACCCCTCCAAACGATCACTCAAGAATTGCCTTAGGCTGGTATAAAGAGTTTCTATGATCTCTGAATCAAAAGTAATTCTTTTTGCCACCTAAGGGGATATATCTACAAGTCACCTTCCCTGAGGTGCCCCGTTTTGGAATCATGGCAATTTCCCTCGCTACTTTGAAACCCTCGTCAAATTGTTTCTTCTGTTGCTCCTGATGCATGTTTTGCCTCTCAGCTCGAGAGATGTTGCTATGTCTCATTCCGTGAGTTAATCCTGAGTTGTTCGACCTTCGAGAAGTTCGATCCTTCTAGAGTTTTCTTTCCCCTCTCGTTGTCATGTCGGTTGGCGTTCTCGGAGCAAGACATCAAGACAACGATGGTGATTGAATCAATGTTCTTATGAAGGGCAACCTGGATCGTGAAGATTGTGTTAGGTTGCGTTCCCCTTCGTCTTACCCTACACTTGAATCTCGGGTCGAGATTCTTGTCTAGTGGGGGTGAGTTGTCACATCCCTAGCTTCTGGTGCTGCCTAGTGTTTGCATCATGTTTAAATTTTTGAAACTTGAACTGAGGAAATTTGGAAGCCTCAAAAACTTAAATAAAAGAAGGGCAAAAACCCTAAAATCTCATTCATTGTTCCAAAATGCTCTTCTTAAATGTTTGATAATTTTGGCAAGGGTTCTGGTCCCAACCAAAATATTGAACATTTTTTAAGGACTTAATCTTGGGACTTTGAATTTAAATCATTAGCTATTTGAATTTGAGTTATATTCATATAATTAGAATATAATTTCAAATACCCCTGAAATATTTTATGAGCTTTTGGAAAAGTCCATCTAGCAAAATAAAAATATTCAGAGGAGTTTTTGTTATTGTTTGAATTATTTTAAATTCAAAACAGTGGCAAAATAAATTTAAAAAAATAAAACAAACAGAGAATAAAACAGAGCACTCACCTGTAACTTACCTGGCATTCTAGCCCACCTGGCGGCCCATATGAGCTGGCCGGCCCAGCCCACCTCCTCCTCTCTGTCGTCTTCCTCCCCCTCGCCCAGAAGCTGCTCGGTGGCGAGCGCCGACGCCGCCCCGGCCACCTCCTGCTTGCCGCTTCGCCCTGGCCTCTTCGGGTGACGCCACGCAGCCCCCTCGCTCCTCTCTCTCACTCTCTCCCGACCCCTTCTCCCTTCTCTGCTCTCCCCCCTCTCGCGCCCGAGCGCGCTCATCGCCGCCGCTCGCTGCTGCCGTGACCACAGCCACTGCCTCGCCATGCCATTGCGCCCAGAGGCTCCGCCTCGACCCCCTCGTCCTCTCCACCAAGCCACGAGGTCCCAGACGCGCTGCAACGCCGCCACCGTCGCCTTCTCCACCACCGGCCGCCGAGGATCTTCACCGTCGATTCGCCACCGTCGTCGCTTCCCCGAGCTCGCTGACCATCTCTACGCGACCATGTGAGCTTCCGGTCGATTCCCTTCTCTTCCCCGCGTCATTTTCGCCTCGTAGCCACCGCCGCCATTGAGGCCGAAGCTCACCTCCGCCGAGCTCGCCGCCGGCGTAGCTCCGGTGACCATTTGGTCACCCCGGCGAGCCCTACGCGTTTGTAGTTTCCCGTAGAGCATGCCTAGTGCAAAAACTAGCCCGCTTGCTCTCTGCAGCATCCAACCCGTGGTCGCCCGAACTCCGGCCGCCGCCGTCGTCGTAGTTGCCGTCGCTTCGGGCCACCCCAGCTCCATTCGCCGCCACCAATGGATGCGCCACTCCTCCAGCTCCCCGTAGAGCCCAAGCACGGCCTCGCCCGTGCCCTGTAGCGTGTTTCCGACGGCCGCCACCGTCCCGGGCCTCGCCGACGTCGAGACGCCGGCGGGATTGACCCTACCGACCCGGGTTTGACCCCAGTTTGACTCCCCCCTGACCCAATGACAGGTGGGGCCCAGCTCTTTTAGTTAATTAGGATTAGTACTAATTGAATTAGTTAAACTAATTACCCCTGCTGACACTGACAGTGCGCCCCGTGGCTATTAATTTGATTAGTTAGAATTAATTAACTCTGTTAGTCACTTGTGTCACTGACGTGTGGCCCCCACATGTCAGGTTTGACCTGGACCGTGCCACGTTGACCTGCTGACGTCAGGGTGATGTCATGCTGACGCAGTAAATGTTTTCTGGAGTTTTAAATAAATCAGAAATGATTTATTTATTTCAGAAAATATCCAAAACTTCAAAAATTCATAGAAATTCAACCGTAACTCCAAATGAAATAATTTATATATGAAAAATGATCAGAAAAATCCAATCTATCCATCTGTACTATTTTCATGCATGTTAGAACAACTTATAGCTGCTGTTTAGCACAAATCATATAAATGGCATTTGAATTTCACCTATGGAGTTTGGATTTGAACTTAGGGTTCAAACCAACTTCATTTAACTTGGTTGCTAGCTGCATTAGCTCAAACCACAGCATATTGCCATGTCACACTCATGCATCATATTGTTGCATTGCATTGATTGTGTTCTTTCTCTGTTGCCGGTGTTTGTCCCCTCTCGATAGATGTGGTTCGACGATGTGATCGATGACACCGATGAAGAGCTATATTATCTTCAGAAGTGCCAGGCAAGCAAAACCCCCTTGTTCATTCCGATAAAATCCCACTCTCTCGCTCCTGCTCTCTTTTACTGCATTAGGACAACAACGATTCATCTGTTACTTGTTGCGGTAGCTGAACCCCTTTATCCTTTGCATGACCTGTCATTGCCACAGTAAATAGATGAAACCCACTAGCATGAGTAGGAGTTGTTTGAGCCCAGATGTGCCTACTCATTCATGCTTGTTTGTCATGCCTGCTACTGCTTAGAGTTGAGTCAGGTCTGATTCATCGGGGATGAATCAGAGGCGTGTGAACATGTCCTACTGTGTGTGAGCTAAGTGTGTGAACACGATTTGGTAAAGGTAGCGGTGAGAGGCCATGTAGGAGTACATGGTGGGTTGTCTCATTGCAGCCGTCTTCAGGAACCGAGTTCTGTGTTTGTGATCCATGACCAGTTACTACCACACATTGGGTTCCGGTAACTTGACCCCTCTCGACTTATTAATCAACATGATCTCTGTCCAGGAGTTGCAACTAGTTTCTGGTGTTTGTAGGTAGTGTTAGTAGTCTACCAAGTGGAACCCTGCTCACGTCGTTTGGGGCCGTTAGCGACACCCCGGCCGGATCTCCTTGCGGATGGAACCCGAATAGGCGATAAACCTGGACGAGAGACTTGTATGGTAGTCAGGTCGTGGCCGACTCCCTCGCCCGGCTTCCGCTTGAAGGTTGCCGAGGTACATGACGTGTACAGGACGGTAAGTGGCGAGAGCGTGTGTGAAGAAGTACACCCCTGCAGGGTTATCATTATCTATTCGAATAGCCGGATTCCTCGGATATGGAAACTTGGACCCCTTGCATAGTTCATAGACAAGTGAAAGTGGATACTCTAAAATACGCAAGATAAGCGTGAGTGCTATGGATGGCGTTCTCGTAGGTAGACGGGAGCGGTTCCATAGTGGTGTATTGATATGGTGAATATGTGGACTCGTGTGCGCCACCTCAAAAGAGTTACTTGTAGTCGTAGTTCAGGATAGCCACCGAGTCAAAGCTGGCTTGCTGCAGTTAAACCCCACCATCCCCTTTGTTGATAATGATGCATATGTAGATAGATCTGATGTAAGTCTTGCTGGGTACATTTGTACTCACGTTTGCCTATTTTATGTTTTTGCAGAGAGACTTCAGTCTCACTAGTAGTTCCGCGTGGACTTCGACATTTAGCTTGTTACCTCAGCTACGATCTTGTGCCCTCGGCAGGATCTGGTAGATAGTCAGGCTTCTTAGCCTTTTTCATTTGTAGATGTCTGTACTCAGACATGTTAAGCTTCCGCTCGTGCTTGACTTGTTTGCTCTGAATGTTGGGTCATGAGACCCATGATTGTAATATCTCGCTCCTCGGAGCCTAATGAATAAATACTTGAGTTGTAGAGTCATGTTGTGATGCCATGTTGTATTTGCACATATCGAGCATATTGTGTGTATGTTATTGAAATGCTTGGTATGTGTGGGATCTGACTATCTAGTTGTTTATCCTTAGTAGCCTCTCTTACCGGGAAATGTCTCCTAGTGTTTCCACTGAGCCATGGTAGCTTGCTACTGCTCCGGAACACTTAGGCTGGCCGGCATGTGTCCTTCTTCGTTCCTGTGTCTGTCCCTTCGGGGAAATGTCACGCGATGAATACCGGAGTCCTGTTAGCCCGCTACAGCCCGGTTCACCGAAGTCCTGCTAGCCCAGTGCTACAACCTGGATTCACTCGCTGATGACCGACACGTTTGATGCTGGGTCATGGATGCCTGTCCCTGTAAGTTAGTGCCACTTTGGGTTCACGACTAGCCATGTCAGCCCGGGTTCTTTGTCATATGGATGCTAGCGACACTATCATATACGTGAGCCAAAAGGCGCAAACGGTCCCGGGCCAGGTAAGGTGGCACCCGTGGGAATACCGTGCGTGAGGCCGCAAAGTGATATGATGTGTTACATGCTAGATCGGTGTGACTTAGGATCGGGGTCCTGACAATGAGGTAACTGTACTTGTTCCCTTATTCGAAAGTAGTTTATCACATAAATCAGTTCCAGTGATTCCTACACCAGTAAGTGAGGAAGCTAATGATGATGATCATGAAACTTCAAATCAAGTTACTACCGAGCCTCGTGGGTCAACCAGAGTAAGATCCACACCAGAGTGGTACGGTAATCCTGTTCTGGAAGTCATGTTACTTGACCATGACGAACCTATGAACTATGAGGAAGCGATGATGAGCCCAGATTCTGTAAAATGGCTTGAGGCCATGAAATCTGAGATGGGATCCATGTATGAGAACAAAGTGTGGACTTTGGTTGACTAGCCCGATGATTGGCAAGCCATATAGAATAAATGGATCTTCAAGAACAAGACTGACACTAATGGTAATATTACTGTCTATAATGACCGTCTCACCCGTAGCGATGCTTAAGTCCGTCTGAATCATGTTAGCAATTGCTGCATTTTATGATTATGAAATTTGGCAAATGGATGTCAAGACTGCATTCCTTAATGGATATCTTAAAGAAGAGTTGTATATGATGCAACCGGAAGGTTTTGTCGATCCAAAAGGTGCCAACAAAGTGTGCAAGCTCCAGCGATCCATTTATGGACTAGTGCAAGCCTCTTAGAGTTGGAATATATGCTTTGATAGTGTGATCAAAGCATATGGTTTTATATAGACTTTTGCAGAAGCCTATATTTACAAGAAAGTGAGTGGGAGCTCTGTAGCATTTCTGATATTATATGTGGATGACATATGGCTGATCAGAAATGATACTGAATTTCTGAATAGCATAAAAGGATACTTGAATAAGAATTTGATACGTCTCCAACGTATCTATAATTTTTGTTTGTTCCATGCTATTATATTATCAACCTTGGATGTTTTATATGCATTTATATGCTATTTTATATGATTTTTGGGACTAACCTATTAACCCAGTGCCGAGTGCCAGTTTCTGTTTTTTCCTTGTTTTAGAGTATCGCAGAAAAGGAAAATCAAACGGAGTCCAATTGACCAGAAACTTCACGGAACTTATTTTTGTAAGGAAATCAACCCGGGAGACTTGGAGTCCACGCAAGGGAAGAAACAAGGAAGCCACGAGGCAGGGGGGGCGCGCCCACCCCCCTGGGTGGGCCCTCCACCCTCGTGGGCCCCTCGTGGCTCTCCTGACGTACTTCTTCCTCCTATATATCTCCATATACCCTAAAACGACCAGGGAGCATAATAGATCGGGAGTTCCGCCGCCAGAAGCCTCTGTAGCCACCGAAAACCAATCTAGACCCGTTCCGACACCCGACCGGAGGGGGCAATCCCTCTCCGGTGGCCATCTTCATCATCCCGGTGCTCTCCATGACGAGGAGGGAGTAGTTCTCCCTCGGGGCTGAGGGTATGTACTAGTAGCTATGTGTTTGATCTCTCTCTCTCTCTCTCTCTCGTGTTCTTGAGGTGATACGATCTTGATGTATCATGAGCTTTGCTATTATATTTGGATCCTATGATGTTTCTTCCCCCTCTACTCTCTTGTAATGGATTGAGTTTTCCCTTTGAGTTATCTTATCGGATTGAGTTTTTAAAGACGTGAGAACACTTGATGTATGTCTTGCCGTGCGTATCTGTGGTGACAATGGGATACCACGTGATTCACTTGATGTATGTTTTGGTGATCAACTTGCGGGTTCCGCCATTGAACCTATGTATAGGGGTTGTCACACGTTTTCGTCGTGATTCTCCGGTAGAAACTTTGGGGCACTCTTTGAGGTTCTATGTGTTGGTTGAATAGATGAATCTAAGATTGTGTGATGCATATCGTATAATCATACCCACGGATACTTGAGGTGACATTGGAGTATCTAGGTGACATTAGGGTTTGGTTGATTTGTGCCTTAAGGTGTTATTCTAGTACGAACTCTAGGGCTGTTTGTGACACTTATAGGAATAGCCCAACGGATTAATTGGAAAGAATAACTTTGAGGTGGTTTCGTACCCTACCATAATCTCTTCGTTCGTTCTCCGCTATTAGTGACTTTGGAGTGACTCTTTGTTGCATGTTGAGGGATAGTTATATGATCCAATTATGTTATTATTGTTGAGAGGACTTGCACTAGTGAAAGTATGAACCCTAGGTCTTGTTTCAACGCATTGCAATACCGTTTGTGCTCACTTTTATCATTAGTTACCTTGCTATTTTTATATTTTCAGATTACAAAAACCATTATCTATTATCCATATATCACTTGTATCACCATCTCTTTGCCGAACTAGTGCACCTATACAATGTACCATTGTATTGGGTGTGTTGGGGAGACAAGAGACTCTTTATTATTTGGTCGCAGGGTTGCTTGAGAGAGACCATCTTCATCCTATGCGCTCCTACGGATTGATAAACCTTAGGTCATCCACTTGAGGGAAATTTGCTACTGTCCTACAAACCTCTACACTTGGAGGCCCAACAATGTCTACAAGAAGAAGGTGTAGTAGACATCAAGCTCTTTTCTGGCGCCGTTGCCGGGGAGGTGAGTGCTTGAAGGTATATCTTTAGATCTTGCAATCGAGTCTTTTAGTTTCTTGTTTTATCACTAGTTTAGTTTATAAAAGAAAATTACAAAAAAATGGAATTAAGTTTGCCTCATACGCTTTATCTTTTTAATATCTATCGTGAGAATAAGGATTCCGATAATTGTGCTCAAGTGCTAGAAGAAGAATGCATTAGAATGGTTGGCACTAAATATTTGAATGACGAGCATGATTGCAATGTTGTTAGTATAAATTCCTTGAATATCCATGATGCTAATGATATGCAAAGCCACAAGCTTGGGGAAGCTATGTTTGATGAAGATGATATTTTTTGTCCCCCAAGTTTTGATGAGCAAATTTATTATGATGAATGTGGATTTGGAGAGGTCATGACTTTATTTAGTAATGATTCCACTATTTCGGAAGAGGTTCCAATTGATTATGAGAACAAAGTTGCTATATATGATGATTATTGTGATGACTTGTATGGCATAAACAATAATGATATCCATGAAAATTGTCATCATGATTTTAGTTTTCAATTGGATTATGCCTCACATGATAATTATTTTGTTGAGTTTGCTCCCACTATTATTCATGAGAAGAATTTGGCTTGTGTGGAGAGTAATAAAATTTCTATGCTTGTAGATCATGAAAAGAATGCTTTAGGTGCTGGTTATACTGTTGAATTCATTCATGATGCTACTGAAAATTATTATGAGGGAGGAACATATGCTTGTAGGAATTGCAATAATATCAAGTTTCCTCACTATATGCTTAAGATTTTGAAGTTATGATTGTTTTGCCTTCCTATGCTAGTTGATTATTGTTCCCGTAAGTTCTTTGCTCACAAAATCCCTATGCATAGGAAGTGGGTTAGACTTAAATGTGCTAGTCATATTCTTCATGATGCTCTCTTTATGTTTGAATTCTTATCCTTTATGTGAGCATCATTCAAATCATCATGCCTAGCTGGGGGCGTCAAACGATAGCTCTTGTTGGGAGGCAACCCAACTTTATTTTTGTTCTTTACTATTTGCTCCTGTTTAGTAATAATTAATTCATCTAGAATCTGTTTAGATGTGTTTTATGTCTTTAATTAGTGTTTGTGCCAAGTAGAACCGTTGGGAAGACTTGGGGAAAGTCTTGTTGATCTTGCTGTAAAAAACAGAAACTTTAGCGCTCACGAGAATTGCTGTCATTTTTTATTGGAGAGTGCTATTTAGTTAATTATTTTTGAAGATGATTAATAGATAAATTCCTCACGTCCATCAATTTATTTTAGAATTTTTGGGGTTCCAGAAGTTCGCGTTAGTTACAGATTACTACAGACAGTTCTGTTTTTGACAGATTCTGTTTTCTATGTGTTGTTTGCTTATTTTGATGAATCTATGGCTAGTAAAAGAGTTTATAAACCATAGAGAACTTGGAATACAGTAGGTTTAACACCAATATAAATAAATAATTAGTTCATTACAGTACCTTGAAGTGGTGTTTTGTTTTCTTTCACTAACAGAGCTTACCTGTTTTCTGTTAAGTTTTGTGTTGTGAAGTTTTCAAGTTTTGGGTAAAGATTCGATGGACTATGGAATAAGGAGTGGAAAGAGCCTAAGCTTGGGGATGCCCACGGCACCCCAAGGTAATATTCAAGGACAACCAAAAGTCTAATCTTGGGGATGCCCCGGAAGGCATCCCCTCTTTCGTCTTCGTTCATCGGTAACTTTACTTGGAGCTATATTTTTATTCGCCACATGATATGTGTTTTGCTTGGAGCGTCATTTTATTTTATTTAGTTTTGCTTGCTGTATTAATAAAATACCAAGATCTGAAATTATTAAATGTTAGAGAGTCTTCACGTAGTTGCATAATTATTCCACTACTCATTGATCTTCACTTATATCTTTCGGAATAGTTTGTCGTTGCTCTAGTGCTTCACTTATATCCTTTTAGAGCACGGTGGTGGTTTTATTTTATAGAAAATAGATGAACTCTCATGCTTCACTTATATCATTTTCAGAGTCTTTAGAACAGCATGGTAGTTTGCTTTGTTTATGAAACTAGTCCTAATATGATGAGCATCCAAGAGGGATATAATAAAAACTTTCATATAAAGTGCATTGAATACTATGAGAAGTTTGATACTTGATGATTGTTTTGAGATATGGAGATGGTAATATTAGAGTCATGCTAGTGAGTAGTTGTGAATTTGAGAGATACTTCTGTTAAAGTTTGTGATTCCCGTAGCATGCACGTATGGTGAACCGTTATGTGATGAAGTCAGAGCATGATTTATTTCTTGATTGTCTTCCTTATGAGTGGCGGTCGGGGACGACCGATGGTCTTTTCCTACCAATCTATCCCCCTAGGAGCACGTGTAGTACTTTGTTTCAATAACTAATAAATTTTTGCAATAAGTATGTGAGTTCTTTATGACTAATGTTGAGTCCATGGATTATACGCACTCTCACCCTTCCACGATTGCTAGCCTCTCTAATACCACACACCTTTTGCCGGTATCATACACCCACCATATACCTTCCTCAAAACAGCCACCATACCTACCTATTATGGCATTTCCATAGCCATTCTGAGATATATTGCCATGCAACTTTCCACCATTCAGTTTGCTATGACACGCTTCATCATTGTCATATTGCTTTGCATTATCATGTAGTTGACATCATATTTGTGGCAAAGCCACCGTTCATAATTCTTTCATACATGTTACTCATGAGTCATTGCACATCCCGGTACACCGCCGGAGGCATTCATTTAGAGTCATATCTTGTCCTAAGTATCGAGTTGTAAATCTTGAGTTGTAAGAAAATAAAAGTGTGATGATCATCATTATTAGAGCATTGTCCCAGTGAGGAAAGGATGATGGAGACTATGATTCCCCCACAAGTCGGGATGAGACTCCGGACTAAATATAAAAAAGAGGCCATAAAAAAAAGAGAAGGCCCAAATAAAAAAAATAAAAAATGAGAGAAAAAGAGAGAAGGGGAAATGCTACTATCCTTTTACCACACTTGTTCTACGAAGTAGCACCATGATCTTCATGAGAGAGAGTCTCCTATGTTGTCACTTTCATATACTAGTGGGAATCTTTCATTATAGAACTTGGCTTGTATATTCCAATTATGGGCTTCCTCAAAATGCCCTAGGTCTTCGTGAGGAAGCGAGTTGGATGCACACCCACTAGTTTCTTTTGTTGAGCTTTCACACATTTATAGCTCTAGTGCATCCGTTGCATGGCAATCCCTACTCACTCACATTGATATCTATTAATGGGCATCTCCATAGCCCGTTGTTACGCCTAGTTGATGTGAGACTATCTTCTCCCTTTTTTCTTCTCCACAACCACCTTTCTATTCCACCTATAGTGCTATATCCATGGCTCACGCTCATGTATTGCGTGAAGATTGAAAAGGTTTGAGAACATCAAAAGTATGAAACAATTGCTTGGCTTGTCATCGGGGTTGTGCATGATTTAAATACTTTGTGTGGTGAAGATGGAACATAGCCAGACTATATGATTTTGTAGGGATAGCTTTCTTTGGCCATGTTATTTTGAGAAGACATGATTGCTTTGTTAGTATGCTTGAATTATTATTATCTTTATGTCAATATTAAACTTTTGTCTTCAATCTTATGGATCTGAATATTCTTTCTACAATAAAGAGAAATACATGATGAATATGTCAGGTAGCATTCCACATCAAAAATTCTGTTTCTATCATTTACCTACTCGAGGACGAGCAGGAATTAAGCTTGGGGATGCTGATACGTCTCCAACGTATCTATAATTTTTGATTGTTCCATGCTATTATATTATCAACCTTGGATGTTTTATATGCATTTGTATGCTGTTTTATATGATTTTTGGGACTAACCTATTAACCCAGAGCCTAGTGCCAGTTTCTGTTTTTTCCTTGTTTTAGAGTATCATAGAAAAGGAAAATCAAACGGAGTCCAATTGACCTAAAACTCCACGGAACTTATTTTTGGAAGGAAAGCAACCCGGGAGACTTGGAATCCACGTAAGGGAAGCAACGAGGAAGCCACGAGGCAGGGGGGCGCCCTCCACCCTCGTGGGCCCCTCGTGGCTCCCCTAACGTACTTCTTCCTCCTATATATCTCCATATACCCTAAAACGATCGGGGAGCACAATAGATCGGGAGTTCCGCCGCCAGAAGCCTCCATAGCCACCGAAAACCAATCTAGACCCGTTCCGGCACCCTGCCGGAGGGGGCAATCCCTCTCCGGTGTCCATGACGAGGAGGGAGTAGTTCTCCCTCGGGGATGAGGGTATGTACCAGTAGCTATGTGTTTGATCTCTCTCTCTCTCTCTCTCTCGTGTTCTTGAGGTGATACAATCTTGATGTATCATGAGCTTTGCTATTACATTTGGATCCTATGATGTTTCTTCCCCCTCTACTCTCTTGTAATGGATTGAGTTTTCCTTTTGAAGTTATCTTATCGGATTGAGTCTTTAAATATTTGAGAACACTTGATGTATGTCTTGCCGTGCGTATCTGTGGTGACAATGGGATACCACGTGATTCACTTGATGTATGTTTTGGTGATCAACTTGCGGGTTTCGCCCATGAACCTATGCATAGGGGTTAGCACACGTTTTCGTCGTGATTCTCCGGTAGAAACTTTGGGGCACTCTTTGAGGTTCTATGTGTTGGTTGAATAGATGAATCTGAGATTGTGTGATGCATATCGTATAATCATACCCACGGATACTTGAGGTGACATTGGAGTATCTAGGTGACATTAGGGTTTTGGTTGATTTGTGTCTTAAGGTGTTATTCTAGTACGAACTCTAGGGCTGTTTGTGACACTTATAGGAATAGCCCAACGGATTGATTGGAAAGAATAACTTTGAGGTGGTTTCGTACCCTACCATAATCTCTTCGTTCGTTCTCCGCTATTAGTGACTTTGGAGTGACTCTTTGTTGCATGTTGAGGGATAGTTATATGATCCAATTATGTTATTATTGTTGAGAGGACTTGTACTAGTGAAATTATGAACCCTAGGCCTTGTTTCAACGCATTGCAATACCGTTTGTGCTCACTTTTATCATTAGTTACCTTGCTGTTTTTATATTTTCAGATTACAAAAACCATTATCTATTATCCATATACCACTTGTATCACCATCTCTTCGCCGAACTAGTGCACCTATACAATGTACCATTGTATTGGGTGTGTTGGGGACACAAGAGACTCTTTGTTATTTGGTTGCAGGGTTGCCTGAGAGAGACCATCTTCATCCTACGCCTCCTACGGATTGATAAACCTTAGGTCATCCACTTGAGGGAAATTTGCTACTGTCCTACAAACCTCTGCACTTGGAGGCCCAACAACGTCTACAAGAAGAAGGTTGTGTAGTAGACATCAGAATTTTTCAATGAAAGACCTCGGTGAAGCTGCTTAGATATTGGGCATCAAGATCTGTAGAGATAGATCAAGACACTTAATTGGACTTTCACAAAGCACATACCTTGATAAAGTGTTGAAGAAGTTCAAAATAGATCAAGCAAAGAAAGGGTTCTTGCCTGTGTTACAAGGTGTGAAGTTGAGTCAGACTCAATGCCCGACCACTACAGAAGATAGAGAGAAAATGAAATTCATTCCCTATGCTTCAGCCATAGGTTCTATCATGTATGCAATGCTGTGTACCAGACCTGATGTGTGCCTTGCTATTAGTTTAGCAGGGAGGTACCAAAGTAATCCAGGAGTGGATCAATGGACAGCAGTCAAGAACATCCTGAAATACCTGAAAAGGACTAAGGATTTGTTTCTTGTTTATGGAGGTGACAAAGATCTCGTCATAAACGGTTACGTCGATGCAAGCTTTGACATAGATCCGGATGACTCTAAGTCACAAACCAGATACGTATTTTTATTGAATGGTGGAGCTATCAGTTGGTGCAGTTCCAAGCAGAGCATCGTGGCGGGATCTACGTGTGAAGCGGAGTACATAGCTGCTTCGGAAGCAGCAAATGAAGGAGTATGGATGAAGGAGTTCATATCCAATCTAGGTGTCATACCTAGTGCATCAAGTCCAATGAAAATCTTTTGTGACAATACTGGTGCAATTGCCTTGGCAAAGGAATCCAGATTTCACAAGAGAAGCAAGCACATCAAGAGACGCTTCAATTCCATCCACGATTAAGTCAAGGAGGGAGACATAGAAATTTGCATGATACATACGGATCTGAATATTGCAGACCCGTTGACTAAGCCTCTCTCACGAGCAAAACATGATCAGCACCAAGACTCCATGGGTGCTAAAATCATTACTGTGTAATCTAGATTATTGACTCTAGTGCAAGCGGGAGACTGAAGGAAATATGCCCTAGAGGCAATAATGAATTTGTTATTTATATTTCCTTATATCATGATAACTGTTTATTATTCATGCTAGAATTGTATTAACCGAAAACTTAGTACATGTGTGAATACATAGACAAACAGAGTGTCACTACTATGCCTCTACTTGACTAGCTCGTTAACCAAAGATGGTTAAGTTTCCTAACCATAGACATTAGTTTTCATTTGATGAACGGGATCACATCATTAGAGAATGATGTAATTGACTTGACCCATCCGTTAGCTTAGCACTATGATCGTTTAGTTTATTGCTGTTGCTTTCTCCATGACTTATACATGTTCCTATGTCTATGAGATTATGCAACTCCCGAATACCGGAGGAACACTTAGTGTGCTATCAAACGTCACAACGTAACTGGGTGACTATAAAGATAATCTAAAGGTATCTCCGATGGTGTTTGTTGAGTTGGCATAGAAAAATATTAGGATTTGTCACTCCGATTGTCGGAGAGGTATCTCCGGGCCCTCTCGGTAATGCACATCACTGTAAGCCTTGCAAGCAATGTGACTAATGAGTTAGTTGCGTTGCATTAGGCCGAGTAAAATGACTTGCCGGTAACGAGATTGTACTAGGTATTGAGATACCCACGATCGAATCTCGGGCAAGTAACATACCGATGACAAATGGAACAACATATGTTGTTATGCGGTTTGACCGATAAAGATCTTTGTAGAATACGTAGGAACCAATATGAGCATCCAGGTTCCGCTATTGGTTATTGACCGGAGATGAGTCTCGGTCATGTCTACATAGTTCTTGAACCCGTAGGGTCCGCATGCTTAATGTTCGATGACGATCGGTATTATGAGTTTATGTGTTTTGATGTACCGAAGGTAGTTCGGAGTCTTGGATGTGATCACAGACATGAAGAGGAGTCTCGAAATGGTAGAGACATAAAGATTGATATATTGGAAGGCTATGTTTGGACATCGGAATGGTTCCGGATGTGTTCGGACATTTACCAGAGTACCGGGGGGTTACCGGAACCCCTAGGGAGTCACTGGGCCTTATTGGGCCTTAGTGGGAGAGAGGAGGAGGCGCCGGGTGGAGGGCGCCCCCCAAGCCTAATCTGAATTGGGTGGGGGGGGGCCTTTCCTTCCTTCCCTCACTCTCCCTCTTCCTTCTTCTCCTACTCCTACTTGGAAGGGGGGAAACCTAGTCCTAGTAGGAGTAGGACTCCCCCCCTTGGGCGCGCCCTATAAGGGCCGGCCCTCCCCTCCTCCACGCCTTTATATACGGGGGAGGGGGCACCCCATAGACACAGAAGTTGATTGTTTGGCCATGTGCGGTGCCCCCTGCACAGAATTCCACCTCGGTCATATCGTTGTAGTGCTTAGGCGAAGCCCTGCGTCGGTAACTTCATCATCACCGTCATCACGCCGTCCTGCTGACGAAACTCTCCCTTGGCCTCAGCTGGATCAAGAGTACGAGGGACGTCATCGAGCTGAACGTGTGCAGATCACGGAGGTGCCGTGCGTTCGGTACTTGATCGGTTGGATCGCGAAGACGTTCGACTACATCAACCGCGTTCCATAACGCCTCCGCTTTCAGTCTACGACGGTATGTAGACATAATCTTCCCCTCTCGTTGCTATGCATCTCCTAGATAGATCTTGCGTGATCGTAGGAATTTTTTTGAAATACTGCGTTACCCAACACTTGTCCCTCGGGTTCATCAAGCTAGGCTGTGGAATCGTTGGGCCGACTGGTTGGGAATAAGGAGTTCTTTGTACACACCCCAGTGTTCGAACCTCTCATGGGTCCGCGGAGGCCTGAATCTGACAGAGGCTTGGTATCATTATGCTGTTGGATCAGTTGTTACCTTAGTTGCGATTATGATCGCATTTGTTGTTTCATTTAAATGTTTTACAAAGTTGTATGTTAGTTTCAATGTATGTTTTAATTAGATGCTCTAGAGAGTTGTATGTTGTTCTATGAGAACTATGTATGAACTTTATGTATTTATTTTTTAGTAATAATATTTGATCACTATTGTGCTTTGGTTTTCATGTTATGCTGAACTTGTATTAATTTGGTCACTTCTCTATTCATGATGTTCTATAATGATTTTTGATATACTTTATTATATAATGCATGCAGATGAACCGACAATATATGTACGGTGATCGACGCACCTCCGACTACATTGAGGGTCTACATAATTTTATCGATGTAGCTAAGGCAAACAAGTAGAATGGTTTTATGTATTTTCCATGTATTGTCTGTGGGATTACGAAGGATTACTCTGACTCGAAAACCCTTCACTTGCACCTGCTTGAGAAGGGTTTCATGCCACACTATAATGTTTGGACCAAGCACGGAGAAAGAGGGGTTATGATGGAAGACAATGAAGAAGAAGAGGATGATGTCAACTATCCTATGTTCCCTGAATATGGTGGTAATGTAACGGGGGACACTGAAGATCAAGAGGCACCAGATGTGCCTGATGATGATTTTCGCCGAGCCATTGTTGATGCACAGAGTGAATGCGAAAGTGAAAGGGAGAAGTTGAAGTTCGATTGCATGTTAGAGGATCACAAAAAGGGTTGTACCCAAATTGCGAATATGACAACACAAAGCTCAGTACCACACTAAAATTGCTGCAGTGGAAGGCAGACAATGGTGTATCTAACAAGGGATTTGGTTCGTGAAGGAAATATGCCCTAGAGGCAATAATAAAGTTGTTATTTTATATTTCCTTATTCATGATAATGGTTTATTATTCAAGCTAGAATTGTATTGATAGGAAACTTAAATACATGTGTGGATACATAAACAAATATCGTGTCCCTAGTGAGCCTCTACTAGACTAGCTCGTTGATCAAAGATGGTTAAGGTTTCCTAACCATAGATGATGACCCACAGGGTACACAGGAATTTCATCTAGCACTTTCATCATGTTGATTCGACTTGTGTTCGCTACTTTGAAAATTTGATATGTGGGTGGACCGGTGCTTAGGTGTTGTTCTTACCCGAACAAAACTCGTACTTATGATTAACCCCCCCCCCCGCAAGCATTCGCAACTACGAGAAAAGTGTTAAGAATAAATTCTAACCATAGCATTAAACTTTTGGATCCAATCGGTCCCTTACAGAATAGTGCATAAACTAGGGTTTAAGCTTTTGTCACTCTCGCAACCAATCATCTACTAACTACTCCACAATGCATTCCCTTAGGCCCAAATATGGTGAAGTGTCATGTAGTCGACGTTCACATGAAACCACTAAGGGAATCACAACATACATACAATCAAAATATCAAACACATATCAAGTTCACATCATTACCTGTAACATGATTTCTCCCGTGACCTCAAGAACAAAAGTAACTACTCACAAATGATAAACATGATCAAGATCAGAGCGGTATTAAATAGCATATTGGATCTGAATATATAATCTTCCACCAAATAAACCATATAGTAATCAACTACAAGATGTCATCAATACTACTAGTCACCCACAAGCACCAATCTATAGTCCCGGTACAAAGATTAAACACAAGAGATGAACTAGGGTTTGGGAGGAGATGGCGTTGTTGAATATGTTTATGTAGATTGCCCTCCCCAAGATGGGAGAGTCGTTGGTGATGATGACGATGATGATTTCCCCCTCCGGGAGGGAAGTTCCCCCGGTGGAATCACTCCGCCGGAGGGCAAAAGTGCTCCTGCCCAAGTTCCGCCTCGAGATGGTGGCGCTCTGTCCCGAAAGTCCTCTCCTTATTTTTTCTAGGTCAAAATGACTTATATACCAGAATATGGGCACCGGAGGTCGGCCGAGGAGGGCACAACCCACCAGGGTGCTCCTGGCCTCCCTGGCACCCAGGTGGGTTGTGCCCACCTGGTGGGACCCCTTTGGTACTTATTGGCTCCAATATTTATTATATATTCCATAAAAAATCACTGTAAAGTTTCAGCTCATTTGACGTTGTGCAGAATAGGTAGCCTGACGTAGCTTTTTTAGGTCCAGATTTCCAGGTGCCGGTATTCTCCCTCTTTGTGTGTACCTTGCATATTATGAGAGAAAAGACATTAGAATTACTCCAAAAGCATTATTATGCATGAAAACATTATAAATAACAGTAGGTAAATATGACGCAAAATGGACGTATCAACTCCCCCAAGCTTAGAACTAGCTTGTTGTCAAGCGAAAACCAAAATCGAAAAACATATGCACGTGCTTAGGGAAAGAGGTGTCAAGAACAAAATATGGACATAGAAGCATCATGTGAATTATTGTAACAGTAAGAAACTTTAACATAAAACCTTTATCATAGAACTTTTATCATAGACTTCTCATGAATAAGTAACAATTCATCACACTATTGAAGTATAAAGCATAAACTCTATTGGAAACCAACAAACCATGTTCTCAGTCAACTTTGCAACTACAATTCATCATCTTTTCAGGAAGGGTCACGTATCAGAGCCTTTAGGCAAGTCCACATACTCAACCATCATATAGTCTTCTATGATTGCTAACACTCACCGCATACACATGAGCACAACGTTCCGACCGAACACATAGAAAGATAGGGGCTTATAGTTTCACCTCCCAATGTATTCACCTCAAGGGTGATGTCAAGCATAATAATGCATGCTACCCATATTCAACTAGACATATGTGCCTAGATCTTTACTCACCACATGATGCTTGCCAAAGGACAAAAATAAAAAGGAATAAAGAGAAAAACTTTGACTCTTGCATAAAAGTAAATACATAAAAGTAAAAGATAGGCCCCTCGCAAAGGGAAGCAGAGGTTGCCATGCACTTATTTGTTTGTATGCTCAACCCCTTAGTGCAAACGAACGTCACGTCATAGTGCCCCTTATGATAGCAACCTTTATTATGCAGTCTGTCGCTTTTATTCTTTGCTATCACAAGTTCGTACAACACTCAATTTTCTCTTACACTAAATGATCTTAAATTTTTAGAAGCAATTTTTATTGCCTTATTGCACCGATGAGAACTTACTTGAAGGATCTTACTCAATCGCTAGGTAGGTATGGTGGACTCTTGAAAATAAGATTTGGGTTTAAGGGTTTTTGGATGCACAAGTAGTATCTCTACTTGGTGCGGAATTTTTGGCTAGCAAAGATGGGGTGCAAGCACCACATGTTGAAGGATCTATGACAATATAACTTTTGTGTGAATATGAACAAACATAAATCATTAAGTTGTCTTCCTTGTCCAACGTCAACAATTTTGGCATATAATATTTTTGGAGGGGGCTCACAATCACAAAAGATTTCCAGGATAGTGTATTTGCATGTGAATCTTCCCTTCCCTTATTAATTCTTTCACCAATTGCATCATTGACCAATGATATGTTTGTCAATCTCTAATAACATTTCCTACTTATACTTTTCCTTATGTGGTGTCATCACCTACCATAATATTAGCATATGATCTTTTTCATTTATTTCCATTCCTATTATTGAACATGAAAGTAAAGAAAGCAAAACTCAAACTAAACTTTATTATATATCTTGCACACGATTACAAGGATAGATCACTAAGCAAACTCTCAAAAAGAAAGAATTGAACTAAACTTTTATTCATCTAAAGCAAAAGATAACTATGTATCGAACTAAGATAAGTAAAGGCAAAAGATAGTGGAGGTGATAGGATGCCGGGCACCTCCCCCAAGCTTGGCATAAGCCAAGGGGAGTGCCCATACCCGATACTCAATTTTCTTTTGGTGCTGAAGAAGGTGGTGGTGATGAAGTAGAGGCGATCTTATCCTCGAGTTTCCATGGCAGAGGTCCACCATCGTAATAGGAAGAATGAGTCTCACTGGTCCTGCAACTGGCAGCCAAACTCATACCTTTAAACCTTGCCTCATATTCAAAGACTTGGTTTTGGAGACCATAGATCTTTCTTTGGAGGAAGTTTGGCTGCCAGTTGCCAGTTGATATGGTGGTCAATAGGCTCCGGGGGTATATAAAGATTTTTTATGTTGGGAAACAAGCAAACGGAAGAAAATCGGAGTCCGGAAGGTACCCCAGGTGGGCACAACCCACCTGGGAGCACACTGGTGTCTTGTGCCCACCAGGGTGACCTTCTTGGTTGTTTCTTATTTTACAAAACAGACAAAAAATATTTTTGTGGATTTTTGGAGTCCGTTTACTTATCGTATCACGTACCTCCTCTTTTTCATGATTCCAGATTGTCCCGGAAGGTCTCTTTTATGTGTTCTTCCAATGTCATAGTTTGGATAATATTACTCTCAACATTAATGGTCATACTTGAGATATAATGTTTTATTCATTGCCCATTAACAACCTTCGGGTTAGTACCTTCGGTATTATTTATTTTGATACCTCCAGACCGATAAACCTCCTCAATAACATAGGGTCCTTCCCATTTGGAGAGGAGTTTTCCTATAAAGAATATGAAACAAGAGTTGTACAAAAGGACATATTCTCCAACTTTGAACTCACGCTTTTGGATTCTTTTATCATGCCATCTTTTAACCCTTTCTTTAAATAACTGGACATTTTCATAAGCTTGAGTTCTCCATTCATCTAATGAGCTAATATCAAATAACCTCTTTTCACCGGCAAGTTTGAAATCATAGTTGAGTTCTTTGATTTCCCAATATGCTTTATCTTCTAACTGAAGAGGCAAATGACAAGCTTTTACATAAACCATTTTATAAGGAGACATACCCATAGGATTTTTATATGTCGTTCTATAAGCCCAAAGTACATCATCTAATTTCTTAGACCAATTCTTCCGGGACCTATTAACCGTCTTTTGCAAAATTAATTTTATTTTTCTATTGCTAAGTTCAACTTGTCCACTACACTGAGTATGATAGGGTGATGCAACTCTATGGTTAACATCATACTTGGCAAGCATTTTATGGAAAGCACTATGAATAAAGTGTGAACCATGATCAGTCTTTAAATGTCTAGGGACTCCAAACCTTGGGAAAATAACTTACTTAAGCATTTTCATAGAGGTGTTGTGATCAACACTACTAGTTGGAATAGCTTCTACCCACTTAGTAACATAATCAGCAGCAACCAAAATATGTGTATACCCATTACAGGAAGGAAAAGGTCCCATGTAATCAAATCCCAAACGTAAAACAGTTCAATAGCAAGTGAATAATTCATAGGCATTTCTTGATGCTTACTGATATTACCTATTCTTTGGCATTCATGACAAGATAAGACAAACTTATGAGCATCCTTGAAGAGAGTAGGCCAATAAAACCCAGATTGCAATACCTCGTGAGTAGTTCTGTCTCCCGCATGATGTCCTCCATAAGCTTTAGAGTGACACTTCCGTAGGATTTGTCCCTGTTCATGCTCAGGTACACAACGTCTAATAATACCATCTACTCCTTTATAGAGATGTGGGTCATCCCAAAAGCAATGTCTTAAATCATAGACGAATTTTTTCTTTTGGTGGTATGTAAAGCTAGGTGGTAAATATTTAGCAATGACATAATTAGCATAGTCAGCATACCAAGGAGTACTATGAGAAACATTTATTGCAGCTAACTGCTCATCAGGAAAACTATCATCAATAGGTAGTGGGCCATCAAGCAAATTTTGAAGCCTAGACAAGTTATCAGCTACGGGGTTCTCTGATCCTTTTCTATCAGTGATATGCAAATCAAATTCTTGTAGCAAGGGAACCCATCGAATTAGTCTAGGTTTAGCATCTTTCTTTTCCATAAGATATTTAGTAGCAGCATGGTCGGTGTGAACAATTACTTTTGAATCAACAATGTAAGATCTAAATTTATCACAGGCGAACACCACTGCTAGAAATTCTTTTTCAGTAGTAGCATAATTTCTTTGTGCAATGTCTAGAGTTTTACTAGCATAATGAATAACATTTAGTTTCTTATCAACTCTTTGTCCTAGAACAACACCAACATCATAATCACTAGCATCACACATACTTTCAAAAGGCAAGTTTCAGTCAGGTGGTTGAACAATAGGTGCAGAAATTAAGGCTTTCTTGGGTGTTTTTGCAAAAGATTTGTAAGAGGCCTAGAAATTTTAGAAAAGCCTTTGATAAATCTCCTATAGAAAGCAGCATGACCTAAGAAACTACAGATACCTTTGATATCTTTAGGACATGGCATTTTCTCAATTGCATCAACCTTAGCTTTGTCCACTTCAATACCTCTTTCAGAAATTTTATGGCCAAAAACAATACCTTCATTAACTATAAAGTGGCACTTCTCCCAATTCAAGACAAGATTTGTTTGCTCGCATCTCTGCAAAACTCAATGAAGATTGCTTAAACAATCATCAAAAGACTTCCCATAAACAGAAAAGTCATCCAGGAAAACCTCAAAAATCTTTTCACAAGAGTCAGAGAATATAGCAGTCATACATCTTTGAAAGGTAGCAAATGGATTGCATAAACCAAAAGGCATATGTCTATAAGCATAAGTTCCAAATGGGCAAGTGAAAGTGGTCTTTTCTTGATCAGGTTGAGAAACAGATATTTGTGAAAAACCATAATATCCATCAAGGAAGCAAAAATGTTTGTGCTTAGATAATCTTTCTAGCATTTGATCGATAAAAGGCAGAGGGTAAAGATCTTTTCTAGTTGCTTTGTTTAATTTTCTAAAATCAACTACCATTCTATAGCCTGTAACAATTCTTTGTGGAATAAGTTCATTCTTATCATTAGGAACAATAGTAATACCTCCTTTCTTAGGGATACAATGAATAGGACTTACCCATCTACTATCAGCTATATGATAGATTATACCTGCTTACAGAAGTTTTAATATTTCCGTTCTTACCACTTCCTTCATCTTCGGATTTAACCGACATTGGTGATCAACAACGGGTTTAGCATCAGGTTCCATATTAATCTTGTGCTGACATAGAGTGGGACTAATGCCCTTTAAATCATCAAGAGTATATCCAATAGCAGCTCAGTGCTTCCTTAGAACTTTCAATAATCTTTCTTCCTCATGTTCTGAAAGGTTAGCACTAATAATAACAAGATATATCTTCTTCTCATCAAGATAAGCATATTTCAAAGTGTCTGGCAATTGTTTTAGTTCAAACACAGGATCACCCTTAGGTGGAGGAGGACCTCCTAGAGTTTCAATAGGAAAATTGTGTTTAAGCTGAGGATGTTGATCAAAGAAAATCTTATCTATTTCATTTCTTTCATGCATATGTATATCATTTTAATGGTTTAGCAGATATTGTTCTAGAGGATCAGTAGGAGGCACAATAATAGAAGCAAGACCAATTATTTCATCCTTACTAGGCAATTCTTTTTCGTGAAACTTTCTACTAAACTTGGAAAAAATTAAACTCATGAGACTCATCACCAAAGCTGACAGTGACAGTTTGTTTCTCACAATCTATTTTAGCATTAACGGTGTTCAAGAATGGTCTACCAAAGATAATGGGACAAAAATCATCTTCTGGGGAACCAAGAACAAGAAAATCAGCAGGGTATTTTATTTTCCCACACAAGACTTCAACATCTCTAACAATCCCAATTGGTGATATAGTATCTCTATTAGCAAGTTTAATAATAACATCTATGTCTTCCATCTCTGCGGGTGCTATGTCATTCATAATTGCTTGATATAAGCAAAAGGGAATAGCAATCACGCTAGCACCTATGTCGCATAAACCATGGTAACAGTGATATCCTATTCTAACTGAGACAATGGGCATGCCAGCAACAGGTCTATGTTTATCCGTTTTATTGGGTTTGGCAATTCTAGCACCTTCTTCACAGAAGTAAATAACAAGCCCATCTATATTTTCTTCCAGGAGATCCTTAACCATAGCAACACTAGGTTCTTCTTTGATTTGTTCCTCAGGTTTAGGTGTTCTAATATAACTTTTGTTGACCACAGTTGAAACTTTAGCATGTTCCTTGATCCTGACAGGGAAAGGTGGTTTTCCAATATAAGCAGTAGGAACAACTGGATCAACATCATAAATAATAGTTTGCTCTTTAGCTAGTACCGGTTCTTTAATTTCTTCTTTAATAGGTGGGTGATATTCAAACCAATTCCCCTTAGGGAGATCAACATGAGTAGCAAATGATTCGCAAAAGAAGGCTACTATATTAGAGTCAAGTCCATATTTAGTGCTAAACTTTTGAAAAGCATCGGTATTCATAAAAGATTTAACATAATCATACTTAAGCTTAATACCTGACTCTTTACCTTCATTGAGTTCCCAATCTTCAGAGTTACGTTTAATTCTTTCTAAAAGATCCAACGGGAATTCAGTAGTCTTCTTCATAAATGAACCAGTACAAGAAGTATCGAGCATGGATTGATCATTGTGAGAAATCCGGGCATAGAAGTTCTGAATAATAATTTCTCTTGAGAGCTCATGATTGGGGCATGAATATAACATTTACTTAAGCCTCCCCCAAGCTAGAGCGATACTTTCTACCTGACGAGGCCAAAATTTATATATATAATTCCTATCATGATGAACTAGATGCATACGATATATTTTTGGTGAAACTCTAATTTCAATCGAGTCCAATTCCGTGATCCAATTCCAAGATCCAATATCATCAGATAGCCTATACCATGAAAATGCTTCTCCCTTCAAATATAAAGGGAAAATCTTCTTCTTAAGTTCATCTTCGGGTAAACCTGCAAGCTTAAACAATGCACAAATTTCTGATGATGATGAACTTGTATGAACTATATGTATTTATTTTTTTAGTAATAATATTTGATCACTATTGTGCTTTGGTTTTAATGTGATGATGAACTTGTATTAATTTGGTCACTTCTTTATTCATGATGTTCTATAATGGTTTTTGATATACTTAATTATATAATGCATGTAGATGAACCAACAATAGATGTACGATGACCGATGCACCTCCGACAACATTGAGGGCCTGCATAATTTTCTCGAGGTGGCTTAGGCAAACTAGCGGAATGGTTTTATGTATTGTGCATGTATTGTCCGTGGGATTATGAAGGATCACTCTGACTCGAAAACCCTTCACTTGCACCTGCTTGAGAAGGGTTTCATGCCACACTATAATGTTTGGACCAAGCATGGAGAAAGAGGGGTTATGATGGAAGACAATGAAGAAGAAGAGGATGATGTCAACTATCCTATGTTCCCTGAATACAGTGATAATGCAACGGGGGACACTGAAGATCAAGAGGCACCAGATGTGCCCGATGATGATCTTCGCCGGGCCAATGTGGATGCACAGAGAGAATGAGAAAGTGAAATGGAGAAGTTGAAGTTCCATCGCATGTTAGAGGATCACAAAAAAGGTTTGTACCCAAATTGTGAAGTGACAACACAAAGCTCGGTACCACACTGAAATTGCTGCAATGAAAGACAGACAATGGTGTGGGATTTGGTTCGTGAAGGAAATATGCCTTAGAGGCAATAATAAAGTTTCTATTTCATATTTCCTTATTCATGATAAAGGTTTATTATTCATGCTAGAATTTTATTAATAGGAAACCTAAATACATGTGTGGATACATAAACAAACATCATGTCCCTAGTGAGCCTCTACTAGACTAGCTCCTTGATCAAAGATGGTTAAGGTTTCCTGACCATAGATGATGACCCACAAGTGTATGGGATCAAATGTAGCCTTTTCAATAAGTAATAATGTCGAACCCAATGAGGAGCAAAAGGAAATGACAAGTGGTTTTCAGCAAGGTAATGTGTGCAAGTGCTAAAATTGTAAGTAACCGAGTAGTTTGATAGCAAGATAATTTGTAACGAGCAAGTAACAATAATAGTAAAAAAAGTGTAGCAAGATAGCCCAATCCTTTTGAGGCAAAGGACAGACAAAAACGGTCTCTTATAATAAGCAAAGTGTTCTTGAGGGTACACAGGAATTTCATCTAGTCACTTTCATCATGTTGATTCGATTTGTGTTCGCTACTTTGATAATTTGATATATGGGCGGACCGGTGCTTAGGTGTTGTTCTTACCTGAACAAACCCCCTACTTATGATTAACCCCCTCGCAAGCATCCACAACTACGAAAAAAGTATTAAGAATAAATTCTAACCATAGCATTAAACTTTTGGATCCAATCGGTCCCTTACAGAATAGCGCATACACTAGGGTTTAAGCTTCTGTCAGTCTCGCAACCAATCATCTACTGACTACTCCACAATGCATTCTGAGGGAGTCCTGGATTAGGGGGTGTTCGGGTAGCCGGACCATACCTTCAGCCGGACTCCTGGACTATGAAGATACAAGATTGAAGATTCCGTTCCATGTCCGGAAGGGACTTTCCTTGGCGTGGAAGGAAAGCTTGGCGATACGGATATGAAGATCTCCTACCATTGTAACCGACTTTGTGTAACCCTAACCCTCTCCGATGTCTATATAAACCGGAGGGTTTTAGTCCGTAGGACAACATACACATCAACAATCATACCATAGGCTAGCTTCTAGGGTTTAGCCTCTCCAATCTCGTGGTAGATCTACTCTTGTACTACCCATATCATCAATATTAATCAAGCAGGACGTAGGGTTTTACCTCCATCGAGAGGGCCCGAACCTGGATAAAACTTCGTGTCCCTTGCCTCCTGTTACCATCCGGCCTAGACGCACAGTTCGGGACCCCCTACCCGAGATCCGCCGGTTTTGACACCGACATTGGTGCTTTCATTGAGAGTTCCTCTGTGTCATCGCCGTCAGGCTTGATGGCTCCTACGATCATCAATAGCGATGCAGTCCAGGGTGAGACCTTCCTCCCCGGACAGATCTTCGTCTTCGGTGGCTTCGCACTGCGTGCCAATTCGCTTGGCCGTCTGGAGCAGAGCGAAAGCTACACCCCTGGCCGTCAGGTCAGATTTGGAAGTTTAAACTACACGGCTGACATCCGCGGAGACTTGATCTTCGATGGATTCGATCCTCTGCCGAGCGCGCTGCACTATCACGACGAGCATGATCTAGCTCTGCCGCTGAACAGTGCCCTGGAGGCCGCACCCGCGTCGGCTCCGACCCTTAATTTGGAGCCAACTGCGCCGATCGAGGATGGGCGGTTGGACGCCACCTCGGGGGCTGCGACCCCAATGGCGATTGAGCCAAACACCAGCCCCGTACTCTGCGAGACTCGTGACTCCAAGGAGCCGGACTCCTCTCCGGACTCCGAACCCCGCGCCCCTGCCGATCGAATCCGATTGGGCGCCGATCATGGAGTTCACTATCGCGGACATCTTTCAGCACTCGCCTTTCGGCGATATCCTGAAGTCACTGAAGTCTCTCTCTTTATCAGGAGAGCCCTGGCCGGACTACGGTCAGCAAGGTTGGGGTACGGACGATGAAGAAATTCAAAGCCCACCCACCACCCACTTTGTAGCCACTGTCGACGACTTAACCGACATGCTCGACTTCGACTCCGAAGACATTGACAGTATGGACGTCGATGAAGGAGATAATGAAGAACCAGCGCCTACTAGGCCCTGGAAAGCCACCTCGTCATATGACATATACATGGTGGACACCCCAAAAGAGGGAGATGGCGATGGAACAACGGAGGATGACCCCTCCAAGAAACAGCCTAAGCGCCAGCGTCAGCGGCGCCGCTCAAAATCCCGCCAAAACAAATACGGTGATTCCAGCACGGGAGATAATAATACTCTGGAAAGCGCCGAAGAAAACCCCCTCCAGCAAGATTTAGCACAGGAGGATGGAGAAACTAGCCCTCATGAGAGAGCAGCAGACAGAGAGGTCGAGGGCGATAATTATATGCCTCCCTCCGAAGACGAGGCAAGCCTCGACGATGACAAATTTGTCGTGCCAGAGGATCCCGTCGAGCAAGAGCTTTTTCAACGCAGGCTTATGGCCACGACAAGAAGCCTAAAAAAACAGCAACAACTTAGAGCTGATCAAGATTTGCTGGTCGATAGATGGACTGAAGTCCTTGCGGCCGAAGAGCATAAACTCGAACGCCCCTCCAAGAGCTACCCAAAGCACAGGTTGCTACCTCGATTAGAGGAGGAAGCACTTGATGCGGCCGACCGGCCACCTCGTGGCCGCGACTGAGAGGCCTCTCGGCCCTCCACTCAAGCCGCACCCCTTACCAAGGCACGAGAATATGCGCCGGACTTACGAGACATGTTGGAGGACAAGGCAAGGCAAACAAGATTGATCTACAGATCGCGTGGGCGCCCCACGGCTCGAGACGGTAACCGTCATGCCGGCCACAAATTCGGCAGGGCCGAACACAGTAGACAAGGCTCATTGGAGCTACGTCATGATATAGCCCAGTACAGAGGCGCCGCACACCCACTATGCTTTACAGACGAAATAATGGATCATCAAATCCCCGAGGGTTTCAAACCCGTAAACATCGAATCATATGATGGCACAACAGATCCTGAGGTATGGATCGAGGATTATCTCCTTCATATCCACATGGCCCACGGCGATGATTTCCACGCCATCAAATACCTCCCACTCAAGCTTAAAGGACCAACTCGGCATTGGCTTAACAGCTTGCCAACAGGATCAATCAGTTGTGGGGAGGACCTGGAAGCCGCATTCCTCGACAATTTCCAGGGCACTTATGTGCGACCCCCAGACGCCGATGACCTAAGTTACGTAATTCAGCAGCCAAAGGAATCGGCCAGGCAATTCTGGACACGGTTCCTAACAAAGAAAAATCAAATAGTCGACTGTCCGGACGCTGAGGCCCTAGCAGCCTTCAAGCACAATATCCGTGACGAGTGGCTGGCCCGGCAGCTTGGACAGGAAAAGCCGAAATCTATGGCAGCACTCACGGCACTCATGACCCGCTTTTGCGCGGGAGAAGACAACTGGCTTGCTCGTAGCAACAATATGACCAAGAACCCTGGTAATTCGGACACCAGGGACAGTAGTGGCAGGTCGCGTCGCAACAAGCAGAAGCGCCACATTAACGGAGACAATGCTGAGGATACGGCAGTTAATGCCGGATTCAGAGGCTCTAAATCCGGTCAATGGAAAAAGCCATTCAAAAGGAATCCTAGGGGCCCGTCTAGTTTGGACCGAATACTCGACCGCTTGTGCCAGATACATGGCACCCCCGAAAAGCCGGCCAATCACACCAACAGGGATTGCTGGGTGTTCAAGCAGGCAGGAAAGTTAAACTTCGAAAATGAAGACAAGGGGCTGCATAGCGATGACGACGAGGAGCCCCGGCCGCCGAACAACAACGGACAGAAGGTTTTTCCCCCACAAGTGCGGACGGTGAACATGATATATGCAACCGACGTAATCAAAAGGGAGCGAAAGCGCGCGTTAAGGGATGTATACGCGGTAGAGCCAGTCGCCCCAAAGTTCAACCCATGGTCCTCCTGCCCGATCACCTTTGATCGAAGGGACCATCCCACTAGCATCCTTCATGGTGGATTCGCCGCATTGGTTCTATACCCAATTATTGACGGATTTCATCTCACTAGAGTCCTTATGGACGGCGGCAGTAGCCTGAACCTGCTTTACTAGGATACAGTGCGGAAAATGGGCATAGATCCCTCGAGGATTAAGACCACCAAAACGACCTTTAAGGGCGTAATACCAGGTGTAGTGGCCAACTGTATAGGCTCAATCACACTTGAAGTGGTCTTCGGATCTCCGGATAATTTCCGAAGCGAGGAGTTAATCTTCGACATAGTCCCGTTTCGCAGTGGTTATCACGGACTGCTCGGGCGAACCGCATTCGCTAAGTTCAATGCGATACCGCACTACGCATACCTTAAGCTCAAGATGCCAGGCCCTCGAGGAGTAATTACGGTCAATGGAAACACCGAACGCTCCCTCCGAACGGAGGAGCACATGGCGGCCCTTGCAGCGGAAGTACAAAGTAGCCTCTCCAGGCAGTTCTCTAGTCCGGCCACTAAACGACCGGACACCGTCAAACGCGCCTGGAGTAACCTACAACAAGACCGCCTGGCACGATCCGAGCAGGCGTAGCAATGCGGCCCCAACCCCAACCCTCGCAAAATGGCGACGCCAGTACTTCGCGTACATAACTACGCTCTAGAGATACCATGGGTACAGGGGGAGGGGCACCATCACGGCACACCCAAAACACGTCTTAAACTGTACCAGGTGCTGCCGGTTTTTTAATTTTCTCTTACTTTCAGGACTCCATCCTTCGGAAGGCCTGTTCGGCAGTTCAATTGCCGCACAAACGATGCAAGAACCAGGGAAGCAGACAAGCCACGCCGCATTACGGAACTCCCAGGTGGTCTCTATCACGAGCTGTATACCTGTTCCACATACTATTCCGCAGCTTGCCCCTGGAATGGACATGTTAACTAGTCCAACCTTCCACTTATCGCATTATTTGTATCGTTCTGCTTTGATCGCAGCCCTTTTTAATAAACAATGCATAACTTTCGTCTATTTTTGCATTACCTTTTTTCTTTATATATGTTCCTTAATGACATGTTGCACCCGTACACGTTGGTACAGCCAAAATATGCCAGGGGCTTTAGTACCCCTCAATATGGTGTGAGAAGTCCGAACACTTTAACAAGTGCGGCACCCCGAACTTATAGCATTATATGCATCGGCTCCGAATCATGTCTTGGGTCAATAGTTGGGTTTGCCCGGCTCCTATGTTTTGGTGCCTTACATTCCGCTATATCGGCTAAGGTAGCACTAGGAGAACCACTGCGATTGTGCCCCAGTTGAGCTGGGCTAAGCACCTCAGTAGAGAAAGCTAAAACTGACCGTCATGATGAAGCGAGAGCTGGTCGCTGTTCGAGAGGGTTTTCGAGTCCCTAAAGACTTATGCTGCTTAGGGCGAGGAGCCAGCTCTGTGCGGCCAAGGCGTGGATAGCGCCCCGAACTCGGTCTTCTGAATACCAGGGGCTTCGCCGAAATTTAAAATTATAGAACTCTATGGCTAAGTGGGAGTGTTCACGCATTATAGTCCAATTGCCTTGTTCGTTTGGCTGAGCGCCTCCCTCGAAGAACCCAAACATGGGAAAAAGAGCGCTCATGTTTATCCCCGAACACCCCAGCACTAGCGGCACGGGGGCAGAAGCCGACGACTCGCAATCTCTCAGAATTGATAAACAGCCGCACAGAAGGTAATATTTTAAATTCCAACAGCATTGCCTAGCGCATATAAACAAGTTTTCAGCGCACAGGACAAAACGAGCAAGTTTCACTCAAAAATTACATCCCTAGAACATTCATCCGCCACAAGGCAGGCACCCTTCAGGACATCCTTATAGTAATTCTCGGGCTTGCGATGCTCTTTCCCCGGCGGTGGCCCGTCCTTCACAAGCTTCTCAGTATCCAGCTTGCCCCAGTGCACCTTAGCACGGGCAAGGGCCCTATGGGCACCTTCAATGTAGACGGAGCGCTTGATGACTTCGAGCCTTGGACATGCCTCCACCAGCCGCCGCACCAGCCCGAAATAGCTCCCAGGCAGAGCCCCTCCAGGCCACAGCCGAACAATGAGGCCCTTCATGGCCTGTTCGGCCGCCTTGTGGAGCTCGACCAATTTCTTCTGCTGGTCGCTCAGGGGCACGGGGTGTCCGACCTCAGCATACTGAGACCAGAACACCTTCTCTGTCGAGCTTCCCTCCTCGGCTCGATAGAATGCGGCGGCATCAGACACACTCCGGGGAAGATAGGCGAACGCTCCTGGAGAGCTCCGGATTCGGGTAAGTAACAAGTAACTCACGTTTATGTGTTTGCTTTGCATAAAGAATGCCTTAACCGCCTCTATCTTATTCACCTCATCCAACTCCTGGAGGGTCTTCCGGGATTCGGCCTTGGCAGACTTGGCATTTTCAATAGCCACCGCGAGCTCGGACGCTCGCGTCTTTGAGTCAAGCTCCAAACTCTCATGTTTTTTCATGAGAGCCTAGAGCTCTTGCCGCACCTTGCCAACCTCAGCCTCATACTTCTCCCGCTCGGTGCGCTCCGAGGCCGCCCTCTTCTCGGCCTCGACCAGCGCTTGCTTAAGGGTCGCCACTTCAGACGTGGCCCCTACAATAGCCATGATAATCCTGTCATTCTTTGCAATTGCACCTTTTTATATATATATATATGTTTAAAAAAACAAGGTATTTCTTACCTTCATTGTCCTCGAGCTGCTTCTTGGCACGCCCGAGCTCTTGCTCGGACCACTCGAGGTTCTGCTTTAGCGTGTCCACTTCCGCAGTCAGTGCGGCGGACGCAAGCAGAGAAGCCTGCATATGCATATTGACTCATTTTTGTTAGACTCCTGTGAATTTTATTTGATCCTCTATTCGACTTTTCTTCCCGAACGCCAAACAGAGCATCAGGGGCTACTGTCTATGCGGTAATATTATTTACACATTCTTTAGTTACCTCAAAGCCTGTTAAAAGGCTAGTACAAGCTTCAGTCAGTCCGCTCTTGGCAGACTGAACCTTCTGGACCACCGCACTCATAATAGTGCGGTGCTCCTCGTCGATGGAGGCGCCTTGGAGCGCCTCTAACATATTGTCCGGCAGCTCCGGTTGGACGGGGGCCACCGGCACGGTGGACTTGCTCCTCTTGGAAGGAGGTCCACTACCGGACTCTGGAACCTTTGAAGGTTCCGGAGCGGTGTCCGGCCTAGAGCCGGACTTGGAGCCCTGGGGGGTTTCATCCCCTTTACTCCTGGAGTCCGGGAGGTCGCCTTGCGGCGCCTCCAGGACCACCTCCTCCCGGCTTGGAACCTGTTGGAGAAAACTCTTCGGTGTCGTCCGTAGGGCGGGGGGAGGAAGCCGTCGGAAGCAAGTTCACATCCGACGAGTCTAGTGAGCTGCTCGACGACGCGTCGAGCCGGTCTTTGGGTGGGCTGCATAAACATATTTGACGTAAGGGAAAGCTGTGCAATAAACGAATACTATGAGTTACTCTGGTATCCGGATACTTACGATTTTGCCAGGGGCTTGGCCCTGGGCTGCCACTCCTCTCCGCCGTCGTCGGCGTCGGTGGAGTGTTTCGGAGGAAGGGTTTTCCCCTTCTTGGACCCTCCGGCCTCCCTAGAGAGGGCGGCCTTCCTTTTCTTCTCGCCTGCCGCTGGAGGGGGAGAGGTCTCTTCTTCTTCCTCCTCGTCTTCACGGGAGGAATGCGCCTCGGAACCATCGGATGATGGATCCTACACCTCCTGGCACCGGGCACTCTTTCGAGTCCCCGCGGCCTTTTTTGTGGCCTTCTTCTCCGGCACCACATAGGGTGCCAGGACCAGCAGCTTCGCCAAGCGAGCGTCCGCTGGGCCTTCGGGCAAAGGAGCCAGACAGTTGATCTGTCCGGATGTCACCTGCCAATCCTGTCAAAGGTAAGGGAGCTTAGATCCCGCATGGAGTCAAACTATGAAAAACTGATACCCTGTAAAAGGAAGAAACAGCTTACCGCGAGAGCATGACGCTGCGCACTGAATCCGCGATCCTCGGTAGCGGATGCGGGAGCCTCGGCGCCCTTGAGAAGCACCTTCCACGGCATCTTCGTACGTCGTGTCGAAGCAGACTGCTTAGAGTTTGTTTGCCGCGCTGGGTCACACTCCCACATGTTGAAAGCCCGTTGTTGACACGGGAGGATCAGGCGGATGAGCATAACCTAGACTACGTTGACAAGTTGAGCTTCTTGTCCACCAGTTTGGATGCATGTTTGGGTCACTCTCCTTTTTACCATGACAGGCTCAGGAGGTAAGCTGAGGGGTCCGATCGAACCTAGACTGGACCCATTCGGGTCACGGCTCGGTTTGTAAACCCCTGATTGCCACCCCTCAGGTCCCAAAGGAGCCCTCGAGCCATAAGACGTTGGCATCTTGCCACCATGGCGGCCTCGCACTCCGCTGGTTTCCGCGCACCACTTCTGGCTTGAACGTTGAAATTCTTGAGCCATAGGCCGAATGGGGGCGGATGCGGAGGAAAGCTCGCACACGACGATAATCGCCAAGATGTTCAGGACAAAGTTCGGGGCAAGATCGTGGAAATCCAGGCAATGTAGAACATGAGCCCCCAGACGAAATGGTGAAGAGGGAAGCCCCAGTCACGGAGGAAATGGGGAGGACACCACCCTCTCATGGGGCCTAGGGGTGGGGATGAGCTGCCCCTTTTCGGGAAGCCGGTACGCAATGTCGTTAGACAAGTATCCGGCCTTCCTCAGTTTTTTGATGTGTCCCTCCGTGATGGAGGAGACCTTCCACTTGCCTCCCGCTCCGGACATGGCTGGAGAAGGTTGAGGTGGGGAGTGCGGATTTGAGCGCTGGAGCTCGAGTGTGCAAGAATGGATAGGCGAAGGAGGAAGAAGGCGTAGGTGAAAAGGTGGATCCTTATCCCCTTATATGGGTGGACGCAACTACATGTCCCCACTAGCCTGGTAAAACTCGCTTATCTCCAAGCGCCGTAATCAATGGCGCAGTTGGGTTACCCACGCCCGTATTGATGAGAATCCCGGGATAAGGGGACACGATCTCTGCTTTAACAAGACGTGCCAAGGAAACCGCCTCACATGACGCGCTGAGGTGGGATAATGAAACGACTCAGATAAAGGCTTGGTCGTGGTGTGTCACGCTACGGAATACGTCAGCAGATTAGATTTGTGTAAATATTATTCTCTCTATGGCAATATGTGGAAACTTATTTTGCAGAGCCGGACACTATCTTTGTGTTCAAAATCTTCTATGAAGTACTTGGAGGAGGAACCTGCCTTGCAATGCCGAAGACAATCTGCGCGTCGGACTCCTCGTCATTGAAGCCTAGTTCAAGGGCTACTGAGGGAGTCCTGGATTAGGGGGTGTTCGGATAGCTGGACTATACCTTCAGCCGGACTCCTGGACTATGAAGATACAAGATTGAAGACTCCGTCCCATGTCCGGAAGGGACTTTCCTTGGCGTGGAAGGCAAGCTTGGCGATACGGATATGAAGATCTCCTACCATTGTAACCGACTTTGTGTAACCCTAACCCTCTTCGGTGTCTATATAAACCGGAGGGTTTTAGTCCGTAGGACAACATACACATCAACAATCATACCATAGGCTAGCGTCTAGAGTTTAGCCTCTCCGATCTCGTGGTAGATCTACTCTTGTACTACCCATATCATCAATATTAATCAAGCAGGACATAGGGTTTTACCTCCATCGAGAGGGCCCGAACCTGGGTAAAACTTCATGTCCCTTGCCTCTTGTTACCATCCGGCCTAGATGCACAGTTCGGGACCCCCTACCCGAGATCCGCCGGTTTTGACACCGACACATTCCCTTAGGCCCAAATATGGTGAAGTGTCATGTAGTCGATGTTCACATGACACCACTAAGGGAATCACAACATACATACAATCAAAATATCAAACACATATAAAGTTCACATCATTACTTGCAACATGATTTCTCCCATGACCTCAAGAACAAAAGTAACTACTAAAAATTGATAAACATACTCAAGACCAGAGGGGTATTAAATAGCATATTGGATCTGAACATATAATATTCCACCAAATAAACCATATAGTAATCAACTACAAGATGTCATCAATACTAGTAGTCACCCACAAGCACCAATCTATAGTCCCGGTACAAAGATTGAACACAAGAGATGAACTAGGGTGTGTGAGGAGATGGTGCTTTTGAATATGTTGATGGAGATTGCCTCCCCAAGATGGGAGATTTGTTGGTGATGATGACAACGATGATTCGATAGCAAGTGTATGGGATCAATTGTAGCCTTTTCGATAAGTAACAATAATAGTAACAAAAGTGCAGCAAGATAGCCCAATCCTTTTGAGGCAAAGGACAAACCAAAACATGCTCTTATAATAAGCAAAGCGTTCTTGGGGGTACACGGGAATTTCATCTAGTCACTTTCATCATGTTGATTCGATTTATGTTCGCTACTTTGATAATTTGATATGTGGGTGGACTGTTGCTTAGGTGTAGTTCTTACTTGAACAAGCCTGCTACTTATGATTAACCCCCTTGCAAGCATCCGCAACTACGAGAAATGTATTAAGATAAATTCTAACCATAGCATTAAACTTTTGGATCCAATCGGTCCCTTACGGAATAGCGCATACACTAGGGTTTAAGCTTCTGTCACTCTCGCAACCCATCATCTACTAACTATTCCACAATGCATTCCCTTAGGCCCAAATATGGTGAACTGTCATGGAGTCGACGTTCACATGACACCACTAAGGGAATCACAACATACGTACTACCAAAACATTGAACACATGTCAAGTTCACATGATTACTTGCAACATGATTTCTCCCGTGACCTCAAGAATAAAAGTAAATACTAAAAAATGATAAACACACTCAAGACCAGAGGGGTATTAAATAGCATATTGGATCTGAACATATAATCTTCCACCATAGAAACCATATAGTTATCAACTACAAGATGTCATAAATACTACTAGTCACCCACAAGCACCAATCTATAGTCCCGGTACAAAGATTGAACACAAGAGATGAACTAGGGTTTGGGAGGAGATGGTGATTGAGGGAGTCCTGGATTAGGGGGTGTCCGGACAGCCGGACTATATCCTTTGGCCGGACTGTTGGATTATGAAGATACAAGATTGAAGACTCAGTCCCGTGTCCGGAAGGGACTTTCCTTGGCGTGGAAGGAAAGCTTGGCGATACGTATATGCAGATCTCCTACCATTGTATCCGACTTTGTGTAACCCTAACCCTCTCCGGTGTCTATATAAACCAGAGGGTTTTAGTCCGTAGGAAAACATACACATCAACAATCATACCATAGGCTAGCTTCTAGGGTTTAGCCTCTCGATCTCGTGGTAGATCTACTCTTGTACTACCCATATCATCAATATTAATCAAGCAGGACGTAGGGTTTTACCTCCATCGAGAGGGCCCGAACCTGGGTAAAACTTCGTGTCCCTTGCCTCCTGTTACCATCCGGCCTAGACGCACAGTTCGGGACCCCCTACCCGAGATCCGCCGGTTTTGACACCGACATTGGTGCTTTCATTGAGAGTTCCTCTGTGTCGTCGCCATCAGGAAGGATGCCTCGCCCCGTCTTTAAAGACGGCACCGTTGCTAAGGGAGCTTTGGCTGTCGGCCAAACCCTCCGGCTAGGTGGTTTTCTTATGACCGCCTGTTCGGCTTCTGCGCCGACGATGACCTCTCGAGCCATCGAAAACAATCTTCATGTCAGCTCGGAACTCGCCGAGCAGTTAGATCCAATGGAGCTCTCCTCCATAAACGAGCTCTTGGATCGCTTCGCCGCCCTGGGAGTCGCCACGGATTACGACCAGATTGGGCCTAAACCTGATCTAAGAGAGATTAACTCTCCCCAAGTCACCCATCACGTTGCCGTGGTAGAGGGACAGTGCGGCGACCCTTCATCTATCTTAAGGACTCGCTACGTCCGGATTCCCGATCCCTCCAAGCCGGATACCCGCGGAGGGGAGGATATCACTCAAGACCTGAATTTAGAGTCAGGCGACGGGCTGGATTCATTGGACAACATCCAGGAATCCAAATTTTCGAGTTCGGAAATTCCTCGGCCTCTGAGCCTTAGATGGGGTGAGGCTTCGGATTTAATTCCACCCACCCACCCCAACATAAGCGATCTATCCAAAATCAGGCAAGAACCCGATGAAACAGTACATCATTACTGGGCCAGATTCCTCCTGGTTAAGAACAGGCTAAGGGACTGCCGCGAGGAAGACGCAATCTCAATCTTCTGCAATAATTGCACGGACAAGGGAATACTCAACGCCATAAGTCGCCGTGATATTACACGCTTCGCTGACTTGGCGTCCATTGTACGAAAGTACTGTGCGATGGAAAGCGCCTGGAAAACCGAAATAAAATTTTGGGACAATCCGGCCCTGAATACAAACCCAGTCCGAAATAAAAGGGTGCATCATCACCAGTCACCCGGGTCAAGCACTAAAAAGCAAAAACCCTCTACAGGGCATGGAACCGTACTAGAAGGATGGCTTAATGGACCCTGTAAAATTCATAGTACAGAGGACGCCACACCAACTCACAGCCTCAGAGCATGTTGGATACTCCGGCAAGTGGCCAAAATTGGCGAAAATCTCCTAATTCCGGAGGCCACAGAAAGCCACCCCAGAGACACCAATACGGTATTAACAGTCTTCGAGACTTTCGCATCAAATAATATGCGAAAAAGGACACTCCGCAGCCTTGCCGAAGTCTACCAAGTAGCAACAATAAACCCATGGAGTGACACGGCTATTACCTTTAACGCCAGTGATGAACCTAAATCCCGATCAGCCCGAGCACCAGCCGCATTAGTCCTTAGTCCAATAGTGGACGGCTTTCGTCTTACCAAGGTACTCATGGACGGCGGCAGCGGATTGAACCTCATTTATGAGGAGACCCTTCAAAAAATGGAAATAGACTGGAACCGCATTGAGCGAAGCAGCACAACCTTTAGAGGAATAATCCCCAGTCGGGAAGCGCGCTGTACAGGAAAAATCACACTAGATGTGGTGTTCGGCACGCCGGATAATTACAGGTCCGAAGAGGTCACGTTCCAGGTGGCTCCGTTCAGCAGCGGTTATCACGCTCTGCTAGGGCGGGAAGCGTTTACAATCTTCCAAGCAATACCCCATTACGGGTACATGAAGCTCAAGATGCCCGGGCCTAACGGGATCATCACTCTCGCTAGTGATCCGGACATAGCACTCCGCGCCGAAAACAAGACAGCCGCACTGGCCCTCGAGGCACTATCCGAAGCCCTAGCGGCTGAGGAGCTAACTGCGCTGCGCTCTACGGTGAATAGGGACGATGTGGTACTCGACAAAAGATCCAAGTCCACCTCCTTTAAACCGGCGGACGAAATAGTCAAATTCCAAGTCCATCCAACGGACCCCAATAAAACAGCTTCCATCGGGGCACAGTTAAACCCTGATGTCGACGCCGCATTGCGAGAGTTCCTACGAGAGAACTGGGACATTTTCGCCTGGCACCCTTCAGACATGCCAGGAATCCCACGCAGGCTGGCCGAGCACAGCTTAAATATCCAAGCAGGATTCAAACCTGTCAAACAGGCTCTTCGGCGTTTTTCCGAACCTAAGAGACAGGCCATGGGAGAGGAGCTAGCAAAGCTATTGGAGGCCGGATTCATCAGAGATATAAAACATCCGGACTGGCTAGCAAACCTGGTGATGGTACCAAAGAAGGACAAATCCTGGCGCCTGTGTGTTGATTTTAAAGACCTTAACAAGGCTTGCCCAAAGGATCCCTTCCCCCTCCCCCGCATCGATCAAATTATCGACGCTACCGCAGGACACGATTCGTTGTGTTTCCTCGACGCATATTCTGGCTACCATCAAATCAAGATGGCAGAACCAGACCAAGCCGCAACGGCATTTATCACACCATACGGGCCATTCTGCTTCAACACAATGCCCTTCGGGCTCAAAAACGCCGGCGCAACATATCAGCGCATGATTCAGACATGTCTGGCAAGCCAGATCGGCAAAACAGTGGAGGCATATGTAGATGATGTGGTCGTCAAAACAAGACATGTTGAATCTCTAGTAGACGACTTGAGGCTCACATTTGATAACCTCCGAACATACGACATCAAGCTCAACCCGGAAAAATGCGTTTTCGGCGTTCCAGCCGGAAAGCTCTTGGGCTTCATAGTATCCGGTAGAGGAATTGAAGCAAATCCAGCCAAGATCCGAGCTCTGTCGCAACTGGATATCCCAAAGGACCTCAAACAAATACAAAAGTTAACCGGATGCGTGGCGGCTCTAAGCCGCTTTATCTCCCGCTTGGGAGAAAAGGCCCTACCCCTTTACCGCCTCCTTCGGCGCACCGAACACTTCAAATGGACGGATGCAGCCACGGCCGGACTCAACGAAATAAAAGCCATACTGGCAACAAACCCAGTCCTGGCCGCACCAAACATTGGCGAACCAATGCTATTATACATTGCAACAACACATCAGGTTGTAAGCGCAGTGCTCGTCGTCAAACGAGAAGCGGACGGACACAAATTCCCCCTTCAAAAGCTGGTCTATTACGTGTCCACTGTCCTCACTCCCTGCAAATCACGGTACCCGCATTATCAAAAGATTGCGTACGCGGTATTCATGGCATCCCGGAAGCTACGACACTACTTTCAAGAGTGTTCAATAACAGTAGCCTCGGAAGTACCACTTAACGATATTATAAACAACCGTGACGCAACGGGCCGGATTGCAAAATGGGCCATTGAGCTCCTCCCGTTCGACATAACTTATAAGCCACGACGAGCCATCAAGTCGCAAGTCTTGGCCGACTTCGTCGCAGAATGGACGGAGGCCGAACTCCCTAAAGAATACGGCACATATTCAAATTGGATCATGCATTTCGACGGCTCGAAGATGTTGGCCGGACTGGGGGCTGGCGTCGTTTTGACGTCCCCCACAGGAGACACAGTTCAATACGTACTACAGATTATGTACACGGACTCCAACAATGCAGCCGAATATGAGGCCCTTTTACATGGTCTCCGGATGGCAGTATCCATGGGCATCCAACGCCTAGAGGTGCACGGGGACTCGAACCTCGCAATATCCCAAATCAATGGAGACTTCGATGCCAAGGATCCAAAAATGGCAGCTTACCGCAACGCCGTCCTAAAAATGTCAGCTCGGTTCGAGGGGCTTGAATTTCACCATATAGCCCGGGAAAATAATCAGGCGGCAGATGTCCTGGCACGCATCGGCGCAAAACGCGATGTAGTCCCCCCAACATCTTCTTGGAAAGGCTATTCAAGCCATCCGTAGTATGGGAAGGGGAGCCGAACAATAACAGCCCGGACCCAACTGCACTGCCCGACACCGAACATTCTGACACAATCGGAGGCTCTGCCAATGAAATAACACCTTCAGCCCACGTAATAATGGCCGTCATCGCCCCGTGGACAGAACCATTCCTCGCCTACCTTACTAGGCAGGAACTCCCCGAGGACCAAAATGAGGCACGCTGCATAGTGCGGCGATCCAAAGCCTACAGAGTCCACGAGGGAGAGCTTTATAAGAAAAGCACTACCGGAGTCCTTCAAAGGTGCATCTCCGAAGAGGAGGGGCGGAACCTCCTGGCTGAAATTCATGCCGGACTCGGCGGTCATCACGCTGCAGCCCGGTCCCTTGTAAGCAAGGCCTTCCGTACAGGCTTTTATTGGCCGACGGCCCGGGCAGACGCTCAGGACTTAGTCCAACGATGCACCGGTTGCCAGCTCTTTGCAAACCAAAGCCATATGCCACCCACCGCCCTCCAAACTATCCCCATTACTTGGCCCTTCGCGGTCTGGGGGCTTGACATGGTTGGACCCCTTAAAGGCGGAACCCACAAGCAAAAATACTTACTGGTCATGGTGGATAAGTTCACCAAATGGATAGAAGCCAAGCCTGTTAAGACGGCCGAATCCGGACCGGTGATAGACTTTATATCCGGGGTTGTACACCGTTACGGCGTCCCCCACAGCATCATCACTGATAACGGCACGAACTTCACGGCCGACGAGGTAAAACTCTGGTGCAAAAACATGGGCATCAAGCTCGATTATGCTTCCGTCTATCACCCACAAACTAACGGCCAGGTCGAACGTGCAAATGGTCTTATCATGAGCGGCATCAAACCCAGATTAGTGCGGTCCCTCAAGGAATCTAACACGCACTGGGTAGAGGAGCTCGACTCCGTACTCTGGGGGCTGCGGACCACGCCGAATCGCACCACCGGATACACACCATTCTTTATGGTGTACGGCGCAGAGGCAGTTTTGCCTTGCGACATAATTCATGACTCACCTCGAGTGCGCATGTACGAAGAAAGAGAAGCCGAGCTCGATCGGCAGGACAGCTTGGACGCATTGGAGGAGGAGCGTGACGTGGCAAAAGCCCGTTCCGCATTCTATCAACAGCAGGCTCGAAGATACCAAAGCAGAGAAGTACGGGCCAAAAATTACAACGTTGGCGAATTAGTTCTACGACTACCGGACAAGAAAAAGGACAAACTCAAGCCCAAGTGGGAAGGTCCCTTCATAATTGACCAAGTCCTGACTGGTGGAGCGTACCGCCTGCGGGATGCATCGGATAACCGACTCGAGCCAAACCCATGGAACGCAGCCCGTCTCCGAAGATTCTATGCCTAGCGCCGGACTCTGTGTTCGTCTCCTTCCTCTGTCCATTTTTTATATATTTTCTGTCTTACATTTCTCTTCTTCTCTCTCTCTCTTATAGCCTCTAAAGGCTCATAAAGTGACGCGCTATCCGCGCTCATTAAACCTGGGGCTTCTTTGAACAGAAGCTTATTCATACGGGCTTCATGCCCAACACATGTGTCACACTTCCGCATGTACCTTTTATTCACCATTATATGCATCGATATGACTTAAGTTTTGGCCAAGCTGGGTTGCCTGGCTCCTGTGCTTACCCCTACGTTCCCGATTGTTCGGCTAGGTGGTAAAGGGAGCACCTCTGCGATTGTTACTGCCGGGTCAGCCGGACGTGTACCTCAGACTGGGTGAAGCCGAAAGCTAGCGTTCTTAAGGGAATATTCGGTCGGTGAACTAAAGATGATCTTTTTTTATTTTTATCTATACACCGCCAGATGTTTTTCCTGCGTTTCTTTTCGCAGCATGGACATGCACCTTAGGGCATGCCTCCCAGGGAAAGGAACCCCTAACGGAACTATTTCCCTGGAAGATGTTTCTTACTAACCATGTAATATAACATAACTAGTCGGGCACTTGTCTGTTCAAGCCCTAATGACCCCTACGCCTGGTCTCCATGCATTCCCCGGTTCCTATATAACCGCATGGGAATTCGGACACACTCCGGACCGTCAGGTCCCGAGGCTGAAGCGAAAAGGTCGGCCATGACAAATGATCTATAATCCAGCTAGAAGGGATTATAAATGTCAATTAAATTACATAGTCATTTTGACTGATTGTATTCCTCTTCAATACCATCTAACAGGTTGTCTAATTTACAGTCCTGCTGGGAATACTTTGCGGCCAACTCTACTTGGCCATATACTAAGCTTACAGGGATCTCCTTCCCATCAGGCCCTACAGGACCGACCTCGGCCATGTGGTTGGGGTCAGCCTTTGCGTACCGCGTCTTCACCATGGCCCAGGCCTCCCTAGCGCCTTGACGGCATGCTGATATCTTCCACAATCGGAAGCGCCGCCGTGCTCCCTTTAGCTTCTCCGCAAGCTCTCCAAGAGCTTCGGGCATGGAGGCGGATGGCCACAGGGCCTGGGCGACGCCGTGCATTGCCTGCCGAACTCGATCGAGCAGTTGCGAGAGCTCGGGAAGAAGGTCACCCGTAGAACCGGGCATCTCCTCTGCAGGACGACCTGTTAGCACACCTACAGACATTGCTCTGTTAGTCGACTTCCCCGCCGAACTTTCTTTCAAAGGTTTGTTCAAGCACTTTCTCCTTCACGGAGTCTGACAGTTGGCCACGAACATCTTTCAGCTCGACGCCCAGCTTGGTGTTGGCATCTTGGAGATCGTTCTTCTCCCGCCTCACCTTTGTCAGCACCTTCTCACCAGCCTTTAGCTGGCGTAGGAGGTGTTGCCTTTCCGGATTCAATCCGGCGCCATCTGCAATTTCATTTGTCAGATTCGCACCAATGACGTGCTTCGCAAAATACTTATCTTTCGAAGTGTACGTTACCAGAGGGGGTCTCCTTGGGCTCCCCTGCCACGGCTAGTGCGGCCTCAAGTTGGGCTTTGCACTCTTCCAGCTCCTTGGACAATAAGGAATTCTTTTCTGTAAGAACATGCATAACAAATGATCCTTAAATCAGTTATTCTAACTGTTTCAAGTCTCGGGGGCTACTGGTATATACATATAATTACCAGAATTTTCTTACCCGTATGTCTTTTACATACTGCTCCGTGGCTCTGGCTAGACCATTTTGAGCGGCACGGAGGTACGCATCTCCCGAGTTGAAGGCATCTAACGCCCCTTGGGAGAAACAAGCGCCGCGAAGAATTGTCCGGTGACGCCTGTGGTTCATGGCACTCCCCACCTCAGAGTTGGTGGCAGACAACCCGTCCACATCCTCCGTCGGAGGAGCGTCTGGCGCGCGCCTTGCGTTCGCCTCCGCCTCCGGACCAGGCTTTGGAGCCTGGCTGGTGGAGGCACGATTGGCAGCTTCTCCGGATATAGTCCGGCGGCGTCTCTTTGTCCTGAAAAGAGCACAAGTGTCAATATGCTTCGAAGGTATAACACCTGGGATAAGGGGGGGGGCATACCTTTGCGCGGACACCTCGGTCCGGACTGCACTTCTTTTCTGCCCGCGGGGCCCTACGGCCCCTCGTTGGCTTGTCGCCACAGGTTCGGCCTTCCGCCTTAAAAACCTCCCCTGCAAAGTTCGGTTGCAATCAGGAAACTGAACACGAGTGGGCGGACACCTATTCGGGGTACTGGGACTTCGATCTCTGGTACCTGGGGGGTCAGGATTAGCCCTGGGTAATCCGCCGTAATGGCCACCAAGGCATTGTCCTTGCTCAATTGATGGAACACTCCATCAATCAGCTCCACAGATATGTCCGGATCCTCTTGAGAGGCCGGGTCGAGGGACCGTCCTGGGTCCTCGGGAGGAGGGCTGCTTATTTCCTTAACAGCCTGGCGCAGATCCTGCGTTGAAGTCGTCACACTGAATATTTAACAATGGGAATACAAAATGGATGGACAAGTAAATACGACCGCTTACCTAGCTCGGGGGATTATGCATGGAGAATCCACCCCGAGGGTTGACGCGGAGAAATTCCTCCTCTTCTCCCTTATACAAAGTGGACAAGATCTTTAGTAGAGCGGCAGCTGAATCCGGCCCCTTACGGCCGTAGCGGGTGGCGTCGTCCTCCCCGTTGAAGTCCCACATGGGGTGGCTTCTATACTGAAGCGGCTGCACCCCCCGCATAATGCATTCGTCCATAACCCCGATCATGGTTAGTCCGGAGTGGGCTAACAATCTTATTCGGCCCATCAGGTAAATGATGTCCCTGTCACCTCCCCTCTGAGGGCTCCGTGGGCGCCAGCTTAGGTGCTTCTTTAAGGGAGCACTATTGAATTCAGGGAGGCCGATCCGGACAGGATCCGGCAGCGGGACATCTTCTATATAAAACCATTCCGAGGGCCAGTCTTTGGACGCCTTCTTTGGGGTTCCGGACAGATATCTGGTCCCGGCGATGCGCCACACTTCGGCTCCGCCCACTTGATACATTGACCCCTTCTTGGAACGGGGCACGAGGCAAAATAGCTCCTTCCACAGTCCGAAATGAGCTTCAACACCCAAGAACAGCTTGCAGAGGGCTACAAAGCCCGCGATATGCAATACCGAGGCAGGCATGAGATTATGTAGCTGGAGGCCGTAGAACTCCAGCAGCCCCCGAAGAAATGGATGGATTGGAAATCCGAGCCCCCTTATTAAGTAAGGGACGAGGCACACCCGCTCTCCTTTGGAGGGATTAGGGGCATTCTCTGCTTGCTCTCCGCCGTTGTAGATGGCAAGAATGGCTCAAACCGGGACCATATAGGCCGGGGGAGAAATCCCTTGGTCTGGAACGTCACTAGCTCGCTATGCAGGATGGAACACCTCTCCCAATATCCAGGCTTAGGGCTGGAAGGGCAAGGGGAGGAGTTTCGACGGCTGGCCATGGTGGAATGGACCTTTGTCGGATGCACTCTGATGAACACTCGCGGAGGGGAGAAGGTGGGGATTGGATCTAAATCCTTGTCCCCTTAAATAGGGCAGCTCATTTACGTGGCTAGGGGTGTGAATGTAAAAACACTCAGACTTTTCATATTCGTTTGACACGTGGGAAGCGGCCTTATTGGGCGTAGAAGCCAAGGAGCACAAACATCTACAAGAAACCGGACTTTATTCAACAGGTACATAGAATTTGGAGGAGAACCCGCCTTGCAATGCCGAAGACAATCTGCGCGCCGGACTCATCGTCATTGAAGCCTGGTTCAGGGGCTACTGAGGGAGTCCTGGATTAGGGGGTGTCTGGACAGCCGGACTATATCCTTTGGCCGGACTGTTGGATTATGAAGATACAAGATTGAAGACTCCGTCCCGTGTCTGGTAGGGACTTTCCTTGGCGTGGAAGGCAAGCTTGGCGATACGGATATGCAGATCTCCTACCATTGTAACCAACTTTGTGTAACCCTAACCCTCTCCGGTGTCTATATAAACCGGAGGGTTTTAGTCCGTAGGACAACGTACACATCAACAATCATACCATAGGCTAGCTTCTAGGGTCTAGCCTCTTCGATCTCGTGGTAGATCTACTCTTGTACTACCAACATCATCAATATTAATCAAACAGGACGTAGGGTTTTACCTCCATCGAGAGGGCCCGAACCTGGGTAAAAATTCGTGTCCCTTGCCTCCTGTTACCATCCGGCGTAGACGCACAGTTCGGGACCCCCTACCCGAGATCCGCCGGTTTTGACACCGACAGTGATGTTGAAGATGTTGATGGAGATTGCCCACAAGCACCAATATATAAAACATATAGTAATCAACACTACTGGTCACCCACAAGAACCAATATATAGTTCCGGTACAAAGATTGAACACAAGAGATGAAATAGTGTTTGAGAGGAGATGGTGATGTTGAAGATGTTGATGGAGATTGCCCTCCCCAAGATGGGAGAGTTTTTGGTGATGATGGCGACGATGATTTCCCCCTCCGGGAGGGAACTTCCCCCGGCGGAATCGCTCTGCCAGAGGGCAAAAGTGCTCCTACCCAAGTTCCGCCTCGAGACGTCGGCACTCTGTCCCGAAAGTCCTCTCCATATTTTGTCTAGGTCAAAATGACTTATATACCAGAAGATGGTCACCAAAGATGGGCCGAGGAGGGAACAACCCACCAGGGAGCGCCTGGGTTCCCTGGCTCGCCCAGGTGGGTTGTGCCCACCTAGTGGGCCCCCTTTGATACTTATTGGCTCCAATATTTCTTATATATTCCATTAATAATCCCTGTAAAGTTTCAACGCATTTGGAGTTGTGTAGAATAGGGAGCCTGACGTAGCTTTTCAGGTCCAGATTCCCAGCTGCCTGTATTCTCCCTCTTGTGTGTACCTTGCATATTATGAGAGAAAAGGCATTAGAATTACTCCAAAAAGCATTATTATGCATGAAAACATTATAAATAACAGTAGGTAAACTTGATGCAAAATGGACGTATCAATAGACATGTGTTGTCATTTGATAAAAGGATCATATCATTAGGAGAATGATGTGATGGACAAGACCCATCCGTTAGCTTAGCATATGATCGTTCAGTTTATTGCCACTGCTTTCTTGAATGTGAAATACATGTTCCTTTGACCATGAGATCATGCAACTCCCGGATACCGGAGGAATACCTTGTGTTCTATCAAACGTCACAATGTAACCGGGTTATTATAAAGATGCTCTACAGGTATCTCCGAAGGTGTTTGTTGAGTTGGTATGATCGAGATTGGGATTTGTCACTCCGAGTTTCGGAGAGGTATCTCTGGGCCCTCTTGGTAATACACATCATAAGCTTGCAAGAAAATGACTGAGGAGTTAGTCACAAGGTGATGTATTATAGAACAAGTAAAGAGACTTGCCGGTAACAAGATTGAACTAGGTATGAAGATACCGACGATCGAATCTCGGGCAAGTAACATATCGCTGGACAAAGGGAATTACGTATGTTGTCATAATGTTCAACCGATAAAGATCTTCGTAGAATGTGTAGGATCCAATACGGGCATCCAGGTTCCGCTATTGGTTATTGACCGGAGAGGTGTCTCGGTCATGTCTACATAGTTCTTGAACCCGTAGGGTCCGCACGCTTAACGTTCGTTGACGATATAGTATTATATGAGTTATTTATGTTTGTGACCAAATGTTGTTCGGAGACCCGGATGAGATCACGGATATTACGAGGAACTCCGAAATGGTCCGGAGGTAAAGACTGATATATAGGATGATATGGTTAGTGTCACGACCGGTTTTCCGGGTATTAATTTCCAGAAAATAGCCATTGTGCTCACCAGCCCCAGGATTACTATTAGCTGATGAGGCAAAAGCTTAATACAGAAATTCCAAGCAAAAATACAAAATGTGTAGTACAAGACCATTGTGGCCTATGAGTACATCAAATGGTTTCTAGTGGTTGAGGGCGGAAGCGGTTTGTGGATCACCATGGTCTATGGGACTCCATTTCCCACAGGAACAGCTGACCAGGTTAACTCCTATCTTCGCGACGCTGCTATCACCGTTGCTTAGGTCCCGAGGCTGTCATCGCCACGCTCCTCTCCAAGCAAGCAATCTGGCCAAGACAATAGCCAGGGACAAGCCAGTGAGTACTTTGAATGTACTCGCAAACATTAAGAACACATGTATAATATAATTGATCAACATACACTGAAATATTCCATGATCACATCGTCAGTCATAAATAAAATCTTGATGCATGCAAGCAGGTTATTTATATGCAACCGGAATATGCAATGACAGAATAGAAATAAAATGCACCGATCGGATGCCTGAAGCGACGTCTCGAAAGGATAGTAAAAGTGAGCATGCCTCAGTCGGGCGTCTTAGCGACACCACATAAGGGGCTTATAAAGTAAATAAAATAACAAGCATGCCACAGTCGGGCGTCTGAGCGACGCCACATAAAGGGCTTATGAGAAAATAAAATAACAAACATGCCACAGTCGGGCGTCTGAGTGACGCCACATAAAGGGCTTATGAGAAAATGAAATAACAAACATGCCACAGTCGGGCGTCTGAGTGACGCCACATAAAGGGCTTGTAAGTAAATGAAATAACGAACCTGCCACAGTCGGGCGTCTAAGCGACGCCACATAAAGGGCCTATATATATAAACATAATCATAGTGAATATCCAGGGGGTGGTACCGTCCCAGGGATATTCATTATTTCAAACAATGCAAACGGTTAGTCCATAATGATAATAATCATAACCATCATATATCACAAGTCATAATCAATATTCGGGTTTAGTAGTTTCTCCTCCGAAGACCGACACTAAGACCGACACTTGACCCATCCCAGACTGTAGTCCTTAACCATGGACACGGCTATTCGAATAGGTTTAATATCTCTGCAGAGAGTGTACTCTTTACCCACGAGTAACGGATTCCTTTAGTCCATCGGACTAATTCCGTCTACGGTCTTTTAATTGAAACACACCTGACTTGCACACACCAGCTTTTACTCGTGTCTGGAATCACCCATGACACCTGTTAAGCAAAACTCTAAGTGGGGAGGCTACAACCTCGCGTAGCATGGGATCAAATTTCTATCGCGCGCTCTAAGGGGTGCCCCCCTCTCGGTCCCAACCGGATACACCCATGCCCCCGGACCAGGTGGCATGCCTACCGGCTACAACCGGTATCTTCCACCATGGCCTCTCTGTACGGTGTGTGCCAAGACAAGGGTTAACAACTTACTGAACCATACCCCACCTACGGTAGGGACCAGTGGCAGTACGAAACAAGTATGAGGGTTACCGGAACAAGACTCGATCTACGGCGGACTCTGGAGGCTTATAAGTTCCCTGCATGACATGTATAACAAATATATTTCAACCAACAGAATCGCCACCCATTATACCTTACTATGCCATACCGGACATAACCGTCCCGACGGAGACCGGCGACAAGCTCACGCCTACCCAAGGCAGAGGCTTTCCCGGGTTCCTTTCCGGCATGCATGCAAGGCACATGAGGATGATTACCATCACATGTATATTCATTTCCAACAGCAAGGAAATCACTAATATGCATTCATGCAAATGATCGCATCATCACATAAAATAACGAGTTCTCCGAAATAAGGTGGTGTTATAATCGTGTCAACCAACACATCAAAAATATTATGCCAGGGTTCAAGATGCTTGCCTTCATGGTGTGGAAAGGCAGGGTGCACTCCAAATCTTTTGAAAGCTTTCTTCTCTTCAAAAATCCTATTTTCAAAAATATGCAAATAACACATATTTCAAAAACAGTACAAAAAGGTGTTTGGAAAATTTTCAAATAAATCTTAAAATAAACTAGACAGAATTTGAGAGATGTAGGAAAAAGAATCAATTCATTTCGAGTTATAATTAAAAAGTTATAGCCAGTCAAAGTTGTGGTCAAAATCTGTTTTTTTTTAATAAAACAAAAAGAAAACGTTTCAGTCACGAATACGCTTTCGGTGCAGGGAAAACGTACTGGGGAATTATACGTCTTCACTTAAACACGTGGACCGGTGCGGGGGTCACTGACAGTGGGCCCGCCTGGCCCACTGGTCAGGTTTAACCAGTCGCCACGCCCCTTCTCCCTCCTTTGTCCGAGCGAGGCGAGGCTCCGGCGACCAACGCCGGCGAGCAGCGGCTCCTTGCGGCCTCTGGGGGGGGCGGGGATGGATCCGCCAGACTGGGGCGGTCCTCCCGGTAGTCGTTGGATCGGCGGGGACGGAGTGAGCTGCCGGTCGGCGAGCTTCGCGGCGGAGGGGGTTTCGGGGGCAAAGTGAATTTTCTCCTGCGGCGAGTCCCGAGCAAAATTGAGTGGGGGTTTGGACTCATGAGAGGGAGAGGGAGTTCCTGGTGAAGAGAGTGGAGAGGGGGAGGTCCTGGTGGCGCCGGAGTGAACGAGGCAGTGGCGGCGGCCGTGGTTGCCGGAGAAGAAGGAGACGACCATCTCCAGTCCTTCTACTGCTACGGGAGGATCCGCGAGATGGTGAGAGAGTTTGCTTGAGGGTTTGGCGAGCTTGGGGGTCCTTATATAGACGGTCGGGGGCGGTTCCGACGATGGCCGAGGACAAGAACGCCGGCGACCGCCATTCTGTAGCTAGGGCGACGTGGCGGCGACGAGAGCTACCAGACACGCTTGGGGATAAGCTTGCGCTGTTCCCAGGGGCAGGTGGTGAGCCGGGGTGGCTTTGGCGGCTCCGACCGTGGCAGAGGCGCTGCGGACGCTGGCGTGCCGCCAAGAGGGCTCTGGCGGTGGCTCTGTAGGGCGCCAGGGTGGGCTGGCGTGTTGTGGTGAGAAGGGGAGCGCGTGGCGTGGTTCTGCAGTGTGGGCCAAGCCAGGGGCGCGACGCGGCGGCTCGTGTGCGCGGCTGCAGTTGGCGCGCTCTGGGCGCGCCCAGTGCACGCCTACCAGCTGCTCGACGAAATGCCATGGCACTCCAGAGCGCTCGGTTGGAGCTGGGGTTTGGCAGGTCTAGGCTAGGTCTTGCAAGGAGATCAGTGGACAAGCTTGATGGGTCAGAGGATCAAGTTCATAACACAAACTTACACTCATGCCAAATCTGTTCATGCCCACAGGGTGTTTGTCAAAATGCCAGAGGCATCTAGGCAGTTCTTGGAGGGGCCAAAATCTCCAGATAGAAGTCTCTTTGGATGCACAAGAGGGTGGTGAGGTTAGTTGGTGGAAAGCACAAACTTGCTAGTGCAAGTTTTGCAGAATTTCAATTCTAGACAGAAGGTTAATGGCACTATTCCATGAACCAAAAGTGATCCAATGGGTGCATGCTCCTGGACTTAGGGGTTTGGTAGGGCTGTCTACAAGTAGGAGAAAACACAAGATCATTGGAGCAAAATTAAATAGGGTTGTAGTAGAAATCACAAGGCTGGACCAGAATGAAAATGAGGTTGATTCACTCAACTTTTTCAAAGAACAACACTAGGTTTTTGCATAATGTTGAATCATATGCTACTACCAACATCCCATAATTTTGGTGGAGGCTAGAAAGAAATATTTAAATGAGTTGCAGTGCAAAATTGCACTCTGGACCAGAGAAGAAAAATTGATGCAGAGCTCAAAATATTACATGAATAAAAGATATTTTTGCATAAAAGTGATTTAGAAACATCACATGACATCTCCAAATTTTGGTTGGAATTTTAAGTGAATTTATCAAATGGTTGTAGTTCAAATATGGCCATATAACCTTGGAAAACCATTTTTCAAGAAAATAAAAATTAAGCAAATTAATTATGTAATTAGTTCTACTAACAAAAGAAAAGTTTTTCTTGAGAGGTTAAACAAGTCCAATAACATATTTGAAAAGTTTTCACTTTGGGGAAAAACTCCATAAATCAAGGGAGAAAAAGGTTCAAAAATAAAAAGGGAGCCCAGAAAATAAAAGTTTTAATTTCTTGGCAAAAATTTTAATTAATAAAACAAGGTCAAAAATTTGGGGTTTTACAACACTACCCCCCTTAAGAAAAATCTCGTCCTCGAGATTTGATAAGGGTTTTTTTTTTGAAAATATCTTCCGTGTTAGTTGGAACCAAAAAGCTTACTCATAGCACAAACTTTGTGTGGCCGGGGTTGGTTTTTTTTTGGTACGCTCAAAGTAAAATGCAACCATTCACTGACGTACACAAGCATGGTAAAAAAATCGAGGCGCTCAAGCAAACATCATTCAATCATGGAGACACTCAAATACAGGGCGTGGTCGTACTAAGGCTCGGTACTAATCGAGTAAATTAGTCTACCTCGTTCATATCCAAGCGGGCGTGCCTTGTGGATATCGAGGCTTCTCTTCGGGTCTCACTGTGGATGATGGGTCCTGGCATTTTAGCTCGGTTTGGGTAGAGGCTGTGCTGTGTTGGGTTGAGGCTGGCGTGCCCTTTTATAGAGAAGGGAACGGAGTCTTCCTTCGCATGCTTGCGAGAAGAACTATTCGGGATTCGGTCACTGGCGCATGAGCGACAGGTTGGGTTGATAGGTTGGGCACCGACTGCCAAAAGGTGTCGGGTCACCGTGTGGCTATCTTGCAAGGGAAGCTTGGCTGGGGTTTGGTTACGGTCTGGTGGGTTGGTTTGCCTAAGTTTATTGACCTGGCTGAGATAGGATTAGCCAATGGTCAGCCTGGCTCTGAGACCAAGTCTGTCACGACCGGTTTACCGGGTATTAATTTCCAGAAAATGGCCGTTGTGCTCACCAGCCCCAGGATTACTGTTAGCTGATGAGGCACCAGCTTGATACAGAAATTCCAAGCAAAAATACAAAATGTGTAGTACAAGACCATTGTGGCCTATGAGTACATCAAATGGTTTCTAGTGGTTGAGGGCGGAAGCGGTTTGTGGATCACCACGGTCTATGGGACTCCATTTCCCACAGGAACAGCTGACCAGGTTAACTCCTATCTTCACGAGGCTGCTATCACCGTTGCTTAGGTCCCGAGGCTGTCATCGCCACGCTCCTCTCCAAGCAAGCAATCTGGCCAAGACAATAGCCAGGGACAAGCCAGTGAGTACTTTGAATGTACTCGCAAACATTAAGAACACAGGTATAATATAATTGATCAACATACACTGAAATATTCCATGATCACATCGTCAGTCATAAATAAAATCTTAATGCATGCAAGAAGGTTATTTATATGCAACCGGAATATGCAATGACAGAATAGAAATAAAATCCACCGATCGGATGCCTGAAGCGACGTCTCGAAAGGATAGTAAAAGTGAGCATGCCTCAGTCGGGCATCTTAGCGACACCACATAAGGGGCTTATAAAGTAAATAAAATAACAAGCATGCCACAGTCGGGCATCTGAGCGACGCCACATAAAGGGCTTATGAGAAAATGAAATAACAAACATGCCACAGTCGGGCGTCTGAGCGACGCCACATAAAGGGCTTATGAGAAAATGAAATAACAAACATGCCACAGTCGGGCGTCTGAGCGACGCCACATAAAGGGCTTGTAAGTAAATGAAATAACAAACCTGCCACAGTCAAGCGTCTGAGCGACGCCACATAAAGGGCCTATATATATAAACATAATCATAGTGAATATCCAGGGGGTGGTACCGTCCCAGGGATATTCATTATTTCAAACAATGCAAACGGTTAGTCCATAATGATAATAATCATAACCATCATATATCACAAGTCATAATCAATATTCAGGTTTAGTAGTTTCTCCTCCGAAGACCGACACTAAGACCGGCACTTGACCCATCCCAGACTGTAGTCCTTAACCATGGACACGGCTATTCGAATAGGTTTAATATCTCTGCAGAGAGTGTACTCTTTACCCACGAGTAACGGATTCCTTTAGTCCATCGGACTAATTCCGTCTACGGTCTTTTAATTGAAACACACCTGACTTGCACACACCAGCTTTTACTCGTGTCTGGAATCACCCATGACACCTGTTAAGCAAAACTCTAAGTGGGGAGGCTACAACCTCGCGTAGCATGGGATCAAATTTCTATCGCACGCTCTAAGGGGTGCCCCCCTCTCGGTCCCAACCGGATACACCCATGCCCCCGGACCAGGTGGCATGCCTACCGGCTACAACCGGTATCTTCCACCATGGCCTCTCTGTACGGTGTGTGCCAAGACAAGGGTTAACAACTTACTGAACCATACCCCACCTACAGTAGGGACCAGTGGCAGTACGAAACAAGTATGGGGGTTACCGGAACAAGACTCGATCTACGGCCGACTCTGGAGGCTTATAAGTTCCCTGCATGACATGTATAACAAATATATTTCAACCAACAGAATCGCCACCCATTATACCTTACTATGCCATACCGGACATAACCATCCCGACGGAGACCGGCGACAAGCTCACGCCTACCCAAGGCAGAGGCTTTCCCGGGTTCCTTTCCGGCATGCATGCAAGGGACATGAGGATGATTACCATCACATGTATATTCATTTCCAACAGCAAGGAAATCACTAATATGCATTCATGCAAATGATCGCATCATCACATAAAATAACGAGTTCTCCGAAATAAGGTGGTGTTATAATCGTGTCAACCAACACATCAAAAATATTATGCCAGGGTTCAAGATGCTTGCCTTCATGGTGTGGAAAGGCAGGGTGCACTCCAAATCTTTTGAAAGCTTTCTTCTCTTCAAAAATCCTATTTTCAAAAATATGCAAATAACACATATTTCAAAAACAGTACAAAAAGGTGTTTGGAAAATTTTCAAATAAATCTTAAAATAAACTAGACAGAATTTGAGAGATGTAGGAAAAAGAATCAATTCATTTGGAGTTATAATTAAAAAGTTGTAGCCAGTCAAAGTTGTGGTCAAAATCTGTTTTTTTTTAATAAAACAAAAAGAAAACGTTTCAGTCACGAATACGCTTTCGGTGCAGGGAAAACGTACTGGGGAATTATACGTCTTCACTTAAACACGTGGACCGGTGCGGGGGTCACTGACAGTGGGCCCGCCTGGCCCACTGGTAAGGTTTGACCAGTCGCCGCGCCCCTTCT